>NC_054824.1:14323358-15523358 GCF_018345385.1 Vulpes lagopus
TGAGAGTGAGATGAGCCAAAAGCACAGTTGAAGATACTGGTGAGAATAGGGGTCCTACCAAGAGGGAACTGGAATAGGCATCACTCTGTCGCTCTGGTTGCAAACTACATTCTATTTAATACTGATATGAGAAAAATCCACATGCAACTCTAATAAACAGTATTTATTAGTGACTGAACAAGTAGTTTGGGGGAGGTTAGCACAGTGGACAAAAACAAAAGCTTGAGAGCATGACTTGGTTTATAATTAAAAGAAATTATATTGAGGCTCTGAGCCAGGGGACTTCTTGGGTATTGACAGTTTAGGTTATATCCTGCTCATATGATTGTAGTCCATGTAAATACTGACTGTTCTGTAGTTCACATTACCTCACCTACTTTTACCCAATGGCCATCTGTGGTAGGGGGAAATTTTAGCAATGGGAGTCAAAGGATACATTAGCTTAAGGCACTTGGTTGTCGTGGCAGCTATTTTCCTGCCCTCTTGCTGCCCCAAATAAAATCTAGATATCCCCCAACTAACACCACCAAAGGAGACATTAACCCATACCATCCCTTGGTAAGGGGTTCCTCTCACTTTCATGCTTTTGCTGTCACTCTTTGGCCTGCCTACAGTGCCCTTTCCAGCCTTTTAGCCATCTAAGTTCTAACAGTCTAACAGTTAATTTTCAGGAGGTGATGGTCTAATTTGCTCTCAACTATTTTAATCAAAGTTGCTAGTTTCTTTAAAGTAATCACCTGAACATATTTTGAGATACCAAGACTGTCATTATTATCCTCAAGTAGAAACGTGTGCCCAGAGCTATTGCCATGTGAATTAATCAGTCCAGAATAGGTATAGCAATAAATTTCTTTGAAGGACTATGATACATTTTTCACAGAGAGAGAATAAGCAATCCTAAAAATTTGTGTGGAATCACAAACTACCTCAAATAGCCACAGCAGAACTAAAAACAAAGCTGGAGGCATCACACTTCCTAATTTTAAACTATATTACAAAGATAGAGTAATCAAAATAGTATGGTAATGGCATAAAAACAGACATGTAGATCAATGGAACAGAACAGACAGCCCAATAATAAGCCCACACATATATGGTCAATTTACTCAAAGGAACCAAGAATATGTGATAGAGAAAGGATAGTCTCTTTAATAAATGACATTGGGAAAGCTGGATATTCACATGCCAAAGAATAAAACTGCACCCATATATTTTACTGTGCACAAAAATCAGCTTAAAAGACTTGAAAGTAAAACCTGAAACCATAAAACCGCTAAAAGACATAGAAGATAATGCCCTTGATATTGGTCTTAGTGATGATTTTTTAGACTTTACACTGAAAGCAAAGGCAATAAAAGCAAAAATAAACAAGTAGGACTACATCAAACTAAAATGCTTCTACACAGTAAAGGAAACTAGTAAAATGACCTACTAAATGGGAGAAAATATTTACAGATATATATCTGATTAGAGGCTAATATCCAAAATATATAAGGAATTCATACAACTCAATAGAAAAATAACCATCTGATTTAAAAATGAGCTAAGGATCTGAAGATATTTTTATAAGGAAGACCTACAGATGGCCAGTAGGTACATGAAAAGGTGTTCAACATCACTAATCTCCAGGGAAATCAAAATCAAAACCAGGCTAAGATGTCATCTTACACCTTTAGGATGGCTATTATCAAAAAGATAAGAAATAAAAAAAAAATAAAAAAAAAAAATAAAAAAAAAAAGATAAGAAATAAGTGTTTATGAAGATGTGAGAAAGGGGAACGCTTGTGCGCTATTGGTTGAGAATGATAATTGGTTCAGCCACTATGGAAAACAATATGAAGGTCCCACTAAAACTGAAAAATAGAACTACCACATGATCCAGCAATTTTACTGCTGGGTATCTATCCAAAGAATATCAAATCATTATATCAAAAAGATATCTCCACTCCCATGTTCATTGCAGTACTATTTACAATAGCTAACACATAGAAACAACCTAAGTGTCCATCAGTGGAGCAACAGATAAAGACCTGATACATGCACACACACACACACACACACACTGAAATATTATTCACCCAAAAAAAAAGAAGAAGAAGAAGGAGGAGGAGGGGGAGAAGGAGGAGGAGGAGGAGGAGATCATTTTGTCATTTGCAACAATACGGATGGACCTGGAGGGCATTAATGCTAGTAAGTTAAATAAGTCAAGCAGAGAAAGAGGGATACTGTATGTTGTCACTTATATGTGGATTTTACCAACAACAGCAAAAAACTCATAGATACAGAAAACAGATCAGTGGGTAGGATGGGCATAATGGGTGAAGGAGGTCAAAAAGTACAAACTTCCAGTTATAAGATAAATAATCCTGGGAATCTAATGTATAGCATGATGATTATAGTCAATACTTTATTATATATTTGAAAGTTGATGAAAGAATAGAGCTTAAAAGTTCTCATCACAAGAAAAAAGTTTATAACAATGTAAGGTGATTGTTGTTGACTAGACAAATGTGGTAATCATTTCACAGTGTAAACATAAATCATTGTTACATGTCAATTGTGTCTCAAATGGGCAGGAAAAAGCTATGATCAGCAACTGTGTTAGGTTCTGTTGGAAAGCAGTAGCAACATAATAGTCTCAAGTCTCAAAAATCATAGAATTGCCATAAAATGGTGAGGTAGAAGCATTTAAAAAACAATCTATATTCTTTAATTCAGTGAACATTTATTTAGTGCCTTCTATGTGTCAGGTACTATTCTAGGCATTTTAAAGATATAATAGTAAATAAAAAACGTTCTCCTTTCATGGCACTTTTATTCTTTTAGCAGAGATAATGAGTTTAAAAATCATGCTGATACGAATCATAACTCCAATGAAATCACCTCACACCTGTCAGAATAGCTAAAATTAACAACACAGGAAAGAACAGATGTTGGTGTGGATTTAGAGAAAGAGAAACCCTCTTACACTGTTGGTGGGGATGCAGGCTGGTGCATCCACTCTGGAAAACAGTATGGAGATTCCTCAATAAAGTTAAAAATAGAATTAACCAATAATCCAGCAATTGCACTACAATGTTACAACATACTTACCCAAAGGATGCAAAAATACAGATTTGAAGGGGTACGTGCACCCTGATGTTTATAGCAGTGTTATCATCAATAACAAAATTATAGAAAGAACCCAAGTGTCTATCAACTGTTGATAAAGAAGTGGTATGTGTATATATGTGTATACACGTGCACATGCATACACATTGGAATATTACTTAGCCGTCAAAAGTTCTGCACCTAAAACTAATATTACAGTGTTTGTTAACTAACTGGAATTTAAATAAACACTTGAAAAAGAAAAAAAATATATATTAGAAGGTTATGAGTGCTTTGAAAAAAAGAACACAGTACTGAAGACCAGGATGCCAAGAGGGTGGAGTGGGAGGATTATTGTATTAAAAACAGAGACAGAGTGGGCCTAATTAAAGGTGCTGAAGAGGGGAATTAGAAGATACTAGTCATAGGTTACAAACTTCCAGTTATAGGATAAATGCTATAATCTACAGCATAGTGATTATAGTTAATAATACTGTTACTGTTTTTTTTAAAAAAGAGGTACTGACTTTTGAACAAAGAGTTAAAGGCATGAGAAATTTGACCACATGAATAGCGAAGGAAAACATTTCAGACCAAGAGAACAGGACAGGTTCTAAGAAACCTATGTCTGGTGTATTCAAGGCCTGGAAAGGAGAAGTTGTTGGTGATGCAGAATGAATGAGTGGTAGACAGTAGCAGGAGATGAGGGACATGGAGTTAGGTGGTAGTACCAGTCATGGTACTCTCCAGTACCTGAGAGACTATGGTAAGACTTTGACTTTCATTATTAGTGATATAAGAACCATTCTGAGGGTTTGAGTAGAGGACTGATAGCATCTAATTGTAATATAAGTCTGGCCAATTATAATCATAAATGTTAAAAATAATTTAAACTTACCTGTTAAAAGACACATTCTCATACTGAATTATTTTAAATCCAGCTAAACATGATTTGCAAGAAACATCAAAGTGATATAGAAAAGTTGAAAGTTACGGATTGAAAGAAGATATGAAGAACAATAACAGAAAGCAGTTGCAGAATTAAAATCAGACAAGATGAAATTCAAGGCAAAGAAAGACTACAAAAGGCAAAGAAGAATAGTTCATATTGGTAGCAGGCACAATCAAAAAATAGTTATAGTAGTTTCCAAATTTTTAGGTGACTAAACATAGCATCAAAATATAGAAAGCAAAAACTGATAGAAATTCAAAATGTTAACTAAATTACAATCATGTTGAGAGATTTGAATACATCTTTGTTGAAAATCAGCATGGTAAAGAGATATTTTACCTTGTAAATACAGGGTTTGAATAACAGTATTTTTGAATATGTGTATCTTTGTATTTCTTGCCCCCAAAAGAATAAGCCTATTTGCAAACACTCATCGAAATTTATTTATAAAAATGTACCATATACTAGACCACAAAGAACAACTCAGTGTATTTCAAAACATAGAGATCATAAGGCTACATTCCCAGTATATATAACGCAGTAATACCAGAAAGAAACAAGAAAAAGGATGGCAAAGGCAATCTCCTTGTTTGAGATTTAACTATTCTTATTCTAGTGGAAGGTGAAAATTTATTTTAAATTTTATGTAGACTAGAGCTATAAAAAAATAGAAGTGTGATATAACAAAGCCAATGAATTTCAGTCAAAGCACAATCCCAACAAGTATTCATATCTTTAGAGTATCTACAAGATTCCATGAATCCTGGGAAACAAAATAAGCATCCATCTCTAGGAACTAGATGAACATTAACAAAAACAAAACTTAAATATGAAAAAGGAATTTATAAAAGCAAAACTGAAATTAATAAAGTGAAAAACAACATACACTAATGTTATTTATTGCCCACTACATTTGAGTTACAGTTTTAAGAGCCTAACTCATTTAGTATTACTCTCATCCCCATTTTATAGATTAAGGAACTGAAGCACAGGGAGTTTGAGCATCACACAGCTCCTGAGTGGCAGAGACAGCACTGGAATTCAGGCACTCTGGCTCCAAGGGCCACAGTCTTCCCTCACCAGGCTCACTATCAGGTCTAGAGCCCAAATATCCACAGTCCCTCTCCACTTCTCCTTCCAGTGCTATGCTGGAAAATGTGTTCTTTATGGAAACCATACCATACAAATTTTGAATGTGTAACACTTTTGTTCATCTGATGCAAAAAAAAAAAAAAAAGTCAGTTTTAATATCTATACCTTTACATCTGGAATAAAATGAGAACATGTGCCTAAATCAATTTTAATGATTTATGTATTTTATTTAGCCTGCCATAGTGACGCTCTACAATTTTCTTTCTGATTGGCCCTTGATTATATCTTTTTATTATTGTCTGTGTTAAAATCACCCTTTCCATCTGGAAGCAAAAATAAAGGCACAAGATTCAGGAAATTGGCAAATTTTTCCTACTTGTTTTTAGATCTTTTTAGAAGTTTTAAGGAAGCTAAAATCATTGTCCCAAATGAGTGGCTTATATTATGTGTAATTTTAATTTATCTTTAATATTCCCTATTATTTAGTGTTGTTTTTTTGGTTGTATGGGAGAGGCATATATACATGCATGTGTGTGCTACAAGTAGAAATTGAGGTTTATTTAAAATAGAAAAGACAAAAACCATTTTCAAAATACCATCATACATAGATAACAAATATGATCCAATTCTCCAGCCACCTTCATTTAATCATACTACTGTAAAGTACCCCCACCACATCACCACCAAAGGTAGAACTTATGTTGATTGACAAAGATCCTGCCGCTGCCCCTGGATTGTTGTCTACGTGTGTGCGTGATATGTATGTATATGCAAATATATGCACATGTATATAAAGATAGATTTTATATGTATAAACATATATGTAGACACACATTACATTAATGTGTTTAAATGTATATAAACACATGTACTGGTCCATCATGAAATGTAATATATTCCAAATTGAGTTCTGGATTCAATTTGTATGTTCAATTTTACTCTCTATTTTCCCCTGAGAAAGCTTTTAAACATTTCTGGGACAAAAAATGTTGTGGTAGTTTCAGCTGTCCCTGCAACCACTTTCATTATTTGTGTCATTATTACTGCTGCATAATCTGAACATAAAAAAACATGGTGCTGTAACAAATGACTTCCCAGTACTGACAGTTATAGCTGCAGCATTTCAAGACTGATGAAAAATTTCCCAGCAAGATCTCTGGCCAGGTTTACAATAACTAAACAGGAAATGGCTGCCACTATTCACATTAAATCCAGACTGTTTGGTGTAACTTTATCTATGTTTTTGATTATAATAAAATCTCTTTCATTCTCAACCAGCAAAATTTCATCCTTATTAAGGTTGGAAAAAGATAATTTGAGGCTTCATGTGAGGTATTCCTGTTTGTCCTTTGATAAGATCTTTTAAAAGATATGTTTTTTAAGTTGTTTTACTTTTGGATTGTTTAAATTTAATGAACTTTGTAAATTTTTATGAGAGGGAGAGGTTTGTTATGACTTTTTCCCAATGGACTGCTAATAGAAGTTAGCTTGTCTAGCCCATGTGCTAGATGCTGTCAGTATCAAACTGCCTTTGACTTTCACACCTCCCAGGGGACTAGTAATTGTTGTGTTCAAACAGCCTGTAATTGTGATCCCGCTGGCTTTCTCAGTACGCTTCTGGCTATTAGAATCATTAAACAACTCAGCACCTGTTAACAGCATTGTAAATATTCAACCCTGCTTGTGTGCAGGTTGAGTCCAATATAGAGAAATCTTACAGAGCTCAGCCTCATAAATTAGAGCTTCTGACAAGTCAATTATTGTGAAACTGGGTTTCTCTGTGAAATAAATGAAATAGCATGCTGACAAAAAGGTAGGCTGTCTGTTTATGGCAGAGAGAAGATAATGACTTGATGATCCAATGCAGTGAACATGAAACTACATTGTATCCTTTAGCTATAATTAAGCAGTTGTGTAATATTTCTGTTTTAATAACCAAGTAAATTATAAATTTTGTACTGTGGAGAGTGCAACATGAAAACAGACCTTTTTACTTAGCCGTTGCTTGCTTTTTCAAGTTAACAAAGTGATTATTGAAATCAGTGATATATAATGTTTTAAGCTAAATGCTTATAATTATTTAGGCTAGAAATTACCCAGTGACTGAAAAGTTCACGCAGTAGAAGCAAAGGCCATATAATGCTAATGAAGATCATGTAAATATAAACTCCATTGTTTATTCACAGAAAAGTGTCAGAATATATTATCTCTCAAAATTTTATGTGGGCTAAATAATAATTTCATTTACATTTAGTTTTACGGTGTCTAATAAATTATATATCTAAGATGTAGCAGATCTTTTATAAAGATTTGACAATGTTTTAAGTAACAGTTCAAATATTAGCATAGAAGAGTAGTACAAATCAGCAAAGTTACAGCACAACAAAAATTATGCATTTTAGTATTTGTGTTGGGTATATAGAAGTTTTTTAATGATTGAGATTTTCCTATTATATTCTTGAGTGAAATATTTAACCTGGCATTTTCTATTTTTAAAAGTTATCATTTATATATGCCAGAATACCTGAAGAAAACAATTTTAGGATTTATTTTTTAAATTCTAGATTACCCCCAGATTGCATAAGGATAAAAGTATTGATACTGAATAAATTGAATGTCAATTCAATTACTTAAATTGAATTTTTGCATTTCTCTCCTCAGACCTGAAGATATATCTTCAAGTTTAAGTTATTCTGATAAATGTTAATTTTTAACAAGTTAGATTATGTATAATGTACTCATCAAATAATCCCCCCCCAAAAAATGTACTCATCAAATAATTAGTTGTAATCTCAGACATAATTTTAGTTGTTTTCTTTTTTGCAATTTATTTTAAATGTATAAGAACTATTTACTCTGATTAAGGCTACAAATTAGTCTTAAAAACTTCCCAGGAATTTAGACAAACATTAGAAAAAGTACTAGCCCATCAAAATATACCTTGTAAATACATAAAAATGATTAAAATAAATATTAAGAAAAATTTATAATTTTTGAAGGACAGTTCTTATCATAGATGGTTTTCCATATCATTTGTAAATATACTAAATTTGTTAAAGGAAAAAATGGTAAAATTGTCATTCAGTTATATTTATTGGGTAATGGCTTATAGTTGGTAGCAGCATCCATGAGATTTTTTTTTCAAATGGCCTAGTAAGTTTCTAGACAAATATGATATTTTAATTTTTTTGTTTTTCATGACAATGTTATTTTCATAATGTCTTCCTTCTGTAATTTTAATTGCATAAAGAATTTCTTGATTCTTGCATGAGAAATTCAACTACTTATTCAGTTCCTAGGCACTTTTTTTTTCAATTTAGAAATAATTTTATCAACTATATATTAATACAGCTGAAAATAGTATTGGAAAATTTATAGATTTAGCAAGCCAAAAGAATGTGAAATAAAAAATAAACACTTCTGTTGTAAGAGGTTTGGCTGATAAATTCCATTTGTTGGGAAAAAATGAAAAACAATAAGTTTTACTAATAATTTGGAATGGCTTTAGAGATCTCTTTTATGGGGCATTGAATATCCAGAATTTTTATTTTCACTTTCTACAGCAGAATACATTATTCTAACTATTACTCTTTTTAGTCATTTTTCAGGATAAAGGAAATATTTTCTAATGGTTTCTAATGCTAGTTTTTTCACTTTATATTCCTGGTTAGATAAAAGTTTGTGCAGTTCATTTAAATTAACAACAGCACTGGTTTCAATACTTATTTATCTATTCATTTATAAATATTGCTCTATTTTAGTCTGTGACAAGAACTTTTCCAGGAAAGGCAATAACTTCTCTGCAGATTAAGATTAAAAAGTAAACCATTTCTCTTTTTTTCTACTGAAAGTATATCGTGCCATCTTAGGTCCTACTTGTAATTTTAAATAAATGTTTACCACCAAATCTTTCTCTTTGAAGAAAGAAAAAAGGAATCACCACAGTGGATAGGCTGTGGTTTCCTTCAGGCCTCTCCCATTTGTGATTGTTAACACTTTCTTCCCAGACTGTGAATATCCCCTTTCTAGTCCTGTGCAGAGGTACAACCCTTGTGCTAGGGTTTCAGTGATGGGTCTGTTCTGAGGTCACTTTACACTTCTGTTACTTGATGTGGATGGAGATGGGACGTGTAATTCTCTATGCTGACCAGGGTATAGGATTCGCCACCAAGAATTAGAGACCTGCCGTGACATAGGGATAATCTGTCACCCTTTGAACCTGTTCCCAGGCACAGGTTCCTAGCAATCTTAGATATTTGGCAAGACAGTTTTGGAGTTAGAAGGAGGAGCATTCAGGTGAATTGCATGTCCTTCAGACTTTTACTCAAAATATACAGAGCTGAACCTATGTGTCTTTTGTGTCTAGAACCCATGTGTCAATGCTTTATTATTAGCTTGATGATGTCCCTTCAGATACTTAGGGTGACATGTAGTTATTAAGCATTTGGAGAACAATAAATGACTAAATTCCTTAAAAGAATTTATCTACTACCCACATCAGTGTTCTTTGAGTTTTATAAAATTACTGAGGATGGGTTTTATATATAAAAGGGAATTTTATGTTTATATTTAATATGCTTCTGTTTCTAAATCTACTGTATACATTTAGTTTGCTGTGTATAGGTGTATAAAGTAAAGTTATGCCAGTTTTAACACTGGAAAGTTAGTATCTTTTTTAATGTGATGCTGAATTTTATCTACTTAATCTAACACATTCGTAATGTATTGTCATTGTTCATTGGTGTCAACAAATGTTAGGATGGGAATTTTGATCTGTAACATGAAACTGGTAGTTGCAGTTTTTTTACTTTGATTTGCCATAAATGTAATTGTTCTTTGAAATTCTGGAAAGAATAGAATGATAAGAAATTGAAATGCTAATTTTAATAGAAAATATCTTGAAACAAATAATAAACTTGTTTGTTTTCTAGCTACTACAATTTGAGTGATGTGAGCCATGATTCTGTGAACAAATTTCTATCCAGTCTGGTTGAGAAGTCTCTGGTTGAATTGGAACATTCCTACTGTATTGAAATTGGAGAGGTATGACTCAGTCATATACATTCCAAGTGAAAAGATTGCCCAGCTTTTTAACAGTAGGGCTTTTGTTCTAATGATAACCAAAAATTTTAACAAAATTGTTGCAAAAGCAACCTGCAATAAGAACTATTAATTTTATGAATGTCTGTGCTTCTATTGTACTTTTTATTTGTCATTTTATCTTTCTTTTTGAAATAGGATAATCGGAGCATTGAACCTCTGACATATGGCCGAATTGCTTCTTACTACTATTTGAAGCACCAAACAGTTAAAATGTTCAAAGAGCGTTTGAAACCTGAATGCGGTACCGAAGAATTGCTTTCAATTTTGAGTGTAAGTTTCATGACATTATTGCACTGCTGTTTAATATAAAGAGATTATATCTTATATATTTCATACCTTCTCTTTTAATTTGGGTCTTAAATTGCTGCCAGCCAGTGCCTCTAGAAATTGGGCAGAAACTATTTATAAAGTCTTTTCCTCTGTTAAACAAGATCACTACAGAACAACATATTTGGACCATGTTTCCCACATATTTTATTATCCAAACTTGGATACTTCTGAGAATGGAATGGGTCACTATTAATATGTAAGACAGGATAATAGGTATAAACTGCGCTAGCCTTAGCAGCCAGATGATCTCCCTATACTTCAATATAATAACTTCTATGAATTATAATTGAAAGCTTTTCTTATTGCTTCTTTTGAGTCAGTCTTGTTGAATCCATGATGTTCCTGAAGTTCCTTAAGGACTTTACTTAAGTTCTCTTAGAATTAATTAATGCCAAAAAAACTGTTCAACTCTCTCTCCTTTCCCCTTTCCAAAATAAAAATACAACCAGATTTATCACATGGCCAAAAAAAACTATATTTTGTTTAGTTTTGGGTTTTGGCCAAGAAGCTTAGAACTAAATTTTCTATTGAAGTTAAAATTACTATTAGAAGTATTTTCTTCATCTCCCTCTCAGCATACTGTATGTGCATTTTTGTCTTTGTTGAGTTTAAATATAATTTCCCACAAAACTTTGCTAGTGCATTAGTCAAGGCATATGTTATAAATGAATACACCTCAGCTACATTGATGTTATTTTTAAAGAGTTAAGAACCATTGGACTATAAATATCTCTAAGGTCCTTCTCTTATATGTCCACTGATTCTGAGGTAGTTCACTTACTTATTAGCTTTTTTCTTACCTCTTTTGCTTATCATTCTCAATAGGCTTCAATACCTCATTCACAGTTTCCAATTTTTCAGTGTTCTTCCTTTGAGAAACTGGTGTGTAAATTTTGAGTGCAGCCTAGAGCCAACTACAATGCAGTGAGTCAGAAAATAATTTATTAATGAATTGATAGATGGATGAATCCTATATTCATCAGTTTTCTGTTGTTTGCTCTCTAGAAAAGAGTACAGAATTGAAGTATATGAGGCAGCTATCAAAATTTTTTTATAAAAGTAAAAATTCATTTCTGAAATGAGTATAAAAAATAAGAATTCTTTTAGATCGCTAAGAATGAGGTTTTTATTATTTCCTAGTTGGAGATTCATAAAAACAGGATTTGTCTGGATGGAAGACAGGAAAATAATGGTTAATTAATTTGGGCAAGTATCTTAAACTAATATCTGTTAGATTTAAGAATATAATTTTCCTTTCATATTCTCCTCCCTCGATGTATTTATCTAATCTAATATTTAAAAGTATATGCCTACCTTGGAAACACATGTAATAATATTTACTAACACCTTTGAGCACTTTTGATGTGCTAAAGCACTATTCTAGGAACTTTACATCAGTAAATCATTTAATCCTAACAATAACCATTCATTTTATATTGATAACATCCCATTATTATTCCCACTTTACAGGTTAACTAATGTCTCTAAGGTTGCACAGTAAGTGAATACTTTGCAGTCTAGCAGCCAAGTATGAGTTCTTTTTTTTTTTTTTTTGTATATTTTTTATTGGAGTTCCATTTGCCAACATATAGCATAACACCCAGTGCTCATCCCGTCAAGTGCCCCTTCAGTGCCTGTCACCCAGTCACCCCAACCCCCCACCCGCCTCCCCTTCCACTACCCCTTGTTCGTTCCCAGAGTTGGGAGTCTCTGATGTTTGTCACCCTCTCTGATATTTCCCACTCATTTTCTCTCCGTTCCCCTTTATTCCCTTTCACTATTTTTTATATTCCCGAATGAATGAGACCATATAATGTTTGTCCTTCTCCAATTGACTTACTTCACTCAGCATAATACCCTCCAGTTCCATCCACGTTGAAGCAAATGGTGGGTATTTGTCGTTTTCTAATGGCTGAGCAATATTACATTGTATACATAGACCACATCTTCTTTATCCATTCATCTTTCATGGCACTGAGGCTCCTTCCACAGTTTGGCTATTGTGGACATTGCTGCTAGAAACATCGGGTGCAGGTGTCCCAGCGTTTCATTGCATCTGTATCTTTGGGGTAAATCCCCAGCAGTGCAATTACTGGGTCACAGGACAGTTCTATTTTTAACTCTTTGAGGACCCTCCACACAGTTTTCCAGAGTGGCTGCACCAGTTCACACTCCCACCAACAAAGGGTTCCCCTTTCTCCACATCCTCGCCAACATTTGTTGTTTCCTGCCTTGTTAATTTTCCCCATTCTCACTGGTGTGAGGTGGTATCTCATTGTGGTTTTGATTTGTATTTCCCTGATGGCAAGTGATGTAGACATTTTCTCATGTGCTGGTTGTCCAAGTCAGTGTCTTCTTTGGTGAAATTTCTGTTCATGTCTTTTGCCCATTTCATGATTGGATTGTTTGTTTCTTGGCTGTTGAGTTTAATAAGTTCTTTATAGATCTTGGATACTAGCCCTTCATCTGATATGTCATTTGCATATATCTTCTCCCATTCTGTAGGTTGTCTTTTAGTTTTGTTGACCATTTCTTTTGCTGTACAGAAGCTTTTTGTCTTGCAAGTATAAGTTCTTAACCCCTGTCCTGTGCTGCCTCTCTTGTCACACACACACACACACACACACAGATGGAAGGTAGTGAGGTGGGAGGTACGTGGTAAGACTGGATGCACATTTTAGATACTAACTCTTTATCAGAAATGTCATTTGCAAATATCTTCTCCCATTCCATACATTGCCTTTTAGTTTTGTTGATTTTTCCTTTGCTGTACAGAAGCTTTTTATCCTGATGAATCCCAGTAGTTCATTTTTGCTTTTGTTCCCCTTACCTCCAGAGATGTGTCTAATAAGAAGTTGCTATGGCTGATCTCAGAGAGGTTGCTGCTTGTGTTCTCCTCTAGAATTTTTATGGTTTCCTGCCTCGTATTTAGGTTTTTTTCCATCCATTTTCTATTTGTTTTTGTATATGGTATTAAAAAATATGGCCCAGTTTAATTTTCTGCATGTGGGTAACCAGTTTTCCCAACATGCTTTGTTGAAGGGACCATCTTTTTTCCATCGGATATTCTTTCCTGCTTTGTCCAAGAATTGATCGTATATTGTGGGTCCATTTCCAGGTTTTCTGTTCTGTTCCATTGATCTATGTGTCTGTCTTTGTGCCAGTACTATACTGTCTTGATGACTACAGCTTTGTAGTAGAGCTTAAAGTGTAGAACTGTGATGCTTCCAGCTTTGCTTTTCTTTTTCAAGATTGCTTTGGCTATTTGAGATCTTTTGTGGTTCCACACAAATTTTAGGATTGTTTTAGCTCTGTGAAAAAAACTGGTACATTTTTTTAAAAGATTTTATTTATTTATTCATGAGACACAGAGAGACAGGCAGAGACATAGGCAGAGAGAGAAGCAGGGTCCTCACAGGGAGCCCAATGTGGGACTACATCCCAGGACCCCGGGATCACACTCTGAGCCGAAGGCAGATGCTCAACTGCTGAGCCCCCCGGGTGTCCCAGTGCTGCTCTTAATATACAAATCCATCCCCCTCACAAAACTGTTGCTGTTTTGATAGGGATTACATTAGATGTGTAGATTGCTTTGGGTCATGTAGACATTTTAGTAATATTTCTTCTTCCAATCCTTGAAAAAAAAAAAAGAAGACAATGCACATTGTTTGTAAACGTTTATGAAAATCATATGCCTATTCCACTCAGTATACCCCTCCATTGCACTAAAAAAGACCCAAAAATATACCTAATACCGAGAGAATTAAACTGTGTCCTCTTCAGTCTTCTCTGAAAAGGCATTGATCAGAACATGAGACCTGTCCCCATCCTTTCAGCAGCCTGTTTCTCTCTACCATTACACTAAAACCAGGTACAATGATCTCATTTAATTTTTATTAAAATAAAGTCAATTCTTGTGATAACTAAACAAAACAAATCATCTGCAAAAATGTAAGATAAACTCAGTAGCATATTTGTATAGATATCGTTTGGAGTACCCCTTAATAATTTCCATAACAACAATGACATAATCTCTTTGTCTTATGGCATTTAGTTCAGGAAACTCAGCCTGTGCTCGATAGCATCTAAGTCTGTACTATATCAGTTTTGATTGAAAATACTGGGGCATTAGAACTATAGGACTCCCATTGATAAGGAGATCTGCAGAAACCACTGTTTTGTTCATGTCTTGTGTAGGAATCACTTTCCATTCCCTAGGGAACATGTGTCAGTAACAAAGAAATATTAAATAATAAAGCAAGATTGTATTTGAAGTAATTACAGTGCAATTTCTAGAATTCATTCTTTTGCTGAAAAGTATTTTTTTACTATTTTCTGTTACCACACTAAAGATTCCTAGATGACTCACATAGCCAAGTTGTCTTTATTCTCACCTCCAAAAATGTGTATTAATCTCCTTGTTTTGAAACAAGGAGAAAAAAAGCAGCCAGACATGAGCTATGGAGCACAGGATGATAAACACAACAGGGCAAAGAAAAGTAGTAGGAGTCCTTAAGTGTCAAAGGCCTATTTTTGTTATCATTGCTTTTGTTACTATAGTTCTTAATAATATCACATTATACTTTTGAAAAATTCAGTATTAGAACTTATTCACTGCCAGCATCTCCTTTTTTGTTTTATTTTTGATGTTTTTTAAATGCTTTATTTAAATTCAATTTGCCACTAAGCATCTCCTTTTATAAAGATAGTCAATGATGTTTTTTTTTTTTTAATATTTTACTTATTTATTCATGAGAGACACAGAGAGAGAGAGAGGCAGAGACACAGGCAGAGGGAGAAGCAGGCTCCATGCAGGGAGCCCAATGTGGGACTGGATCCTGGGTCTCCAGGATCACACCCTGGGCTGAAGGCAGCGCTAAACCACTGAGCCACCCTGGCTGCCCAGTCAATGATGTTTTTAAAGTCATCTTTAAACTTTTTTATTAATAGATTATTTTTATTTTTATTTTTTTATTTTTATTTTTTTATTTTTTATTTATTTTTTATTTTTTATTTTTTTATTTATGATAGTCACAGAGAGAGAGAGAGAGAGAGGCAGAGAGGCAGAGACACAGGCAGAGGGAGAAGCAGGCTCCATGCACCAGGATCGCGCCCTGGGCCAAAGGCAGGTGCCAAACCGCTGCGCCACCCAGGGATCCCATTAATAGATTATTTTTGAAAAGAATTTTTAGTATTCCTGAGATCACAACTGAAAGCCTCTGTTCTCTTGAGTATTACTGTGAACTTGCTCTAATACTTCCATCAGTTAAGTTTTGGCAGTGAATGAAGTTTTCTCACTTTCTTAAACTATATAATGAATTTTTTTTGTTTTGTTTCCTTTGGTATTAATGATAATGTAAAAAGTATGTTCATTAAGATTTTCTTGGTTCTCTATGTTGCAGTGTGATTGATTTTACTTGGCACAGAGGAGAAAAAACTAGGAGGTAACCAACCATAGAAAGAAAAAAGAATATTAAGACATTGACTCAGTTTCACCAGGCATTTAAAAATACATAAATACAAATTGAACACCAATAAAAAATAAATTTATTATTAAAAAAATAAATAAAAATAAAAATACATAAATACATACAAAAATACATAAAAATACATACACGGTATTATTTCTCTGCATTTAACATCAAACATAGTCTCAAATGATGATCTGTTGATTTTATGTATTCATAACTGATAATTGATAATTGTTTTTAGACCTTTTTTCCTTTAGAGAAGATATGTATTTTGAATCCCAAAGTTAGCTATACAGTTGTTTTTCCTTTATTTAATTAAAATTGGAATTCCTACTTTTAGTCATTTTGTATGTCACTACCAACTTTTCTGAATTTCTTTTTAAGTAAGGATGCAACTTTATTGCCTTCATAATATTTACCAGAAAGTATATTTTCTTTCAAAAATAAAAGAGAAACTTTTTAATCAGATCAGTTCATGACATGCTTCCCTATACAGTGTTTTTGGCACTGCAGACTTCCCTCTTCCAGTGTTCATAGGAAAAGATTGTCAGATTTGATTTAAAAAAAAAAAAATGCATTAAGTCATTTATACCCTATCTTCTGAATTTTGTTCTTTTTCTTCCATCAATAGAATGGTTGAGGTCCAACTGGTATTTTACAGAATGGTATTATATTGACAATATAAACAGGAAATTTCTGAGTCTTAAGAAAGAAATATCTGGGGCACCTGGGTGGCTCAGTCAGTTAAGCATCTGCCTTCAGCTCAGGTCATGATCCCAGGGTCCTGGTATCAAACCCCAGAGTCTGGCTCCCTGTTCAGCAGAGTCTACTTCTCCCTCTCCCTATGCCCCTTCCTACATACCCCCACTTGTATGTGCTTTCTCTCTCTTAAACAAATAAATAAAATCGTTAAAAGAAAAAGAGAAATAGCTTTTTAAAAAGAAAAAGAAATATCTTAAGTATATATAAACCACATAATTTATATTTATTCTTCATATGTTGCTCTCTACATTGGTCTATATTAAATTCTATCCACTGTATTTCTACCCACAAACCATGTACTGATTCTTGTAAAAAAAAAAAAAATATTTGTTTTTTTACCTATAATGTGTGAGGTTCTCTGTAGGGGCTGGAGATAGAATAGTGAACATTACTGACAAAAACATGTGAGAGAGTGAGTGTGGCACACATATGCCAAAAATATATAGATTCAAATAGGGCTGGAAGCAATTTATTCATGATAAAAACTACTGAGGAACTGCAAGACAAGGTGGAACTGTGCCTGTCATATTTGCTGGGACATATGGTGATCATTCCTTTACAGACCAGGGAAAGTGGGGATTAAGATTAGACCTGTGTGGCATTTACATGAGTTTCTCTTGGAATATTTTCATTATTCCAAATAACGTGAGGAGCTTTGCTTTTTTAAACATGGCATTGTGTTAAACTTCCAGGTACTAATTCTTATTGGTAATTACTCCATTAAATCTTAATTTTGGTCAACACTGAAAAAGAAAATACACTTCCACTATTTTTTTTTTTTTTAGTAACACCTCTTGAGACTTCCATTTCTAGTCACTCATTTTCCTAAGAAACTCAACTATTTCTAGCTCATGTTTTCAAATGTCTTGTCTTTAAATGATTAAATACTCTATTCTAGTTGTACTGAGACTGTTTCTTTTCACTAATCTTATTCTATAATAGCAATTCATTTATTTAAATTTTGTCTTTCCAGTACATCCATTAAAAAATAATACTATCTTTAATTAAGTACCTACTACATGCCACACATTCTACATAATTTGTAATCATCAAACAGTGCTTCATGGTAAACATTAATATACAGATCATGAAATTGAAATTTAATGAGGTTAAATTTTTCCAGGTACCATAGAGAGGTAGTTCTTTAGAATTCTTTCCTATACCTTACTTACTTCCTCTCTGTGACACAGTTTATCCTTATCCAGTGTTTTAATTCCAACTGTAAAAAAATTTTAAATCATGAAATTATGATGCTTTTAAAAGTATATACTTTTAAAAAGTCAATTAAGAAGCAGAATTACTTTTAAAATTATGTATGGTCTTACAACTTAGAATTATATGTGTTAAATGCAGATGTTAAGTACTGTGACAGAATTATTTCAATATTTCTTATTGAAAACATATTTTAAGTTTTAAATGATATGATGCTATTTGGAAAGTTTAGATATCTTATAAGAACTCTTGCCAAGTTTTCTTTTAACACCATGAATTAATAAGCTTCATAATTAAGGCAGCTGCTTCACACTTCTATTGTTAACCAGTGACATTACATCTGTCTTGCTCCATTGATGCCCTCCTCCTACTTATTGAAGCATTTAGCAGTTTTGGCAACAGGGATTACATGGCATGGAGTAAGTAGTCTAATTAGATATAAGTGAAAATCCTGAGGGAAAAGGACATTTAAAAAGTAATTTAAAGAATCTCTTAATGATGTTGGCACTGAAAGCCCAAGTCTAGAGTAGAAAGTGCCTGCCATCATGGCAAACAAGGATCATGATTTGATATGTTCAGTGAACTTTTAGAAGGTAACCTATTTTAAAACCATAATAGAAATGAAAAGATTTCAAAGTTAGGGAAAATTTATTTGAACAGATTTACGAATATGCTTTCTATAGTACTAATAGCTTTGAAAGAAAACAGAATATGTCCCAAATGTATTCTGTCTCTAGAATCTTCAATAATTTTTTTAAAAAGATATACTCAGTTGTTATGGTTTTTGTGGCTACACAGAAACATGAGATTATATATCAAATATCCTATCTGAAAAGTTGTGAAATTCTTATTTTTTCACAAAGCCTTGGATATTGACTAAAAGTATGGGTTTCATATGTTAATATAAAATAGAACCATTCCAAATTTAGAAAAGTACCAGAGCAATAAGATTTTTATATATCAATAAATTTCCAGGTTTGGCAGTTCTCTGTACTGCTTTCTTTAAAAGCATACAGATTCTTTGCTCTGCCCATATATAGAACATTTTCAATAATAGAGCATTTCTAATGGTTGAATTTTGTCCTGTTTGGGCATAACTACAAATCTTTTGATAGAAAATTGCAAATATATCTTTCGCAAACATGAGATTGGAAGAATAAGCAAATTTGTTTTAAAAAGAGACAAATTTAAAACAAAACAAATAAAAAGGACAAGCCAGATACGAATAGCATCAGTAGGGGACCCAGCATGGAAAATTAAAGAGTTCATTAAAGGAAGAATGAAAGGAAGGAGAGGTTAACTGAGTAACAGTGAACACCACCAACCTCATGGCCTTCCATTTCCAAATAACCTCCTGACAATTGCAGGATCCCATCTGCTACTCTTTATCTTCCTGGTGGGGAAACCTAATGGGATATCTTCCAGGGTTTGTGAGAAGAGCTTCCCTAACCCTCAGGCTGGGGAGCTGCCTGGCATCTTTGAGAGAGGCACAGATGGCAAATGTCTTGAAAAAAAGTTATCTTTCTACTTCTCTTGGTCTCTTTCCCTTGAGACTTTCCCTCTTCTCCAATATTTCTCAGCTTCCTCCTAGCTTTCTGTACATATGAGCTCTCTTCAGCCCAGAGAAAAGTGAAATATTTTCCTGGCAAAAGACCTTGGTCTCAGATGTATCTGTTGTGCCTTAATAGATTATGTCAAGATTTTTAAGCTGATAAGTTCTGATAAGCATAAAACGTATTTGTGATGTTACCTGAAATTTGTTCTGTTTAAATTTTTTTATTTTTTATTTTTTTGGCTTCCTGAATAATGTGCCACAGAATGACAACTGGCAATTATTAGGATTCTAATGGTCTGTGACTAAGTACAGTGTTATGAAATGATTTTAAATATCAAAATATGAATAGCTTTGATATTTCTTTATCACCTAGTTTAACTTTCTCATTTTTTTCAAAGAACAAAGACTCATTTTTGCCAAAGATGACACAATCTGTATGGAAAAATAATATTAAAAACTCAACTCTCAAGAAAGGGCAAAGTTTGAATTAGAATTCATATTTCTCAGCAACCTTTTAAATACCTTTTCTCCCTTTAGCATTTTATACTCTTCCTTTTGCTCTTCTTGCATCTTATTTTGCCCTTTTATTTAAACTTACAAAGCACAAGGTACATAAAATATACCATTAACCTTCTCAGGCTAAGCTATCTATAAAAAATATTTTTGGCTTGTCAACATTTATAAGATTTGCTAAGTGTTCTATCCAATACTCAGCGTACTATGGGGAATACCAAGGAAATAGAACACCCATATCTTTTAAGGAGATTTGTCCTAGAGCCCAAAGATGCTAATAAAAACAAGGGATAGGCTTGTGCTGACTACATGTCTCTTGGCTATTGCTTTGTCTCTGCATTAGAAGCATTCAGTCCTACTAATGGCGTTCAGAGCAGAAGAATTGCAGGCATTGTTCTCCCCAAAAGTCAAGAGTTACCAGCCTGTTCTATGGGAAAGAGGCATGTAAGTTACAGGGGTCATATAAGTATTTGCAGAGGGAGTCTACATTTAGACATTTATTAATTACAATTATAATCTAAATGGTGTCATATAAATTATGTTCATTAAACTCCAGGGTAGTTTACTTTTCAGCAAACACCTTATCATGAATCATTTGGAAAAGGAAATCATCAATTTAGTTTTGAAAATAATTTATCATTGATATCTCTGCTTAACTTAATGACATCAGATTTCATAGCTATTTAGAATCGCCAATATAGGAGGACCTGGTGGCTCAGTGGGTTAAGCATCCAACTCTTGATTTTGACTCAGGTAATAGGTTCCACACTCAGCATAGGAGTCTGCTTGAGATTTTTTCTCTCTCCCTCTCTCTCTGCCCCTCCCCATATGTACATGTGCTCTCCCTCTCTCCAAAGTAAATAAATCTATGTTTAATTAAAAGAAAAGAATTATTGATACAGATTCAGTCATATTGGGGAAATAAAAATAAAATCAAAGATTATGATATTGCTGAAATAAAATCTCTTCCCTAAATTGTAGCCATTTGTCACTTTACTCTATGAGTAAGTAGAGCATTGTTTAAACTTTAAAAATGAGTGGAAAATAAAAGGAAACTTTAACATTGGGTAAAATATTTTAAAATGTAGTTTTTGTATGCCAGAAATTGGTTTCTGCTGAAAATGTTTCTAATTTTATCCCAATAAAGTTAAGTGTTCTAAAATTATTGTTAGGGTCCTGTTGGTCCAGCAAATTGAACAGTTCAGAAATCATTGGTAGCTCCTTGTTAGTTAATAATGGTGATCAGAAATGTTCCAAAAGGCTCATGTCATGGTTCCTGTCCTAAATATATTCCCAGTACATATAATGCCAAAACATTGTTTAAGCTAAAAATCTATCATCCTGCCTTTTACTCTCACAGAACTACCAAGTAGGTAAATTAAAATTGATTATTCCCAGTACTTAAAGCCAACTCAATGTATTTCTGCATCACTTCTGTATAACAGAGCAAAAGAAAAACTAAACATCCTAATTTCATTTCCTACCCCCAGGTGGTATAAGTGGAGTCTACAATATTACATTATTTTAGAAACATAGAATTTTAAAAGGAAAAATAATTACAGACGGACTTGCTACTAAGGGACATAATAGACTTTTAGATTAACTAATATGCCAGGCTTTTTCTTTTTATGTAATAATGTAGAAAAACAATAGAATCCCCTATGTGCCTAAAAATATATATATTTTTGGGATCCCTGGGTGGCGCAGCGGTTTGGCGCCTGCCTTTGGCCCAGGGCGCGATCCTGGAGACCCGGGATCGAGTCCCACATCGGGCTCCCGGCGCATGGAGCCTGCTTCTCCCTCTGCCTGTGTCTCTGCCACTCTCTTTCTCTCTGTATGACTATCATAAATAAATAAAATTTAAAAAAAAAAAAAAAAAAAAAAAAAAAAAAAAAAAAAAAAAAAAAAAAAAAAATATATATATTTTTAAAAACTGTTAATACAGTTTAGGATCAAACTTTTGTAAATTCTCTATTGTAAAAAATTCAAATTAAGGTGTATCTTAATATGTATTTAAAAATAAGTCATATGTCGCCATCTCCCTGGTTTATTAAATAAATATATTTTTTATATTTATATAATATGTATTTATATATTTTATATAATGGTGTTATTATAAAACTATTTTTATATTTAATTAAATATTTATATAAAATTATAATATTTATTACATACAGACTGTGCTTCAGGCACGGAGAATATAGCAGCAGACTAGGCTAATGAAGTTCCAGTACTCATGGACCTTATATTCATAGTGGGGCTGGTAAACAAACAAGTAAATAATCATGTAATATAACTAAGTGGATATAAATAAGAATTTTTTAAAACCAGGCAAATGTCTACAGATAAGTAGAGAAGACTGTTCTAGCTAGGACAGTTAAAACTTTTCTGCAGAGATATCTGAACAGAGAACTGAGAGACATGAAGGACCAACTCATGAGAAAGCCTCTGGGAAGAAAGTCTGGGCATAAGGAAAAGCATATGCAAAGGCCATGAAGCAGGAATTACTTATCAGGTTCAAAGAATAGCAGGGAAGCCAGTGTGGCTAGAGCAGAACAGGCTTTGGGAGGACATGGTATACAGGGGCTAGGTCATCTGTAGTCTTGCTAGGAGTTTGGATTTTGTCCTAAGTGTTCAGTGAAGCCACTGGAGGAGTTTTGATCAAAAGAGTGATGTGATATTATTTGTTCTGAAAAGACCACTCTAGTTCCTTAGTAGAGAAATGATTGTTACAAAAAAGTCAAGATGAGAGAAAATGGCTTGGATACAATGGCCAGAAGTTGAAATGATGAGTAGTAGTTATATTCGGTATGTTTTGAAGATAGAACCAACAGGAATTGATGGATTAATTATAAGTAAACAGAAGAAATAAAGACAATACTAGGTTTTTGTCCTAAACAACTTGGTGAAGAGAATACCATTTACTGAGGTGAAGAAGACTAAGCGGAGCCTGTGTTTATTTGGGGGCACTTGGTAGTTGGCATATGGATGGGATTCAAAATTTCAGTCATGTGGTTGGTTGAGATTATCCGGGTGGAATGAGTATTGAAAAGAAGTCTGTGGAGCTAGAGAGTATAATACTAAGTAAAATAAGTCAATAGCAGAGAAAACAAATAACCATATGATCTCAGTCATGTGAAATTCAAGAAACAAAACAAAGGGGAAAAAAGAGACACCAAGAAATAGACTCTTTAACTATCGAGGACAAACTGACGAAGGCAGGTGGGTAGAGGGATGGGTGAAATAGGTGATGGGGATGAAGGAGTACACTTGTGATGAGCACCAGGATGATGTAGGAAAGTGTTGAATCACTGTACTGTATGCAGGAAACTGAAAACAACACTGTATGTTAACTATACTAGAATTAAAATTAAAAACAAAAAAGAAAAGAGGTCTGAGGATTGAGCTTTGGGAACTTAGCATGTTGAGGTTGAGGAGAAAGAGGAGAAGCTGTGTCAGCAAAGAAAACTGAGAATGAGGGATGACAAGTGGAAGGAAAACTTCCAGGAAAATGTACTGCCCTGGAAGCCATGGGGGGAAGAATATCTCAAGAAGGGGATGGTGATTAATTGAGTTAAAGATTGTTGATACAGAGAGGATGAAAGCTAAGATTGCTCATTTGACTTGATAAGATTAAGATCCTAGATGTCTTTAATGAGTAGTTTCAGCAGAGTAATAGAAGACAAGAGCCTTATTTTATTTGAAAGGACTTAAGAGAGACTGAGTTTTAAGAAAGTAGGGATAGAGGATCCCTGGATGGCTCAGCGGTTTGGTGCCTGCCTTCAGCGTGGTCCTGGAGTCCTGGGATCAAGTCCCACGTCAGGCTCCTTGCTTGGAGCCTGCCTCTCCGTCTGCCTGTGTCTCTGCCTCTTTCTCTCTCTCTGTCTCTCATGAATAAATAAAATCTTTAAAATAAAAAAATTTAAGAAAGTAGGGATAATAGTAATATAGCTAATTCTTACCTGGAGCTGGGGGGAGTATATAAAATCAATATCCTTTTTTTAAATTTAAGAAATAGTATATTTATGTGCAGATAAAAATGATCTTATAGTGATGTAAAAAAAAAAAAAAGTTACAGGAAAGAGCAAAATTCTTAAGAAGACAAAAGGGAACTAGGAATCAACCCAGAAGTGGAAAAATTGGCCTTAGGTAGAGCAAATTAATCCATTGTAACAAGAGAAAAGATAGAGTATTGAAGTATAGATGCAAGGAGGTTAGTAGGTGGTAGGATAATGAGGAAATCCATTTGTGTTTGCTTTAATTTTTTTTAAACTAAGAAGCTAGGTCATCAGCTGAAATTGAGGAGGTGAGGTAAGACCTGTGAATGTGTGCAAAGGCCATTAATAGACTAAGGAGCCATAGTGTGGTGGAGTGAATATGACATTCGCATTTAGGAAACATGGGTTCAAATCTCAGCATGGCCATTTTAACCTCTTTGTGTAAGTGGCAGGTCATTTAATCCCTTAACCTCAGTTTCCTCATTCATTAAAAAATGTGCAAACATACCTGCCATACTTACCATCACAGCATTGCTGTGAAGATCTAATAAGGTAAAAGATACATGTTCAAACATATCTGACCTTGATCCAGGTAGATTTTTTTTTCGTTTGGTGCTATGTTTTAGTTTATGATTCTTACTTGTTTTTGTTTTGCTTTTGTTTTGCATTCAAAACTATCATACTCTAGATACCTTTACATGTTTTAAGGGTTCAGAACACTTGGTCTCTCTCCTTCAGAAGGGCTGGCCTTACTGGATTCACTAAGGAACCTTTTATTTTGTTATTCATATTTGGAGGAATAAAGAAGAATACAGTCTTATTTCTCTTATGATCCTAGGTACAGACTTGCCCTTAATCTACCATATAGTTAGTTTTATCTTTGCTTATTTAAGAGAACATATGGTAACTTCATTTGTGAGATGTTGGTTTCCTTGATGGCAGTGTCATTTTCTGAGTTTGCTCTTGCCTCTACTCCGCTACTCCCTTGGTCCCTCTTCCTTTCTCTCCAGGTTAATATTTTACTAGAAGGCCGTGGCTTTGGGTTTTAGTGTACCACAGGGGAGTGACAAACTCTGTAAAAGTAATGATTCCCCACTGCCACATCATCCTACTTCCAAATAAAAAAAGCACTAGGATTCTTTAATGAGACATTACCCCAGCTTCCAGACCAAAGTCTGTGTTGCTAAGAGTGCTCATCTATTTATAGTTGTTAAAAACCACTTAGTAATTAAAAGAATTCATAAAGTAATTATGACTTGTAATAGTGATTATGGCTGGGTGATTACTCCTTCACTAAGATGCTTTGCAAATGGATTAGCACTTCTTTGAATTAGAAACTTGGGCTTGAAATCTGTGAGGAAGCTATATTAATAAGAAAAATGTTCTTTCTTTTGGGACTAAGCAGAAAGCTGTAAAACAGCCAGGAAGCCATTGGGATCCTGACTGAGAGAAAAATCAGGCAAATCAAATTGGTCATATTATTGGGCATATATTCATCTGGAAAAATTCTCTTCATTCAATTGCAGTTAAAGCTCTGGTCAATTTAATCTAGTTCATTAGTAATGCCAACTCTAAAATGGGCTATGATATTTAGTAGTTTCTCTTCCTGAATAAGTAGGCAAATATTACGTTATTTAATCTGATATTTGAGGCAGGAGAATCATATTTAAAGTCCAGGTATTTCCAAAATACAGGTTATCAAAAGTAAACATTTTTGATATATAAATACACAACACTACTAGTTCAGTTTTTTTCTAGTGAGGAAATAAATGTCCATTCTTTCTATTACTCTGCATTTTTTAAATCTCTTCTTCCCTTTTCCACAGTTTCTTCTTTGCCTCTCTTACTGGTTACATTTACTCTTGTCCTTCATTTTCTCTTCTTGGAAGCTTATATATTATTTATCTGTTACTATCTTACAGATATTCTTAAACACAGATCTTCAGTAGTTCCAGCAAGTATTTATTTAGCACCTACCATGTTAGGTAAAGAAGACAGTGATAATTAAGATATGGTCCCTGCCTTTAGGAAGGGAATATCCTTGTGTCTAAGAAGTAATTAATTATAGTTTGATATTAACTATTTGAAAATATAAATTGTGCTAGTATGTCTAGAGTACAATGAAACTCTTGGTTATTTAGAACATGGGCTTCAGAGTCACACATGACTCCACCATTTTCTAAATATGTGATCTTGGGTTAGTTACTTAATCTGTCCAAGTTTGATGCTCCTCTATAAAATAAAGAAGAATAAATAAAATAATGTGTGTAAAGCCTCAATACATTGCCTATCATATGATATTTGAATTAGAACTTTAGTCATTCATATCTGTTATTGTTGTTTTCATTAATATTTTGATATAACAAGCACTAGTAGTTGATAGATTATAATTTACATAAATCATATCTACATATGACAAATACCATTAACCTCTTTTACTTGAAAGATGAAAATTACAAGATAAATGCAGGTTCATTATTATGCTATATAAGATTGTTCTGAGTCTGGCTACAGTATAGGTTGGAGTGAGAATAGCCTCCAGTCTTCAACTGCTCTTCCCCTTTTGCTCCTCCATGGAGCTCATGCTAGTCCATGTGCCAGGAATACCTCCTTCACCACCTAGGCCAGGGCAGTTTTCACACATTGGTCAAGACTCATTTGTGTAAAGCTCTGACCAAATTAAAAAAGAAATCGTAAAATCATTGGTGAAGGGATGATTTATTCAACAAGTATTGTTGAGCAAATTGTATAATGTTTTGGAAATATATTCAAGTTAGATTCTAATTTCATGGCATATATTAGAACAAATTTCAGTCAAATTAAGGATTAAAGCCAAAAATAATGTTAAAATTTCAAAGACATACAGGGGAAGAAACGCAAAAAGCATAAAGGAACTACAGAAATTACAAAAGGAAATGGATTGATTTGCCTACATAAATGTCTAAATGTATGAAGTATTAGTATTTGTTACAATTCTGATCGACAAAAAGTAATATATTTTAATTTTTTAATTAAAAAATTGAAAAAGAAACCATAGTTCCAATGATAAAGTGAAAGAGGGCATTAAATAATTTACAGAGGAAGAAATTCATTTTAACAGATATTAAAAACACCCTTCAGCCCTCTCAGTGATCAAAGAAATATGAATTGGAACAAAAATTAGCAATATTTTAATCTATTAAATTGTTGGAAATTCAAAAGGGATATTACTCATTAATAAGGAGGTGTGAGTTGTGATATTTCCCGCACTAATAGAGTTTTCAGTGGCCCAGTCTTTCTAGAAAGAAATTTGACAATATCTGTCAAATTAAAAACTAAAAAATCCTTAGGAATTTTCTGCTCCCTGATGTTGTGATTCCATCTCTAAGAATCTATCCTAAGGAAACAATATGTTGTTGAGATACATGTACACAGATGTTCATCACGGCATTATTTATAATAGCAAAAAAAAAAAAAAAGGGTGGAAAGCTTTTCTAAAAACACCAGAATTGCCTCTTTAAGAATAAATAATTTAGGGATCCCTGGGTGGCTTAGCGGTTTAGCGCTGCCTTCAGCCCAGGGCATGATCCTGGAGTCCTGGGATCGAGTCCCACATCAGGCTCCCTGCATGGAGCCCACTTCTCCCTCTGCCTGTGTCTCTCCCTCTCTCTCTCTCTCTGTCTCTCATGAATAAATAAATAAAATCTTTAAAAAAATAAATAAATAAGGGGATCCGTGGGTGGCTCAGCTGTTTGGCGCCTGCCTTTGGCCCGGGGCACGATCCTGGAGTCCTGGGATCGAGTCCCGAGTCGGGCTCCCTGCATGGAGCCTGCTTCTCCCTCTGCCTGTGTCTCTGCCTCTCTCTTTCTCTGTGTCTATCATGAATGAATAAATAAAATCTTTTCAAAAAAAAGAATAAATAATTCATAATCCCTTAACTATAAACTTAAGTTTTTTGAAAGAGAATCAGTGGACAAGTGTTTTTTGTTTTGATTTGTTTATACATAGCACTGTGTGTACATTCTAGTACTGAGATATTTATGTTTGCCTTGTCGGACGATAGAGGATCACTTACCATCTAGCTGAATAGTTTTTGCCAAGAAAAAGATCTAACTAGTGATTAATAATTCTTAGCAAACTGTAGTCTTCCCACTGTGAGAAAGACTAACATGAATATTTTTATGCTGAGCCATTATACATATGGCAGAAGTCTAGAAGATTTTTTTTCTCCAGTGATGCATTATAAGCTGACTATCTTTTGATTTCTCAGCCCATAGAAATAGATGTGCCCCATTCTCATGCTTACATGTATTCTGAAAAATCTTGTTGTTACAACCAAATAAAATGCATATATATGATCTTTATTACAGTAGTAGTATTCATACCATCTGCATTTTATTTTAACATTACATTCTTCTAAAAAAAAAAGACTCCATTTATTTTACAATGTTTTCCAGCTGACAGTCCAATAGAATATTAAGCATGTCTCAGAAATTTGATTATGTCAGAAAGTTAGAACTCATTTTGCTTAAAAAGAAAACCCACAAAAACAAAAAACTGGGAGGTAAGAGGGATTTACGAGTGTCATGCTTCACATACATAAAATTCGACATGTTCTTATGTTCTGTTCACTACTTTGTAATTCAGGGGAATAATGCAGTGTGGCAGAAGCATGATGGTCTCTGTTTTAAAGTATTTCAATTGGCAAAAGAGGATTTTCCATATATACAGCTTCAACTTATTAGATTTAGGTCCTTAATGCCATCTTTATAGGTATTTTCTGTTATTTATTAAACAGTGTCAACAAATTTGTAAGACAAATGCCAAACAGGTGTCTTCTCCTCTTGTAGAACCATTGACTGAGCTGGCAACATATTGCTCTTCTGCACTGAAATGCAGAAAGTGGTGTAACCCTGAACGACTTCTTCTGTTTTAATCAGTAAAGGAGGAAGAGAAGTGAGAGAGGAAAGAATCAGTAAGACATTGAAATAACCAATGAAAGCAACTTAAATCAGAGGAAAAGTGATGTGGGTAATACCAGAATAGAACTTAAAAGCAGAGTAAGGTGGTGGTGGTGGCTGTTGTTATTCACTGGAAGTAGGGTGTAATGATTACTTAAAATATCTTTTTAAATAAAATTTCTAAACATATATCACATGGATTTCAAAATTCAAAGAACTTAAATGCTACAAAATACTTTTCGACCTCTGCTGAAAAATTTTTTTCTTTGATGATTGAGAAGACTCATAAAGATCTTTTAGAGTCCTGGAGCCATCATCATAAACATCAGTCACCATTACATTATGGACATGTTCAAGTGCTAGAGAGTTCACTAATAAAGAGCTGATAAGAATCCATTCAAACTTGAAATATTATTGGTAAGCCATAAGCAGTGGTTCTTTCATTTTGGCAAAAGTCCACAGATATTTGTTACATCAATGTGTCAGTAATATAAAGCTAAGTGAAATTAAAGGCCACAGATCCTTTATGTAACACTTGCTTAGAAACTGATTAAACAGGCTTACTTTTTGAAACAAGTAGTTGGTGGCTATATTTGAGAACCTGGAAATGTGTATATGAGTAAAATAATGTCATGCTGCACTCTAGAAGCTTAATTTCAAGTTAATTGCCCCATATGAATAGCAAATTTAAAAGCTTATTCTTGCCATTTGCGACAATGTAGATGGACCTAGAGGACATCATGCTAAGTGAAATAAGTCAGACAGAAAGACAAATACCATATGATTTCACTATTTATGGAATCTAAAAAATAAAATAAACAAAACAGAAACAAACTCATAGAGGAAGTGAGCTGTTGGTTAATAGAGGGAGGAAGAGTTAGGAGGTCAGGCAAAATAGGTGAAGGGGATTAAGTGGTACAAACTTCCAGTTATAAAATAAAGAAGTCATGGGGATGTAACATATAGCATTGGGAATATAGTCAATAATATTGTAATAACTTTGTATGGTGACAGATGGTAGCTAGACTTACCATGGGGATCATTTCATAATGTATGAAAATATCAAATCACTATGATGTACATCTGAGACTAATAGGATATTGTATGTCAATTATACTTCAATTAAGAAAAAGAGCTATACTTTATACCCTCTGAACATGTTCTTTGTTTTCCAATGTTTAAAGCACCAGGAAATGCAAACTAAATTGAGGAATTCGGTTAATTTAGCTTACAGTATGTGATTGCCTATTATTGAAGAGATAGGAAGATAAAGAGAGATACAAATACAAATATATATACATATATATGTATTCCTATAAGATATTATGGGGTTTGAATATGACTTTAGCCATAAGAATGCTTGTTTGCTTTCTCTTGATTCACACAGAGCAGATGGATGCTTGACTGCCTGCTAATCCACAGCTGGAATGGTTTCAGCAGTTTCCACGTTGCTGGGTTAGAGTGGCTTTTCTAGTGGACTGAGAGGGCAGCAAAAGAGGGATATCATTATTCATCAGTATCCCAGTGGGAGCGCTGCCAGCAGAGATTAATTTTTTCTGTTATGCTTGTAAAACAAGCTCAGGTGGAGTCTCTAATCCTCAGGGCACGGGTGGCAGATCAAGGAAGATGCTACAAAGCTAGTTAATTTTCTGATTCTGGGGGAAACAGAAGCTCTGTTAGATGTATAAATACATGATTGCAAATTTAAGTAGCTCAAATCCAAATGGGATCTTCCCAGACATCTGGTACTGAAAATTTCTATTTTTCTTTGTTACCTTTAAATATAACTTCTTAAAAGTTTGCCCCGGAGCCAAAATATTGGTAACTCTAAATATGAGAAAGTAATTAATTTTATGAGTTAATAACAAAACGTTTAATTTTTACAAACATGACCAAAAGGAAAGCTTTCTACCTAAAAAGGCTCAAACTTAGATGCCTACAGTACCTACTCAAGTATATTACCAGGAAGATATAACATTAGCTATCTGATTAGCAAGGTTGTTTGTTTTGTTTTTTTGTATATTCAGGCTGTTTTTCAGTAGTTTATTTTTATTCTCCCAATTTATAATTGCCATGTGACACCTGTTTCCTGTATCTTATTGTGTGATGCATCCATATGTTCATATTTTTGAGCAGTTCATGTAGGCTTCAAACTAAAGTTAAGTGACTTTTAAAATAAACATGACAGAACTAATGCATTCATTAACTGTCTTAGGATTATCTTTAAAAACTGTTTACTAAGTTCATTACAAAAAGTAATAACTTGATTCAGGCCCATGACATTTTCTTTTTGATTAATGGATAACATTTTGTGCCCAAAATAATGGTACTTTTTTTTGTTTGGACATTTGCTTTTGTTTTGAGAAAATGACAGGAAATTTTTCGAAGCCAAGTCAGAAGACTAAATTTGTTCATGAAGTCAGGCAGTATGACTTTTGGTAGTAAAATTGGTTATAACTACAAGATAAGTGTACTTCCTGAAGCCTTTCTGCCAATAATACGAAAAGAAGACTTTCAAAATGTTTTGAGTGATCCAAGCCCTGTTAAAATGAATTTATAAGCTCTCATTGTGTTTATTTTGAAGAGCAAGACATATGATCTGGGATATTAAAATCAGACCCTCCTGTGATGTTAGTCACCTTTCATACACCTTTCTTTTGGCTAAGTTTTGGATTTTTATTAATAACAAGTCTAAATCTTGTTCTTCTCCCAAGAGCATCTTGTAAGCTAAGCAAAGATAAACATTTTAAAGTGCTAAGTAGAAATCAAAAACTAACACTTCATAGAAGATTCTCCTACGAAATGGAAGATTAGTAGTGAGAATGAGGAAGGCTTTCCAATTATGAGGAAATAGCCAGAGGTTATAATATGGAATAGGGTAAACAAGTCTCACATAGGGACTAGAGAACTAAGGAGTCAGATGAAGTCTACAACTATTTGTTAAATAATTTTTGAAATAGTAATGACTGCTAATAAATGTAAAGTAATCTTAAACTTGCACCACACAAGACAGCTCTTGTTGTCAGTTACCTGTCCCACTCAGAAGGAAAGTCAGATATCTTTAAGTATGGTATCTAGCCTAAATAAGACATGAAAAAAAACACAAATCTGTAGTCTCCTAATTTTTTAAGTGTTTATTTAAATCCAGTTAATGTACAGTATAATATTAGTTTTAGGTGTACAATACAGCACTTTTCTATAGCACCACTCTACAAGTGCACTCTTTAATCTTCATCACCTATTTCCCCCATCCTCCTCCCAAATACCTCCTCTCTGGTAACAATCAGTTTGTTCTCTACAGTTAAGAATCTGTTTCTTGATTTCTCTCTCTCTCACTCTCTCTCTCTCTCTCTCTCTCTGTCTCTCTCTCTCTGTTTCTTAAATTCTACTTCTAAAACCTTATGGTATTTGTCTTTCTCTGATTTATTTTGCTTACCATAATACTCAGTAGCACCATCCATGTTGCAGATGACAAGATTTCATTCTTTTTTATGGATGAGTTATATATAGAGAGAGAGGGACACACACACACACACCTTACATTTTCTTTATCCGTTCATCAGTCAGTGGACACTTGGGCTCTTTCCAAAATGTAGCTATTGTAGATAATGCTGCTATGAACATATGGGTCCACCATAACTTATTCAGACTTGTCTTTTTCAAATAGGCCTTGCAAACATGTGATTAATTCTGTAGCAGCATTTGATTCTCTATAGGAAAATTGTTTCAAGAGCCAAATAGAAGTTAGTTGTTGGATCACTCCTTAATTTTAAGCAATACATTTCCAAAGCAAAATAAATTAGAATATATATATATCTGAATTTTTCTGAAATTTTAAGGATATCTACATTTTTCTTCCTAATGTAGACTTTTCTTCATAACAGAATAGTTTATGTGTACTCTGACATATGCAAGCTACCATTTCTGTTAGTTTCCCCCTGAGAACCTAGATTTTTGCATTTCAAATAAATCAGAAGTTGCCTTAGGATATTTAAATAAAGTTTAGAGTAGAAACTTTCTACTTAAGTGAATAAAAACAATAAAATCTAATGCATTTTGGAAAATATCCTGAGCTGTCTCTCGATATTGCCATCCAGTCAATTTGGCTGACTCTCAATATGGCTGATTGCTCTACATACTATGGTACAGGTGTCCCATTTTCCGAAGTCTGGACCTCAGAGATGAGTTTGTTGATTTGACATCTAGGAATAGAATTTCTAAAACGTTAGAAGGCTTTCTGTATAAGCACTGGCCTATTTTACAAGTTTTACAGTATTATGTTACGTTCTTTATTGTTTTTAATTTACTAATACTGGCAGACTATCCTGAGGAACAACCATTTATAAAAAATTAAAGTTTACATTTGTATTAATAATGCTGTCCAGATTGAATTCTAAAATACATTTGAAAATATCCACCATATATTCAAATATGCAAATTTATATACCCCACTGTACCTTGAAATTCAGAATTTTACCAGTGGTGTCATATTCTCCCTCTTGGAAAACTGTTAAGACTTTCAGGTCATTGAAACAGATTTAGCAGAGCATTTTCATACAGATGTATAGAATTACCTGGCTTGTACATTAGGAGTTTTTAAATTCTATATTTTTGTTAAGGTATGGAATTTGTATCACATTCAAATCTAATTGGGAGCTTTGTTATATTACTGCAGTAAATAAGTTTAGAAGATTCAAAAAAGAAACAGTACTAGAGAACTGAGACTACTGGTCCCTAGAAGAAGCTACTTAAATGAATCTACTTAAAAGGAAGTCTAATATTTTATACTAAGTGAGGAGAAGAAAGAAGAAAGTTTTATTGAAGATTTTGCCTTAAAAAATAAAAAACTGTAAAGACAAGTTCGTTTACTTTTACTTTTATATTCAACAAAATTATTTGAACTTTTATTTCAGTTATTTGCTTTGAAAAGCTGAAACAAGTTGATTTTGTGATGATTTTTTGAAGGAACACAGTTTTTTAACATAATTATATGGACCAAGGTATAATGCCTTCTAATTTGGGTTTAACTTTTAGTACCTAAATATAAGGAAAATAATTTTTCCTGAGATATACTTAGGACATCAGTTTTTACAATACCTGTCTCAGTACTTTGATATTTAAAACATTTGCTTCTGAGCACTTACAGTGTCATCATTCTTATTTATTTTTCTTTTTCAATTGTTCATCAGTCTAACTCAGCCTCATTTGCCAATGGATTTGTATGTTATTCAAGCATCACCTTCATTGATTGATGAATTAATGCATCTTTTCCAAGATGTTTAGTTTCACTTTGCAATCATTTTTCTATTGTTTTACATTGTATTGTTGAATTAATTTTGTACAATTAGACTGACAGTGTTGTTGTCTAATGACAAGGGATACATCTTCCTTGTTTTACAATAGGATTACATCCTCATAAACCATTCGTAAGTTGAAAATATCCTAAGTCAAAAATGCATTTAGTATCTCTAAGTACCATAGCTTAGCCTAGCCTACCTTAAATGTGCTCAGAACACTAGCATTAGCCTACAGTTGGGCAGAATCATCTAACACAAAGCCTATTTTATAATAAAGTATTAAACATATCATGTAGTTTGTGGAATACTGTATTAAAAGTGAAAAACAGAATAGATGTATGGGCATGTAATGATTCTTGGTGTACCGTTCGTTTACTTCATGATCTCATGGCTAACTAAATCATCTCAATGTACATCTATCCTAGTCACTGAAAAGTAGGACCTTTCTGTTAACAAGTGATCTGCTCCAACTCCTCAGAAATAGTCCAAACTCCAGATGGTAGGCAGAACTCATTTTTCTTTTCTTTTTTTTTAATTTTTATTTAAATTTTAGTCAATTAACATACAGTGAAATACTGGTTTCAGAAGTAGAATTCAGTGATTTATCACTTATATGCAATACCCAGTGCTCATCGCAAGTGCCCTCTTTAATGCCCATCACCCATCTAGCCATCACCCACCCATCTCCTTCCATCAACCCTCAGTTTGTTCTCTTTCATTAAGAGTCTCTTATGGTTTGTTTCCCACCTTCCCCCCCTTCCCATATGTTCATCTGTTTGCTTCTTAAATTCCACATGGCAGAAATCATATATTGGTCTTTCTTTGACTGACTTATTTCATTTAGCATAATACACTCTAGTTCTATCCATCTCATTGCAAATGGCAAGATTTCATTCTTTTTTGATGGCTGAGTAATATTCCATTGTGCATATATATGTATGTATATATGTATACATTCACACATACCACATCTTTATCCATTCATCAGTCAAGGGACATTCAGGCTCTCTCCATAGTTTGGCTATTATTGATAATGCTGTTATAAACATTGGGGTGCAATGTTTACAATCTATAAACATTATAATTTATAAATATCTGTCTTTGGATAGATGATACTTTATAGTACAATTGCTTGGTTGTAAGGTAGTTCTATTTTTAACTTTTGAGGAACCTCCATACTGTTCTCCAGAGTGGCTGTACCACTTTGCATTCCCACCAAAGGTTCAAGAGGGTTCCCCCTTTCTCTGCATCCTTGCCAATACCTATTGCTTCTTAAGTTGTTAATTTTAGCCATTCTAGGTGTGAAGTGGTATCTAATAATGGTTTTAATTTATATTTCCCTGATGATGAATGATGTTGAGCATCTTTTAATGTGTCTGTTAGTCATCTGGGTGTCTTCTTTGGAAAAGTGTCTATTCATATCTTCTGCCCATTTCTTAACTGGATTATTTGTTTTTTTGGGTGTTACATTTGATAAGTTCTTTTTTTTTTTTTTTAAGTAGGCTTCACACCCAGTGTAGAGTCCAACACAGGGCTTAAACTCAAGAACCTGAGATCAAGACCTGAGCTGAGATCAAGTCAGATGCTTAACTGACTGAGCCAAGTAGGCACCCCTTGATAAATTCTTTATAGATTTTGGATATTAACTCTTTATCAGATATGTCTTTTGCACATATCTTCTTCCATTCTGTAGGCTGCCTTTTAGTTTTGCTGATTGTTTTCTTCGCTGTGCAAGAGCTTTTTACCTTGATAAAGTCCCAATAGTTCATTTTTGCTTTTGTTTCCCTTCCCTCTGGCAACATGTCAAATATGTTGCTACAGCCAAAGTCAAAGAGGTTGCTGCCTATGTTGTCCTCTAGGATTTTGATGGTTTCCTGTTTCACATTAAGGTCTTTCGTCCATTTTTAATTTACTTTTGTGTATGATATAAGACAGTGGTCCAGTTTCATTCTTCTGCTTGTCACTGTCAAGTTTTCCCAATGCTATTTGTTAAAGAGACTACCTTTTTTCCATTTTCTCAAAGGTTGGTTGACCATATAGGCAGCACCCATTTTCACTCAAAATAAAAAATGCCTACGATCTACCAAGTACTGTGCTATATATATCTTATCTCATTTTCTTCTCAAAATATAACAGAACCCTTTAGAGTAGATATTATCCTGTTTTGTAGAGAAATTTGAGGCTCTCAAACTTTAAGAAAGTCTACAAGAACATGTCACAGAAGCAGGATTCACCCCAGTTCTGATTCCAAAATTGGGGTACTTTCAAGAACACCTTATTGTCCCTGTAAGCAGAATAGGAGGAAATACTAAATAATTCATCTCTTTTCCCAAAAGTGGCATCTTTTAGATGTGTAGTTTATATTTTGGTTTATTGTAGTAATGTAAAGCTGTACAGAAGACTGGATAGCAGTTGAGAAGTGCAGCAGACCCTTTCTGTAGGGGAACCCATTTAACACTTAGAGCGTTATTCTCTTTTTACAAAGTCTCCAAAAGTTGTCCTAAGGGCATACAGCAAATGGAGAACAACACCTATTCAAGAAAATCTTCTAAATCTCAGTAAAAAGAGTGAAAGGTTGTGGATTTGAGCATCACTATTCATGTCCCTGCCACAGTGCAAGATAGGACAGAAGTTTTGTTGAAGGCATTTGCAGTCAAAAAGATGGGATTGCCTCTCCATTCTAAGCTATATTTTCATATCCAATGGGCAGGCAATTGGCAGCTCTCAGCTTCTCCCCCACACCACCACCACCAAATGTGTACTGCAGAAACTCTTTTTCAAGCAATTTTAGCCAAGGGGGATAATCTGTTTTTTTCTCCACCCAGCCCAGACTGGTTAGAAGCTGTACTTCAGATATGGCAAACCAAAAATAGGAGACTGATCACTCCTGTCTAGTTCACAATTAGGGTACAGGTTCCATGCCGAGAGAGCCAAACTGAGAAGACCAGGGACATAGTTTCATTGCACAGATGATAGAGCATTCTTAGAGCACCAATGTACTCTGAAAGAAGTGGGCCACTAAGCCCACCCACAACTCTTCTCTGTATAATAGCACATAAGTTCTGCCTAGAAGAAGAAGAATCAGAAGAAAGAATTCCACTCACTTTATTTGAAACAAAATGTAGGGTAGTTCATGCTTAAAAACATTAATATAACAAACATATGAATTATTATGCTCTTCTTTATTCTGTAAACTTCTATAACAAAATGAAGTTATTATAAAGTAATAACTTACAATATTGTTTTTAGTTTACAACCTATATAGATGTAACATGTATAAGAATAATAGTAATAAAAAGAGAGAAGGAGAAAATAGAACTATATAGGAATAATTTCTCGGCAACTCATTGTTATTTAGTACAAATCCAGAAGGGATTTTGATAAGTTAAGATGCATATTTTATTTTATTTTTTTTTAAAGGATATGTTTTTTGTTTTTTGTTTTTTCTTTATTTATGATAGTCACACAGAGAGAGAGAGAGAGGCAGAGACATAGGCAGAGGGAGAAGCAGGCTCCATGCACCGGGAGCCCGACGTGGGATTCGATCCCGGGTCTCCAGGATCGCACCCCGGGCCAAAGGCAGGCACTAAACCGCTGCGCCACCCAGGGATCCCAAGATGCATATTTTAAACCCTAGAGCAGGTACTAAGAAAATAAAACAGAGAGTGTACAAAATCATTAGAGGAATTAAAATGTTACACTAGAAAATACTTATGTAATGTAAAAGAAGGCAGTAAAAGAGGAAGAGAGGAACAAGAAAGACATGACACATAAATAAAAAGAAAGATGGTGGATATAATCCAACCATATCAATAATAATATTATACATGAATGGAGTAAATAATACAATAAAAAAGCAGAAATTATCAAACTGAACAAAATAAGAAGATTCAACTACATGCTATCTACTGGAAACATACCTTACAATTAAAAATACAAATAGGTTAAAAATAAAAAGATAGAAAAGATACACCATGCAAACAGTAACCATAAAAAGGTTGGACTGTAGTATACTAATGTTAGTGGTTATACCAATATCAGACAAAAAAGAGTTTAAAACAAAAAAAAAATCAGTAGACCCAAAAGGGAGCATTTTATAATAAACTTTATTATTATAATTTCTCATGATAGTGTTATAAGAAAAGACTCAATTCAGAACTTCAAAATTCATTCTATGAGGCATTACCAAAACCAAAAACACTACAGAAAAGAAAACTATAAATCAATATCTCTGATGAACATAGATGCAAAAATTCACAACATAATATTAGCAAACTTAATCCAACAATATGTTTTAAAAATAATTCATGACAATCAAGTGGTATTTATTCCTGGGATGCAAGGATGGTTCAATATTTGCAAATCAATCAACATGACACTTTACATTAGCAAAGGAAAGAATAAAAGATCATGTCAATAAATGCAGAAAAAAGCATTTGACAAAGTACAACATTCTTTTTAAAAAGTTTTTTATTTATTTATTCATGAGAGACACAGAGAGAGAGGCAGAGACATAGGAGAGAGAAGCAGGCTCCATACAGAGAGCCCGACACAGGACTCAATCCCAGGACTCCAGGATCACACCCTGAGCCAAAGACAGATGCTCAACCACTGAGCCATCCAGGCATCCCAAAGTACAACATTCTTGATAAAAACTCTCAAGTAGGTTTAGAGAGAACATAATTAGCATAGTAAAAGCCATATGTAAAAAAAAAAAAATCATAGCTAACATCACAGTGGTGAAAAACAAAGCTTTTCTTTTTTTTCAAGAAAACATCAAAAAACAAGACAAGGATGTCCACTGCCACTAATTTACTCAGCATAGTCTTAGCTGCAGCAATCAAATGAGAAAAAGAAATAAAATGTATCTATAAGGAAGGTATAAAACTTTCACTATTTGCAGATGACACGGTACTATATGTAGAAAACCATAAAGACTCAACCAAAAAACTACTAGAACTGATAAACAAACTCAGTAAAGTTGGAGGACATATTAATATACAGAACTCTGTTGCATTTCTATACATTAATAATGAAGTAGTAGAGAAATTACGAAAATCTCATTTACAATTGCACCAAAAATAACAAAAACTCTAGGAATTAATTTAACCAAGGATGTGAAAGACCTGTCCTCTGAAAACTGGAAAACATTGATGAAAGAAATTGAAGACGACACAAATAGAAAAATATTCTGTGCTCATAGATTGAACCAATATTGTTAAAATGTCCATAGCAATCTGCAGATTTAATGCAATGCCTATCAAAGTACCAACAACATTTTTCACAGAAGTAGAACAAATAATCCTAAAACTTGTATGAAACCACCAAAGGCCTCAAATAGCCAAAGCAGTCTTGAGAAAGAAGTACAAAGCTGGAGGGTATCACAATCTCAGATTTCAAGGTATGTTACCAAGCTGTCGTAATTAAAACAGCATGATACTGGCATAAAAGTAGGCACACAGGTAAACAGAATAGAGAACCCAGAAATAAACCTATGCTTACACAGTCAGTCTACAACAAAGGAGGCAAGAATATGCAGTGGGGAAAAGACAATCTCTTTGACAAATGGTTCTGGGAAAACTGGACCACTTCCTGACATGATACACAGAAATAAATTCAAAATGATTTAAAGAGCTAAATGTGAGATCTAAAACCATAAAATTCCTAGAAGAAACCATACTCCATAATTTCTTTGACATTAGCTATGGAAACATTTTTTTAGGTATGTCTCCTCCTCAGTCAAGAGGTAAAGCAAAAACAAACTATTGGGGCTACACCAAAATAAAAAGCTTTTGCACAGAGAAGGAAACCATCAACAAAATGACAAGGCAACCTGCTGAATGGGAGGAGATATTTCCTAATGTTATATCTGAAAAGAAGTTAATATACAAAATATGTAAGGAGCTTACAACTCAGCACCTAAAAAGTAAATAATCAATTAAAAAATGGACAGAAAACCTGAATAAACATTTTCCAAAAAAAAAAAAAAACAAATGGCCAACAGAAACATGAAAAAACATTCAACATCACTAATCGTCAGAAAAATGCAAATCAAAACCACAATGAGATATCACCTTTCACCTGTCAGAATAGCTATAATCAAAAAGATAAGATATAATAAGAAATAGCAAGGATGTGGACAAAAAAGAAACCTCATGCACACTGTTGATGGAAATGCAAACTGGTGTAGCCATTGTGGAAACAGTATAGACATTCCTCAAGTTAAAAATAGAATTACCATGTGATCCAATAATTCCAGTACTGGGTATTTACCCAAAGAAAATGAAAACAGTAATTTGAAAATATATATGCACCCCTACATTTATCACAGCATTCATTACAATATCCAAGATACTGAAGCAACCCAAATGTCCACTGATAGATGAATGGATAAAGAAGATGTGGTATATATTCCATTGTGTGTATATATTATGTATATACAGGCACACAATGGAATATTACTCAGCCACAAAAAAATATATGAGATCTTGCCATTTGCAACAACATGGTTAGACCTAGAGGTATAATGTTAAGTGAAATAAGTCAGAGACAAATACTGTATGATTTCATTCATGTGGAATTTAGGAAACAAAATTAACAAACAAAAGAATAGACTCTTACATATAAAGAACAAACTGGTGTTTGCCAGAGGGGAGATTAGTGGAGGGCCAGGATGGATCAAATAGAAAAAGGGGATTAAGGATACACTTATCATGAAGAGCATTGAATAATATATGGAATTGTTGAATCACTCTGCACCAAACCAATATAACACTGTTAATTATACTTCAATAAAGAGTCAATTCACCAGGAGATAGAGCAATTAAAAACATGTCAAAAATCAATGTCTCATACAGCAAAAGCTGGCAGAATTTAGAGAGAAATAGTTCAACAATAATAAATGGAGACTTCAAAGCTGAACTTTTAATAATGGTAGAACAACTAAATTAAATTATTTAATTTAGTTACAGGAGATGTGAACACTATAAACCAACTAAACCTAATAATATTCCACTCAACAATAGCAAAATAAATACATATTCTTCTCTTGTGCACTCTAACATTCTTTTAAATAGACCATCTAATGGTCCTTAAAACAAACCTCAGTAAATTTAGAAGAATTGAAATCGTAAAAACTGCTCTCTGACCACAGTGGAATCAAAGTATAAATCAATAACCAAAGGAAATTTAGGAAATTTACAAATGTAGAAAGTAAACAACACACTTCTAAATAACCAGTGGGTCAAAGAAAAAATCACAACAAAAATTAGAAAATACATTCAGATGAATGAAAAGAAAAATACACTATAGCAGTATTTATGAGGTGGAACTAAAGGATTTTTTGGAAATTCATAATTATTAATGCCTATATTAAGGAAAATCTCAAATTAATAACCTTCTAGTTGAAAAAGAGAAAAAGAGAAAAGCAAGCAGAAGGAAACAGAATAAAAATTAGCATTGAAATCAAAAGGGCAATAAGAAAACAGAAAAAAATCAATAAAACCAAAAGCTGGTTGGTTCTTTGCAGTGGTCTACAAAATTGACAAATCTTTAGCTAAACTAATAAAATAGTTTATTCAAGTCACCACAAATGTATAAGGGAATGCTATAAATAACTGCATGCCAAACAATTATATAACATTGGTGAAATGGACAATTCCAAAAAAGACACAAACTATCAAAATTGACCCAAGAAGGAATACACACACACACACACACACACACACACAACAAGGCAAGAATTTGAATTATTAATTTTAAAACCTCTCACTAAAAAAAGCCCAGGCTCAGATGTGAATTCTACCAGATGTTCTAAGAGTTATTACCAATCTTATACTATTTCTTTCAAAAATATAAGAGCAAGAACACCTCTCAACTCTTTCTATAAGGTCGGTATTACCCTTACACCAAAACCAGATGAGGACATCACAAGAAAAGTACAGACTACTGTTCCTTGTGAATGAATACAAAATTCCTCAACACCATGCTATCCAAATCTAGCAGCAAGTAAGAGGATTATACACCACCATGACCCAGTGGAATCTATCCTGGGAACGCAGGGTTGATTTAACATCCAAAAGGCAATTAATGTAATTCACCTATTAATAGAAAAAAAAAGGCACAAATCACATCATCATCTCAATAAACACAGGAAAAATTTATCAAAATCCAACACCCTTTCATGATGAACACATGACCTCAATAAGGTAAGAAGAGAACTTCCTCAATCTGACAAAACACTTAGAAAAAAAAAACCCACAACTAGCATCATGTTAAATGATGAAAAACTGGATACTTTCTCTCCAGGGTCAGAAACAAGGCAAATTATGTTCATTCTAACCATTTATATTCAACATTGTACCAGAGACTCAAACTAGGGCAACTAGGAAGAAAAAATATTAAAGGCATCCAATTTGGAAGAAAATTAAAATTATTTTTATTTGCAGATGAAATGACCTTGTATATAGAAAAGCCTAAGAATTTATCAAAGTACTATTAGAGTTAAAAAGCAAGCTTAGGGGACGCAGCAGTTTGGCGCCTGCCTTTGGCCCAGGGCGCGATCCTGGAGACCCAGGATAGAGTCCCACATCGGGCTTCTGGTGCATGGAGCCTGCTTCTCCCTCTGCCTGTGTCTCTGCCTCTCTCTCTCTCTGTGTGTGACTATCATAAATAAATAAAAATTTAAAAATAAAAGGGAAAAATTTTTAAAAATAAAATAAAAAGCAAGCTTAGCAAGGTTTCAGGATTCAAGATCAATATACAAAAATCATTTGTATAGATATATACACTAGAAATGAACAATATGGAATAAGTTTAACCAAGGAATAGGTTTAACAGTTTAACGCTGTTGAAGGAAACTGAAGATCTAAATAAGTGATGAGATATCTCATGTTTGTGAATTGGAAAACTTACTATTGCTAGGTGGCAGTACTCTCCATAATCATCTACAGATTCAACAAAATCCCTGTCAGAATCCCAAATGACTTTTTGGTAGAAATTGAGAAGTTTGTACTATGATTTGTATGGTAATGCAAGCAACCCATAATAGCCAAAACAATCTTGAAAAATTAGAGGACTCACATTTCTTGATTTCAGAACTTACTACAAGGTGAGTATAATCAGAATAGTGTGGAAGTGGCCACAGGATAGACATATAGATGAATGAAATAGAACCAGAAGTCCAGAAATAAATGTGTACGTATGACCGAGTAATACCATGGTGCCAGGAGAGTAAAATGGAGTAACAAATAACCTTTTCAATAAAAACTATTGAGATAATTGGATATATACATATAAAGGAATAAAGCTGGACTCCTTCCTCACACCATACACAAAAATTAAACTCTAAATTGATCATAAACCTAAATGTAAAAGCTAAAGCTATAATACTCTTAGGGAAAAAAAACATAGTTGTAAATTTTCCTCTTCCTGGGTTAGGTGATGGCATTTTAGCTAAAACACCAGAAATGCAAACAAGAAAGAAAAGGAAAAAGTGGACAGATTGGACTTTATCAATAAAGCTTTTGTGCTGCAAATGATACCATCAGAAAAGTGAGAAAATAACCCATTGAGTGAAAGCTTTGCAAATCATATATCTGATAAAGCACTTACATCTAGAAAATATAAAGAACTTTTTATCTCAATAATCAATAGGTGGCTCCATTAAAAAATGGGCAAATGATCTGAATAGACATTTCACCAAAGATGTACAAATGGCCAGTAAGCACATAAAAAGATGCTTGACATCAATAGTTTTTAGGGAAATGCGAATCAAAACCAATTCATACCCATGAGGGTCATTATTATCAAAAGGACCGACTATATAGCAAATGTTAGTTGATATGGAGAACTTGGAATGCTCATTACCTTGCTAGTGGAAATGTAAAATGGTGTGGCCACTTGGGAAAAAAAGTTTGGTTCTTCAAAATGTTAAGCAGAATTACCATGTGACACACCGTTTTCATTCCTAGATATATACCCAAAGGGACTGAAAAATTTCAGACGGAAACCTGTACACAAATGTCCGTAGCAGCATTATTCATAATAGCCAAAAAGTAGAAATGAGTAGATGTCCATTTACCAATGACTAGATAAACAAAATGCGATATAGCCATAGAATGGGTAGCCATTGATTCTCACAAGATAGCTCTACTACTCATTGGTTTTCCCCCTTTCTTGTTGTAGAAATTTCTCAGTAGTTCTCCTGATATTGTTTCTTGAAATTTTAAAATAACTTTTTTAGCTTAAGAAAAAAAAAATGCACTCCTAAACATGTAGTTACCATAGTCTGGGGAGAAGAAACCTTTATTGGGTTTTACCATCCTCCTCAAATTACCATCTTATTTCCTTTCTTCCATTCACTGACAAAATAAAAATCAGTATCTCAACCTATTTCCATTTCTTTTCCATCCGTTCATTCTTTATGTCCTATAATCTGGATCACTCTTGTTTAAACTCTTCTTCAGAGGTCCTGATTACCCAGTGCTTTGATATCCTTCATATCTTTGATATTTTGACAACATTTGACAACATCATTTACTTCTTGTTAATAATCTCTTTATTTTTAAGAATGCACTTTCACGTTTTATCGGGTTCTTTTTCTTATAGTTAACTGGCTCCTCTTCCTGTACCTACCTCATAGTTCTGCAAACTGTGAATGTGTGAGATAAATTGCCCTCCTTAATGCCAACCATAAATTGTTTATATATCAAAATAGACTGCTTTCTTCAACATTTATTATGCAGTTTGAATGAAAATTAAAAAGCTACAGAACATTTTCAGTATTTTCTCCTTTTAATCTATAATCCTTGATCACAAGAGTTACTATTTTAAAGAGAATTTAATATTTTTATTTGAGGTATAATCAACATACAATATTAGTTAAGGTGTACAAAATAATGATTCAGAATTTGTGTATATTGTGAAATGATCACCACAATATCTCTAGTTCATATCTGTTACCATACATAGAAAACTTTTTCTGGTGATGACTTTTAAAGTCTGTCTACCTTTAGCAACTGTCGAATATGCAATATGGTGTTATTAACTATAATCACCACGCTAAATATTATATCCCCATAACCAGCTCCTGTCTGGATTCTCATCACTCCATTCCTATACAGTCTCCTAAGTGATCATCTTACTTTAGTTTCTCCCTCCTCTTTAATCCACCCAACTCATCCCTGCCAGTTTATCTGGTTTAAAGGACCATTTCTGCCCTTAAAAATCTAAACTTAATTAAAAAGCATTGTTTCCTTAACCTAGTTATCAAAGCCTTCCTTTTTACCATACAATCCATTAGGCTTTTGCAAATCCACCTCCCCCTTTCTCCTGATGAACCTTACTCTCTCACCTTTAAACATACTGAATATATACTCAGCTTCACACCTTTGCTTATGATTCCCACCTGGACAATGTGTCTCTAACATTCATCCATCCATCTTGCTTTAGCTCCCTCTTAAAATATTCCATAATTCAGAATTAGCAGTTATTACTACTTTTTCTAAGTTCAGGACACCAGCATTTATTTCACCCATTTGTCAGTCACTCCTGTATTGTGATTATTTCCTGTATATTGGCCTATTTTGATATTTCACTTATAGATTTGTTTAACTTTTTGTGTATATATTTTTTCTTTTTTTCTTTTTTTTTTACTAACTCCTGGAAGAAGAATATTCAGTAGACATTAAATAGAAGTGTTTTAATGTTTCCACTTTGGGTTATATTTTTGTTTTAGTATTTCCATTTGTTTGTTTTGTGTGTGATAGAATCTCACAGCCTATAGAAAGGCAAATTATAAAGAAAGCCAATAATAAATATGTGAAGTTTTAAAGGCAAAAGCAAGATAATAAGAAAACTTGTTTAGCTTTTAAAAATAGATCGCAAAGTGTGACATTTAACTATACCCAAATACTACATATTGCTACTAATTTCACTTATTCTCTTTTAGAATTCAAGCATGACAGCCTCAAAATTTTATTTTTTAAGAGAAATTTCTAAATATTGTTAAGCTATAAGACATTTGTATTACATCCTCAAAAACTGAGGAATTTTTTTTTAAGTTTCATCAAAGAGCATTTTTTAAGGACTTAGCTATAAATCCTGGGAAATAGAAGTTTCTGATGGAATTCTTACCACTGAAATTATTTTAAGCATAACAAAGTTACTGGTATCCACTATTGAAAGATCCCTTAAAATCCAGCTGTCAACCAGGTGGTCATTCTTAGAATGGAAAGAGTAAGATGTTCTTGTTCTTGTTTTTGTTCTTGTTCATATTTATTTTTTGCAAGTGATTCTGTGCTTGCCTTAATTGGTTGAGGCCAAACATAGTCCCTAAGTTTAAGACATTGATACAAATCAGACATATACACTCACATAAGCCTTAAAAGGAAACTTACATACATAGAGCAATTACAATTATATCCATCAGTATTTACATTTTTGTTATCTGCTTACAATAAAATTATTTGATACTTTTTCTTTATGGAGCAAATTGTGTACATGTTGGATAAATATTTTATCATTGCTTAATTAACTAGATCTTAATTTTATCATTTTCCCATAACTTTTATAACCAAGGGCTTTTTTTACTTTTTTCTATAACCTGGAATGTTTTTAAGTTCATTCCTAGTATGCATTTTACTGAACTTTGAGGTCATTATAAATTACAGATAAGTCTACTTTATAGCAGTCTTTTAGTTTAGAGATTTATTTAATACAGTAGTAAAGTATTTACTCGGTTTGAATAATTTTAATAAATCTACAAATTTTAAGTATTAGAAACTATATATGAGTTTTTTTAAAAATTCATACATATCACATTTAGTTTTTTAGTGTATTAATGACTAAGGAATAGGTAATCTGATATAATAAAGATAAAAATATGGGGCATATTTTCTTATTCCTTAATGTATCTAGACCTGGCTTGGTAAATACCAAATTATTTTTCAAATATTGTTATAAAATGTATACTATACCATTAATTAATACTTCAGAAGGGCACAGAAACTAAACTGGGTCCCTATCAGGGAAATTTACTGAAATGGTTTTTCTACAGCTTCAGTGGCCAAAAGACAGCGCTGGAATGTGAGAAACTAATTTTGGTTTGTTTTAACGCCTCAGAATGTTACAAATTAATCAAGTGCTACTTAAAGTCTAGAACTCATTAACTTTATAAGTTTTACTTTTCCCATGACAGAGATTAAGTTATAGCATAAAGCTTCTTTAGTCTCTCACATTGATCAGGTTGCCGTCCCCACCGTACAAGGGCCCTCCTACCTGCCATTTAGTGAATGCGACGTAGGCAGCGATGTGTGCAGTGACATAAAAGTACTAGTTTGCCCTTACGCAACACTTACACAAGCCACGCATGAACCCATTCTGACTGTTGCTTACCACTGCAATTTGCTTAGGTACAGCAAATACGTATATACATATACACCCACTCAAACAACATCCACTTATGCATTCACTAAAGAAAAAGCCAAAGTAGATTGTAACAAGCTTCTTATTTTAAGAAGTCTAACAGATGAGCTGTACAGCCAACGTATTTAAGAGCCACAATGATATGTAAGACTTTTATGTTGAATAAAGCTACCAGAGCCCTAACTAAACCCAAGTGCCAGCCAATCACTGAAAGACATTTCTCAACAGTGTAGATATGCCACATGTTCTTGGGAGAACAAACAAGTTAGTGATAAGATGGTGTGAACAAACCATTGTGTAAGAGTATATAGCCCCCAAAACTTAAAATCAGTGTAAATATACAAGCAAAATGTGGTAGCTTTACATCCATTTTTTAAAAATGTTTTACTTTATGTGAAGAGGCTGAGTTTATGGCATTTGTAGAACAAAATGAGATTTGTAGTGAAAAGGGAAACAAAATCTATTGAGTGAACAGCAGGGCCCATTTGATGTGATTATGAAAGATGTTTCTTTAGTCTGTTTTTTCTTTTGCAATCTAAAAACAGTAGCAGGGGGTTGCAAGCAGAGTTCATCATAGGTTGTCAATCACTGTCATTTAACATTTGCAGGGGAAGATGTCTTTATTCAAGGACAGCTGGGCAAATCAGAGACACAGATTTGCAGTTAGTAGCCTGTCCAGCCTCCACTAAATAAACAAGGACAGGGCAGACAGACCAGCCTCTCACATAAAAATATAATGGACTCCACTGACCTCACTGCCCTCCATTCAGCTTCAATCCCAGTTGCATAAAAGCTTCACTGCCCACTTTCAATTTCCTTTAATTACCTACATGATGTAGATAAGAAAATGAACCTCACTTATAGTCAGTGATCACACACAGGAAATTAACTAGACAAGTTGTTTAAAATTAGAGGAGTAATTTGGAGGTAAATAGAGTGTCCTACTGAGGAAAAAAGTGGCTAGAAAAGGGTTTTTGTTTGCTTGTTTGTTTTTAAGCAGGGATTTTGATTATTTTACTAGCTCTCTCTGCTGATCCTGGGGTTGCTGTTTTTTTAATCAATCTAAACTAAGTAAGAAACCTCCTTTGTAAGTATTCTGAAACAACCAGAATAAAATACTTGAAGGAGATAAGAGCTAAGTGGTGAAACAAACATGACGCATTCTAAAGAGCTTAGAAAAATTGTGAACTGGAATTCCAGGAATAAATGATCCTGGTTTTTGCAGGAGAGTCTGGCAGAGCAAGTGAGGATTAACTAGCAGTTGTCTTCAGTCTTCATTTCAGATTGTTTCTCGAACCCATAATCAAAGCACAAGCACACACACACACACGCACACACAATTAAATACCAAGAATATTCTTTATCTATTCTAATAAATCTAAAATCAGTATTTTCCATTTTATTCTTGGGATTCATAGCACTTGAGTTTTAATTAGAAAATATGGAAGTGTTTCAGAGTAACATAACTATAATACTACTTTGGAAAAGGTGCACCAGGTGTGTAATGTAAATCATTCATTTCTTTTCCTTGTCTTTCCACAGTATTTTTGAGTTAGGTCACTAAGGCACACTGAAGAGAACATATTTCCTTATCACACACTGATGTGCTTTTGTGAACATTTAATTAAAATGGTTTTAAAAGAAACCTAATTGGAAATTGGAGATTAAAGTCTGCAATATCAAATCTATGGTTCAAGAGGATACAATTCCTGAATATGTTACCTGTCTCTTGTAGTTTGAGAACATTGTCTTTCAATTGTGTTTTTGGTAACACAATTACATAAAAATTGTATGATTACTTGGATGAAATGAATGTGCCTCTACTGGTAAAGTGTCAGTAAAAAACAAAATAATTGTGTTTCCTTGAATCATATTTAAGAATCCTAATATTTTTAAAGCCAATTAATTAAATGTTAATTTAGTTAGTGAAGTATATTTACATAATTGGCAACAAAGTTTTAGAACTGAAAACTGTAGAACAAAACTCAAATAATTGAATATTAAACTCCAGCTAACATCCTTTATGGTATCAGAAGTGGGGATCATTATTATCATAATTCCTAACATTTATACCAAGTCTTACAATTTTTGAGTGTTTCATAAACACTGTCCCACCAAATCTTCCCACCAAATCCCAACTTAAGGTAAGAAATTGAAAATTTAGGGAGGTTTAGGTACTTTGAGAAGGTCACATAGCTTACAAATGGCAGAGCTGAAAATCCACCTGTTGTATCAGTTCCTAAATCCAGTGTTCTCTCTACCACCTTACACCATCTCATACCACCCTCATGATCTACAACATTTCTGAGGGGATTAATTACTTACTACATTCTTTGGGTTCCCCTTTAATTCAAACACTGGAAGCAGAAAACGAGAGGATCCTCAAAGGAAGTAACTACTTTTGATGAGACCTCAGTTATGGAGAATTCTTAACTACAGAAACTATTATTGGTTTGATATTTTATGAATATTTATAAATTAAATACCAACTCCTTTGAAGATCTCAAAAACATCGCACATCTCAAATTTAATTATGAAAAATACATTACTTACCAAAGCATATATTAAATAATAAATTCCAAGTAAGCATTCTAGATTTCTGTGTTTTCCTCTAATAAGTCAATATCTCTTTTCGCAATGCAAATTTGAACCTTAGCATATCATTCCTAACATTCTTTATCAAAAAAACATATTTTTTACGTTATTTCAGTCAAGGCTTAAACTCCTCAGTTACCTTACCTGACCCACTGTTTTTTGAACCTCCCTTCCCTTATACTTTCCCTCCCTTATACTTCCAGTTGTCATTTTACATTATTTGTGGTCAATTCTAATTAAGCTTTAGCTCCTCCACTGGACTATAAAGCTTTGTGAAGGTAGGCGATCATGCCTCTGGTTTTATTCACCATTGTATATCTAAGTACTTAATGCGTGCTGAATAAAAATTAGGTAAACAAATGACTCAGCATACTAAGACCATGTCTGTTGTAGTAATACATTATTTACTTTAATAAAAATTAAAATGTATAGATTTTTGCCAAGAAATTAAAGACTCCTGAGTTTAGAAAGATTGCTTCATGCATTGAGAAAAGTCACCCTTGCATTAAATTTTTTTAGTAAGGTCACTGTTTTTGGGTAATACTGCAGTAAAGATCTGATGGTTCCCTTATTAGAAGATCTCTCTTCTGCGCAACATTTTTTCCAACCTAAAATGTACTCAGCTGTTAGCAGACTCATGTGATACTGATACTGCTGGCGGTTAGCAAATTCACAATCCTACTGAAGCAGGGGATTAAAGCAATAAATCGTGTAATTCAAGGAGAATTGGCATGGTTTGAGAACAGTGGAATCACATCTTACATGGAGTTTAGATTCTAAAGTAAGCAAATACAACAAAAAGCACTGATGATCAAATTTACCTGAAAAAAAAAACAAAAGTACAATGTGCATGATTATAAGTCATCAGTTCTGATCAGTTTACACTGCATCTCTGTGAGTTCACCAACACTAATTTTTCCTTTAGCATTGGAACAGATCATTGTTTCTTTAGCACCAAATGAAGGAGTTGGTTTTCATTAGAAGTCGTGCTTTATGAAGATGTCTATCACATGCATCTTTGGATGCTAGAATCACAGAATACAGAAAGATGTTCACACTTAACAGAGGTATTTGGGAACTAAGATTGAGAAATGCCCAGTTTATATTGTTAATTTGTCTCTGTCTCTCTCTTTCTCTGTCTTTCCCTCCATCTCTCTCTCCCTCCCTTCTGTTTGTGCATAGCAGGGCAGTGAGAGAGGGAGTATATAATCAAATTTGAACAAGATTGTACTGAGGAGAGTAGATGACTTAGATAATACTATTAGTGCTTTTAGCCGAATTCTTACTTTCTGTATAATTTTTCTTTAATTGAACTATGAAAATAATTTGTAAGCCTAATCCTGTTTCCTACATATTCAAAACCTAGAAAGCCAATTCAGTTTGCATTATTAAAATAACTATTTGGTTTTCTTCTGCTAAAAGATCAAAAGTTGTATTTAATGAATAGTAGAAAGAAATCTAAATATGAATAAAATGTTAGACCATGAAACAGGTTTAAAGTTGATTTCTTCTCCCTCCACCTTTACCCAGCTATCTGAATTATTGCCTTTTTTTCCCCCTTTCTTTAAGTGTAGTTTGCATGCTAGACAGAAAGCTCCTACCCACTGAGTGTTCCCAACTTCTCTGCTATTAATAGTGTCATCATCCCTGAGGCTTAAACCTCAGACCCCTCCTTATCATATTATTTTTTCTGCACGGAATGCAAGGAATCCCTCTCCCTCTGTCCTCTCCTACAAATTGTTCTAAGCCTAGAACAAACACTATCTCTTTTGGGAAATTTTCCAATACACCCAACTCACTCCAGTGCTCTTCTCTGAATAATAGTATTTTATTTTACACTCAAAATAATTATTTATATAAATTTTCCCCCAACATTATTTTAAGTTCCTTAAATGTAAAAGGTCATGTTTTAGATTTCTGAACCATCTTCTTTCTTATATGCTATTCATTTTTTCTTAACTATTTGGCAAGCCTGGAATAGGTGGATAGTCATTCATTAGGATTTGGATGGAGCCCAGAGATTATATGAAGATGAATCAGCCATCACGTGATGTTGCTTTAGTCCTGAAATCACCTGAAATCAAAAATAATATAACTGTCATGTATAACTGGTCCTTCTTTAGCAGATGACTTCAGAGAGAACAGGCAGGAAAGAGCTGAAATGATTTGTGAAAGGAAAACCAACATGACACATAGGGGCAAAAAAATTAGTAATTGCTAATACGTCAGCATACACTTCTTTACAAGAAGCAATCCAAAAGATGAAGATAGTTTTTAAGATAGTGTGGATTAGCTGTGATTTTTGATGAATACATAGCAAAATAAGATGAAACATGATTTTAAAATATTTATCTAGTTCAGTTAAACAATATTTCAGATATTCATTTAAAATATTTTTTCAATGTACTATATTGAATCGGTTGAAGTTATTTTAAACATTTTTTTAGTCTCTTGGACTCATGATTTTCCTTTCCACTATAGGACCTTTGTATATACTGTTCCTAGAACACTTTTCAGTTCTCTCTTCATCTAATTAATATCTGCTGATTATCTCTATCTTAGCTTATCTGCCTTTTCCTTCTGGAAGCTTTTATGACCTTCCTAACTCTGTCAGATTTCTTAGCTAAAAACTCTCATGCTTCCCGTGTTTCTTCTTCATAGTTCTTGTCACCTTATCAAATTTGCATTTATTTTTGTGATTGGTTAAATATTATATGTTTTTCTCATAAGGCAGATAGTCAACAAATATTCGTTTAAAAGAATTTATTCCATTTAGTTTATGAAATAAGAATTTGACTTAATATCGTCTGAATTTTTATCATAAGGATATAACTATCTTTTTAGTAGTCTTATAATATATTCTTAGCATACAGTTGAAGGCATAGGTTTCTGAAATTGTAAGTCAAACAAGAAAGGATGAAAACCTACATGGGTAGTAGAATACTCTGTTTCATATTAATGAATTCCAAATAATATAATTGTCAGGGGTTCATCACACAGTTTTATTTCTTAGGCAGGAATTCTGTGCCTATCAAATACAAATCAAAAGTTATCTCATACCCCTCTGTTAGCTTTTAATCCCTCCCCTCCCACCCTGACCCCTTCCCTAGACAACCACCAGTCTATTTTCTGTCTCTGTAGTTGAGTTTGCAAATCCTTGAGTATGTACTGTGTTTTGATCTGGCTTCTTTCATCATAATTATTGGAGATTCATCCATATTACCATAAGTATCAATAGATTGTTCTTTTTATTGCTTGGTAAAATTCCGTTGTATGGGTCCATTGTATAGTTATAATTGGTTTATCCCTTCATCTGTTGGTGAGCATTTAGGTTTTTCCCTCTATACATAAAGCTATTATAAACTACTGTGTACGATCTTTGTGTGGATATATGCTGTCTTTTCTCTTAGGTAAATCACTAGGAATGGAATAGCTGGATTACATGGTAGTTCTATGTTTAAATTTTAAGAAAATGTAAATAAATAAATAAATAAATAAATAAATAAATAAATAAATAAATAAATAAATTTTAAGAAAATGTGAAACTGTTTTCCTAAGCAATTGTAACATTTTAAATTCCTGCAAGCTGTGTAAGAAAAGTTCCAATTTTTCTCCATTCTTGCCAGTGCTTGGTATGTTAGTCGCTTAAATTTTGGCTATTCTAATTTTTGTTTTCCTAGTAATTAATATTTCACATCTTTACATAAAGTATCTGTTGAAATCTTTGCCTTGTTTTCACTGGGATGTTTGTATTTCCACTTTGAGTTTTGAAAGTTTATACATTGTGTTTAGAAGTCCTGTATTAGATGGGTGCTTTGCAAATGTTTTCAGTCTATAGCCTATATTTTAATTCTCTTAATGTCTAAGAACAGATATTCTTTAATTTGATGAAGCTCAGTTTATCAATTTTTTTATAGATCATGCTTTAAGTTATCCTGCCAAGAAATCTTTTCCTAACTCTAAGTAGCAGAAATGTCTTTCTGTTTTTCTTCTGGAAGTTTTATAGTTTTAGATTTTATATTTAGGTCTATTACATATTTTGATTGAGTTTTTTATATACAGTACAAAGTAGAGTTTGAATTGTTTCATTTTGCTTTATTTGGGTTTGTTTGTGGGTTTGGTTTTTTTGTTTTGTTTTGTTTGCATGTAGATGCCCAATTATTCTTGAAAAGACTATTCTTTCTCTGCTACTTTGCCTTTCACACTTTGTCAAAAATTGGTTGTCTGTGTAGTTATGTGTTTCTTTCTGGACTCTGTTCCAATAGAACACTTTTGATTAGATTAAGCTTCGCAATTAAAGTCTTGAAATCAGGGATGCCTGAGTGGCTCAGCAGTTGAGCCATCTGCCTTCGGCTCAGGATGTGATCCTGTGATCCCGGGACTAAGTCCCATATCCGGCTCCCTGTATGGAGCCTGCTTCTCTGTCTGCCTCCATCTAGACCTCTCTGTCTCTCTATGTCTCTCATGAATAAATAAATCTTTAAAAAAAAAAAAAAAGTCTTGAAATCAGGTATTATTAACTCTTCACCTTTTTTTTCTTTTAAATATTTTATTTATTCATGAGAGAGAGAGAGAGAGAGATGTAGAAACATAGGTAGAAGGAGAAGCAGACCCCCTCCAAAGAGCCTGATGTAGGACTCGATCCCAGACCCTGGGATCACTCCCTGGGCCAAAGGCAGATGCTCAACCATTGAGCCACCCAGGCGTCCCTTCAACTTTGCTCCTTTTCAGAATTCTTTCAGCTATGCTAGGTTTTTTGCATTTCCATAAGAGTTTTAGAATCAATTTGTCAGTTTCTACCAAAAAAGTCTACTGTGGTTTTGATTGAGATTATATTAAACCTATAGATCAGTTCTAGGAGAATTAAAGTATATCTCTCCAGTTAGTTACGCCCTCTGATTTTTCTTAGCAGTGTTTCATAGTACACTTTGCAGTGTACAGGTGTTTCATGCTTTTTCTTCACATTCACCTCTAAGTACTTCATATATTTTATGCTGTATATTTTTTCATTTCTGATTATTGTTTGCTGATATACAGAAATGCAATTATACAATTAATATTTGTACATTAGTCTTCTGCAACATTGCTAAACTCACTCTATTTTATAGATTCCATTGGGTTTTCTATCTTGATGATCATACCATCTACAAATGAAGGTGATTTTACTTCTTCCTTTTCAATCTGGGTTTCTTTTATTTGTTATTGGATTGAACTGACTGAAAATTCTGGTGCCATTTATTACAGAAATACAAAGAGCAGATATTCCTTTCTTATCCCTGATCTTAGGGAGAAAGCACTCAATCAGTTACTGTTAAATATGATATTAGTTCTAGGTTTCTCAGAGATTAAGGTACCCTTCTTTTTTATTTGCTGAGAGCTTTCATTAGGGATACTTAGATTTTGTCTTTTTTTTTTTTTTTTTTGCATTTAGTGAGGTAATTGTGTTTTCTTTTTAAGTTTATTAATAAAATGAATTAATTATATTGATATTCAAATATTAAAAAATCCTTCAGTCACTCACTGCACTTACATACTTGGACACTCTGTTGTTAGGCACATACACACTAAAAATTGTTATGTCTTCCAGGTGAATTGACCCCTTTGTCCTTATGTAATTCCCTTCTTTTTCACTGATAACTTTCCTTGCTTTGAAGTCTGCTCTGTCTGAAATTAATATAACTACTCTTGCTTTTATTTTGATTAGTGTTAGCATGGTATTTTTCTCCATCCACTTACTTTTAATCTATATGTGTCTTTATACTTAAAGAGATTTCTTGTAGACACCATATAGTTGGATTGTGTTTTTTATCCACTCTGACAGTCTCTTTTAATCATCTAGATCACTGACAATTCAAAGTGTTTACTGATATAATTGGATTCATCTACCCTACTTGCTACTATTTTCTATTTGTAGCCCTTGTTCTTTGTTATTCTTTTTGTTTTCCACTCTTTTTCTGCCTTTTGTGGTTTTAATTGAGCAATTATTTGATTTCACTTTCTCCTTTCTTAGCATGTCAGTTAAACCTTATTTTTTTGCTTCTTTTAGTGATTGCCCCAGTTTACAATATACATGTACTACCACTCCATTTCCATTTTCAGTTAACATACTACTTCACAGGTAGTGTGAATACTTTATAATAACACCATAGTACTAATTCCTCAATCTCATTTCTTGTATCATTGTTGTCATTCACTTCACTTTAAATATAAATATATATATATATATATACACATAAGCATATAGATGTAAGATATATACATAAACATAATCAAATACATTGTTGCTATTATTATCTTGAACAAAGTGTTATCAGGTCAGTTAACAATAAGAAAAATAAAAGCTTTACTTTAGGGCAGCCCCGGTAGCGCAGTGGTTTAGCGCCGCCTGCAGCCTGGGGTGTGATCCTGGAGACCTAGGATTGAGTCCCACATTGGGCTCCCTGCATGGAGCCTGCTTCTCCCTCTGCTTGTGTCTCTGCCTCTCTGCCTGCCTCTCTCTCTCTCTCTCTCTCTCTGCCTCTGAATAAATTTAAAAAAAAAAAAAAAGGAAATTTAAAATAAATAAATAAATAAATAAATAAATAAATAAATAAATAAATAAATAAAAGCTTTACTTTATCTCCACTTATTCCCTCTTTCATATTCTCCTTTATTTTTTTAAAGATTTTGTTTATTTATTTGACAGCATAAGCAGGGGGAGCAGTAGGCAGAGGCAGTCAGTGGGGCTCGATCCCAGGACCTTAGATCATGACCTGAGCTGAAAGTAGATGCTTAACCAGCTGAGCCACCCAGGCACCACTCTCTTTTCTTTATTTAGATACAAGTTTCTAACCTATATTATTTTCCTTCTCTCTAAAGAACTTATAATGTATCATGTAAGGCATGTCTACTGACAACAAATTAACTCAATGTTTATCTGAGAAAGTCTTCATTTCTCTTTCACTTTTGAAAAGTAACTTTATAAGGTACAGAATTCTAGGTTGCTGAGTTTTTTCTCTCAACACTTTAAATATATCATTCCACTCTCTTCTTGCTTGCTTGGTTTTTGAGAAGTCAGATGTAGTTCTTATCTTTGTTGCTCTATAAGATGTATTTTTCCCCTGGCTTCTTTCAGGACTTTTTCTTTATTTATAATCAGAGTTTGAAGGTGATATGCCTAAGTGTAGATTTTTTGGATTTATTCTGCTTGGTATTCTCTGGATCGGTGGTTTGGTGTCTGACGTTAATATAGAGAAATTCTCAGTCATTATTGTTTCAAATATTTCTTCTGTTTCTTTCTGTCTTTCTTCTTGTTCTGGTATTCCCATCATGTATATGTTATATCTTTGGTAGTTGTTCATAGTCCTTGAATATTCTATTCTGGTTCTTTCAGTCTTTGTTCTCTTTGCTTTTTAGTTCTTGAAGATTCTATTGATGTCCTCTAGCTCAGTTCTTTTCTTAGGTATGTCCTGTCTACTAATAAATCCATCAAAGGCATTCTCCATGTCCATTACAATAATTTTTGTTTTTAGCATTTCTTTTTGGTTCTTACTTAGCATTTTTCTCTCATTTTACATTGCCCATCTATTCTTTTTTTTTTTAAGATTTTGATTTATTTGAGGAGAGTGCATGAATGGGGGGAGGGGCAGAGGGACAAGCAGACTCCCCACTGAATGTGGAGCCTGACTCAGGGCTTGATCCCAAGACCCTGAAATCATGACCTGAGCCGGGATCAGATGTTTAACCAACCAAGCCATCAAGTGCCCCATCCATCTGTTCTTATGTGCTGCCTACTTTATCCATCAGAGCCGTTAGCATATATTAGTTGAGTAGCAACTAATTATAGTCGTTTTAAATTCCCAGTCTAATAATTCTAAAATCTCTGCCATGCCTGATAATTCTAATATCTTTGCCATTCTGGTACTAGCTTTGTCTGTTGAAATTGGGTAGGTCTTTTTGTTTTGGGGTTTTGGGGGAGGGGGGATGGGGAGCATTGTTTGTTTTGCTTTTTGATATACCTTGTATTTTTTTCTTGATAACCAGACATAATGTACTTTGTAAAAAATAAGAAGAAGAATGCTGTAAATAGGTCTTTAGTAATGTGCTGATGAGGTTGGGGGAAATATGCTATAGTTCTGTGATTAGGTCTCGATCTTTTAGTGAGCCAGGCCTTGGGACCATGAACTTCACAATTGTTTCTCAGGTTTTTTTCTTTCCCCTTAGATGGGACAGGATGACTAAAATGGCCAAAGTTGGGTGTTTCCCTTATTCCAGGTCAATTAAGCTCTAATAGTACCCTAGCAGGTTAGACTTTGGTTAACTAGTTTCTCCTGAGTGTAGACCTTGTTAAGAACAGAATTCCCTGGCATATTTCAAACTGGAAACCCCCTGCTGGAACTCCCTGCTGGAAGCCCCTGCCGTTTTCGCTCTGATACTTCCCATGGGAATCTAGTCAAGCTCCTGGATGTAAACTTCAAATATTTTTGGACTCCCCCTAAGATTGGGTCTTCCTGGAGTTTTTAAGTCTGAGTTATTTACACTGATCCTCCAATAATTCAACAATTACAGCTCAGATTTCCTTAATGGTTCCCTTGGTGGTTTCTGCTCATGAGTATCTGCTTCTGTTAGATATGACTCCCTATATTTGCCTATGTCTCCAGTCTTAGGGGAGCAATTTGCCCCATGTCCTCTCCTCTTTTATGTATCCAAAAAGAGCTGTTGATCTTTCAATTTGTTCAGCTTTTTACTTGTCATAAGAACAGAATGGTGACTTCCAAGCTTTGTACATGTGGAACTGGAAAATCTCAATTTCAAATCATTTTACTTTAATCTAATCTAATACAATAAATTTTAAGTTAATGATGCTTCTCTTCATCCTTTCTTACCTCAACAATCTTATCCTCAATCCTGCTGCCCCAGGCCTGCCATATTCCTTTCACTTATTCTAAAGATCTTAACTTAAATGTCATTGTTCCCAAGAAACTTTCCCTGACTCTCTAAAATAAGTAGGTCCCCAAACTGAATGTCCCGTCAGCACTCTGTACTTACCATACATTAACATTCATTATATTTTGTAGAACTTGTCTGTCCTTGAGGAACTCAGTTTCTGGTTCAGTGCTGTAACCCAGTGTCAAGCATAGTGTGTGATGCCCAGCAAGTCCCCTGTTATTTTTGTTGATTATGTAAATAAAAAGAACAATAATAGTATTGCAAAGTTCTAAGAGGCATGATTGGTTACCTTGTGGTTTTCCTAAACCATGTTTTAAATGTCAGTAGTTAAGCTAGGAAGTACATTAATTACTGTACTTTTGATCCAGTACATTATTTTCTATATGTATATATATCTGTGTGTGTGTGTATATATATATATACATATATATATATCTGTGTGTACGTCTGTTTTTTTTTTTCAGGATGCAGAAGAATACACAGATTTGCCAGTAAGACACAATGAAGATCATATGAATAGTGAACTGGCAAAATGTCTTCCCCTTGAATCAAATCCTCATTCATTTGATAGCCCTCACACCAAAGCACATCTCCTACTACAGGCGCATCTCAGCAGAACCATGCTGCCCTGCCCAGATTATGACACTGATACCAAAACAGTCTTGGACCAAGCGCTCAGAGTATGTCAGGTATGAAAGTGTAATACCTATATTTTCTCCCATCATTTCTGCTTCTTCCCTCCTGTTTTTCCTTACATTTAAAATATTTTATCATAGTGTTGTTGAGAAAAATTTGATGAATCAAACCAAGAATTTTCAAAGGAAAAGGTAAATATAAATTCACTAACATTATGATTTCAGAGCAGCCCCAGTGGCCCAGTGGTTTAGTGCCGCCTTCGGCCTGGGATGTGATCCTGGGGACCCGGGATCGAGTCCCACGTCGGGGTCCCTGCATGGAGCCTGCTTCTCCCTCTGCCTGTCTCTCTGCCTCTGTCTCTCTCTGTGTGTCATGAATAAATAAATAAAATCTTTAAAAAAAAAAAAAAGATGATGATTTTAGTTATCCATTGGATAAAAAAGGAAAGTAAAAGTAAATGCCAGGTACTTTTCTAGGTACTGAGCATATTGCAGTGAACAAGCAAAAGATTGCCTACTGTTATGGGCTTTCACTTGAGATGGAAAAGACAATATAAGTCAAGGGGTGAAAGCTGCTCTTTTTATAAAAGGTAAAAGTATAATCAAGGAAATAATAGAGAAAGATGGAAAGTGTTGTTTTGCACTACTTTAAATGTATTCAGGGACTATCTTGCTTATAAAGTAACATTAAAGAAAGAATTGAAAGAAGAGAGTAAGCCATAAGATTATCTGAGGGAGCATACTCCAAAAACTATGAAAAGCTAGTGCCAGGTCTCTCATGCAGAAACTTACTTGGTATAGCCCAAGAAAAATAAAGGAGATCATTTAAAGAAGGTGGAAAGAGGCACTAGAAATGAAGTCAAGAAACAGGGAATATGGAGATTATTTTCTCAGAGAAAATGGAGTCGGGTCAAGGTAGGGAGTTTGTAAACCATTAAGGATTTTGGATTTTACTTTGAGAGGCAAACTGCTAGAGCAGTGGTCACTAATGGTTATGTTGGTTATATCTATGAATATTTACCATATTTATTAAAACTGAAAAATCCTGAAATATGTATTATGTTATTTAAAAATAACAATAACAAACCCATTATATGTTAATAAAAATAACATGATTTTTCAGGAAAAGTAAATATTTTCCAGGACAATAAAGAAAATTAGTGAAAAGTATGGAATTGCTTTACATTTTTACAAATATCTTTAATGTCTAGCTTAATAGAAGTCAGTTAGATCCATACATAGATCTCCTTTTGCAATCAGTCTGTTACAATATAATGTTTTATGAAAAAATATATGAAGTGTATGAAGAAAAACCAGCCTCACAAAGATATGTAGTTTGAAAAGTAAAGAAGTATTTTTATAACCTTTTCAGGTTATTGTAGATATTCTTTTCTGACACTAAATGAAAACTTGACATGCAGTATTTCTTGAAGGTTAGTTGCGGTATAGAATCTGAAACCCTACCAATGAACTTTTCATATCTTGAATGTTTTAGAGTTAGGCATGGAATCATGGCAGCTAGACCAGTTTGGTAAGTGTGAAACTGGTGAGAATTGGTTGGTTCCCTGTTTTGTTTTGGGTTTTTTTTCTGACTTAGAATCTGCTGATGAACTGGAAAGGGGTTTTTAGGGAAAGTGAGGAGCCAAAGAGGGTTCCAGAGCTTTTTTCCTGAGCAGATGGAAGGATGGAGCTGCCATTTGCTAAGAGATGATTGGGAGAGAAGTACTCCTAAGGGATTGAGATTATAAGAGATTTGATTTTCTATATTTTATCTTTTTTGGACATTTCTGTAGTAAATTTTTTTTTAATTTTCCAAAAGTTTAGGGTGTTTTAAGATAGAGTCTGTGTATAGGGAGGTACATGGAGATACTGTATTTACAAAATTAAAGACTTGTAAATAACCTAAGTATCTTTCCAGTTATAGAATGCTGTAAAATATTACAATTTCATTCTTGGATTCTATGTATGAATTCTCTATGTATATAGAACATCTGTATATGTGCAAATATGCTTAGAAAGAAGATGCAAAATAGTGTCCATCAAAATGTGAACAGTAGCCATCTCTGTAACAGGATTGTGGGTGATTTTTAATTTCTTCTTTATGCTTTTCTAAAATGCTTAAATGTTTTTAAAATTAGCTTTTAACATTTTTATTATCAGAAAAATACTTTATGTTATTTAAAAGAATAGGGATATTTCATAAAATAGAATAAGTACAAACTTTCAAGAATAAGTACAAACTTTCAGTAATTATTAAAGGTAAGGCTATAATAAACACATGCATTTTTTGACAGCCTTTTGTAACCAGCACATGCTTTACCCCTCTAGGAAGACATATACACACATATGCCGCATCTTCTTTATCCATTCATCTATCCATGAATACTCTTGGCCATTGTAGATAATGCTGCTGTAAACATAGGAAACATACATGTATCCCTATGAATTAGTGTTTCTGTATTCCTTGGGCAAATACTCAGTAGTGTGATTGCTGGATCATAGAGTTCTATTTTCAACATTTTTTTTAAGATTTTATTTATTTATTCATGAGAGACACAGAGAGAGAGGCAGAGACACAGGCAAAGGGAGAAGAGAAGCAGGCTCCATGCAGGGAGCCTGATGTGGGACTCGATCCTGGGACTCCAGGATCACACCCTGGGCCAAAGGCAGGCGCTAATCTGCTGTGCCACCCAGGGATCCCTATTTTTAACATTTTGATGAAACTCCATACTGTTTTCCACAGTGGCTCCACCAGTTTGCCTTCCCACCACACTGCAAGAAGGTTACTTTTTCTCCACAACCTCACCAACACCTGTTGTTTCTCTTGTTATTGACCTTAGCCATTCTGAAAGGTGTAAGGTGATAATGCATTGTAGTTTTGATTTGAATTTCCCTGATGATAAGTGATGATGAGCATCTTTTCATGTGTTTTTTGGCCATCTCTATGTTTTCTTTGAAAAAATGTATATTCATGTCTTCTGCACATTTTGAATTGGATTATTTGTTTTGGGGATATTGATTTGTAGAAGGTCTTTAAATTTTTTTCTCTTATTTTTAAATTTATAACTCCTTTCTCCCACTATAAGAAACCTCTCATTAATCAAAACATATTTACTATTTCCTCAATCCTAGCATACTCCTGGTGTCATTTTAGAATTACTAACCCTTTTCCCTACAAAAACCAAATTTACTAGCTAGAGTACTATAGTTGTGTTTTGTTCCTTTTTGCCCCTGGAAACTCAAAAGCTCTTTTTCTTTGTACATTTATACATATACATACTTGCTCTCTCAGTTTTTTCTTTTGTAGATTTTCATCATGTTATTTTGTAAACTTTTTAAATTTATAACACTAAATATTCTTTAACACTAATGTTTTTCTCAACATAATTTCTAATGGCTGCACTATATTTCTTCATGTGAAGGTCATAGTTTATTTAATGACTCCACTATAGTCAGACATTGTGGTAGAATTTTATTATAAATTATTAGTTATGATCATCTTAAATATTGAGTTGGCTTTTCAGAAGCCACCTTAGTAAAAAAAAAAAAAAAAGTTATAAAAAGATGGCAACAAGCTTGGTATCCTAAATCCTCTCATTTCTGAAATTTATAAGATTGTGTTAAAAGTAAACATGCCAGGAAGAGAAAAGAGTATTAGGGTTGCCAATGGGAATTTGGGGAAGAAAATCAGGAGTTGCTAAAATTTTCTGTGTCTTATTGACAGTTTTATCATTGTACCCTGTTCTTCTCGTTTGATAATGTGACTATTATTGGCCTTAAAAAGTATTGGTTCAAGCAGTTTTCCAAGCTGCAGCCCTGCTGGCTGATTGAAAATTATACTATTGCCCTCATGGAATATCAGCATGACCTTGGGGCCTCTCTGTGGGACTCTGAGCCACCAGCTCTTACCATAAATTCAGCTCAGCTCTTATTTTAGTATAAGGTACAAGGCAAGTCACTTAACCCCTCATGTCTGAAAAAAAAAAATAACACCTTACAAGAATAGGGTGTTAGTTAATGTTTATAAATTAAACAATGATTTGAGAACTCAAGGAAATAGGTCTAGTTTAGTATTCTTATTCTTAGTAGTTCTTTTATTTCCTTGTTTTATCATAGTCATTTACTCTAAAGCTTTTTTATGCTATTTATTTTATAGAAACATACCTTTTATATGAATCATCATTTAGATTATGAAAACTCTCTAGTCTTGACTACCCATATCCGAAGGAATCCTTCACAAAAAAAAAAAAATATATAGTTGTGTAGTCCTGTTTCCCTGTTGGAGATCAGAATATACACAGCCTGCCCTCCCTTCTCATACTCACACACAGCCTGCCCTCCCTTCTCATACTCATTTGAAATTCTATATCAAAGTCATTTGTGTCTTTCTTTTCTTGGTTTGGTTTGAGGTGTTTTTGTAATGATTCCTTTTAATATGTTACTGTTACTAGTATTTCCATTTCCATCCCACTGAACAAAAATAAAAGTAAAAATTGTGCATATCTGTTTTTAAAATCTGCTTAAGATGTTTTCATTTGTAGATTGAGTGATTATAGAGTTGATTATTCTTGCTATTTCACCTTTGAAACCCTCTTCTTGATCATGTTGACTGTAATATATACTTGTAAAATATCATAAGTGAAATGACCTCCTTTCTGTATTGGATGTACTAAAGGAAAATTTTATGTTTTTTAGCCTTTATGAGAAGATTACAAATAAGAAGTTTCAAAAATTAAACTGACTTGCCTAAATTTTCCAAATTTGACAGCAAAGCGAGAACTGCTGATGTCTGGTTGATGTCTTTTGATTACCTCTCTGCTGTTTTGTTTTTTGTTGTTGTTGTGGTTGTTTGTTTGTTTTGTTTTGTTTTGTTTTAATCAAGAGAGGAAGAAATTGATGTTTAGAGAAGTTAAATAACTTTGTTAAATGTGATTTGTCAAGGCAGTCCATACTGAAACCAGTGGAAATACCAGGACTTTAAATCCTGATCTGTTATCTCTGATCTTTTCTAAGAAGTGCCATAAGTCTTTACATTAGTCATCTCATTTTTACTTAAAAGTAAAATCTTTAAAATCATCCACATTTAAATGAAAACTATCTAAATACAATAGTGAGCCATATAGCAAAAGGCTACCAGTTTATAGCTTAGTCACTCCCCTACCTCCTGTTTGGTATTTATAGCAAAACTTCCCAGTGATTGAATGCTTTCAGGTGTTTCATAGAAAAAGGGAAGCCCGGGCTGGAGGAGCTGACTCAGTGAGCGGAGAACCAGAGGGCTGTGTGCTTCAAAGTGTGATTGTGCTGTCAGGTTACTAGGTTATTTGGGAAAGTTTCTTGCAGATGCGGCAGATGATAGATTGACCTGTCAGCTAATGCTGCTGCAGCCTGAATTTAATAGATCAAAATATCTGTGTGCATTTTGATATTTATTTTAAAGGACTTTTAGCATCAGTGCCTTTAAAGACTATAAGATGATTCTGCGATCTCATGAAAGAAGAAGATACACACACGCACACACACACAGATATGTGACTGTAGGTTAGTTAGAAAGATATCTGGAGAGCTTTGCTTCCAAATTTAAATTGGAATTAACATATATAAATACCAAATTCGACCAGAATTATTTGGGGAATTGTGCACTATCCCTGCATGCCACAACAAAAAAATCACTATATGATGATGGGCCCCTAAGGCAGACCATCATTAACAATGATAGTGCTGAACATTTTTTGAGAACTTTTCTTTGTACCAGGCTCTGTTCTACTTGCTGTGCACTGCATTCATTATCATAGTCTAATGAAGTAGTACAATTATCCTCATTTTACAGATGAACACTAAGTAATCTTCCCAAGATCACAACAAAAAGAAAAACAATTTTCAGCATACAGTATACATAATAAAGGTATATATCACCAGGTTCCCTTTGTCCTATAAGGATGAATTTAAAAATTGTACTCATGGTCTAGTCAGAATTTGTTTTAAAAATGAGAACTTTACAGGAATATCCACTTTTTTTTAAAACCAAGGATTCCCGCTGGGCCATGAATAATACTTATAATTCATCACTCCCTTCTATATATACACAAATCACCTCCTCTTATTTACTCTAGCTCCCTTCAACAATCCATAATTATTTTAACCAGTTTCTAAGAGCAACTTGTTAACACGGTTGATATTTGTAATTACTTTATTGTATCACCCTACAGCATCCAGTAGATATGCTCTTTGCCTTTTTTATATCAACTGCTTATGCTCTTTCTTGAGGTTTTTATATTATTCTAGATATACCAGTGAGTTAACCATTTACCTCCCCACATTCTCCCCTAAAACTACAAAAATTGGAAATAATGGAGGAAGGTTCAGATTGCTGATACAACCATCGAGGGAAGGAGTAATGCCACCGTAATTTCGTAATTAAGAATAATTTCGTTATTACGAAAAACCTGTAATATAGTATATGCGTACTAGAACAACCTACGCATACATTCCTATTAAAACACACGTACACACATTATATGTTTCTCTTTCATTCTTCAAAGTTTGCCTACCCTGTCTAGGTTAGGTTCTTGGCTTCTTTCATTTGACATTTGTATACATTGCAAAATGATCACAATAGTCTAGTTATCATCTAACATGGTCATAAATGGTGCTAGTCAAAAATGAAGGGGAGGAAATGTATGAATTGAATAGATACATATACTTTTCTTCACCCAGAGAGCCTTCTTAAATTTGCAAAAACAAATCCCTAAAAGTTTATTGGTGAAATTGTTGTTTAGCTCAAATTTCAGCAATAATTTGACATCTGTACCTCTGTAAACCTTTTCTGACAAACTTAAAGCACATTACATTTCAAATAATCACTGTTTTTTCCTTAACCCACATCTATTCTGAAAACACATTACATTTTCAATCTATTCTTAAGAGAATTGAATTGATAAACTTAAGATATGTGTGTATGTATGTATTCAAGTATGAGAACAGGAAGGAATATGATAAGGGAAGAAGTGATGTAATGATATGAATATTTTTTCATTGACTCAATTTTAACTGAGAAATACTATAACTATACCTGGGTCTATATTTCCATTAACAAAATGATTACCATTTGTAGTAGATTAAAAAGCATGGAAATATTTGATGATGCCAGTAGATAAAACCGCCATGGGGGAAGACTAATGTAACCTTTGAGGAGTATTTACCTACGGGTGCACTAAGCACATGCTCAGTGGGTTGTCAATGTATTGAAGAATGTCAGTGTTGATGAAGTGAACCAGTTTTAGAATCATAGAGTCAAATACAGTTAGCAGTGAAAATAGGCCAGGTGTTTCTAAGCTTAACAAAAGAAGTACTTGGTCAAATCTTTAATCCAATACTTATAAGAAATGTTTTGATATAGCAAATGGTAGATAAAATCTTCTGTATATTCTTAGAATCCTTTCACACTTTTAAATGCTTCTACTTAGACCAAATGAAAAGATTATCTTTAAGTGGACAGTATAGCATAATAGACTTCAGAAAGCTTCTTCAGATCATTTTGAGAAAAAGATGGATGGATTATTGGTAAATAATTTCTAGACTTCCAAAATTGGATTATACATATTTAGCAATCTCTAAAGAGTTAAAAAAAGATAGTTAATTGCTGCAACTCAAGTCTTTAAAGGATCCTAAGATGAAAATTACACTATTGAGTTTTAAATACATCTGTTTTATGGATATATTTCAAGGAACATTAATGTTATAAGCATATATTTAGAAGATTTTGCATCATCCAAAGTAGGCTGGAACCTTATCAATAACTATTTTTAATGTCACTGGCAAGGTGACATGGACATAATCCTTGGCATATAGTACGCGTCAGTATATCATGGTGAATGAAATGAATAAATATTTCACTTTTTCCCTTCTAGTTCTTTATTCAGAGAGGATTAAAAAGGGAAATTTATTATGTGTGGATTCTCCAATGTTTTTGAGATTATCTGCCAAATATGTATTGTCTACCAACAAATGTAGTCTGTTTATTGTAAACATTAGTGTGACCTTATCAAATTCATGGAGACAAGGAAGTCTAATTCAGGCTGCTTTCCTGGCAAGCCTTCCAGGAGCTCATATCTTGCCATGGAAGCCTGATGAAGTTTTATTAATGGATGACTATTTAAAAGCAAGTAATTCTAAATGAACTTAATCTTGAATGATTATTCTCCCAAATGCAAAGATCCAGACCATGGTGCAGAATTACCATCCAGGTGAATCACTGTACTGTACATCTGAAACTAATATAGCACCATATGTTAACCACACTGGAATTAAAAACTTACTAAAAAAATGAATCATTATCCAGTTAGTGGTTATTTTTTCATGTATCAAAGGTACATTTTAATTCCTCAGTAGAACATGGGAAACAACACTTAAAGTACCACTTCCACCCTTCCCCCTCCCCACCCATCAAGAAGCAACACAGAGCTGATGCATGTCACATTTCCAAAACTAACACAAATGTGTGGATTTTGAGGTGTTAAACACCTTTACTTATTCTTGTGGATTTACAGTCAATCTGCCTTCAAGGACTATAATATAATTTGGAAGGCTATTTCCCCCTGGGTGACTCTACCTGTAAGCTTTTGTATGACAATTTGGTGATGGTTTATTGATGATGTGATGCTATTATGAAGGGTCCTTCTACCCCCAGCTCCTCTCCTCATACCCACATAACAACCCTTTTCCCGGTTGGGGCTATAGGAAATGAGTAATGCTTAACCCATTTGTGTGATCAACTCACTTAAGCAGCTACTGTGAAATGTTAATCACAACTTTAATTTGTACTGCATTAGCATTTTGATTAACTTGTAGGCTTGCTAGCACACTTGAAGCGCTTTTACTCATAGTTACAGCTCGGAAATGACTTTTTGATTAATTAAGTTTGTTAGACAGCAGCTGAGCTTCCTGAATGCTAACCTTCTGGGGGTGAAAGTTCAGGAGAAAGTTACAGTGCACAACTGTTGCTATTGAAAAAGATTCTTATAAATGTACTTATAGCACTTTAATTATTGACAAAATATTGTATCATTTCTTGCAACTGACCTGAACCTTTAAAGGAGTATGCCTTTCTGTCAAGAAAGCTTTTTTTTTTTTTTTTTTTCCCCAGGTTTTCCCATCATTGTAAAACTTCTGGGAGCTCTTGAACTACATAGTGCATCTTCTAGCAGATGTCTCACAACTAATGTTTTAACAAGCTGCTTAAAATGAATTTCCAGAGTGTTTTTTTAATAAACTTTTTATTTTAGAACAGTTTTAGATGTGCAGAAAAGTTGCAGAGAGAGCCTATATATCCCACACCCAGTTTTCCTCTATTATTAGCATCTTACATTAATATGGTACATTTGTCACAATTAGTGAACCAATAGTGATATGTTATTATGAACTAAAGTCAGTACTTAGAATTCTTTAGTGTACTTAATGTCCTTTTTCTTTTCTAGGATCCCATTCAAATTACCACATTACATTTGGTTGTCATGTATCCTTAGACTCCTCTTGGCTCTGAATTTCACAGACTTTCATTGTTTTTGATGATCTTTCCATAGTATTTTTGCACTCTCATGACATTTCATAAATAGTAACTTGACTTCTATAAATTAACAAAAATCTTTTTTTTTTTAAGATTTTATTTATTTACTCATGAAAGACACACAGAGAGAAAGAGATGTAGACAGAGGGAGAAGCAGGCTCCAGGCAGGGAGCCTGATGTGGGACTTGATCCTGAGAACTCAGATCATGCCCTGAGCCAGGGGCAGGTGCTCAACCGCTGAGCCACCCAGGCGTCCCCAAAAATCTTTTTCTACCATTCCAGACTAAATAAATCTTTCTCTGAAACCCTGTCAGTGTATTATTAACTTTATGTCGTCTAATTTGAACAGAAGTAGCAACATTATCTAGCCCTTTCAACCTTTGTCATGATCTTATTTTCATGTGATTGTTACAGTCCCTACTCTTCCTCTAGATACACAAAAATGACTAGCAGGAGATGTGAGGAAAAAGAGGAAAAGTTCCTGGGCAGCTCAGCGGTTTAGCGCCGCCTTCAGCCCAGGGCCTGATCCTGGAGACCCGGGATCGAGTCCCACTTCGGGCTCCCTGCATGGAGCCTGCTTCTCCCTCTGCCTCTGTGTGTGTGTGTGTGTGTGTGTGTGTGTGTGTGTGTGTGTGTGTCATGAATAAATAAATAAAAATCTTAGTTTTTAAAAAAAAAGAGGAAAAGTTCCTTAAAGAGAGGAAAGGATAAAGGGAGGAAGAAAAGAGGTTATAAGTCAGAATGCTAAGGAAGCTGTGGATAAAGGAGCTGGTGCATTATCTCTCCTGCTCCATATGTATACTCTACAGCCAGAGTCTTGTTGACACTGAGGACTAGTTCACAGACTTTTCAAATAAATTTACAAAATTTTAAATAATGGGCCTTAGAGCTTCATCTTATTATCTGCCTTTAATACCTTGATGTATATTGAATGATAGTTTTGCTTTTGGTGGTCAGCAATTCTGTTTCCTTGCAATGAGGTTGACTTTAATTCAGTCACAGTACCCAAAGTTCTTCTATTACCCTGGAACTATTTAAATCCAGAATTCAGTTGGATTCCAAAAGATATATAATGCCTGCATATCAAATATTAAGATGTACTTATAACCAAATGAAAGATTCAAATTACTTTAAAATTTTTAAGTTTTCAAGAATTGTGTTAATGAAATGCATACAGAGACAGTAATTGATTAAATGCCTAATTATTTTGTCTGGAATTTTTATTTTTCTGTTATAAAGGAGGGAAAGGTTAGATGTAAACCACTTTAAATCTGTCTTGAAATGAGACAGGCTAGGGGCATCTGGCCGACTCAGTCAGTAGAGCATGTGACTCGGAATCTCAGGGGGCGTGAGTTCAAAGTCCCATGTTGGGTGTGGAGCCTACTTTAAAAAAAGAAAATGAACAAGCCAAGGTCAATGTAAATCATCCAAAGGTAATAGAATATAGTGTAATGAACACAGGTAATTGATTGGAAAACCAAGATCACGTCTTAATTTCACTTCTGACTGGTGTGATTACATAGCCACTGAACTCCTGTAAGCTTCAGTTTCTCCATCTGTGAGAGGAGGATGGTATCAATGCCTGCCTCATACTTGGTATTGTTATGGATTCAGGGTGAACTATTTACAAGTGTTTTATAGTCTGTGCACCATTATACAAATATTTTCCTCATATATGCATACTGTCTATACAGCTTGACTTTAACTGTATAAGTCACTGTTTGTGACTTTTAATAATTGAATGAAATTTTATTAGCCATAATATATAGAGAGAGATGTCAAGCTTGCATTTTTAAGTATACTCTACAGTAGCAGAAGACAAGAAAATAGCTCTCTGTTTGGATAAATCTGTCCTGTGCAGAAGTAATAGCACCACTGTGAAAATGTGGTTGAATTTAAATACTAAGACCAAGCCTGATATGCTTAGGGAATTCTTGAAATTGATTCAAAATAAACGTTCAGGGCATGAGTTGTATTCAAGTCATAAAGCATGCCTTTGGACTCCAGGACTCCTAGAACCTAAAAAATTCTTCCAGAGTGTCCAATTTCTAAACTCTGATTTTTTCATTGTTGTTTGTAGGAGTGAAGAGTGGAGTTGATTTTTACAGCCTATAGTTGTTATTGTTTTACCAATTGTTTTTTGTTTTACTTGGCATAAAGCCAAGTACTCAGAAGTTCTTGAGTTCTTACCTAGACTCTTCAACTGGCTTCCTAGTGGCACCTCAGTTACAATGTTAAAAACCAAACTCATCACCTGTTCTCCTATAAACAAATGACAGCTCCACAGTTTCTACTAATTATGATAAGGTTTTAAGTGTGGCATGATTTTATAAATACAGTGCTAGAAATTATATTTCCATTATGTCACAGCTGGAAATGACAAAGAATTCTCAATCAACAATCAACTGGAGTTCATTCCAACTTAGTAGGAGAAAGCTTCAAACAGAGTCAGTGCCCATCCTTTTTTCCCCTACACTTAGAATCATCCTAATTTTGTCCTGTGAGTAGCATGCCAAGTTAGAAAGTAGATGTGAGGTAAAGAGGGATTAAGTATTTGCCTAATGTTGATGCTAAGCTGAAGAATGTCCAGAGTTATAGCTCCTCAATGTACAAAACCACCTTTGTTGTTGAGCATTAGATCTCTATAAGGGACTTTGAGGTGAGTTGGGGAACTGAGCCATGATCTCTAGCTGCTGCCAAAGTCAGCCCCACTCGGGGGAGGAGCAGATACCTATTAGGCTTTGTCTATCAGAAAGACTGCTATAAAAGACACAGAGAATCCATCCTAGGCTCAGTCATGCAGAGATATGTCAGTACAACCTATCAGGACCCTCAAGTCCATTTACCTGGACCATCCCTTCACCTTAGCTTCTTTAGGTATGCACCTGGGAACAGTAACATTGGCTTGCTTGCTCACCCTGAGATCCAAGCCCACATCCTCCAGTTTGTCCTGAGCTGCAGGGACTGTGTGCAATAACTTAGGCAGAATGTTGTTATAATCATTTTAATTGGCTTTTTACCAATATTCCTTCACAAAACATATTTCTTCAGTGCACTGGGCTAGAGGTAACAGAATATTTCTTGATTCTTGCCATCAAGAAGTCTATAGTTAAAAGGACAGATGTGTAAACAGAGAATCACAATAGGATAACAGAGTCATGCATCAAGAACATCAGACACACAGGAAAAGAAAGAAATATCTACAGTCCATCTGGAAAATCAAGGAGACTTCACAGTAAGAAGTAGCATTTGAGATAGACTTGAAGGATGAATCAAAATTTCCCAGGAAAACAGGTAGATAGAGCAGGATTTGCAAAAAGAGAACATTAAGTGCAAGGGCAAATGTGGATAAATAGCAGTCATTTATTTAGTATTGCTATATCAGGGGTACAGGGAGGAACGGGCCAGGGTGAAAAGCCAGGACCAGCTAGATCACAGACCAAAACTGTCAGGCAGAAAAGCACTAGCTTTGTCCTCTATGTAGTACAAGGCCATTGAAGAAATTTGAGCAGATGAATGACATGATCCTTCTTACCTCTCTAACGATTTACTTTGGTAACCATATAAAATATGAATAGAAGAAAAATTAGATGAGAATGAGACTAAAGGGCTGGTTAGATTATTCCAGGTGAGAGTTAATGAAGGTCTGCACTAAGACAGTGATAGGGGTGGAGGGTGGGGAGCAACTAGGGAGTGATGGAGCAGAGAGCATCATTTCATTCACCACTTTGGGTAGTTGCAAAACATTTTTTCATCCCAGATTTTTTATCTCCCTTCCTGCCTTTTCTCTAAATTAAAATGAGAGAAATAATAGTTTTCAATTCATGACATGGCTTTTCATTTACTTCATGTAAGCAATCACTTTGCATGATTTTGTACATTTTCACATCTGGATCATACAATGAAAAATTGTGGGGAATGCTCATAAATTTTATGAAATCTTTCAACTTCATCATGAAAACTTCAAAGTTAAAAACATATGGTCCATCCATCCAGCTCTTCTTGTATGTGAGCTCTTGGTCTGGAATTTATTTCCAGTCAAGTTATAATGTAAAATCACAAGTAAAAGCGCCATAGTTACCCCACATTACAACTTCTAACACCACCATCATACTGTGTTAGATATAATTATTCATTTCTTTTTTTTTTCTTTCTCTTCCCTTACATAAATCAGGAACTGTTACTTGTGAACTAATACTTTTTTTTTTTTTTTTTGGTCACAATCCATTTGTCATATACTTCAGAGAAAGGCAAAGCATTTTAATCAGCTCTACAGAGAAATGGAAGAATGGAAACGGATTTCCCTAAATTGATAAACATGTACATTCTTACATGTATACACATTGATATACACACATATAAAGGTATCTATTATACCAACATGAAGCTTTATCATATATGGTTGACTTACAGGTGCTAAAACCCAGTTTGACCACTTCATCGCATTAATCATGATAGCCAGAACTATTGATCCATGTTCGTGTAATGTATATAGAAAGACAACAGATTGGTTTAGCCAGGTGTTTTTTAAACAGGTTTCACTTTTTGTTAAATTAGAGGACACAAAATAGGAAACGCAAAACTTAGGAGGAAAATATGTCTGCCTCAGTAGTACTAAATAGCATGATGAATTAATTTTACTAGCATAATATGCCTTAGAAATTATTTCCAAAAATGTTCTAATAAATTTATACAACATTTTATAAATATTTTGCTGGTACTGAGCTGTTTACCATTATACTGTCATTTTCAGCATTTACTAGGCGTATAGAATTTCTTCTTATTTTCATATCTTCATTTCCCAAAACAAGAGAGTACACTCCTAAAACTGTATAAAGTAGCTGCCTCAGATCATGATATTAACTTATGTGTCTTTAAGTCAGCATTCTCCAGAATCTAATTTAATTGAAATAGCTTTGCCTGTGTAAACTTCTCCTTTGTTTAAAGAAGATTTCACTGTTTAGTTTTGCCTTAGGCAAATGCAGCCGTTTGTTTGTCCATAAAACATTAGATTAAATGTATAGACTAATATGAATAGCTTCTCATCGTTCCACTTGTACCACTGGCAATTGCCCCATTTGTAAGTATGTAGTGTATTATTTTCATTGAAAACCAGGGCTCTGCCTTCCAGCCTGCTTTGGGGTGAAAATAAATTTTTGGCAAGAAGGCCTGTTATCTTACCATTATTAATATTAAATTTGGAAAAGACTTCCTGAGCTTTACCCTTTAGATGCTGCTTCTAATGCTCTTGATACAGTGAATTATATACGTGTTTGTTCTTAAAGTACACTGGGCTTTTCTTTGTTTTATTACTGGTTACCAGTCTTACCTGGCTATATTTGCTACCCTAAGAAAAGCTAAAAATGTGGTACTTTATAGGAAAAAATGTGCAACAAATGCTATGAGAGTTTTGATTTGTTCCTTCCAATCCAACTGTGGTTTACTTTCTGGTTTCTATTTTGATTATAGTCATTTAGAGGTATAATCCTTATTATTTTATGTTTGTCTTCTGATAAAGTTAACATGAGATCCCCAATGGAGAGGGCAAGTGCCATGGTATTCTTGTAATACGTGCATTTTTCCCCCTGTTCAGGCAATGCTGGATGTGGCTGCAAACCAGGGCTGGCTGGTGACTGCCCTGAATATCACCAATCTGGTTCAGATGGTGATCCAGGGTCGGTGGTTAAAGGACTCTTCTCTTCTTTCAATACCAAACATAGAACTCCACCATCTTCACGTTTTCAGGTAATTGTTATAATTTTCAATGTAATTATCTTTCTTAATTTCAAAGTAATATTTTGACTTTCATGTTGTGTCTAAGATATTGAGTCTTTACAGCGAAAATGCCTGTTTCCCAGAGGGAGACATGGCCTAGTGATATAAGGGTCTCTGTTGGAATTCGGTCGTCTACCATAAGCTGAACCACAATTCATTTTAACCTTTTCTTGTTTTCTGTTACAATTATATACATTTCTATTTTAATTGCATTTATTCCTTTACAATATCAGCCTTTAAAAGATGTTACGAAAGTGCTTTGTGATCTAAACCAAAAATAAATGACTAGTTTCTCTTTACTGCACAGTAGAGTCAAGGGATCTGAAATCCATTGTCAAAGGTAAATTGTACATCTACAAAATGTCCAAAACTGGGTAGTTATATATACTAGCACCTCGAGATATAACCTGTACTAAAAAGAAGAGTTTTATATTATTATCAAATTATTTAAGCTGTAGGTCTTGTGTACATAGCTGGAAATATTTTAGCAAGGAAAAAAACAGTACACAGTACAAGTAAGGTTGGCAGTGTTTATTTCACACCAGTGTTTCACATCAGTTGAGAGGTCCTTTGCAGCTAAAATGTTGGTTTACAGTCCCATAGACACACAGAACAGTCTGGCTGTGGGTTGCCATCATGTACTCACTTCCTCTTGTTAGATGGACTAAGGGGTGTACTCATTTGAGGCATCTAGATACAAAAGTCAACCAGAACCTCACACACACAGGGGTCTCCTAGGTAAGTCCTCAGGTGGACTTTCCTAGGAGTAGAGGGTTCCCAGGCAACTATTTCCATGGTGCTGGAGTCCCCACCATGGGATGTCTTGGAAACTAAAAGGCACATTCAGAGAGTGAGCCACACCAGCAGCAGGTGGCATGAGGGGAAAAGCAGATACCTCATGTCTCCAGCTCAATTTCAGGAACCCTTCCAATATGGTACTAAAAGTTAGGGGAGTTGGATTTCAATAGTAAATTAGGTGCATAAGGGTAATATTGCAACACAGCATGCAGGTCTGTTATGGAAAGCTGCTTGGAGTCCAGGAGATTTGATCTAGTTCTTTGCTGTGATCTAGTTCTTTTCACACCCTGAAAAGTGCTTATATTTGTATAATTTCAATTGTATTTTTCTTCTATATATATAAAATAGAGGATAAAATTTAGGTGGACTTCCCTCTGGGACCCTGAACTACTTGTGCTATAACTCTCAGAAGATTTCCAAAATGGACTTTTAATTGTATGTTACCATCAACTTAAAATGAAAACTTTATGCAAGTTATTATATTAGAGACATCAGTTAAAAAACATACCAGGGCTCAAGTCAATGCTTTATCCATGTGGAAGCACTACTGAACATTAGTGCCTTCCTATAGAAACACACCCCCTATCTGTAAACCCTAAGTAGTTACTGAGCTCACACTTGATTTACACATCTTATGTCATAATAGCCATACTGCCTTAAATTGATATATTAGAGAATACTGGCTGATTTTGAAACTTACAACGGCCTTTAAAAAGTTGTATAGTAGTCTTAATTTTGAAAACCTGTTCTCATTACATAAACCAATTCCTGACAATTCTCATTGTCAATGAGCTGGAAATATTTTGCTCTATGAAAGAATTATTTGGTTAGTGTTGATATTATTTCTCAGGAAATGGAGCCCAGGTATAAAGGGAGTACGTGCTGGGTGCCATGGCTTCATCGATTGCCTTCCTGAACTGATCCATGCCTGTGGAGGGAAAGACCATGTATTCAGCTCCATGATGGAAAACGAGCTACCAGCTGTGAAAATGAAGCAGGTCAGGCCATTGTTTCTGTGTTTTGAAGCTTCCTTATACTGCCCAGGGAATTATACCAAGAGTTTTCTAACTTAAAGCATTGATTCTGGAGCCAGACTCACCTGGGTTTAAATTCTGTCTGCCACTTACCGTGATTATGAACATGGAGACATTATACTTATCTCATGAAGTATTGTTTGAAAATTAAGCAAGATAATTATTATGTAAACTGCTTTATGTAGTTCCTAATATAGAAAAGAGGTCAATAACAATATTAAAAATAATTGCAGTAACAATAACTAGTAGTAGCACTGGCATTATTGGAAGTTGATTCAGTATAATGCTATTAAGCCAGCTTAGAAAAGCCTACAGTAGCTTGTCCATCACTAGGCTGCATCACCCACTTGGGTATAAATTGCATTTGGGTAGATTTTCATGCAATTCCCTCAGTTACTTTTTTATACCTTCCCCCTTTATTTTAATCACTTTATTGTTCCTAGATTCTAAAGTAATTCTTAAGTAAATTTCTTATTGTATGCCATTTAACTTAGATAGGAAACTAAATCTGTGTTGTAAAAGACAACATAGGTCATCTTTCCAAAGCATCTTTGGAAAGGCCAAAAATATGAGTGAATGATGTCAGAAATTTTTGGCATATATAGACTTCTAAGTCTTCAGCAGTTTTACCCTAAACATGTCAAACATTCAGGAATTATAACATAATTAACATATTGACTTGCAAATACAGGTATTAAGAAACTTCTAAACCATGTCATTCTTTTTATTTCCGATGGAAGTTGGTTTTGAGCAAGACTTAGAAAAAGTATTACAGGCATTAAAGTCTGATTGTTCAGTTTCTGTTGAACTCAAAATTGGCACAAAAAAGCAACTTAAATATTCATAATAAGTGCCTACCTTTCTAACTATATTACCATCAAAATTATGAATAAAAACAATATATTTAAATCCAAACAAGGCTTCTGTTAGCAACAACAGATTTCTAACCTAACATACACTGATTTCAAGCCAAGTTTTAGATGTGATGAAAAATTAGAACATTGTTATAATTAGTTCAGGGAGAACTCAGAAGTAAACTTACTTAATTTATTTGCATAAATTGCCATTCTGTTATCTTTAAAACCAAATGCAAATTGGCTCAGTCTGATATGATGATGGTTATTTGGCTCAAAAGTGCTTCAATTTGCAGAGCAATCTGGTGTCGGCTCTGCAGTGAGGCGATCCCAGGTAACATACAAATCCTGAATTATTCCAGAAATTAGTATGTTTAAAGCATCAATTTAAGTGCTAATTGCAGTAGTAATGAGAAAAAGCAGTACGACTGTGAGATTTGCATCTTCTTCCCCATCAGTATGCCTGGAACGGCTGCTGACTGGCAGAGGATTTGGCCGCTAATTAAATAATTGTATGCATGGCAGTGCTCTTGCCTGATTCAATAGATGAAGATTAATCCTCAGATAAATATGTTTGGCTGGTACTGAAATGTCTTAGCAGTTTCTTTAAAAATAGCTTATGTTTTTTATATGTGTGTGTGTGTGTGTGTATACACACACACACACACACACCCAACAAATATATGTGTACACACCACGGATGAAAAGTCATAAGTTAAGTGCTACAAAAAAGATCACATATATATAAAAACCAGATCTGGCTTTTGGGGGCTTTGTAAAGTAAAATCCCAACGAGTGGCTAGTACCTGAAAACATCTCTCGGTAACTAATTTAATAGGACAAGTAAGGAAACATGAAGGCTTGCTTCGTGAGGTAAATGTTACTTACGTTGTCTCACAAAATTAAATGCTTTACAGAAATTGTGTATTTGAGTGTCCCCTTGATCACTTTTCCACTCTGGCCAGGCTTAGAACATCAAGTGGTATGGCTTCTATACTCAGTGACTCTGGGTTCTAGCAAGGGGATAGGCCATCTGTTACCTTGAAGCACAGTATAGACCATTCTGTAGCTTGACTATTTCAAGATCTACTCCAGACATAATTTCAGATTCACAAGTTACAGGATTGTAGTTGAATTGAAAATTTGCATTAGTTTTACATTTTTTGAATTCCTAAGGGGTAGTTTGATTTATCAGGGCTACTTCATTTCAATTAAGTATACTCGGCAGCCCTGAAGTCTTAGCAAACAGAACGTCATGCCTATAAGGTAATCTGTGGTATATAGTTAAGAAAGAAAGGAAAATACAAAATGAAAGTATTCACGTACTTTTAAAAACTAACTTAGAAGGTAACAACTGATAGAACCAATGAGCAGTTTTCTTGACTGATAGTGATATTCTAAATAATTATAAATGTTAGGAAAAGTTGATAGTAAGTTATGTGATAACTTTAAGTTTATTCTGTTACATCCTTTCTGTAGACTTAGAAAATTCATTTGTTCATTCATTTGATAAAAATGAGCACTTGCTACATGCATACTAATTTCTCAAAATGTCTTTCAACTTAAAGAGCAAGAATAAGATTGATAAAGTATTTTTAACTCTTTAATGTGTTTCATTTTAATTAATATTCTCAATATAATGCCAAAAATACATATTTATTTCTAGAAGGACCCTAGATCCTTACAGGATTCCTTGTAACATACAGACATATAGAAATGTTGAATAAATTTGGCATATAGACAAAAAAATCATTTTGTACAGTAAGTTGTCAATAAATGATGCTGAGGGACATCAACAATTGCATCACAGCATTTTTTTTCAAATTACCTTTATATCCCCTGGTAATGCTGTCTGCCTTAGAGGTCACATAAATGTTGGACCAGATGTTCTCTGTAGCAAAGCAGCTCAAAAACAAACATTTTTAACTTATGATTTAGTGTAGTCATTAGCCATTCAATATCTAGGGGGGATTTATAGTGAAGAAGTCATGTGACAAGTTTAGCTAATGAATAATATTTTTCTAGTCACTTTTAAAAGGACTCTAAACTACAAAGATTAAGGGCTGCCTGGGTGGCACAGTCAGTTAAGTGTCTGCCTTAGGCTCAGGTCATGATCTCAGGGTCCTGGGATGGAACCCCACATCAGGCTCCCTGCTCAGTGGGGAGTCTGCTTCTCCCTCTGCCCTTCCCCCCTGCTTATGATCTCTCTCTCTCTCTCTTAATCTCTTTCTCAAATAAATAAAAACTTTTTAAAAAACTACAAAGATTAAAAGCACACTATTTTTATAAACAAATGAATGAGTATGGGAAAAACTGGGAAATCTGAACAAAAACTCTGGATTGTATCAGTGTCAATATCCTGTATTAATATTGTATTTTAGTTTTGAAAAATGCTACCATTAGGTGAAACTGAGGAAATGGTGCACAGTATCTCTATGTATTATTTTTTTTTTAAGATTGTATTTGTTTATTCATGAGAGACACAGAGAGAGAGAGGCAGAAACATAGGCAGAGAGAGAAGCAGTCTCCCTGCAGGGAGCCTGATGCAGGACTTGATCCCTGGACCCAGGATCATGACCTCAGCCAAAGACAGATGCTCAACCACTGAGCCACCCAGGTGCCCTCTCTCTATTATGTCTTACGATTACACTGAATCTAGAATTAATCTCAAAACAAAGAGGTTGATTTTTTTCAAAGCACACTGTTTCTTATTTGATCACTGCATTTCACATTAACCATTCCTTTATTATCTTTTCTTCTATTTTTTTTTTTATCCAGGCATGGAATTTCTTATCTCACTTGCCAGTGATAGATGTTGGCTTAAGTGTTAAAGGCTGGTGGGATGACTCAGTGGAGGGACATGGTGAACTCTCCATCACAACTCTGACTTCAGACAAACGAAATGACAACAGGTGGATCAGATTGCATGCTGATCAAGAGTATGTGCTTCAAGTCAGCTTGCAGAGAGTCCACTTTGGGTTCCACAAGGTATAGTGTTTGGTTTCCATTCTCAAATGCTTCACACCAGATACCAGCATGCGCCACCACACATATCTTTTATATTACTAATGTGTCCGTGTCATTCATGAATCCTACCTCCTCAACTGGCCTTAAGCGACAAGAGTCAGTCTTCTGGAACCAGTCACTTCTCCTCATGTGCCATTTTTCAGCTCCAGAATATCCACCTTACATAATAATATATTGCCTGGAGTACTATTCTCATGTCGTCTGTATACTCAGTCCTGAAGAATTTCCTGGAATTCAGAGTACAGATTCCTTGGCCCTCCTTATCAGACTGACAGTATCAGAATCTCAGGGGGAGAAATCTCAAAATCTGTACTTGTACCCGGCACCCCAAATGATTTTTAAGGACATAAGGGTTTGAGAAACACTGCCTGGGGGGACACTTTGATACATAAAAAACATTTTGGCTAGGTGCACGTGAGAGCGAAGCTTTACCGCTTAGCTCTGTGGATTTGAATAGGACACTAAGTTTTTCTGTGCCTCAGTTGCCACATCTGCCTGCTTCCTTCACTAAAATGCACATGAAAGGGCTTTGTCAGTGTGCACGCAGGCCAAAAATTTACAACATGTTTTTTTCAATTCCTGTGGTCTTTTCTGTTTGTTACCGATGATACAGAAATTTAACATTTGGCCCTCTAAGATTATATTAATACAGAGCATGTGGGCTGATTGGTTTTAGTACCATAATAATTGAAATAAGAATTTGTCTTCTGTTTCAACCAGTGCTGTCAGGGGCTTTCCCGTATCTAAAATAAGCCCTCAGGAATGAAGTTGTTGTTCATGTGTACTGTCCATGCTGTTTTGACCATGTTTGACCATGTACTGACTACAGAATGGTCAGTAGTTCTCTGTCGTTACGGCTTTTTAGCACTGTGCCTTTGGGTCCCATCTCATGTAATTTCTAATTCTAAAAATTCTAAATTTCTAATTCTAAAAATCAGTGTAAGTATGAACTAATTGGCCTCTGGTATTTCAGAGGCTTTCACATGAGCATTTTTAGGTGACCTAACTTACACACACACACACACAAAAATAGTACTAATCATACAGATAAAGTCATGGAAAAAAACGAAGATTTTTCTACCTCCCTATTACTACTTAAAAATTATTTTAGGGACACCTGGGTGGCTCAACATTTGAGCATCTGCCTTCCACTCAGAGCGTGATCCCGGGGTCTGGGATCAAGTCCCACATTGCGCTCCCTGCGAGGCCCCTGCTTCTGCCTCTGCCTATGTCTCTCATGAATAAATAAATTTTAAAAATCTTTTTTAAAAAATTAATTAAAAAATTAAAATTGGATTATCATTCTGGAAAAACTCTCAATTTGTTTCTAAATGCTATAAAAATGCATTGCTGTCAGACTTCTCTTTTAAAATATCTTATCTCTTTTAAAATGTCTTAAGTACAGCATCTCCCTCTACAGTATTTAATGATGTCTGACTGAGAGCATGTCATTATTAATACCTTTTATGCTACAATGTCATTGTCTTAAAGAATCACCAAAATAATCTTGTATTTGATAAAATCCATCTATAGTAAAGACTTCAAGTGCTGCCATTATGGTGATACTGGTTCTCAGATTGTGGTAATTAATGTAATTTACAAATTGCTTGGCTTATAATTTCCCATTCCTCAACGAAAAGATATTTTAATATTGCCATATTAGAATATATGCTTTTTTATGTGAATTTTATTCTTGGGTGGAGGGAAGGTATTTATGTTATATGGTACTTATTATCTTGAGGTCCAGGGTCTAGTCTTTTATGCCCTAGGTATCAGTTTCTTATGAATAAGGCTTTGGAAGATTTGGTTAACATGATTATATCTCAATTCGTTCACCTGTAAATGGAGTATTAATATCATTTATAAGATTGATGTGAGACTTTACTAATTTGATATCAGGGCTTTCTGTTCTAACTGAATCAAATATTCTGGTGGTTATAGCCACAAAGTAGTACCTATAGTGCACTTCAAGAATTCTGAAAAATGGTAGGTGATAGCATATCAAAGACACCAAACCAGAAAATTTAAAACATCCCAGATAGCTATACTGAACCGTGTAGATTTATGGCCTTCAAGAAAAACAACTTAGCCTTTTAAAAACCACAACCAAGGGGTGTAGAAAGTCTAGACATTATTAATGATTTATCTTTTTTTTTTTTCTGGTTTACAGGGAAAGCAAGACAGCCATGCGGTTACCCCTCGATTTCCCAAATTAAAAGATGAAGGATGGTTTTTGATTTTAGGGGAAGTGGATAAGAGAGAACTTATCGCTTTGAAAAGAGTAGGATATGTTCGAAATCATCATGTTGTTTCCATTTCTTTTTATACTCCTGAACTACCTGGGAGGTAAGCAGAATCTCAACACCAAAGTTCTGAAGGAATTAAATATGACTGTGGTTTTACGTTTTGTTCTGTTTTTCTGTCTTAGGTATATCTACACACTGTATCTCATGAGCGACTGCTACCTTGGCCTGGACCAGCAGTATGACCTTCATCTCCACGTCACCGAGGCGAGCATTTCCGCCCAGGTCAACGAGGAGGTCTCAGAGGCCTTGACTGACCTAAAAGTGAAGTAACCTGACCCGAACAGTCCATGTGAGGGAAGTGGTTAAGAAGTCTGGCTGTTCATTCATCTAGACAAAGTCAAATTACTTGATGTTTGCCTTGGTGGAATCAACTTCTAACCTCAAGACACCCAGGAAATCGACAGCAGCTGCAGTATTGACTCCAGCAACACAAAGCTCACTGCGGTGGCCTTTTCACAAATGTTGCCTTTTATGAAAGTGTTGTCTTCATGGGTTTCTTGATATGTGAATTGAACACACATGTAGGAGAACCTTTGTGTATCTTGAGATGATATTTAGGAATTCCATCAAATTTTGCATCTTACAGTGTAATGTTTACAAGAATGCTGGTTTCTTTTTTTCTAAGGAAAAGTATACTGAGGCATGACAGTGTTAGGATTTGTTGTGACAGATTTCTAACCCTGCAGCAGAAAACACGTAAGAGAAACCTGTATGGAGACACACATAATGTGGGTTGTTAGCAAAATTTATACTTTGATCACATGTAGTTTCAAGAATTTCTTATAGCCAAAAATATTAATAATATATGATGTAAAATTATATTGCAGAGGCCAATGATGATAAAGAAAACAGAATATACTGATCTTAGAAAATGTAGATACTGTAACTGGTGGAAATAGAATATTTAGAGTGCCACTTCAAGACAAGCTGATTCAATCATCTCTCCTTCCTTCCCATATATTCCCCCTTACTCTTCTCTTCTTTTCATGACCTCTACTTCAAGACTTCACTTCCATTCTCTTTCTGATATATTTATTTACACAAGAAGAGAAGTACAGTCTAATTCACATTGTAACATGGACAGAGCACACAGTACAGTTCTTCATCTTTATGCTTTTCCAAGGCAGGTCTGAGGCACACAGAACATATCCAACCCCTACAGGTAGGTTTTCACTTGTGATAAAGGAAATTTCTCTATGTCCATACAGTTTCCATCATGAAAAATACTTTTTTCAAACTAAAATGTTGTTAAAATCCAATGTCCGTATAATATACAGTCTAATGGAATGAAATTCTATCCTTGGAAAGTAATTTCAGTTGTTCCTGGTCATGTGATGAATTATTTTAAAATATTTTCCAATGTAACCACCTCAAGTACTAGAATTTAAAAGTTTTTCTGAAACTGGAATATATTGCTTTTGTGTCCCTCCTTTTCCATGCTGAAAAATAATAATAATAATAAAATAAGAATAAATAAAAGGGGGGGCGGGAAAACCAGGCATACATTTTTCAAAATTAAATTTGAATCACTAATAAGAATACACTGAAGTACGTGGGTACAAAGTATCTAAAAGGCTCTTATATCAGAAGTTTACTGTATCACATAAAGTTATTTATGCTTTTCCTATGGTGATTTATTTCCTAATTGACGTTCATCTCTAAACCACTATTTTAGTGGAACTAAATGAAAATGAAAAATTATAGACAAATGGTCGCCAATCGTGCAGGAATTGAGAAGAAACAGTCTCATTGTCTTCATGCTTATCAGCATCATTCCTTTTTTTTGTTGCAAGAACATGCAGGTGTGGGGAGGTAGGAGATCTACTTCACTGGACATGTGACACAGGACATAGGAGCAGTAAGAAAGAATTTCTGTTCTATCCCTCAGAGAGCGGGAAAAACAATGTGACCTATTAAGTTCTAAAATTAAAATTGGTTATTTTGCAATAAGGTGCAGAAGACACTAGTGAAGCAACGTGTGCTTGGATGATAATGTTCCATCCCAGTGAGTGATGAACGCTATTTTATCTACGACTTTATTCTCGATCATTTCTCAACCAAAATGTTGGTGTTAAGTGTGCATTTGAACAGGACATGTGCCACCATAATCAGACTAATTTCATATCCCAGTTTATATTCCTCTGGATTTATGTTCCTCTGGATTTCATCAAGCTTAAATAATTGAAATGCCAGTCAGATACTTGTTCTAGGTAGTATGTTGAGTATCCACTTGAATCAGAAATGTATCCTGCCCTCAAGGCAGCCTGCTGATGAAAAGAAGAGGTCAGTGGTTATAATAAAAGAATTGCAGCAATGAGCTATTATTTTTTAAAAATCATGAAAGGGCATGTAGGCTGAGACGTGAAGATGGTTAGAATTGTGAAGGCAGAAATGAAAGAATATTCTGGGTATATCAGCATTAACAAAGGCTCTGAGATAGCCCCGCCTAGGATGCACAGTTGGTCTGCACTTTCAGAAACATGAAAGAGACCAAGAGGCAAGAAGGATGGGAACATCTGGAATGACCTTGAGTTAGAGGGTAAGGACAGCAAGTCTGAAGTGTATACGGCACAATTCTTTGGCAAGTCAACCAAAGAAGATTATGACAAAGGGCATTCTGCAGGTGGAACAAAGAAATAGGAGAGACGTGAGCTAGCCGGGAGTCTGGGAGGGCATGCATCCATGCCTGTGGTGGGTAATGCATACTAAATACTAACAAGGAGGGACACCTAGGTGGCTCAGTGGTGAGCGTCTGCCTTCAGCTCAAGGTGTGATCCCAGAGTTCCAGGATCAAGTCCCACATTGGGCTCCCTGTGGGAAGCCTGCTTCTCCCTCTGCCTGTGTCTCTGCCTCTCTTTCTGTGTGTCTCTCATGAATAAATAAAAATGAAATCTTTAAAATAAATACATACAAAAAAATAATAATAATAAAAAAATAAAAAATAAATAAAATACATACATACATACATACTAACGAGGAGCTCAGGAATTGAGAACCAATCATGATGATTAAGAGAGTACTTTCAGCAAAATGGAGAAGGAGGAAGCTTAGGTTGCAGGAGGTAAGGAGCTGAGTGGGCAATGAGAATGGAGACGCAGTAAGTTCTTCAGGCTTCACTCAGCAAAGGTCTAATGAGATGAAATGTGTGATAACAGGGTGGACATTAGTTGGTAAGAATCAGAAAGCCTCTGTTTCTTTCCAACATTTTACCCTGCAACCTCCATTCCTTACACGTACGTTGCCACCATTGAACTGAAGTCAAAATTCCTCCCCAAAATACTTGGCTTGTTCCTCAGTCTTATCACTGTCCCCCCCCCCCCCCCGCCCCAGGGCAGAGTGGATTCCAGTTCTCTTGCAAACAGGTCCTCTTGTTTCTTGTTACATTAAGGAACACTTGGAATTCAAGCGTCAGAAACAATCCCACATCCCTACAACCCCAACACAAGAACACAGGACCTTCAGCCCCAAAAATGAGTTGCCATGGATAGGAACCATTCTCTGCCTATACTACCCAAAGTCCATGGTCAGCTTTGATGGGAAGAGGATACAGTGATGAGATATTTAAACAGATCAAAAACTATCTGTTTCCTCTCACTTCATACACAGAAATGAGGCAACAGAGTGAAAATCTACAAGATAGACCCTTGTCCCCAAGTGTCAACACTCCCTTCTAGTAAACTAATTCAATAGCCTTAGAGAAATGCGCATTATTCCCCAAGCACACTCTCCACACACACCTCCAGTTGCTCAGACCAAAAATCTTGGGAGTCATTCTGACTCCCCCTTTCTCCCAAACACACCTAATCTGCCCACCCTTTCTGCTTTACCTTTAAAATCTATCTAGAATCCAACCATCTTTATTGCTACTACCCTCATCCACACCACATCCTCCGGCCTGGCCTCCATGCTGCTGCTCTTGCCCCTTAAGAGTATTTTATCTCCACAGAAAACATCCTTTTGAAAGATTTAAGTCTGATGATTAGTCTACTCTGCTCAAAATCTTCCAACGTCTTTTCATCAGAATGAAAGCCAAAGTCTTCACAATGTCTGCATGATACCACATGGTCTTTGCCTCCTCCCCTAAGTACCTCTGACCTCATCTCATCATTCTCTTGCTCACTCCATGCCACCAAATGGTCACCTTGCTGTTGGTGACCATCGTGCAGGACCTATGCTCTTGCTACTCCCTCAGTCTGGACAACTGTTTCCCCAGACACCCACAGTCCTAATTCTTCAAATTAGAGGCCTCTAAAGGAGATTTCAGGAATTCCACTTTGCTTGAAACTTCTTCTCAAGTCTTCTGTGTGTCAATTTGAGAAGGATCTTGGGGTGCTAGTCAGAGGTTAGATCTGGTCTTACCCACGGTCAAACTTTGGGTCCAGATAGCCACATCTGAATGGATGCTTACATTTTTATTGTTACTCTTCAATGGGCCTATAATTTGGAAAATATTTCTAAAATGCACATGATTAATATTTCATGAGTGATATTGTCTCAGTAAAGTAATGTTTTACCAGCTCATTATAAGACATCCTTGAGAAGAAGGACTGCAAATCCATACTTGGTTGAGCAGAATCACAGCACCTCCTTGTCATTAAAAGTTTTTTGACTCCCCAAACCCATGTTTCCTTACTTGTTAACCTCGAATTTTATTTGGACTTGTTAAACTACATAGACACCATGCCTGTCCACTGAAAACAAACATGGTTACCTTGAATGATTGCACCCTTTGATTCCAAGTCCTATTAAAAGCAGTTTAATGATTTGAGGGATTGTAGGACTGATCTGAGATGAATTTTATTTCAGAGCTTTCAACCCTGAACGCTCTTGGATTCGGAAGACTGCACTTTGCAGAATGTGGAGGGCTGATCTAGCACCGGTTTTAGAACTCCCTACAGCTACTGGGGCCCATATTTCCAAATAGCCTCAAAAGTACCAACCATTCAGAAGGGAATGGGACTTCAGAAATAACCACATAATTCTGCAGATGAAAACGCTGACACTGAGTAATGCTGACTGCCAGAAAAATGAACCTGCTTTTTTTCATGGCTTGTAAATCGACACCAAAGACAATCAGAAAAGGGAGATTCCAAAAATGTTCTTCATGACAATACATCAGAATTGGTGCATATTTTCCAAAAGTAATAGTCTAAAAGGACAAACTGTTAAAAACAAAAGACCATGGTGGACCACCAAAAAATAAAATGAGTGTAAGTTACAGAAGAGAAAGTTTGGATTGGGGCAAAAGAAACTTCACAATATCATTATAAAATAATGAGGGCAGCCTGGGTGGCTCAGCAGTTTAGCACTGCCTTCAGCCCAGGACGTGATCCTGGAGACCTGGGATCGAGTCCCACTTCAGGTTCCCTGCATGATGCCTGCTTCTCCCTCTGCCTGTGCCTCTGCCTCTCTCTCTCTCTCTCTGTCTCTCATGAATAAATAAATAAAATTTAAAGTAAAATAATGAATAAGGCTACCATTAGAGATCATTAATCAAACATTATCTGCTCCAACATTATGATTGTGTCTCCACCAAACCCCAGATCACACTAGAAACAAATCATTGCATAGTTCTTCAAATATCTGAAATTGATATACCACATGAAAGCCTCTAATAGTCACTCTTAACAAAGAATGCTAACGACTTCAATTAAGCTTTTAATAAGCTCATCTAATTATAATACCAAAACGAATGGGTGGTATACCAGGAATGTGCATCTTTACGTGTGTTACTTCAGCTGGGTATTATCAGCAAAGATGCTCTATTTCCTATTACAACACAGTTTTCCCAGGGATCAGGAAGGAATAGGTATGGATTAAAAAGAAAGACTGCGCTTGCAGTATCAAGAGAAGTGGTTTGCGTTCCTTGGTTTTTGGTTTGGGGTCTTTTGGGAGTTTTAAAGTTTCTGTAATGCCTCCTTACCCCTGTGTTGTATTCGGTGACCTTTGTATATATTGGAAGATTTAGGACAATATATCCGATCAACTCTCTTCTATTTCCATTTCTCACCAACAGAACGGAGATAATACTTGCCTAGGCCTCCTCTCATAGTGGTTGGCTCCATGGTGATAAGAAAGGGCAGTGAACTGCATTGTTGTATACACAGTGTCTGGTACAGCAAGTGTTTTATCAATTTCATTTAATGAATCATTTATGTGAAAATGCTTAGAAAATGATAAAGAGCTGTCAAGAGTAAATAAAAGGTAAATGAAAGTCTAAGGTGATAAACTGTAAATAAACTCATCCTCACCATTGATTTTATGTCAGTGAGCAGTAGGCCTAGAGCCCACCCCATCATTGCTACCCCACCAAAAACAAAATCTTTGTGCTCAAAGAGGGATTCACTTTTGTTCCACCCCTTTGTCCTACAATATTTCCACCACTACAAATACAAATACATGCACCATTTCGGTTGTAACTCACCATACTTGGGCATGGGGATTCCTTCAGTGGACCTTTTCTGAAAATGCTTTCTGGGAACATGCTTTGGTGGAATAGTGAATGGTACATAGAGACCTCAGACAATGAAAGAGTGCTGACTACCTTATTTCTACGCCTTTTGATTTCTGAGGATAAACATCACCCCTTCACAACCTTGCCAAGAGCCACATCTGATGTCCAATTCAGCAGAAATGGACTATTCTGGAAGCAGACAGGTTTTGAGAGCAATAGCATGGGAGCACCTCACACTTTCACCAACTATTTGGGTGCAAGTTATGTTGCACCCAGAGTGAAAGACATTTTAAAGCAAGTTCTAAAATTCCCTTAAAAGCATTTGTGTGCTTTCCCTAACATTGCAAAGCAATACCCACTCTGTGCAATCTCCCTGGGAGTTGTGTTGCTCCCATGCTTGTAAAAGCGTGAAAATCAATTTGAGTATATTCGGTAAAAACCTAAACCCTTTCCTTTTAAAAGCAAATATTTGGTTTTTCTTCTAGAAGTAACTATTTTTACACCATTTTATCCAACTTCTGAAACCTAATTCTAGCCAAAAATAAGGAAGAAAAAAACATGCAACTGGCTTCAAATAGTGCTGTTCTTAGCAGAAGCCATAAGAATAATGTAGACGTCTTAGTAAAACCTCAATCTTATTTTCTGATACTTTAGAAAAATGCATTCCTCTAAAAACACATTACCCTTCAAGTGGCCTTTGGAGAAACTGAAACATTGAAGAAATCCTTGGATTGCAGCAAAGAACATTCTCCGTGGACAATTCCAATCAATTATAGAAACATAACTGTACCCAGATCATATAATATACCACAGTGATGATCCTGGCTTCTGTCCATCTTACAAAACACTGCATCTCATAAACATTGGTCCTGCTGCTATTTGCAGCTCTCCAGCACAGAAAGATTTACTCTTGATTGATACTTTTAGTGCTAAAAATGGTTGTACATTTGCATCTTCTATTTCAGTTTTGTCATTCCGTTATCTTTGCCCACTGTGTTAATTATTTTTGGATGCTTCATCCTATCCCCAAACAATATATCTGAAACACTCATGAGGATGCATTGCATAAATATTGAATGTGTTAAAGACAGAATCTGAGGTAATTCAGAATGAATTTAAGTAAATTGATTGGAATCAGCTTTTATTTAGGAAATCTTCTAGGGACAATTCTGACATATTTAAAATAACTAACTGTTCACAGAGATGCAATCTGCTTGTGCATTCCAACAAATCCATGAATCAGCAATCAAAACAGAACTACATCCCTTTAATATGCTAGAGAACAGCTAAAAAGAGATTCAGGAAGATGATACCAATTACAGTAATAAAATACCTGGGAAAATTCTTCAGAACAAAAATGTTTTTAATAAAATCAGATAAAGATAATGTAACAATGATTAGGTGTTAAAATGAAAAATGGAAATGGAAAGTACACCCAAGCTGTAATTACATACATGTTTTATAAGTTCAGTAGACAGAAAAATGAGATCTGTTCCATCCTGGTGAATAGTGAGGCAAAGAGAAGTGGCAACTGTAATTAAAAGTCAAATGTCTTGCATTGAATTTGGCAATGATTTCTTGGATACAACACTAAAGGCCCAGGAAACAAAAGAAAAAATAGACAAATTGGACTTCATGAAAATTAAAAACTTACACTTCAAAAGACACTATTAACAGAATAAAAAGGCAACCCACAGAATGGTAAGAAATATTTACAAATCATATATCTGATAAGGGATCGATATTCACAAAATATAGGGGCACCTGGGTGGCTCAGTCGGTTAAGTGTCTGCCTTTGGCTCAGGTCATCTACCCCTGTGCACCCCCGCCCGCCTCCCCCAGCTCCTGCTCTCTCTCTCTCTTGCTTGTTCTCTCACTCTCTCAAATCAATAAAACTTTTAAAACATCCACAAAATATAGACAACTCCTAAAACTAAAAAAAAAAAAAAAAACCTGATTCAAAAAGTGGACAAAAGAACAGACATTTCCCCCATGAGATACACAAGTAGCCAATAAACACACGGAAAGAGAAATGCAAATCAAAACCACAATGAGATACCATCTTGTACCAATTAAATTTAATTAAATTAAAATAACAGAAACTAACAAGTGTTGGTGAGAATGTGGAGAAATTTGAACCTTTATGCACTATTGGCGGGAATGTAAAATGGTGTAAAATAACATGGAAGTTTCTTAAAATAATAAAAATGAAATTACCATTTGGTCAAGTAATTCCATCTTGGGGAATATACCCAAAAGAATTGAAAGTAGGGTCTCAAATATTTGTATGCCCGTTTTCATAGCAGCATTATTCACAGTAGCTAAAACATGGAAGCAACCCAAGTATCTGTGATCAGATGAATTGATAAGCAAAATGTCTATGTACATATAATGAAATACTATTCAGCCTTTTAAAAGGAAGGAAATTCTGACATACATACACTACAACATGGGTCAACCTTGAGGACATAATACAAAGTTAAATAAGACAGACATGAAAAAACAGATATTATATGATTCCACTTATATGAGGTACCTAGAGTAGTCAAATTTATAGAGACAGAAAGCAAAATGGTATTTGTCAAGATCTGAGACAATAGGGGAATGCAGAGTTAATAGGTATAGAGTTTAAGTTTTGCAAAATAAAGTTAAGCGATGGATGGTGGTGATGGTTGCATAACTATATGAATGTACTTATAATCCTGAACTGTATATTTAAAAATGGTTAAGAGAGTAAATGTTATGTGTTTCTTACCACAATTTTAAAAGGTGTTATTTAAAAAAAATAATAATAAAAAAATAAATAAAAAATAAATAAATAAAAGGTGTTATTTTTACAAGCTCAAATACCTTGGATTGAAGATGAAAAATTACAAGAAAACCAAATGACACTCAAAATGTTTATTAAGGGAATCCCTGGGTGGCTCAGCAGTTTAGTGCCAGCCTTCGGCCCAGGGCATGATCCTGGAGTCCCAGGATCGAGTCCTGCATCCGGCTCCCTGCATGGAGCCTGCTTCTCCCTCTGCCTGTGTCTCTGCCTCTCTCTCTCTCTCTCTCTCTCTCTCTCTCTCTCTCTCTCTCTCTCTGTGTGTGTGTGTGTTCCTCATGAATAAATAGGTAAAATCTTTTTTAAAAATGTTTATTAAAAATTCAGGACAACGCACTATGCAGTCAGAATACTGTATAGCCCAAAATAAACATCCTAAATAGAAAACTCATCAGATCATTTTACCAATTTATTCTATGGAAAATATATTTGAAAAACTATTAAATGCTGGATCTGGAAATCTTTGTTTCTAGACATTTTTTTTTTTAAATGGAGTGGAACAACTAATTTCCATTCACTCATCCTTCACTACTCCTTTTCTTACCAGAATCCATACTCCTGAATAGGTCAGAGTCAGGCCTTCTCAGAATGAGAAAGTATAAGTTAACAGCCCCAAAACTCAGCCCAGACTTTGTACCTACAACACACAAAAGTTATTGGTTGGTTGATTAATGGTCCCTTTGTGACACCCACACCTTCTTGTAAGCAAGAAGTCAGGCCTTCTCTTTCCCCAATCTCCCACATCTATGTTTGTGAAGTACTTGAACCTCACTCTTTGAGCCCCAGGAAATAGTACAAAAGGATTTTTATCATTTATATTTTGCTCACTCTTTTTTATTATGAAATATTTCAGACATATCAAAAATGAAGAAACCAATATAATGGAGATCCCTGCCCTGTCCCCCAAATTTATTGAATTATAACATTTTCCTTACCTACATTTCTAATGAGAAATAAAAATTAAAGGTATAGTCGATATCCCGGTACACCTTTCCTGATCGTGTTTTTCTCTTGTGTCCCAGAACTAGAACTTACCTTGAACTATGATCTCTCATGTACATGTTTTAATACTATCACTGGTATAACTATATAATTTTGCTTTTACATGATTTTCACATATACCTAAAAACATTATATAGCCGCTGTTGTGGGGAGCCTCCAGGGTAGATCCCAATAATCCCTGCCTCCTGGTCTTCATTCCCTGGCAACTGCCTCCCCTTGAGTGTCGACCAGACTAAACGTTTCACTGCTGTTCAGTGAACAGAATATGCCAGAGGTGATGGGCTATCACTTCCAAGATTTAGTGAGAAACAGACTCTATGTTGTGTTTGAGGTTTATCCAGGGTGAAATACTTTATTACACTGAATGAATATGTCACAGTTTGTTCATTTTTAAGTTGATGGGCTTTTTTTTATATTTGTTCCTAATATGTGCTACTACAAATAATAACTGCAACAAATATTTTTCTTACTTCTCATTGAATTATCTTTAATTTGGGATCCCTAGGTGGCTCAGCGGTTTGGCACCTGCCTTTGGCCCAGGGCGTGATCCTGGAGTTCCAGGATCAAGTCCCATGTCAGGCTCCCTGCATGGAGCCTGCTTCTCCCTCTGCCTGTGTCTCTGCCTCTCTCTCTTTGTGTGTCTCTCATGAATAAATAAATAAAATCTTAAAAAAAAAAAAAGAATTATCTTTAATTTCATAAAAATGCACAAAGCTCAATAACATGCAAATTGAGATTTTAGTTCAAGAATCGAAAGAGAGGGATCCCTAGGTGGCGCAGCGGTTTAGCACCTGCCTTTGGCCCAGGGCGCGATCCTGGAGACCTGGGGTTGGAATCCCACGTCGGGCTCCTGGTGCATGGAGCCTGCTTCTCCTTCTGCCTATGTCTCTGCCTCTCTCTCTCTCTCTCTCTCTCTCTCTCTCTCCTCTGTGTGACTATCATAAATAAATAAATTAAAAATTAAAAAAAAAAAAGAATCGAAAGAGAGCAGACCCAAAGAATTTATGATTTGCCTAGACTAACATGACGTATTTATGTATTTTTTGGCCAGAATTTGATCTACCAAGGTGAAACAATGGATTTCTCCAGAGAAACACATCTAAGTAGGTAAAGTTGAAATCGTAGAAGAGAATACAGACAGCCATGAAACCACCCGCTAGGCCAAGGCTGAGGAATGCAGGCAGGGGAGTCTCATGGTTTCCTGATTATGTGTAAAAGTAGCTAAGTTAGCATGCTTTTCCCTTTTCTGCTCTTCTTGAAACTTAGATTTCCCAGCAGTATTTCCCAGTGGATTTTTCTTTGTACCTCAGTAGGAGATGTCTTCACAGGTGCACTCTCTAGGAGTCACCTGGAGAAAAAAGTCACGAAGCAGAACCCTGGTTTCCACTACTCTGCTGAGCCCCCCATACAGCAGGCTCCTAGCTGAGGTGACTAGATGGAGCTGCTGGGCAGGCATTTACTCTTCCCGCACCTCAGGAGTTAAGCTGAAGTTATAAACCTCCTAAGAAGTGGGAATATGTCCTGTCATTATCTCCCCTGCCAAAATAGGACTGGTGAAAATGTCATCACGAATTAACAAGCATGCCTGCATGCTTCACGGTGTGACAAAAGTCTTAAAAGGTTGCCTTCTATTTTTGATTTACAGACTTTTAAAACTGACATGAAAAACTGTTTCTCCCCCTAAAAAATTTCTTCTCCCCTACAGCATATTTGGTCAATTGTATCACACTGCAAATGGCAAGATTTCATTCTTTTAATGGATGAGTAATATTCCATATATAAAAATATATATAGTGTATATACCACATCTTCTTTATCCATACATCAGCCCATGGGCATTTGGACTCTTTTCATAGTTTGGCTATTGTTGATAATGGTACCAAAAACATCAGGGTACATGTGGCCCTTCAAATTAGGTTGTTTTTTTGTTTTGTTTTGTTTTGTTTTTGTTTTTTTTTGTATTCTTTGGGTAAACACCTAGTAGTGCAATTGCTGGATTGTAGGGTAGCTCTATTTTTACGTTTTTGAGGAACCTCCATATTGTTTTCCAGAGTGGCTGCATCAGTTTGCACTCCCACCAAGAGTGTAAGAGGGCTCCCCTTATTTTGCATCCTCGCCAACATTGTCTCCTGTCTTGTTAATCTTAACCATCTGACTGGTGTGAAGTGGTATCTCATTATGGTTTTGATTTGTATTTCCCTGATGACAAGTGATGTTGAGCATTGTTCATGTGTCTGTTGGCCATCTGTATGGTCTTATTTGGAGAAATGTCTGTTCATGTCTTCTGCCCATTTCTTGCCTGGATTATTTGTTTTTTTGGATGTTGAGTTTGATAAATTCCTTATAGATCTTAGATACTAGCCCTTTATCTGATGTGTCATTTGCAAATATCTTCTCCCACTCCATAGGTTGCCTTTCAATTCTGTTGACTGTTTGCTTTGCTGCACAGAAGCTTTTTATCTTGAAGTCCCAGTAGTCCCATCTTCTCTTAAAGGGATTGGTTGAGGCGTCTCCAGTGAAGGTCAGCAGAACAAAGTGAGGTTGCAGGATATCCTTCCTGCTTGCAGGTCATTAGGCAGACAAATGCCTTCCTGTGGTGGGAAAGATGATCTGAAAGAGAACAAAGCAAGAACAAAATCTAGGAAATAAAAGATATTTTTCAGGCACTGGATTCAGTGGTAAAAGTCCCTGACATCTAGCAGACCCTTTGGAGAATATGTTACAGCCTCCACCCTAGACTGCTATTTATTTAACATGTTCCTGACTAAATGCGTATTGTCTAGAAACCTCAAGGCTCTCTGTAGAATAATTCTGGAAGGCTATACGAGGAATTTATGAGCAGTGACTTCTGAGGAGGGAACTGAAGGAGTAACTTAATTAATATTCAGTATTTGGTACCATTTGATTTTTTTTCTTTTATCTCGTGCTTACACAGGTTTTTTTTTTCCATTGAAAATAGTTGTTTTGGGGCACCTGGGTGTTTCAGTTGGTTAAGTGTCCCCCTTCGGCTCAGGTCGTGATCCTAGGGTCCTGGGATCGAGTCCTGTGTCAGACTCCCTGCTCAGCAGGTAGTCTGTTTCTCTTTCTCCGTCTACTGCTTCCCCTGCTTGTGCTCTCTCATGCTCTCTCGCTCCCTCTCTCTGTCAAATAAAATATTTTTTAAAAAAAAAAGAAAACAGTTGTTTTAAAATGTTTGATAAAGGAAGAAAATCCAAAATTAGGTAGGTGGCCTCAAATGAACAAACCCAAAAGAATGCACTTGGTATCCCCTTTATAACCTGATTCAATAGCTGTGTGTCTGAGGACAGGGGGGCTCCATGGAGGTGAAGGAAGAACCTCTCTGTCAAGGACAACTCTGGGAGAAACAGGGTGATTTCCCAGTTATGCCGGTGAAGAAACCGGCCTCAGGGCAGCAGATTCTCTGCAGTATTTGCAGGATGCAGAAGTGGGACAGCCACAGCCCTCGAGTCTTCCATGAAACACCATGAACCTGAGTGGATGGCCACAAGGATGATTCTTTATTGACGGATGATTAAAACAAAGACAGAGTGAATGTTTCAGTTAGGTTAGAAATTAGGGATTTACTTAGGGGTTTTTCTGGGGAAGGGGCTTTATTTTCATTTTTTGTACCCCAAAAAAATCTCAAGGTGATTTCTCTCCTTTCATTCCTATTGTGAATTGCCTTCTCCCAAAAGATATGTTGAATTCCTAACCCCTGGTACCTCAGAATGTAACTGGGTTTGCAAATAGGGTCTTTACAGAGGCAATCATGTTAAAATTAGGGCCTTTTGGTGGGCCCTAATCCATTATGACTGCTGTTCTTATTAAAATGGAAATTTGAACACAGAGACATATATAGAGAAAAGACCATGTGAAGAGACACAGGAGGGACGTCATGTATAGACGGAGGCAGAGACTGGAATCAAGGAACATGTGAGGCTTCCAGAAGCTGGGAGAAGCAAGAAAGGATCCTTCCCCCCACATGATTCAGAGGGAGCATGGCCCTGCCAACACCTGGATTTCAGACTTCTAGCCCAACAGAACTGTGAGGCACGGGATTTCTGTTCTAAGTCACCCAGGTCTTGGTACTTGTTATGACAGTCCGAGGAAGCGAATACTTACCCTCAGCAGCCTCTGCCAGGTTTCACAGGCCTCTGGCCTCTGGCCTCAAATCTGATCCCTTGCTTTTTGCCCCGTGTTGCCCTCGCCTCCATGCCTTGGCTCAGTGGTCTCCACACCTGGAGGCCTCCCCCTCCTCCTCAAGTCTCAGCCAAGAAGCATCCCCCCTTGAGAGAGCAAAACGCTCCTTTTCCCCTCTTCGCTTCCACATCTGCATCCCCCTCCCCGTCCACTGCTGAGCCTGCCCATGACGCTGAAAGTATCTGTGCGTCAGTCCTGCCCAGTGGAGAGTCACTCGCTCCAGGGCAGACAGCATGTCATCTTCATCTTTTACTCCCAAGTATGCCACAGTGCCGGGCATAGCTCCGTGAGTTCTCCTGGGCTGGACTAGCCTCTCAGCACCATGGGTAGAACACTGTCAAGAGAAGCAGGCCATTTCCAGCCACCTCCAGACTAAGAGCCAACGCCCAGAATCTAAGCAGCCTTGTGGCGGACTAGAAAGGAGAGACATCATGACAAGGAGAAATGAGGGCATCTGGTCTGCTTCTAGCACTTCTCTGTTATTCAGCCCTGTCCAGAGGCCTCATAAGATAAGAGAGCCCAGAGCAACAAATGGGACCCCAGGAATGACATCAGGCCTGGGTTATAAATCTGCACTGTCTGGGGTATTTTTACCTCCATTATCTCTCATTTGTCTAATTGCACATCTACCTAGATTGCATTTGCTCACAAGTTCCTTTGGGCTGTCACCTCCGCTTCAGACAGTGTCATTCAATGTCCTCTGGGATCTAAATAAACAATGGCTGAATTGTAACCATAAAACCAGGAGACTGAACAAATGGGTAAATGTGAAAGAAGTTTCTGGAAGAAGTAGGTGGTCCCATTCCCCCACTTCTTTATGTCCAAAAGATCATGTCGAAAGGACTAATGATTTTGAAGGAATAAAAAAGAAAAGTGAGAAATAAAAGCCCTGTTTTTCTAACTAAAGAACATTTTCTCTTGATCCTCCACAAATTATAAGATGACATACATTAGCATGCTATTTCATTAACAAATTACAGTCCATTCTCCACAGTGCAGGAATAAAGAACAAGTTCACCTAATAAGAGAGGTTAGCTCCTAATTAGGATCAGGCTGCAGAATTTGCTGGGTCTAATTTTCCACTGTGAATTGTTCTCAGGTTGACCTTGGCTGGTATTAAGGACATGGGTTTGAAAACACATCTTTCCTTTGCCAGCACGTCCCTATAAAGCTCCAGTGCCTTCCACAGACCATTACTGAGTCTGTCTCCATCCCCCAGCCTCCCGCTTCCCCATTGCCCTGCCCTTCCCTCTAGCCTTAAAGAATCTCCTAGAAGAGAAATTAGCATTTCCTGAGTACTGTAGGGGTAGCAGAAAAGGCACAGAAGTTGAACTCAGGCAGGCCTCTCTCTGGTAGTGGACCATGTCTTCACTACTTGTTTACCTTTGTGACTGAACTGAATCTCAGTTCCCAGAGTTGTGGAGATTCAGTGTCAGGAAGTGTGTTGGTATAAAGCAAGTGCTCACACATGCTATTTCCCTACTGTCAGCAATTCTGTGAGGCTGGCATTCCTCCTCCTTCAGCAGTTACTATACCCGGAGGAGCTAAGTAAGTCTCTCAAGGACAGGCAACCAATAATGATGAAGGCAAGATTTGAACCTCTGACCCTAAAGCATTCAACTCAGCCATGCTGTCCATCCAAGCACGATGACCTTGAGGATTGGCTGCTTCAAGCTCATACATGGAATGCAGACCTGGAAAAATGTTGGCACCAAACACAGAGGCTGTCCATGTCTTCTATCCTTTGGGGCTCAAAAACGGAGTGTGGTGTGGAGGATGAGGCAGCCAAGGCAACCCTGGGCATAAATCTCTCTGTCTCGAATCCTATCCCCATCACCCCCATCACCGTGCTGTCATGGAGGATACCCTTGTTACCCAAATGGCTTCTGAAGCGATTATGTAAAAGTCTTGAGAAAGCTCTTTGTTTCAATGAAGCCACCACCACCCACCCTCTCACTCCATCCCCCCCTCCCCCAAATAACCTGTGAGGTCCCAGCTGTGCTTCATCTGGGTGTAGCTGAGGTGGTGATTTCATAATGAGGCAAGGAGCGGAGTTTATACAATAACTTCATCCATATTGATTGCTCCACCACATGAATAGGAAACCTGTGGAAAAGTTCTATAAATGCACACCAAGCAATCCACCTCCCTAAGTCAGCACTTTGGAAAACTCTGGGGCTTTGAAAATTTTCCAACGGTTCCAGAGATGTCAATGTGACTTTCAGAGACAGAATAATGGTGAAAGTGGAGGGAGAGAATGAAGAAAGAATGATTTTGAGCTCAGGCCTCTTGTGCTCTATATTACTACAGTTAATAGATATCTGGGAAAATTTATCAGAAAAATATCTTGAAAATAGAATAAATAGAACCTCATAGGACTTCGGACATGCCTTAATTCCTTTTAGGGTTTGTTATCTCTTTTTGCTCTAAATAGGCCTTACTGTCCTGGCTACCGGAGAACTATCATCGAGAAAGGAATTTCAAGAAAATCAAACTCAGAATCTCTAGAATTTAGAGATCAAAGATTGCAGTAGCTTGCGGAAGATACAGAAAGAGAATGAAAAATACAGATGGGTTTTCTTAGCCAGTACTTACAGACATGGCAGGTGATGTAAGGTCTTTTCAAAAACACTTAGAACCTGGGACACCTGGTTGGCTCTGAGGTTGAGGGTCTGCTTTTGGCTCAGGTCTTGATCCCGGGGTCCTGGGATCCAGTTCCCTGCTGGGAGCCTGCTTTTCCCTCTGCCTATGTCTCTGCCTCTCTCTATGTTTCTCCCATGAATAAATAAATACAATCTTTAAAAAAAAAAAAAAACCACTAAGAACCTAAAAAAGCAAAGTTTTTAATGTACCAATGTGTTTTAAAGGGGAAGAGAAGGATTTTCTTCTCATATTTTACAAGGAGTTGTACAAATTTCAACAATCTTTCTTTAGTTAAAAATGATTTCCATCAATCTGGTTTTATAAATACTCAAATTTATAAGGAATGAATATAAAGCAATCTAACTTTTAGCTAATACCCAAAATAGCACTTGAATGAATATTATTTCCTTCAAAGTAATCATCTTGGTAGACTGTGCTTATTTCAACAATGCAATATCAGTGCCCACAAGTTTTTGCAACTCCCTTTCAGAATTCCCTTCAGAACCTGAGATACCTTTCTTCCCCGTGGTGACAAACATTTGTTCTCTGAGAGAGAATTTGATTTCTGGAAATGGCCAAAAATTAACCCAATCAGCCTAGGTAAAAACAGCTTTTTTCAAGAAAAAGATGAGATTATGATTCTACGACTTTGAAGCCAGTTCCCAGAGAGGCATTTGAAAGGTGTTTTACACAATGACAGCCTGTTGGAATAGGAGTTTGCCTTCCCGAGATAGATGTTCACTCAGCTGTATGAGAAGTCCTCCTCTTCTCTTTTTGAGCCTAAATCGCAGTATTCCATTATTGCTAGCTGGTTTTCACGAAGTTTGGGTTTTTTTTTTTTTTTTGGTAAGGTTTTATGTTTTAAGTAATCTCTACACCCTATGTGGAGCTCACACTCACAACCCTAAGATCAAGAGTCACTCGCTCCAGCAACTGAGCCAGCCAGGCATCCCCAAGAAGTTTTAATTAGGTATTGACAACTTGGTGATACTATTTTCCCTTCCACCTGGGATCAGTCATTTTTTGTATTTCTGATGTAGAAAATTGGTTCTTTTAGAACCCATATAATTAATTAGCTAGTGGAAGGACCACTGTGGATTTTCTTGATGGACATATTCTTTTGTTTACAACATTCTCTGGCATTCACAAACTGTTAAGATTAGTCCTAAATTGAAGCTTTACCATGTTTCTGATGCCAATAGCCTGGGTGGGGGGGGCGGTTAGCCAGGTCTCCTCTCCTCTCTAATTTAAAAGCTCATTAGGAGACATTTACCTACTTCGAAAGTGCATGACCATCAAGGTTATCAAGTGCAATTCTCTGCCATCCCGTTACAAGGGCTGAGGAACAAAATCTCTCTCTACCCACAATGTTGATAAGTGCTTTCTACCTGGTTCCTGTGGCACTTCTCCATATTCTGTAAAAAAAGAGATCAAGGTTGGTGCATATGGGAAGAGAAATGATGCTCTCTGGAGACTCATTTGTGGTGTCTGTACACCTCCTGTGGCCCACGCTGCCCCTTTCATCCAACCAAAAAAAAAAAAAGCAGGTGGGCATCTTTCCTGTTTCATGGAATGTGGAGGCTCCAGACACAGCAGGCTGAGACGGGATCCTGGTGTTTGGGAACACAGTGGAGTCACCCAGGCTACCAGGGGGGCCTGTTCCACAGAGGTCAGCTGTCACAAGCCCATCTAAAGTTGGCATCAGGCTATAACAGGGTGTGTGTTCCCTTGGGCCATGTCGGAGGAGAGCGCTTGGAGGAGGAGCCTCAGGCATCTTAGAAAACTCTAGGAGGCACAGGGACCTCCCTACAAAGAGCCTCTCAGATGGCAGCTCCTAAGGGTGGGTGTTCTACCTATTGACCCAACCTGATATTTTGGGACTAGGGGGGTCCAGGTTTTCCCTCCCCTGGACAAGAAGGAGGATGAAGGACTTCACGCTGGCCTACTATTAATGTGAGTGCTAACCTTTGTCACTGATGTTTACCTGGGGACTTTTATTTGATTCATATAACTTAGTTATTAATGTCATATGTGTCAGCTGAGCTCTAAGGTAGGTATTCTTTTCTTTATATAATCGAAATTTTGCACCTCTAGATTAGAACAAGGTATCACATTTATCCCTTTTAAGTAGTCGTTTGGAATTACTAAACACCCAGGATAGCTTACCAATATGGAAAGTGAAGACAGGTTATTCTTCTAACTAGCATCAAGTGAATTATTTGCTCAGGAAGATGAAGAATGTAAAGTCAGATTCTCAACTGAAACGCTCAGTTCGAAATGACGATTCTATATGGTGCATTCTACTGACAAATTTGCTGCCACTCTGAAACCCGCAGGATCTGCTTTGGAAATGGGTTTTGCTTAAAGTCAGTATTTTCCTGCAGGATCATGTGCCCTCTCTCTGGTGGTTGGCTGCCTAAGAGGTAAAGAACGAGAAAGTAGCAAAGAAAATTAAGGATAAACTAAGGATAAGGTATAAACAGTTATACCCTGTGGTCCTTCCCTCCTCTGCCCACCTTTTGCTTTATTTCTTTATTGCTTTATTTCTCAATCCACACTTGAGAAGCTGGCACTGAGATAGACACTGTCTGTATGGATAACTCTGATAATTTGTCACAGTATTGTCAGCACGGAGCAAATTTTATTGAGAGAAATCTACTTGTAAGACACCTCCCCTCCCACTCCACCTACACATCAAAATACCCAGTTTCTGAGTTTAATATAAATGTGACTTTAATCTGGTAATAAAATATAGACCCAGCAAGCATTGCTGCATCCTCCCTTTTCCTTACTTTCCTCAGCCTCTCTGACTCTATCTCTCTGTCTCTGTCTCCATCTATCCTCCTCACCTTTTATTTCTGGGTCTGCTGGTTTGTTGGAGAGTAAGGGTGAGTAGGTCTTAGGTGGAGACAGTAGTGATGAAAATCTCTAACTCCTGAGTGACACAGGTCAAATTTCTCTGTACGCTGGCAAAGAAACACATGGTCACTGCCAAAACCACAGAGTAAAGTCTTTTAAAAATCCCCTCAGACAGCGACGTTTTAGAGTTAAGCCTTTTCATTTATATTTGGACAACCACCTGTTGACTTCTACTGGAGCTAGTCAAGGGCGGATGGATGGCGGGAACCTGGAGCAGAATTAGCCCATTCAAAGGGCTTGATATTCCCCTTTGAAGAGGTTGCCATTGTTTTCAATGGAGCCTAGTCAAAGCTCATAAGATCAAAACATGAAAAACAAAAAGGAAAGAGTCTACTTGGGGCAGGGGCTTTCTCTCCTCTTGTGATTATCACAGCATTCGCAGGCCATCCGTTTTAATCCAGGAATCGATTAGGGCCGTCTTTACAATGCATTTCCTAGTCCTGAAATGCTGGGTGGAGAGCCAGAGAAAACACAAGAGAGAAGGGAGAAAATCCACACTGGCCATGCGGGGCACGACGGCAGGGCTGGCTCCACGGCTCCTGCTAGGTCTACACAGGTTCCAGAGCGAGTTCCACTTCTGCCACAGACAAACAGGGGAGGGTAGAGGCCCAGTAAAGCCGAAGGAAAGGAAACAAAGCACAAAGTATGCTTCATTTAAAGAAAATCTCATTTAAATCAAATTTTGGGCACTCAGGTGCCTCGATTGGTTGGACAGTGGGCTCTTGATTTCAGCTCAGGTCATGATCTCGGGGTCCTGGGATGGAGCCCCGCATCAGGCTTCATGCTCAACGAGGAGTCTGCCTGAAGATTCTCTCTCCCTCTCTCTCTCTGTCCTTCCCCCCACTCTCTCACTCAAAAAAAAATCGTTTAAAAAACTTTTTGAGAAAAAATTTAAATCAAATCTCAGATTTGTGATGGGAAAGTTGACCATTCTGTGATAGAATCTCTGGTGAGATGTGGATAGTTCTAGGCACTGACAGACTTGTCCAATTTTCCAGCCTGCCTAGATGAAGCCACTTCACAAGTAACGTGTATCTACTATGCTCTCCACCCTGTGGAAATCCAGTGATAAACCCATCATAGATCCTGCCCACGTGAAAATGTACACTGTTTAGTATCCTTAACAATCTCTGAAAGAGACAAGAAGACAAAACTCAAGATTATATGTCAGTTTTGGTAAATGAAATATTCCAAGGTCTCTCTTTGGAAATAATGTCTTGGCCAACTCAACAGCATGAGCATGTCCTTTATTGACCAACATGACATTTATTATATACCTCTACAGAGCCAGAGTTATGTGAAAGACTAAGAGACATGAAGGCAGTTTGGGTATGAAATCCAGTCCTGCCCTCCTCCCAGGTGCACTGTGACTTCTCGCCAAGTTCCACCACTTCTATAGCTCCTCTTGCCCCTCCCACAGCCACTGGCTTCAAAGAGATTTCTGCCCTCTCCCCCTGGCCATGGACCATGAACTCAGTCACAGCTTAGAATTCAATGCCCTTTACTTCCATCCACACCCATCCCAGTCAGTTCCCCCACCCAGGCACCCAAATGGGCTTCCTCAGAGCCAGGGCAGGGTAAGCAGACTCTGGACTGGGGAGTAGGAAATGAAAGCCAAACCCAGTTGATTTGTCCTTGCCCTCAAAGTCAACACAGTCAGTGCTGAATTGAGGTGTCTGTGAACCGCTGTGGGAAATGGAGGGTATGTATTTGATTCTGTTGGGAAAGAAACAAAGACTGATATAGTCCCAATTAAATATGGCATCAACTGCAACTAGATGTGACGCAGAGCCAAGCAGATAATACAGGATTAGGGCTTCAATGGCTCTATGGTTGCCCATTAGATGCTCAGTTCCTCAGATTTATCTTTAATTCCCCAATTCTAAAAGCAGCATTTGGCTTCCAAAGCAGACAATGAACATACAGGTCATCTCAGTGATACAGCCAGTAGCAAGGTAGGCCCTCCGCACAGCAGAGGAGAGTGTATTTCCAACCACCATCCTCACTTTACTGCCTCTTCTATCCTAGTTTCTCATCTACAGTTTCTCTCCAGATGGATTCCATCTCTCTATCTACCCTGAGGGTCAATGCCAGATTGTTCTTTCCAAAAAGCCATGTGCACCTTGACACAAGCAGACTCATAGAAACAGATGGGCACACTCAACAGGGTTTGCTGAGGAGAATTTAATGAAGGGAATGTGCAGAAGTAGAACAGGGTTACAGGCACCACCAAAGGATGACAAAACATCTCGGGACTAGCAAGAGTGAAAAGTGCTTACCACCTCTGACTTGCAAGGCCAAGGGGAGAGAAAGATAGATGGTCTCTAAGCTGGTAAGAGCTATAGCTATAGCTCCCCCCACCCACCCAGAGCTGGGGCCTAGAGGAATCTCACCAAATTGAAGCCATGCCAGGACAAGGACAAGGCAATAAACAGTCCAAACTCTCTCTCTCCGTTCCCTAGTGACTGTCTACTGGCTGAACTCAACCAGAAGCTGAAGGGAGCCCAGCTTCCTTCTAGGGCACTCTGCAGAGATTCAGCACCTGGGCACAGAGCAGGTTTGAAAGGGCAGAGAATGGAGAAGGGAAAGTACAAATAGAAAATAACCAGCAGGCAGCTACCATGAGATTGCTCAGAAACCTTCAATCCAAAGGATATTTATTGACTATCAAAGATGCACGTTGCTGTAATAACTCTTGTGAGTTGCACCAGACCCCGAGCAAGGTTCTGCTGCATACACTATCTCATTTACCCATCTTACACATGGTAAGAATGAGGTTCAGTTGGATTATGTGCCTTGGTCAAGGCCTTACAGCTAATAATGATGGAGTCAGGATTTGAACTCAAGTCTTTCTGACCCTCAAAGTCTGTGTACTCTACTTTGGAAGATGCACCTGTGACAGGTGGCTGGTGGGATCAGCAAAAGGGGCAGAGGGGAGATCTGATTAGGTCCTTTAGAGGTCGACCCTATCAGCTTCAAGCATATTGAGGCCATAAACTGAAATGGGAAACCCAGGAGGGACAGATAAGTTTTATGGGCACAGGCCATGTCTGAGGCCCCTAAAGTAAACAACCACTAGGTACATGTGGCAGCATGTAATGTGGATACACAGATCTGGGGTATCCGGAATCCGGAGGCCATAAGGCCAAAAAAAAAAAAAAAAAGGTTGGTGGCCATGGGAATGGTGTAGTGGCTGATGCTTTGGGTGCAAAAGATATCACCTAGGGAAGCTGCTGTCAGAGATGAGACAAGGACCCAGGCGGGGCCTCCCAAGATCCCTGCACTGAGCAGTTCCTCCTTACTGGAAGGGAATTTTATATTGCCTAGTGAGGCACAAAATGCTCTCCTCCACTAGACCCCACACATTTCAACATTCCTTCCCACAATAGCTAAAAGCACGGTCGGCTTGGGTGTCAGATTGTCCATGTTCAGATTTTGGCCCTGGCACTTATTTCATTATAATTTGGGGGGCAAGACATTTAATTTTTCTAAGTCTCACTTTTCTGGCTTGTAATAGTGGTACCTATTTCACAGGCCTGTCACACAGATCAAATGAGATAGTGCTTTAGCCCAGGACCTGACAGGTAGTACAGGCCTTGATAAATGTTAGATATCGCTGTTATAATTACTTTTAGCCCATAAAGTCTAGCTTATTAGAACTAGAAGAAACTGCACAGAAAATCTGGTCCAATCACTTTGTTCATAGATGTAGAAATTGATGCTCAGAGATCAGGCCATGACCACAAAACAAGGCTGTGTTCTTTCTTCCACTGGCCAGTGTACGTATGATGGTTTATAACTGTACAGACTCAGGCTTTTACTTGTATTACAAGCAGTGGGGCGGAGTGATCTAAATTTTTTTTTAATTTCCTAAAGAAATACAACATTTATACTATCAAATTCAAACTATCATGATCAGATGGGAAAAACTGAAATATATTTTTTAAAGATTTTATTTATTTATTCATGAGAGACACAGAGAGAGAGAGAGAAGCAGAGGCACAGGCAGAGGGAAAAGCAGGCTCCATGCAGGGAGCCCGATGCGGGACTGGAACCCGGGAATCTGGGATCACACCCTGGGCCAAAGGCAGGCGCTCAACCTCTGAGCCACTCAAGCGTCCCCAGTGAAATATTTAAGACAAATTTTCGTAAAGCAGAAGTTAGACTGGTCTGTAGTCACAAAAATCATTGCTGGTGATCATAATTAATGCCAGTGCTTATGAGAATAATGAAAGCAAATATGTGGCAAGTACACTTGGAGTAGAAGTCATGGAGGTGTTTTGTGCCTGACTGTTTTGTTTTTGTTTTTGTTTTGAGACCATTATCTAGGTCACAAGAAAATGATTGTAATGAAAATGTCCACCTATAGGTGGCAAACTTACACTGCTAGCATTTTGTCCTTGAGTGTCCTTGCACACAAATGTCACTGGGGATGGAGATGAAAGTGAAATTTAAAGAAAGAAAACAAGAAACCTAAATGGATTCAGCAAAAACATTCTCACACACACTTACACTTAAAAAAAAAAAAAAACCCACATGATTTCACAAAACAGTGTGATTTGTCTGTGAAAACATCTCACAGAATTGCACAAAATACATTTATTCAAAATATATTTCCGGAGGTCCTAACAGCATAGCACACCCTGGCCTGGAGTGGAGGAGATGCAGATCCCTGCCTTGAGAGTCCTGAGTGCCTGGTGGCCTTCCTGGAGAGCTTCCAGTGACAGCTCTCATTTACCCAGAGCTGTCATCCCTGATTTCACGGATGAGGAGACAAGCTCAGAGACACTGAGCAAGCAGCAGTTGAGACTGGAGCCCAGCTCCGTGGATTCCAAGTCCTGTCTCTTTCTGCTACTTTATCATAAGGCAGAAAGTGACAAAATGATCTAGGATTTGGGGATCCAGGTTAATCTCTCAAAATGAGTGATAGTTGGTCCCTTCCAGAGTCTTTTATACTAGAGTCATCTTAGCTGCCCCAGACCCTGCCCCTTGCTCTGGCTAACCCAGTCTCACTCCTAACCATGGAGGGTAGGGCTATTTCCCAGACTGTGGGTCTGGATTTCCTGAGACCTCTAAGGAAGATAGTAAAAAAAAAATCTAATTTATTAGCAATAATAAAAAAAAATCCTTCTACTTTACTTAAAAAAAAAAAAACTTCGGATAAAACCCAATCTTTTTAAATGCGTTTAATTAGAAGAATATCAAGCATTTATTTAACCATATAAACAGAATAAGCTCATTCCTTGCTCCTTTCAAAAGTTGCCTACATACCATTCCAGACCCATTTCCGTGTATTTACACATACGTGGATAGGTAAGTGTGCATAGAGAGTGTCTTTACCCGCGTCATATATCATTCTGCCTCTTGCTTTTTTCACTTACCAGTGGACCTTGGGGAGCTTTATGTATGTATATCGCTTGGTTTCGTGTGGCTCGAGGATTTAAAGTTTGGAGGAACCGTAGTCTATAGCCCATTCCCCTACAGGCAGGCATTTGAGTTGTTTCAACCTTTCACTATTACAGTTCTGGGGCAAAATCCTTTTACGCACAACCATGCACATGAACAAATATCTTTGAAGGATAAATTGCTAAAAATGAAAAAGTGTTGGAGCAAAGCATTTATACATTTAAAATTTTTATGAAGTTTAAATTGTTCCCCTCCCTACCCCACCCCCACCCCCACCAAGGCTGAACTGACTTTTTTGTTGACTCCATCTTCTTCTCTCTTTCTCTCTCATTAACCTTCAGTTCTCATCCTACACTCTGGGTCACCTTTATCGGATGTTCTAACCTCAACCCTGAAGTCTTCCTTCTCCCTCTTTCTCTCATATGTAATCCATCAGAAAGCCCCCATTGGATTTACCTTCAAATATGTCCACAATTCAACCACTTCCCACCGTCTGCACTGCTGTTCCCTGGTGGAAGCCACCGTCAGCTCCGTCCTGGATCCCTGCAGTAGCCCCCCACACATCTCCCTGCTTCTGCTCTTGCCTCCTTCAAACTGTGCTCAGCTCAGCAGGCAGCACGATCCCTTACAACCAAGTCAGATCTTTGCACCCCTGCCGCTCGTCTGCACACCACAGCTTCTCACTTCACTCAGAGTGAAGTCCTTATGATGGCCTCGGAGCCCTACATGATCTGCTCCTCTTGCCTCTTCTCCTCTATTCTCTCCTCACTCCATCTGCTCCAAACACTCACCCTCTTGCTATTCCACGAACACTCCAGGTGCCCCCACCTTGAGGTCTTTGCTGGGACAGTCCCCTCCACTCACACAACCGCTTGAATAACTCCTTCTTCAAGTGGGCTTCAGTTGTACCTTTGCAGCAAAGCCACCTGCAGTCTTATTCAACACTGCACACACACACCCCTCCAGTGCTCTATACCCTTTGCTCCTTTTTATCTTCCCACAGCACTTAGAACCCTCTTACCTACTACATAACTTTTTTATTATGTTCATTGTCTATCTCTCCTCATCTGCACGTGCCACACGGATGGGGATCTTTGCTGTTTTGTTCACTGAAAAATCCAGAGTACACAGAACAGTACCTAGTGCACACTAGATGCTCACCAAGTATCAGTGGAATGAAAATTGCCATTCCTCCTCCTGTTATAACTATTAAACAGCTGCACAGAGCCGTGGTTTTGACAAGGTGACATGCCCTTGAGGATGATGTCCTTACGGCTTTTTGAAAATAAGTTTCAAAAAGGAAAGATGGAAAAATTGGACGTCGTCAAATTTTAAAACTTTTGCTATGTGAAAGACCCTGGAAGGGGGATGAAAAGACAATTTTGGAATAAAGGATATTTGTAAATTATATATCCAAAAAGGACTTGCTCATATAGAGTACATTAAAAAAAACTCTCAAAGCACCAGAGTAAAACAAAAAAACAAAAACAAAACAAAACAAAACAAAAAAAAAACCAAGAATCCAATTGGAAAATGCACAAAGGACATGAACAGACATTTCGTCAAAGTGGATATAGAGATGGCACATAAGCATGTGATAAGATCTTCACCACCATTAACCATTGGGGAGATGCAAATTAATAAAAGATGACAGATCTATCGTAATGGCTAAAGTAGAACACAATGATAACACACAATGCTGACAAGGATATGGAGAAACTGTATCACTCACACACTGTGGGAATGTAAAGTTGTGCATTGCACTCACTCTAGAAAACAGTGTGGCAGTTTCTTTTAAAACTTAAAAGTAGACTTCCCACACAACTCAGCAGTTGTACCCTTGAGCATCTGTCCTTGAGAAATAAAAACATGTAACTATAGGAAACAAGCTGAGGGTGGCTGGAGGGGAGGTGAGGGGGGGCATGGGTGACGGTCATTAAAGAGAACACGTGATGTAATGAGCACTGAGTGTTGTATGCAACTGATGAATCACTAAATTCTACCCCTGAAGCTAATAATATGCTATATGTTAACTAAATTTAATTTAAATTAATTAATTAATTAATAATACTTTTAAAAACACAGCTACACAAAAATTTATATGCAAATGTTCATAACGGCTTCATATATATATATATATATATATATATATCAAAAAATTGGAAGCCACCAAAATGTGCTTCAGCAGATGAATGCTTGAATAAACTATGGTACTTCCATACATGGACTATTATTCAACGATAAAAAGGAACAAAGTAGTCATGTATGTAACCCCTTGGATGAACCTCAAGGCCTCAAGGGTGTTCTGGTGAGTAAAATTGCCAGTCTCAAAAGTTACATATTGTGATTCTCTGTATACTACATTCTAGAAATAAAATAGTAGAGTCAGAAAGGCTAGTAGCTGCCAGGGTTTAGGGATAGGGCAGGGAATAAGGGACAGGTGTGGCCGCAAAGGGCAGCATGAGGAAGCCTTGCTGTGATGTTCAAGCTCTGTATCTTAATTATGGTGGCGGTTACACTGAGCTACACATGTGACAAAACTGCATATAACTGCACACACGCATGTGCGAGGGTAGGTATAACCGGAGAGGCCTGCGTAAGTTCTACGGATTGTACCAATGCTAATTTCCTGGCATTGGTACGTGCTCTAGTTTACAAGATGTTAACACTGCAGCAGGCTGCATGACAAGTGCACCAGACTTCCCTGTACATCTCTTTGCAACTTCCTACGAGTCTTTAATTATTTCAAAATGAACAGTTAAGAAAAGTTTCAAGAAGAAATCCAGGCCCACCAGTAAGCACCTCTTCTTTCAGCCCAGAGATGTTTCTGCTTCTTTGATTTCATGGGGATGTTTGCCCCCTGGGTTACTCTTTTTATTTTCAGTACACATTTTTATTTGGTCTTTTTCTAAAAGTTTGAATCGCTTTTCAAGGGAAAGTCTGGAAACACTTAATTGGGTGAACATTATTCCTATGTGATTCTAAGGCAGCTACTCAGCTCTCTGTTCTTTAGCCTTCCTTCTGGAAACTTTGGAGAAATGTCATCTGTTTCCTTCCTCACAAGAATGCTGAGGCTGACAAACTCACGGAAGTTCCAATGAACTCCTTCCACGCTGAAATCATAGAGTAAGTGAGAATTGGGTGAGCCTCCCTTCCACTGAGTGCCTTCTACATTCTACTCATTCCAACACCCCATATTCTTAGTCAGATTTCAGCTTATTTTAGAAAGATGTGAAGGTCCACTATAAGCTACAGCATTACTGATCACTGGATCACTGGCAGCTAAAAATACTATTAGATATTATGGATCTAGTGGGTTTATACTCTCCCGCAAAATTCCAATTAGTCAGGGACACCTGGGTGGCTCAGTCCATGAAGCATCTGCTTTTGGCTCAGGTCATGATCCCAGGATCCTGGGACTAAGCCCCATGTTGGGCTCCCTGCTCAGCTGGGAGCCAGCTTCTCCCCCTTTCTCTACCCCTTTCCTCACCCCCAGTCATGTTCTCTCTCTCAAATATTTGGTTTTATTGATTTATTTGAGAGAGTGAGAGAGGCTCTGAGCTGAGCAGGAAGACTTCCATGGGGCTCTATCCCAGGACCCAGAAATCACGACCTGAGTTCAAGGCCCTTCACCAACTGAACCACCCAGGCACCCCAATAAATAAAATCTTTTAAAAAAAATTTTCCAGTTAGTCAAAGCAAGTGTGATTTTTTCAAAAATCACTTTAAAAAATTCATTACCTAATTGATTAGTAAATACAGTTTTAAAATAAATATATTCAGCTATTTTAAAGCATTTCCCCAGAATTTGGTCAAAAGATTTTCAAACCATTTTGTGCAGGTCGATGTCAACTTTTTTGTGAAATTTTCCCTTCAATGCATCCCACCTGCACACGTTGCCCTCTTCCTTCATCACAGCTACGTTCTTTTCTCACTATCCCACTTTCTCTGGAACATGCCCTCACTAAACAAATTTGCTGTGTCACTTCCAGTCTTCCAGTCCCCTGGGATACAGCATTACCTGCCAGTCACTCATTAACCACGGAAGCCGCTGCGTGATGATTTCCAATGCATCATGAAAAACCTTCCCTGACATGTGTCATGAGCCTAGAACCCACAGGGAGGGTAGCGTCGGTAGGCTGAGCACTACATCACAGAGCTTTTGTGCAAATTGTAAAAAGGTACCCTCTCTGAGTAGGACAGGACTGAGTGCTGACTAAATCTCAGCTCAGCCTGCCCAGGCATGACACAACCTCCCCAGCTGGACCCAGAAGCTCTGGAGGGAGTTCAGGAGCACAGGCTCAGCTGCTCTGCACTGGGGCATTGACTCCATCGCTGACTTTCTGTGTTTCCAAGAGCAATCTCTTGATACTTTGGTGACACATTTTCCCCTGGGTCACAGTAAAAATTACAAAGCACTTCAATATGAGGTTTTACAAACCCATCCTGTTCCAAGTTTCCTTTTCTGTCACCAGGACAGTGGTGCCAATACTCTGGGAGCTCAGCAGATCACTCAGCTCTAGGTCAAGCTCCGACTACTTTAGTTTGCTTTAATGAGGAAGAGGGCCTCCTGGCTACCTGTGTCTCCGATTAGCCTCCCCCTCCAGGGCAGTGGTCTGTGACTCACAGCCCAGCGCTCCTGACCCGCCGGGGGCCTGATGCATGCCTTCCCTTGAGTTGAGTGAGAACATTTGACTCCCTGTGTCAATTTGCAGTGGGACACACTTCCCAGATTTTCTACACTATGTGACATCAGCTCTGGACATTTCTCACTCAGTGTTCATCTCTATCAGCTAGTCTGAAAATTGGAACCAGGAACATTTGACAAATCACTGGCCACATCGTGGTTACAGGTGGTGACATATTGCTGCTGCTTATTCATGAAACCGGAGGTTAAGACTCTGTCTCTGAGATGTAAACTAGGGAAAACCCCACATAAAGCACCAGTGTTGAACAGAATATCACATAGACAATTTCCGACCGAAATGCCGGTTATTAGAAGTCATGTGGTGTCAGGAGTTGCCATGGAATCCATTTGTTTCTAAACCAGCTCCTCCTGCTGGAATAGTTTCTGATTATCGTGTCTTATGGTGGGGAGAGGGGCACAGGGAGAGAGAGAAAGCGAGAGGGAGCCATCTGATATAAAACTATGTGTTATAATTCTAATACACTCAAGCCCTAAAATGAGTAAGAAATTAAAATTTGTAAGGAGACTTACTATCAGGTTTAACATGCACACTTACATTGCTGTCTGGCTTGGAGTGAAAAAATCACATTGCCATCATGGTTTCGTTTCTGTGACTTTTGATTATTCAAGGAGAATACACAATGGCTTGTCATATGACATTTATCTTCACAAACAAGTTATCAGATCTCCAGGAGTGAAAATAAATATCAAAGCAGATCTAAACCGCCACAGGCTGCACATTTGCAGTACACTTGTTTTCCTCTGTTTTCTGCTATGTATCATTTTATTTAGATTCTTAACCAGACCATTACAGCTTTTCCTCCTGTGAAACTGCTGCCAGGATGAATCTATCCCTTGTTTCCTCCAAGTTATTTGTTTAAATCATGAGAAATGATTGGCTGGCATATGTTAATGCTTGAGTTGTTTTTGCGGTAAAGTCCCCATGTGTTTGTAGGTAAAACACAAAAACAGGTTGATCAAATATCAGCTTGGGACAACTAAATTTCAAAACACAGAATCCATAAATTAACCACTATTTTAACATATGTACAATATAATTGATTATAATTAGTCAGGAGATCTGTGAGATGAAGACACATTAAAATTGTATTTGCATACTTATCTTCTGTGTTTTGCATTAAAGATATTAAATGTTTCATACGAGGAAAAAAATGTTGGTAGATGATGCTAGAATCTTGACCCTATATTTTCCCGTCAGGGGTTCAAAAAGCCCTTATCTCCATTAAGAGCCAAGTCCCAGCTTTTCCTCCTGCCCAAGGACCTTAACTCACTTCAGAACCAATAGTGTCCCACCTTCCAATGTTTCTAAAGGGACAATTCACAGGAGAGAAATTCAAAAGACCCTTAGGGTATGAAATGGTGTTCAACCTCCATAATTAGAGAAAACAAAAGTAGAGGGCTTTTTTTTACCTATCAGGTGCCCCACCCCCTCAAAAAAAAAAGTTAAAATGTGCTTCACTGCAAAGATGGGAAACAATCACCCTCACACATTGCTGGTGGGAGTGTCAATCGGCACAATTCTTGTGGAGGGCAATTTATCCATATCTATGAGGAATACCAATCCATGTGCCCATGACCTAGCAACTCCACTTTGGGAAATCTGTCCTGTGGTTGCATTTGTACACAGATAAATGACCCCTGTGCAGTATTATTCACTGCTGCATTGTTTGCAAGAGCAATGGTGAGAAACAACCTAAATGCCCTCAATGAGTGACAGGTTAAATAAATTATACTTATATATTCCTTTTTTTAAAAGATTTTATTTATTTATTCATGAGAGCCACAGAGAGAGGCAGAGACATAGGCAGAGGGAGAAGCAGGCTCCCCGGGAGCCCAGTGTGGGACTCAATCCGGGACCCCGGGCTCATGCCCCAAGCCCAAGGCAGATGCTCAACCACTGACCCACCCGGGTGTCCCATATTGATATATTCTTAAAATGGAATAAGATACAGATGTTTAAGAAAGACAGGATGAGGAAGCTGTCATGGAAAATGAAAACATCAAGGTGCAGAACAATATATAAAATATCATTTTTAAGGTTTGCTTGAATATGCATAAACAACTCTAGAAGAGAATAAGAAACTAAAGAGGTGTATAGCTGTGGACATGGATTTGTAGCCCAAAGGTGCACTTGCTTGATTTGCACAACATTTTAAAATTGGATTTCACTTAAGATGATATCCAAGTAAAGATAAAAGTGAAGCCAGCCAGTTGTTAAGAAATGGTGCTGATAACCTGTTTGTTTTTCCACCCAGTTTTAGGGTACCACCTCGGACATAACTAAGGCAGGGTGGAAGGGCTCTGCAATGGAAGCCTTGATGAGCAAACCAGTTCTATACCAGAAAGAGAGCTGAGGCTCACAGAGAGAAATCCTTGTACCAAACCTCTCTCTGGGTTTCCTAAAGAGACTTAGGAACCACAGTGGGAAAAGGTATGGGCAGCATCCTCATCCTCCCAGATGTGCCCAAGAGCAGCACTGACTTATCCATTTGTCACAGTTGGCACAGTGCATAGGGCCCGCGATCATTTGAGAGGCTCATGGAATGTCTTCATTTTAATTTCTTTTACAATGAATTTTAATTTCTTTTACAAGAAGATGAATGTGAGAATAATGAACATATGATCATGAATTCAGCCTGAATGACACAGGTGTAAAATATAATCTTTAATTTTTTTTATGGAGGAAAGGACCCACAAAAACATAACAAAAGTGCCCAAGGACTGATAAAGTCATAATCTCCTAATGAGGCTCTGCACAGGAGCACTTGCCACTTGGGGAGAGGCCCAGGCCTCACAGACCTACTGGGTCCAGGCAGGGCCTCTTCCTCCAAGGACAACTCCTTTGTACCAACACAACACACATCTTGGGCCCTTTGTGTTTAAGTACTCTGGCACAATTAAACACCAGTTTCTGCACCAAAAGAGAACCCAAGGTATTTTTCCAATATGCTCTACTCCTGGTTGATTGACCCAAACTCTTTGGACTTCTCACCTGTAGCCCAACCAGAACCCTGGAACCCTGGAACCTTCTGGGGATGCCCTGAACACTTCCCTGCCCTTTTGAGGCTAAACTCCCCACTGAAGCGTGGCCTGCCTGGGTTCCTGGGCCTCCTTTCCTTCATCCTCTTTCCTAAGGAGGCAACCTAATGACCTATCTTCAGGGACCACATCCTATCACAGGTATAAGCCGAGCCCTGAACCTCAGCTAGACAGTCATATCATTTTATATCGTATGTCCATTGTGTTCCTACTTGGCACAAAACTAGCACTTCAAATCTTTCCCTTCCAGACAATCTTCTCCTCCAGGGACAAGCTGAGAAAAAGCAGACTGAGGCAATGGTTCTCACCTGGGAACTTGCTAGAAAAGCAAATTATTGGGTCCAAGCCCAGCTCTGCTGAATCAGAAACTCTGAGAGTGGGGCCCAGCAATCTGTTTTAACAGGCCCTGCAGGCAATTCCCATGCAAGCTGAAGTTCCAAAATCAACCAGGAGCAAGGGTGCCCAGATTTTCCAGGGCAGATTCCCATGTCCTGAGGGCCCAGAGATGATGAGCCCTGGACTGCGGGACTCAGGAAGGTGCCCCAAATGCCTGAGGCACTTGGTCCCCAGCCCAGGCCCAGGAAACCATAGAGGTACTACCCCCCACCCCCCACCCCCACCCCCGGGGACCACAGGGTAAGGCCAGGAGGAGGCAGCACTTAATTGAGGCTCTGGGCCTGGAGACGCTGAGACTCGGCACCCCATCAGCCAAGTTAAGCCCAGGCATCTCTGAGCCCAGCCGCCATCCTCACTGCACGGTGGGACGGTGGGACACGGCACCCATGCCCCTCCATCTCAGGTCCCTGCTCCTGCAGCTGTTAGAGCTGCTTTGTCTTTGGGCCACCCTTTCCCCTTCCACAATCTTCGGAATGCCAACTCCAGAGTCCAGTTCCTAAATCAGGGCCCCAAAGTCCTTATTTTTAAAAACCACCTTCTGCCACCACCTCCCACCCCAGGTGACCCTGGGGCTCAACCAGGTTGGAAGCCGGTCATTTGTTATGGATTATGGGGATCAGCCTCAGGAGAATGCCTTACCCCATGCCCCCTGGACAGTGCAACGCCACGGCTTCCTCTTGAGGCGCTCTCGCAGCATAGCCCTGGGGTTCATAGGTGCCAGGGAACAGACGTAAATTTGGGGCTCAGAGAAGAGGAAACTCTACAGAAGCCTAATCCAAAGGCTCTCAAAGCCAGAGGAGAGTGAATCACATGCCCTCTGGATCTACCCCATTCTGATTCCCCACTGATCCCATTCCATGTCCCCATTTGGCCACCTGCCTCTCCTCCACACAGCCCCCCACCCCATCTTGGCCACCTGCTCTCCAGCCCCTGGCATGCGCTCCTCAAGTGCAAGAGGGCATGTTTTGGCCTGAAAATCCAAAACCAATTTAGGAATCAAAGTGTCTTTCAACCGAAAGCCACAAACCAATGTTCATCTTCAGCTTTTGAAGGTTTTGGTCATGCTCCTGGGCTCAGCTAGGCTGAATATACACTCATGATCCCAGCTCAAAAAACAAACAAACATGGGATCCCTGGGTGGCGCAGCGGTTTGGCGCCTGCCTTTGGCCCAGGGCGCGATCCTGGAGACCCGGGATCGAGTCCCACGTCAGGCTCCCGGTGCATGGAGCCTGCTTCTCCCTCTGCCTATGTCTCTGCCTCTCTCTCTCTCTCTGTATGACTATCATAAATAAAAAAAATAAAAAATAAATAAAAAACAAACAAACAAACAAAAAAGAAGGTAAAAAGTGCTGGCACCCTCAAAGGCAGGCAGTCCCCTGCTCCTGTCCATAGAATGTGCAGCATCAGAGTTTTCCAGCTACTGTTAATGTTGAATAATTCTTCTTCGGAAGTGTGCAGTTTAAGAAATACTCTTGTTTCTCAGCAAGCAACTCAAGATTCTATTAGACTATGGTTTCAAAATCTGGATGGAAAATATTATCCAGAATACTTAGAGAAACTACATAAAATTCACCATTCTCATTTTTCAGGTTGGTGCCTCTCTCTCTCTCTCTCTCTCTCCCCCCCCTTCCTCCTTCCTTCTTTCCTTCCTTCTTTTTCTCTCTTTTCCCCTTACCTTCCCTCCCTTCTCTCTTTTCTCCTCTTCTCTTTCTTTTCTTTCTTTCTCCTTTCTTTCCTTCTTTCTCTTAAAATGTGTATCCATTGAAGCTAATTTTCTTGGACATTTCAGTGGTCAGTTCAGTTAGGCGACCCCAGAAGCAGTATCTCAGAAAAGGGCTCTTTGGTTTTGCATAAAATCTCACACTTTCCAAAACGTCCTGATCAAACAAGTGATACATACCATAAATTTTAAAATAGGTTAAATATGGCTATCTATTTTTTTTTTTAATTTCCTTCTATTCTTTGTTTTCTAGTCTACTTGTCCCATCAGGTCCAAGTTGTAAGGGGCCCTTCTTTGAGCTTCAACATCAGAATGTCTAAATGTGACAATAAAATGAGGCTAGAGCAGGATTCACTCACACACACACCTGAAAGAAGAAAAATGTTAGTATTTGTCTAGACATTAATATTTCCCTAGATAAATTCTCAGTGGTAGAGATGGAACATCTGGATAGAACACACTGGGACATCCAGGTGACCATCTTCAGATTTTGCATCTTGATTATAAATAAGCATATCACTCATCCTGACCTTGGCCACTGAGCAAAACCCGTGCCTGTGTGCTTTGTATAAACGTGTATGTGCGCGATGTGGAAGCGAGGAAAAGTGCATGCATGCGTTCCTAGCAATTCGTAAAAAGAAAACAAACAAACAAAAAAAAAGTGTTACGGGAGCGGGGAAGGAGCGACGGAAGCCCCTCGGGTTTTGCGGCGATGCTCGGGCCGCTGGGCGCAGAGCCGGGTCGCCCGGAGTCGGTGCCGAGCGCGGTCGGGGTCTCAGGGCGCCCAGGTCGGGGCCCGCGCTCCCCCGCCCGCAGCTGCACCCCAATTCCGCTGGGCCTTCTGGCTGTCTCCCGGCGCAGAGGGGAGGGCTAGCTCCTCTAGGCCCACTCCGCCTGACGGTCGGGGTCCCGCGGCCCTCGGACGCCCCCTCCTCCTGGAGCCGGGGCGCGCAGCGCGCACAGGCGCGTGGGTTCCCAGACCTCGCCCCCGGGTCTCGGCCGAGGGCGCCCATCGGAGCCGCTGAAGGGGGGGCTCCCTGCAGGCAGCACCGGGGGGGGGGGGCCTCCGCGGTGCAAGAGGCTCCCAGGGGTACGGGCCTGCCGTGTGCCCGCCCCGGTCGAGGAAAGGACGACCTCCCCCTCCCCCCTCCCCTGCCCCGCACCAGGGTCGCGCTCTGGGGCTGCATAGACCGTGCCCCGGGGCCATGGGTGCTCGCTCCAGGAGCCAGCGGCCTAGACGCCCTTAGGACTCTTGTTCGGGGTTGCAGGGCCGCCTGCGCCCATTCCTTGCTTCCCCCTGACTTTTTTTTGGCAAAGCGGTGGGCAGGACCCGCTTCCTCCACTCAAGCAATTAATTTAAAATCTCTCACGCCAGAGGCGAAGGCGAGGTCTCGGAACACGTGGGAGGCACCTGAAGGGCCGGATCGCGCCCCTCGCTGGCCCGAGGCTCGGGCGGGGGCGCGGGGGGCGGGGGGGGGGCGAGGCCCGGGCCCTGCACCCCGGCGGGGGAGGGGCCGGCAGGAGCCGCGTTCGCGCTTCGGCCTGGGTTCAAAGATTAGAAAAACAGGTGTCCGTCGCGGTGCTAACTCAGTCACTTGGTAAACGCGGCTCTGACCGCTGGGTGCGGAGGACTGGCGAGGGGGCCGGGACCACAGGGCCGAGCCTTCACTGTGTTTATTAAACATCTACTGGGTCCAGAGACTGCGGAGCTTCCCTGGGACGCAGGAACAGCCCCCACCCACCCCCACCCCCAGGACCTCAGCTTTGCTGTGAAGACGACTTACGTGCTTTTTGCCCGTTTGCTTCTGAAAGCAAAATGCCGCCTTTCTTCCGACGAAACGCGCTCTTGGGGGCGGGGGTGGGGGGGGCCCCGGGCACCTCCTGACGCCCCAGGGTGTCTCTACCGCGGGCAAGGGTTGCAGACCCCAAGGAAGCACTAACACACCTGCACGTTGTTTGAAGGAGACGTAGGGTTTACAGCGACCATGACTTAACCGAGATTCTTTCCAGAACACAGTCGGAATAGAAAACTGCTTCTTATCCCCAAAGTGCCATTGCTGCGCTTGGTTGCTCCATTTACGCGTAAGATCCCGATTGGGGGCGGGGAGGGGGGGGGGCTGGAGGGGAGCACAGAAGATTTTTTTTCTTTTTTTTTTTTTTTTAATTTTTACCTTCCCCAAACACGCCCTCTCTCTTTACATGCGGTAGTTAACGTGATCTTATCTGGTCTTTCTGGAAAGCCGCGTATAAGAGAGTCACACTGCATCTCCCCCAGTATTAGTCCTGTATCACTTGGTGGTCGGATCCCTCGCAGAGCCAGGTCTCTAAGTGGCGACAGCCTCTGGGGAAAGGACTCCTCCTAGATTAGAGCCCATTAAGCTAGATCGCAGTTTTGCAACACCTATGAAATCTATATGTTTAGGTTTTTTTCTTATTCTTTCCCATCCAGACTGTTCACCTCTTCTTGCCAGGTGTTTCCCAGATGTGCAAATACCCCCCCCCCCCAGAAAGCTCCCGTTGTCGTTCTGCGAGCTTACTGCCATCGGGCGGCAAGGAGGTGCCAGATGTCTGTATTTTTGAACAAACACTCTTAAAGTCGTCCCGAATATCAGGGAAATGGCACAGCCCCTCTTCATAGTCTACGTTTTCTCGGCGGCACTTATCACCACGAACGAGAGGAGGGGGGCAACTTCGCTGGTGCGCTTACTGTCTAGGAAACAACTGCCCCCAGGTGCACCTCCCGGAGAAGGATCGTGGTCACCAGCAGCACCAAAACACAAGCGGGGAATCACACTTGTAGGGGGTGATTCCAAGTAGTAGTGATTATTTCGGGGGGGGGGGGGGAGCCAGCTTCTTCCCCGTGGCTATCTGTTGTCTTTCCTCAGATGACAGAAAGAAAAAAAAAAAAAGCGATCCAGATTAGAGGGTCTCTTAAATCTAATTTGTCAGCAATTGTACTTACAAGCGTTTGTTTAAGTGGGTCCTGTTGGGGGAAACCGTGAATGTTGTGAATGTATCCTTTTGTAAGGAATATCACGTTGGGTTTTTGTTTCCTGAAACAAAAGCCAACAACAGCAACAACAACAACAGACTTCACTCACGTTTAAGATAACGGATTGTTGGGAGATAGCCATCGATGCATCCACCAACCCCTCTGACTCTGTTTTGGGCAGAAATGTAACCTCTTTGCGCCTAGAGTCCCCTATCTGCTCCCCATAGGACAGCTCCACGGCTGCGCTTTCCACCGTGGACAAATCAGCCCCCAAACTCGAGCCATTTCGAAGAAGATTCTCCTCTTTGGGATTAATTTAAAGATAGATGTACATGCATATATATATTATTTGCACATATACATGTATATGCATATACATATTACATACACATAGACATAGACATATAGAATACACACACACACATATCTTCTCAGGCCATCAATCCAGGGTCGCTGCGGTTTCAGAGAAACGTGAAAGAGAAAGCGCAACAGCGGCCCCGCGCAAGCAGTGGGCCCCGCGACCTGCTCAGGGGAAGGGCGCGGCCGCCAGGTCGGCCTCGGGGCCACTCGCGCCCGCAGCCCGGGCGACTGCAGCCGCGGCCCCCGGCCCGACCTCTGAGGCCTCCGGCCGCCGGCCGAGGCTTTGGGACGCGAGGGGCGCGGCGGGGCCAGCGCCCGGGACGGAGTGCACGGCCCCCCGGCCGCAGGGAGAGCGGGGAGCGAGGCCCCGCACATCACCCGCGAGGCCCGCGAGGCCCGCAGCGGCGGCGACCCGGGGGCCCGGGGCCGGTCCCGAGCGCTGCAGCCACGCGGGTAGCCCAGCGGCGAGCCTGGAGCGCAGGGGGCGGGGCGGGGCGTGCTCGCGTCACTCAGCCCGGCCGGCCAATGAGCGCCTCTCCCCGGGGCGCGCCGAGCCAATCGGAGGCGAGGAAGCGTGTGAGTGGCATTAAGGGAGGGCGGGAGAGAGGGAGCCCGGGAGTGAAGTTGAAGCTAAACCCCGTGAGCTATAAAGAAGTTACAGGGGGGCGTTTTCGGCTTCCAATTAGGCATAATACTGGCTTCGTAGCAACTACCGAGGAGGAGGATTCTAAAACCACCTCACCCGTCCCAGAGCCTGCACCCCCCTCCTTCTTGCACGCACCCCTCCCCCAATTCATGACCGAGGAGAGAAAAGGGAGCCGGGGCGCGCTCTGCTCCTCTCTGCCGGGGGCAGCCGAGAGCCGGCGGAGTTGGAGGGTAGGCATGCGGGCAATTAGGGGGCGGGCGCCTCCGCAGCCGGTGCCGCCAGCGCAGACGCAAGGTAGGTGCAGCGGGAGACACCTTGCGCCCGCCCAGAGGCGCCCGCAGCTCTGCGGCGGAGGGGGGAGGCCGGGACGCCTCCCACCGCCCCCCTGCCCGGGCCTGCGAGGGGCTGTCGCGGAGGTGCCACCTGTTAACCTGGCGCAGCCGTGCCCCGCGCGCTGCCCCCCCCCCCGCGCTGGGCAGGGAGGGCCCTGGGTCGCCTTGGCAGTCCCGAGGGACTTGATGTGTAAGTGCCACTTTCCGAGGAATCCCTGAGACCCAAGTCAGAGAGGCAGCCAAATTCCAGATCGGCCCAAGTTGGGGGGCGGGGGGGCCGAAAGGAGGCCTCGGCGGTGCGGACGAATTCTGATTTGCGGAAACCTGCTTTGCTGGGAGGGCACGGGGACCGGCGACTGAGGGTCTTCTAAGGGTCTCCGAAAATATGCATTTGGTGATTTGGGGCAACTTCCCAGGGGGCTGGAGAATGCAGCTGGCACGGATGAGGGAACGCTTGCATTATTTGCAGGGCGCTCAGTCTCTCGCCGCTGATTCCTCCAAATCTTAAAAAGCAAGCAAGCAAGCAAACCAAAACACGGAGCCCGCAGAGGCGCGCTGGGGCGAGCGGAGGCCCTGGATTCCGGCCGCTTCTCGGAATTCGGGCGAGTGCGTGAGTGCTCGAGGACCTGCAGATCTCTGACGCTCTGATGCTGTTGTCTTCACAGGGGCCTGAGAGTGGTCGGTGGTCCCGCGTTCCCGTTCTTCCCAAAGGGGCTCCGAGTCGCCTCCTGCGCCGCGGGACCGAAGAGCAAACGTCGGGGATTATTATTATGTCGATTTTCTGGGGACCGGGGTTTGCGGCGCCGAGCAGAAGAAAAGGCTGGTTCCTGAGGGGTCCCGCCGGCATTTGATACCCAGAGACTCCTAGGATTGTCCAGATTGCCGCGGATCAGCAACTTTCCTACACTCCCGTCCCGTGTCTTTAAAGAAAATCATTTTCTGTTCGCTGCCTTGGTCTTTCACTGACATCAGTACAGTGAAGCAAAAAGACTTCCATCTCTTCATTCAAAGTAATGCTTTCTGTTTTTTTTGCCAAATATGATCTCTAATTGAAAGTTTATTTTTGCTTTTGGATGAATCTGTGGAGCTTATGTTGTAAGAAGAAAGGGAGAAAGAGACACCATGAAAGAGAAGTCCAAAAATGCTGCCCGGACTAGGAGGGAGAAGGAAAACAGTGAATTTTATGAACTGGCTAAATTACTGCCTTTGCCCTCCGCTATCACCTCGCAGCTGGACAAAGCATCCATAATCAGACTCACGACCAGCTATCTCAAAATGAGAGTAGTGTTTCCAGAAGGTAAGTGACTTTGCCCAGATGGAATTTCAAAGGCAGAAGGGGTAGAGGTTTGCTGCACAGAGAAGTACATTCACACTTACATGCATACATACTCTCTGCAAAGGGATGTTTAGCATGGCTGCTTGACCAGGGCCCTCTCTGAACTTAGAATTCCTCTTGCCTTTTTGTGGCCCTTTCTACTTCCCCGTTAATACTTTCTCTCCAGCCCATCGGATATGTTTGGTTGGGAAGCAGCCCAACAGTGCTTTTGTCAACACTTCAGATACTGAGCCCAATTGAAAGTACAAGTAATCCAAACATGACTTTCTTTTTTTTTTTTTTTTTTATTCCTCTTGTTAGAATTGCATCTAGCAGCGAGCAGGAACATTGCCAAATCCTTGTATTTTTTGCTACATATAGATAGACCTACGAACATGGAGCTAGCTAAGCCAGATAATGATTTCTCTCTAAGTTTATAATTCTGCAGAAGAGAAGCAGGCATATTTATGAACAAATTTGTTCTGGATTTACCCAGTCTCTTGATTACTTATAGCAAACGTATTCTGAGTTTTTGAGACATTCGCAGATTCACAGATTCTGAAACTAACTCTGGGGCTTGGTAATTTGCAACTCTGAGCTTGATATTATCTCTGAGATAACAGGCTAGGACCCAAATACATAAGGTTGAATCAAGAAGACTAGCCCGCGTAGGTGGCAGGTTGGCAAATGTATCCTGGGAAAATCATTTTATAAGGCCTAGAAGGGAGAAGAGCTGAGCTGGTCATGATTTAAAACATGTATTTAGTTCATCAAGATTCACTGTGTGAGGACAGAGCAGCCTTCAAAGAACAGTCCTGTATAAAATCATTTATACTCTGTAGGAAAAGGATACTTCTCTCTTCCGTCTCCCCATCGTTTTCTTTACCCACATTCAAATAATATGAACAGATTTTTAAAAATATTTTAGATATGTGTTTGCTAGAGGAGATTGGGAAATATAAAGGAGAGGATACTAAACAAACACAAAATTCCAAGAGAAAGAACTCTGTTTATTTACAAACCAGAATGTCTTATTTGACCTGCAGGGGTTTATGTTATTGTTGATTTTGGGTGTTTGGGGTCTGTTGTTTTCTTTTAAGGTAATAGGGGGAAGGAAATAGCCATTATTGGGCTTGGAGTTTCACTTTGTTTGATCTTGACTAGAAGTCATTATCTAAATCAAAATCTTGCAAAACTTGCCGCCAAATTAGTCAGGGGTACTAAAGGAAAACTTGCAAATTATAGTTCAGTTTTACCCCAGAACTACAGGTAGTGCTATAGTTGTTTTGTCTTAAAGCAGTTCCTTGAACAATCTCAACTGCCCCTGGAAGCCGCAGGAGGAGAGGAATCAAAACCTAAAGTTCCTGAAAAGTTAAAGAAAAAGAAAAGTGAGGGGGGGGGGGAGAGAGTGGGGATTATATATTAAAAACCATATTTCCCATTCAAACTGTGCTGAGAATTGCTAGTGGGAAAAGTACTATTACGCTACTCTGCCTTCTGTTTAAAAAAAAAGAGAGAGAGAGAGAGAGAGAGGGAGATCTCGTTGTCTTTTATACTGTCAGCGCCTACTTTATAAAAATAAAGCTATTGCGAGCTGGGCTGGCCGCGCTGTTCCTAACAGGATTATTAGCGGTGATTTGTCAGCCCCTGCGGTCTCAGTGGGCTCCCTTTCTGCGTGATTTCTAGCGGGTCTCGTCAATTATCGGTGCCGATGTCGCTCGCTGTTTGATCAGAAGAAGCATATGGTGCTGCTTGTGGGGCTGCGAGTAATCGCGGGAGGGAAAGAATAGGGGATCGCGTCCCCGGGCGGGCCCGGAAAGCGGGGTGGGGGCGCCCGGGGAGTCGCCGGCCCGGGGGGCGGCGGGCTGGGTTTGGCTGTTCGGGGTTGGGGTTCTAAGAGAGCAAGCTTGCTTGTTTGAGTAAGTGCTAACTCCACAAATTAGAAATCGCGTGATAAATAGGAGGGACAGAAAGTAAACTCCTAGCCAACTTCTCATCTTCAAAGGGCGCTGGCGAAGACTGGCCCTGGGGTCCCCCCGGTGGCTACTGTACCCGCGACTGTGCTTTCCGCGGCCCCCTTCACCTGCCTCCGGAGCCCCGGGCCCCTCCCTCTTCCCCCGTCTCCTGTGGACTGGTGTGAGTTTATGGGGAGGAGGGGATGGGCGATGTGTGAACTCTGGGCACATCATTTATTTCTCCAGCTACTGTTGAGCTCATAACTCACCCGCAGTCTCCACCCGGTGAGTTAGACGGGGTCATCCCAACAGCTGGCTCCTAGGGATGAGGTTTTAGTTTTGAGGATGCATTAGCTTCCAAAAATTCCAAAAGCCAGACACCGCCCTTTAAAATATTAAACAATAACAACAACAACAGCAACAACAAGACACACGCAACCCAACATCTTTCAAAGGGGTGAATCACAAACGGCAAAACCAGGCGTAGCCTGCAGAGGGTGCCAAATTTGGGTTCAGCCGTGGACTGAAGGCCTGCGGGAGACAAGACCGGTCCGTGGCTGAGGGGGAAACTGGGCACTTTACGTGGACGTATAATGTTTTTTAGTGATGAGAAGTGGAAAGAATATGAAAGCGTGGTTCATCTTTACACCTATCTTGATGCCATTCCGGCACATAGTAGGCCTTAGATTTTGTTCTAAGGATGGAGTAAAGTTAACTATTTAATCATGGTAAGCATTCTGTCCCACATAACATACGGATTTTGCAAGGTATATAATCTAAAACAATTATAAAGCTGGTAACATCTTAGTTATAGGCACAACAATGACTATAATACTCCACTGTTTTGCCTCAGATTACATTTCATCTACAATACCCAGGTAATAGCAAAAGGCTTAAATCAACAAACAGAAATCTTCCCATACTTACATTTGAAAAATTTTTTTAAAAAAATTCTTAAAATATAGCTAATTCCCCATCACTAAATATAGGTCCCCCCCGCCACCACCACCATCCCAGGTTCTTGATAGACTCCTTGTCTGGGGCCAAACTTCAGTTTTTACTTATTTGAGTGCGTAAAATTGAACTGTTGAAAGAAAAATGAGGGAGAGAGAGAACACAGGAACGGGATATGAGTGCTTAGAATAATCAAGAATAAAGCATTAGATCGGAGACTTCATATTTTTAAAAAATGCAGGGAAGATTACTGTGAAATCACTGAAACTGCATATTTCCCATTGGCAGCATATTCCATTCTAAAAGAGCCTTGCAAAGAAAAACTTGAGAAATGTGTAAGTCTTTGGTGTTATCAAAGCAAGAAAGGCGGGACAAAAAAAGAGACATGGTGTGACTTTGGGTGCAAAATAGGACAAATTCAACTAAAAAGAAATATATATATATATATATATATTTGTTATCCAGATATAATACAGTTTTGGCTGGGGGCGTAGTGGCTTGCTGCCTTTGAAAAGACCAGACATGTTTTCAAATCTATAGCCATTCAGAATCTTGGTAACATCACACCACCATTTCATTGTCAAGATGTCTTGGGAAAATAAAAATAATCACAGAATTGAAATTAGTAACCGTGCAGGAAAGGGAGTCTCTACAAAAGGCTGGAAGGACAAGGATGATTAAACAAACCTCCACAGACCCTTTCTATAATATTCACCTCAAGATTGAAATCCTTAATCGCCTTATATTTTTTAGAGGCTGAGAACTGAAAGAGAAAAAGAGGCCCCATTTCCCACGTGGATGGGTGATTTAAAGCTGTTTTTCTTGCTGCTGGGGGAAATGATGGAGCGTTAAGTTTCCGTGTTTATTTTCTTACAGAAGTTTTTCTCATTTAAAAGCCTTTAAGCCCAGTTTATACTCCACGCTGGTTTTCTCTGTTTAATTCCAGTTTTGATGTTGACTTAAAACGTAGAGTGCAGAACTAAACTCCGAAGAGAACGTTTGCAAGGCAGATTTATGTGCTAGAAATTGTAGATCATACCAGTGAAGAAAATACTTTTTTTTTTCTTTAAAGGGAGCGGTCACTAATCAAAACAATAACAGCAAAGCAGAGTGTTATAAGCTACAGCGAGATGCTTTTAAGCAGGGTGCAATCATACACCTGAAGCTAAAATCAGGCTCCATTTCCAGAGGACAAATGTGATTTCTAGGGGAGTTATTTTTCAATCCTGGGGAAATCCTTGCAGTTGGGAGCTTTTGCAGCCACAAATATGAACACAATTCGAACCGGTACATTCTGGCTGCATTTCTCTACGTCGGCCCAGGTATTTCTCAAGAGAATGAGGTTTAGACCCATCACCTAATGATGTTAACTGTCCAACCACTGCCGGTCTCTGATTCATGGAATTTTACATTTTGAGCGGGGGAGGAGAACCCTTACGCATTTAGCAAGGGGCCTGCTGCTTGGAAAGTAGTAGAACAGCGTGGGAGAAGCGCCGAGCAAACTTTCTGCAGGTTGTCCCATCCGCGGGGCGGGTCCCGCGCAGAGTCGCGCCACCTCGGTGGCTCGGACCAGACCCGAGACAGCGACCCTGCAGAAGCTTCTACGCGCCCCTGGTAGCAGCGAAGCACGCAGCTGGGACGAGCACGTACGCCGCTGCCTAGGCCAGCCGAGGGTGCCCAGCTCCAGTCTCCTCGCGGGCCAGACCAGGTCTCCGACCTCCAGGGTTCCAGGACGTCCCAGAGCGCAGAGGTCCGCCGTTTGCGCTGCCCGGGCCGCTGTCCCAAGGACTGGCGGTTGCGTAACCTGCAGCCGGGATCCCGCGCGCCAGCGGACCGCGGTGCCCCGCTCGGGTCCCCGCAGCCAAACGGAACCCAGGCGGGATACGGGGGACCCGCCCGGCAGCCCCGTCCGGCGACCCGCGCCCGCCTGCGGGGCGAGGGCCTTGCCCCTCCCCGCCCCCTTTTGAAGACCCGGAGCCCTGGGGCGACACCACTTGACCTTTTCCAGCGTCACGCAGGCACTGGTGTCAACCCCGCGTGCATTTCCGTCCCATAATTTAGTTGGGACCGGGCCGAAACCCGCCTGTGCTTCGTCTCTGCAGCTCGCGACGGACTGACGGACTGACGCCGACAGCGGGCTGGGCTGGCCTGCTCCATCCAGACCTGGGGGCTCCGGCCTCGGGGCCAGAGCAGCGCGAGGGTTCAGAGACGACCAATGCTGTGACCCTCAGTCTCCACCCCAGATTCACAACTAACGGTAGTGGCTCCCCCCGGGCGCGGCCAGGGGTCTCAGGGGGCGCGCCGGGGACAGCAGGCACGCACGGCCACTGCGGAGTGCCAACACTTGGGGGGACTGCAGGACACACACTGGGGACAAAGCCCGGCTCCGCGGGGCCCTCGTGGCCCTCAGGAGGTCGGCCACACCAGCCAGGTGACCGGTGGGAGAGGACCTGGAGCTGGGGCGGCCACGGTCCTGAAGGCTGGGGTGGGTACACCTGGGCTCGGGAAGCAGCCTTCCACCCAGTGACCGCCAGGCGCCCTGTCCTGTCCAGGGGTGCCCAATCTCCTTCCCTCCCTTCCCCCAGGAAGCTGGGCTTCTAAGGCCCCCCGGAGCCCTAGCTTGCTGGTCTCAGGTGGTGGAGGGAGGTTTGGACAGCATGTCCTCTGTGAGGACCCGCAAGCCTTGGATGAAAACCCGGGTGGCTGAGACAAGTCCCTCCCCGTAGGGCCCCCGGCCCGAAGTTAGGAGCACGGTGGTGGAGGGCTCTTCCCATCTCAGTCACCAAGTCATGATCAAATCCGGAGACAGCTCTTCCAGTCCCCTTCCCACTCCCAAACTGCCTTAAAAGGTGTATGTCGCGATCTGTCAGTCAGATGGAGCTTTCTGAGACCTGCTGCAAGGAGGACACATTTCTATTGAGATACAGTTTATTTATTAAAGAGAAAGGAGAAGGAACAGTAGAACAAGCTCTTCTCTTCCTCCTCTTCCTGTCTGAGTGAAGGAGGCGCATGATGCCAGGGCTGTAATCTATATTTTGTCAAGGGTATGAAATTCATTCCGAAGGAAAAGCTCGATCAATTTATTTTTGCTGCTTGTAATAACACAGCTGGATGATGCTTTGAGCTCACGCTAGACTGGGGCTCATCATTCATTCGCCAAGAACGGGCCTAAATTGTGCCTGTGGGATTAGGTCAATTTTAGTGGATCTACTTCGCCTCATTTGGTTACTAATTGGTTTCTTGTTTTATAAATCGAAATCTCATTTTCAGGAAATTACAAAACCCGTGCAGTCAGTCCATTGAGGTAATCCTTGGGTCAGGGGGTATTTAAATGGAAATGGCTCAACCGAGCTCTGAGGGTAAGAGTGAAACTTCGCCCGGGGTTTTCACATGAAATGTGAGCTAGCCCTTTAGATCCATAATAGATACATCCCTTCTAATACTACTTATGTAAATATGATAAACCAGACTTTAAGGGAAGAGGGGGGCGGGGAGAAGCAAAAATTTATCTGCTAAGGTTAATGTGGCATATCTTGGAAATCTTCCAAAATAGATTATGTTTTCCTTTGTCTTCGGCCACTTTAGCTGGGGAAAATCCTTTTGTCTAAAACCCGATTTAGTTATCGCCTCCCTCGCAGAGCTCCTTTTCTCCTTTGCAAAACCCCGTTCCCTCGGCCTCACCGAATTACAAGAGAATCTTTAGATCTTGTTCCCACTGTAATCCTGCCGCAAAGGGAGCTGGTTTCCTCCTCATTTTAAACAGACAATCAAAGGATTTGTGAATTTTCTGCGGTAGGTCAAGTGCAGAAACGAAATCTCAGCTTACCCCCCTCGCCCACTGAAATTGGGTGCCGGAGCGCCTCTCGGCCGGCAGGAGGTGAGGGGGTCCGGGGAGAGGGGGTCCCTGGCCCGCTCCAGGAGTTTTCGGGAGGCAGGGCCCTTGACCCGGGGCTTCAGAAGGTGTCCTGGGAAGGCTGCAGGGCGAGCTCAGCCCTAGGATTAGGTCAGGAAAGCCTGGCAGGTGGATAGACCAGGGCAGCCAGTCCCCTATAAAACATTAACCCAGCCAAAACCGTGTGACGGAGATTTCAGCCTCGAACAGAGAGGAGGCAATGCTCCGTGAAAGCAAAAGGGTCCTTAAAAGGTGTGGGGGTAGGGGCAGGAGAGGGCCAGGGAGGCCCTTGTTAACCTGCGCCAGGCTGGCTGCTTATTAACCTGCGGGGAAGTCTTGTTTTGCCCTCGTAGGCGCATAACTAATGAGGCCGCAACCCGAGACCACAGACAGCAGAGGCTGGCGCTGGGGTTCGGAACCGGTACTTAACCCCGAGCCCAGCTCGGGGATTTTCAAATGATTCGGGTCGGGAGGCCGTCCCCGGGCTGTTTCCAGCCGATTGGGGAGAACGTCGTAAGTTTAGAATAAAGACGTTCGTTGGCCCCAGGCGCGGGCTTCGCACCCTTCGGGACAAGGCTCCGGACGCGGGGAGGCCGCGGCCCGCTCCCCGCGCGCCCCGGGGCCCCGACCCTTCTCCCCAGCGCAGCTCCGCGCTTTCGGGCCCCGCCTGGGCCCCGGCGTCCGCCCGCCCGCGCCACCCCGCGGCCCCGCCCGGGCTCTCCCAGCAGGAGCCCTTCCCCTTTCTCCAGTTTGGCACCCCCCCCCCGCCCCACCGATCCCCCCTCCCCCGGCACCTCCGGGTGGGTGCGTGCGAGCAGCGATGAGAAAATGACCGCGTGGCGCGGGAAGGCAGGGAGGATATTTGGCGGAGCCCCGTGGAGCGAGGCGAAGGTGACACGGCGGAGGGGGGTGCGCAGGTGGCTGGGGCGGAGGCCCCCTCCGCAGTGCAGGAGGACCCAGGCGGCCGGGCCGCCGAGTCACTCCGGGGAGGGAGACCGGGGCGGGCTCAAGAGGCAGGAGGGATTGACTAGAAGCGAGGGAGGGAGAGGAGTCCGGCCGCGGGCGGGGAGCATCAGTGTTTGCAGAGCGGTGGGGAAATCGTTAGATTTATTTAGATGTGCAAACACCCAGAAAGACCCGATTTGAGCTTAAGGGGCGCTCATGGTTACTCGTTACCAGGGTTTTGATCGCTTGCTTAGGAAGCAGCTCCTGGCCAACACATTTTTAAGAGTCCAACTCCGTGTTTTCTTCGGAAAGACCCGCCCTCACCCCCATATTACAAGGCGAGTGTGTTTGTCATTGTGTACTTCACAGTGATTTGTACTTTAATGCAGTAAATCAGTAAGTCACCCCCCCCTTTTTGTCATGTTAAACCTTGTTTATTGGGGTAAGAATAAAAGAGTTTAACTCCCCAGTCACATTAATTTCAGCAGCAACATTGTTTAAAACTATCACCTGTAAAGAGTGGTAGGTAGTTTAACCTCTGTGTCCTCAAGTTTCCTCTGCCTTATTGTTTTCGTGTTTTCTCTCTGCAAACAGGTACTATAGCAGACTCCATGTTAATTTTTTTTCCCCAATCAGCCACGGGCATCCAGAGAATTTTATTTTTTTTAGGCATCACCGGGGAAATGATTTCTGGTAAAGCCTGGAAAGATCCTAACGTGGTAGCATCTAGAAGAGGAAGGGGGGGGCTGTCTTTGTTAATAGATGATACCTAGAAAGTGGAAAAATTGAATGATTGTCTATATCCAATAGGGAACGGAAATATTGTTAAGATGGTATTAGCACTGGAAAGAAACTTCAAAACAAGTGTATACTTTTCTTCTTCTTCTTCTTCTTTTTTTTTTGAGAGGCAAGGTTAGGATGTGTAAGTCCAGATCTGGCGCCGGGTGGGATGGGGGGGCGGGGAAACAGAGGGAGAAGGATTGCTCAGGGACGGTGGTGCTGGAAGCAGCTGCAAAGCAAACGGGTTGAAGTCTGAGGCCTAAGGGTGGGGGAACGGCTGGAGAGCCCGGCAGCCAATGAGAAAGCCCATCCGGGACCAGCCGGACCGGCTCGCAGCCTCCGGGATTCTCCGGGGCAGTCACTGGAGGGATGGACGTCCTCGGCCTCCGGATAAGGCCGGCGATGAAACTTTGGGAGAGAAACAGCGTCCCTCACCCCGCTGAGCACGCTGGTTACCGCTGGGGCTCGGCGTGGGTCCCTCGGGGCAAAGGCGGTCCTCGAATTGGGCCCCTCGGGGCAGCGCCAGGAGGGCGCGCAGCGGGGGCCCGGCCCTCCCCGCGGAGCGGGTCGGGGAGCGCAGTCCGACCGCTCCCCGCGCGCGGTCCCCGGCCAGTGGAGAGGGCGGGGAAGGGGCCCGGTGCCTGCGAACCCCCACGGCACCCCCGCGTGCGCGGGCCTGGGCGGTGATGGGGCCGAACCCCGAGCCAGGTCGGAGCGCCACCCCGCGCTGACGGGTGTCTCTGTGTCTCCCCAGGGCTCGGCGAGGCGTGGGGCCACTCGAGTCGCACCAGCCCCTTGGACAACGTGGGCAGAGAACTGGGCTCGCACCTGCTCCAGGTACCGCGCGGCAGCACGTGTGCTTCGAGGGCTCGGCCCGAAGCCTTGTAGGGCAATGGGCTCGGGCCGGGACGTGGCCCTTCCCGCAGCCCCTGCGGCTCCTCGAAGATTCAAACGCTGAGCTCTTCACCTCGTTGGGTGCGGACGGCGCCCCTCGAGGCGGAGAGGGAGGCAAGGTGACTCTGGGCACGTCGGGTTTCGAAGGGGGTCCCGCAAGGCCCCACATCAGGCTGGCTGAACCCAGGGCGGGGGCCGTGGGCACCTTTCAGCGGAGAGCGCGCCGGCCGGGCCTCAAAACCGCCAGGAAGGAAGGATTTCCGCAGGGATACCGGGGATCTGGTGATGGCCTTGTGGTGTCCGAGACAGACCCCGGTAGAAATGCCCATCAGGGCTCTAAGCCCGCCCGGTCCAGATCCAGCTGCGCCCGCAGCTCCCTTGGTCTCCTCCCTGCAGTTCGCGGGGTTCCCCCCTCTTTCTCCGGGAGCCCTCACCCCAGGCCAGCCCACCCCGCGTGCAGACCCTCCCTACACACATGCAGCTCCCCAGGTAATGAGTTTACCCAATGTGGAGGCGCCCATTACCGCCTTGTTTGCAGTGTACACCGTTTTAAATTGCCCGTTGCCCGCTTAAGTCGCATAGCAAATATTTAAAATAGCAAAACTCCCGGTGGCATTTTTAGGCTTGACACTTGTCTCCCACCCTCCACCCCTTATTATTATTATTGCCCATGTCCACCGCCAGCCCCTCTTATGGAAGCCTCAAACCTCCCTAGCGTGGTGGGAATCTGAGCTGGTTCATCGCCTGTGCCAGGCAGGACCAGCATCTCTTGGCAGGAGTGCTGTGGCTTTACCTGTCCCACTGCTCCCCTGTCCCTCCCTCCCTCCAGGAGGCCAAAGAGATTCTAGTGTCACAGAGCAAAGAAAGGCCTGTGCAAGCATTCCCTCGCAGGCCTGGCCTCCACATCTCTGAATTTAAATAGAAAGGCCTGGTCCCTCTCCTTTCGCAGGGACCCTTTCATCAGTTGTCTCTCAACAATGCCCTCCCCACCCCACCTCCAGTCTTTCCATGCTCCCCACTAATTTTCCTCATCAATTTAGAAAAGAGATCAAAAGCCAAACAATCCTTCACTCCTAGTTCCTGCCCAATCTTTTCCCTCTTCTTCATCCCAAACTTCTGGAAGAACTTAATTACCCTCGCAATTTCCATCACTCACCCTGCTGCCCTAACTTCCACAGCCCTCCCTGCGGTCTGGCATCTCTCCTAACTGTTGTGCTCTGTACAGGCTCCACCATATTTTGATATACAGCATCAAGATGCTCATCTCTTGTCCTACCTGACTTTGTCCATTCCACAAATATAGGAGGACCAGCTGTGTGCCAGACAGAAAGTCCTGCCCACATGGAGTTTACATTCTAAGGAGAGCAGCCTTGCAAACCCACACAGGTGCATTACATAGTATAATAGGAGGTGTAGGTACTATGGAGAAAAATAGGAAGGGGAGGGTGGAGGGGGGGCTGTGTTTGAGTAGTGCCACTTAAAATGAGGACATTGCAGAGGACCTCCCTGAGAAGGTGACAGTTGGGCAATTACCTGACAGACGTGGCACTCACCCTCTCCCCCCAGTTTCTAAAGTAGCACAACTTCCTGGATTCTTCTCCCTCTCTACTTGCTCCTCTGGTCCCCCCACTGCTGTCTGGCTATAAATGCTGGCATTTCTCCACAGTTCCACCTCTCTCTCTCTCTCCTCTCAGAGCTTCAGGGCCTCACGGGTGATCTCAGCCAACACCATCACCTCAACTTCTTTCCCACATTTGCATGACTCCAGCTGGTTTCTTTAGTCTAGACACCCTTCTGGAGCTCCAGACCTTTTTTTTTTTCTTTTTTACTACCAACTGGAAATCTGCATAAACCTAAAGTTTAGCATCTCCAAGACAAGAATTTATTACATCCCTCCTCCGGACTTCCACTCATACCAGAACTCACCATGCTTCCTTACATTTTCAGTCTTGGCTCATGGTGTTTCCCTCGATTCAATGAACTTGAAGTCACTCTCAGCTTCTCTCTTTCTGCCGCTGTAAACTCCACAGTTAGGATCGTCTTTGACTTAAACTCTCCCTCTTCCTCACTACCCAAGTTTAGGCTCAACCATCTCTGATCTCTTCATCCCCACTTTTTCTTCCTGTAAGTCATTGTCCACATCCTGCTATTAAAAAACAAAATGAAACACACATGCAGGCACACATACACCTAAGCCTGTGATTTCCCTGCTTAGAAACTGTTGCAAACCTGATGCCTACAGGAGCATCTCTGAATTCCTCAGACTGACACCTCAAACTCTCCAAAAACCCAGCACTGCTGTACTTTCTTGGCCCATCTCTGGCACACCAAGTCCACTATGACTGAATGCACCAGAACTACCTTCCCCCAGTCCCTGCCTTTGTCATCGTCATTCCTTCTGCCTAGGATACCCTTCCTCCCATCTCTCCTTCAAGCTTCCTCTCCAAGGCTCTGCTTAAACAGTTCCCATCAGGCCTCTCTCTGAGTACCCCCCCCACCTCTGGCCGTTCAGCCTCTGGGCACAGCACTATTTATCTGTGCACACTTTATCTGTCTTTAGCCAGTCACTGCTGCTGGACTTGCAGCAACTTGAGAGCAGGATCTGACTCATCCTTATGTCTCCACTGCCTGGACTGAAGCCTCATTCACAGAGATAAAGGGATAGTGAAAGTCTAAGACTTTCTTTCATGGAGAGCCTGTCAATTTGATGCATCGATGTAAACATACTTATGTACACACTATACAACTGCTCTATGGACTTGCTGCCTCGAAAACCTCTCATTTCCTAAACCCCCTCTCCTAGATTCTTTCTGGAGCTATACTGGCCAGCTGCCTCCTGTCTACAAACATTTCAGACTACCAGGCCTTCCTAATGGCTCTGTGTCCATTTCCCAAGCCCTGCTGGTACTCGTTCCATTATAAGGTGCTGCCACCACGGAGTCCTCCTAAGACTGATACAGGAAAGCTTTCCTTCTTTCGGTGACCATCACCTACCACCTCATCACAGGCTGTGATCCCCTGCCCCCCATTTATGTGTGTGTATGCTATAGATATGTCTGTATTGTCCATTTTAGTGGATCTGAGTCTTGGAGGGCAAAGCTACTTCCTCTGGGCCTCTTCCAGTGTGCTGCATGTCTCAGATGCTAACATAGTGGAATGAACAAAAGAAGGACTCTGGTGGCAGGTTTCCTATGGCCTATTTCCTGTCAGCCTCTCTCTACCCCATCTGTCTGCTCTTCTGGCTAAACACCTCTAACTTCTGCCCCCCCCCACCCCAGTTTCTCCCCATAGCCCAGAGGGCTCTCCATTCAACCCTGTTTCTATCTCCCTAGACCCTGGACGGCTTCATCTTTGTGGTGGCCCCGGATGGGAAGATCATGTACATCTCGGAGACAGCCTCAGTCCACCTGGGTCTTTCTCAGGTAGGTGAGTGGTCCACACCTCCAGCCTTTCAGTGTTTACACCCAGAGCTGGAGGCCCGCGGTAAGGGTGGGGGTGCTTTCCCAGTGCTCTTTTATGTGCACTTCTGGGACTGGAAACATCTCAGTTGGCAGAGCTGTATTTTCCTTTTCCTCTGCTTCCCTTATCCTTACCCCTTATCCTACCTTTCAGAGTCCCTACCACTAGTCAAACACCATGGGCAGGGGGTCCTTACTAATGTCTGATATTTTTACCCAAACATCGCCAGGGAACTTCTACTGCGACTACTACTGTAATTACAAAAATAAATAAATAAATAAATAAATAAATAAATAAATAAATAAATAAATAAATTTATAATATAAAAATAAACAATTTTATTATTATTATATCCTTTCATAGCTGAGGAAGCTGAGGCTTAGATAGATTGCAATAGGTAGCCAGCAGCAGAACTGGAATTAAAAACGCAGGACTGACCCTACAGTTCTGGCTCCTGTCCTCGCAGTCCCGTAGACACCCTGGTGCAGTCTTGCAGCCCTGCGGGGGCACCCCACCACCTCGGAGAAGGTGATACCCCCCTCTTTACAGGTAGAGCTGACTGGGAACAGCATTTATGAATACATCCACCCGGCCGACCACGACGAGATGACGGCGGTGCTCACGGCCCACCAGCCCTACCACTCTCACTTCGTCCAGGGTAAGCAGATGCGGGCCTGCGACACTTGGGCCACCTCCGCTCGCTTGTGGCTCTTCCCCAGTAGCCAAGGCAGGGACCGGGTCGCCGCACCGCCCGTCTCACGCCCTGCGCCTCCCTCCGCTCCTCTCTCCCAGAGTATGAGATCGAGCGCTCCTTCTTCCTGAGGATGAAGTGCGTCTTGGCCAAGAGGAACGCGGGCCTCACCTGCGGTGGCTACAAGGTGCGTGGCTGAGAGGGACCACCCGAGCCAGCCGCGTAGGGGTAAAGGCAGCACAGGCGGAGCGTGCGGCGCGGGAGGGGCCAGTCCGCGTCCCGAGCGCCCCCAGGGCAGCTCCCGCGCCCCCCTCCGCACGCGTCCAAGCGCGTCTGCCCCGAGCACCTCCAGAGTGGCTGAGCCTTGTGAACACTTGGGGACCACCGAGTTGTAAGACTCAGTTTCCCTGGGGCCGGTTACTCATAATGCACCTTAGGGGCGTGTAAAGCGTCTGAAAAGTTCGGTCATTCTGGTGGATGCTAGAGTTGACCCACAGCGTCAGATTCCGACCCACCACCCCCCCCCCGCCCACCACCTAGGGGTGAGCCAACCAGAGCTTTAGTTGGAATCCATGGTTCTCTTGTTTCAGGAGATGAAACATGATTAGAATGCAGGTTCCAGGGCCCAACTGCCCGATTTTGAGGAGTTAGGGTTGGCCAGGTGTTGCCCGGCCTCTGTCTTTTTACAAGTTCCCAGGTGAGCTCGGTACAGCCAATCCCTTGCGACGCGGGAACGCCGATCACTTTGGACAGCTCAGTGCGGGGCGCGGCGCACCCAGCCTTTGGTGGCTCGGGAGAGTCTCAAAAATGTTTCAGTCCCTTACCCACCTCCCCGGGGATGTTTCCTGGCTGTGGCTGAGTCTCCCCCCTTCACTCTCCACTGCAGGTTATTCACTGCAGCGGCTACCTGAAGATCCGCCAGTATAGCCTGGACATGTCCCCCTTCGATGGCTGCTACCAGAACGTGGGCCTGGTGGCGGTGGGCCACTCGCTGCCTCCCAGCGCCGTCACGGAGATCAAGCTGCACAGCAACATGTTCATGTTCCGCGCCAGCCTGGACATGAAGCTCATCTTCCTGGACTCCAGGTGGGTGGCCCCGGGCGGAAAAGGGATCACCCTAGCGGGAGGACAGCCCTGCTCAGTGACCCGGGGCTCTTCCTCTACCGCCTGAGCCCATTTTGCAGATGAGGCGACTCACGGGGCCCTGCGAAGCGCGGGGAGGGCGCCCAGGGGTGCGATGGGTGTCTGGGGTGGGGGCAGGCATCCCCCTACCCTGAGCTCACGGCGTGAGGATTGCCCCCCGCAGAGTGGCGGAGCTGACGGGGTACGAACCTCAGGACCTAATTGAGAAGACCCTGTACCACCACGTGCACGGCTGCGACACCTTCCACCTGCGCTGCGCCCACCACCTGCGTAAGGCGCCGCTCCTCCTGGCACCGGACTACCCCGCGCGTCCCGGGGAGGGGGGAGGGCGTGATTTAAGTCCACAGGAAGCGGATGGGTGGAGCTCTGGTCCCCCGGTGGTGGTGCGAGGCCCTGGTGAGCCGCTGCTCCCACCTGAGCCCCGCTTTGTTTCTCTAATACCCGCCGCGGAGAGTTTCTGGGTTTCTGAATTCCCCCAGGTGGGGTTTTATGCTTCCCTCTCCCGCCCCCTGCAAACCTCACTGAAGAAAAGATTAAAAACTGAGGCTAGGTCACTTGGCTCACGTGCACTAACCTGCTTGGCTTTCGATAGAACTTTGCTTTGAACTGAATCTGCAGGAAAAGAGACCATGAGCCTGGCAGTTCAGCCGCCCAGACCCTCCCCTCCCCAGTTAGAAAACTGAATGGGGGGGAGACCCCCAATTTTAAGTGTCCCTCACCCCTTTGCCAGTCTCGAGGGACTGGAGGACTCGATGCAAAAATAACAGGACAATCCATTCGTTTGGGAATGTCCTGGAGGTGTGTCCCTCCCTCCTGCCTCGGTGCAATCATTAGGGCCCATAGGGACCCGCACTCCCACCGCCAGGGGCTGCATTGGGGCCAGACCTGGAGTGGGCTCCTCCACCCCCAGCTACCTTCTGTCTGTCCATCAGTGCTCGTGAAGGGGCAGGTGACCACCAAGTACTACAGGTTCCTGGCGAAGCACGGAGGCTGGGTCTGGGTGCAGAGCTATGCGACCATCGTCCACAACAGCCGCTCCTCCAGGCCACACTGTATCGTCAGCGTCAACTATGTCCTCACGTGAGTGCAAGTCTGGAACCTTTGGCCCACTTCAGACAACCCCGATCTCCAAGAGGGTGCGGGTGCTGGGTGCTGTCTGTTAGGTGAGGCTGGGGTCCCCCTGGGATGCAGGTTCTGACCCCAAATGCAGGCTGTGCTGCGAGGCGGCAGCTTGAGCACTTTCATCTTTAGGAAGAAGCTTCCTTCGTTGTATTCCCGGGAAAGATTTAGGAGTTTTTCCGCCCACAATCTATATTCTGTTTCTGCTCGCTCTCTCTCTTTTAACCTTTTAAGCGAACTCTGCATTAAATAAAATTTAATGCGGCAGAAAGAAAAAAAAAAGAGAATGAGAGAGGAAAAGGGTCCAACGTACGGAGCCATTTATGGTTTAACAAACAGGACATCTGTTTCACTTTTTCAAATCTGGGTTTGAAGTTCTTAATTTTAACCAGAGTCTCCAATCAAAGTTAAGAGTTCTAAGAGAGTGATTCTTAGGCTGAACCACAAAGGCGGTTGAAGTGACCAGGAGGGTCTGACTTTAACCTCCAGAAAGCAAAGGGACCCAAGCTAATGCTGCAAATCTTGGCCGGTGCCCAGGCCCTGCCCCTTATGTGATCGTATCACAAGGTGAGGAGCCAGCCTCTCCGTGCCACCTACAGGCACAGCCGGCTGGATGGCCGCTGTGGCCACGTCTGAGCCTTATTCTTTCTAGAAATGATAATTGTTTCTGGTCCTCCGGTGTGGCCCTGCAGACTGATCACGTGGCGTGGTGTGCGGCTGGTGAAGAAAGCACCTTCTGTATAATGTTTGTGAAGTTGAATTGCTCAGGTTTGAAGCCTTTATGAAGAACCCTTTTGTGTGCACAGTTGCCCTCCCCCCTTTTTTTTGGTTTTCTTTTTCTTTTCTTTCTTTCTTTTTTTTTGGTAGTCACTGAAATTCTTGTGATTTTAGGGGACCTCAAGAGTTATTTACTTTGGAAGCATTGACACACCCGGCACTTGCTTTAGTAGAAATGCTATTTTCACATTAGGAAGTTGGTTAAGGTGTAGTATTTGGAATCAGACTATACTCCAGGCCATGAGGACCAGATTCACTCCACCTTGTTTTAAATTGCCAAATTAAAAATGTAGTACTTGAAAACATTGTGCTTGGCAATACGACTATTTACTCTGTGCCCTGTTTAATAAGAAAATTTAATTCAATAGACTTGGGAAATGAATTTGGTTTAAAGGAGGATTCAGTATTCAAGAATAATAGCTGGTTATTAAGAAGAATCTTTTTATTCCATTCATTTAATAAGTGGCATTAAAATAAATGCTATTAGGTTTTTGTAATAGCAAGAAAGCTGTGGATTTTAATACAGAGCAGAAAACATACCAACATTTTGGGTATCATAAAACAAAACCATCTATTTTATTAATGCAATTTTTATATTATTAAAATAAACATAAGAGAAAATGGCAAAACATAATTCATAAAAGAAGCCACTCTCTGAAGCAGAAGTATTAAGGAGTGAAAAATTATGTCTGCTTACTGTGGAAAGGAAACGGACATTCTTTAAGAAGGTGCTTTGTATGTCTGAGACATCACAAGCATTATACATACACTCTGTTCTCTGGTAGGTGCCTGTGGTTAGTAATCATTTTTTATCAAACAGCAGGGTATATAGTCACACAGACCCATATAAATGATCAGAATGCAAGTTAGACCTCCCAATGGGTAAGCTTAATTTATGTTTGGAGTCATTTTGAAATATTCTGTTTTGTTTTCCAGTGGATAAGTGTACTTTCTTTCTTCCCTCGACTCTGTCGTTCTTCACTTTACACACTTCTTCAGAGCTATAGGATTAGGCTACCAACTTTACATCAGATTAAAAAGATGTAATGAGGATTAATGCTTTACAGAAGGAAAAATAACATGGCTCATATTTCTCTAAATGTTTTATACCTCTGGATGAAAATAGAAATAAACACACAGAAGCACACAAGATGAAAAGCTGAAATTGATTACTCTTTTATGAGTCTCAACTCCAATTCTTTGTATAAAAATCCTCAGGACGAATTTTATAGCTGCAAATGTGGAAACTGCCTTAGATGAAATGTCATCAAGTGGCTCTGTGTGTGTTGACAGGATTTTCATAATGAACAGGTTGCAGTTTGTTTGATGTGTATATCACACATCTGGCTGGAAGTTACTAATTTACATTGTCTTAGCAAATTAAATAGATGGCTATTGATTCTCTATGGTAGCAGTGAACCACCACATACATTTGTTTTCAAGGCTAGTTGCCTATGAAGCCTGAGAATGATAAGTGAATTCTTTCCAAATATGCTACCTCAAACAATATACTTAAAACCGCAAGCCCCCCCACATAATTTGACAGGCCAGATGTTTTCCCAATTTAGACATTTTAATAGCATACATTTTGAAGGGATTTTCATATCATGAAAGTAGAGAGAGAATTTCAAATAGGCATTGGCTAAATGAAGGTGTGACACATTAATGGAAGCTACATTCATAAGTAATTCATTTTTCAGATTTCCTGATGGTCAGTTTATTGTTGAAGTTAAAATATGCCTAGAAATACCCATCACTATTATCTGACAAAAGTGATGATGAATAGAAATATTCAGTAACCTTGTTCTAATAAGCAGCTACAACAGGGAATATAGGAATTTAGAGGCAGGTGGTATTTTACCTGCCTCTGTATGACCATCATACAAAATATTGGTGTTCTGAGAATCTAGACTGGAGAGGGAGAAGGCACTATGATTACATTTTTTAAATATTTAAATTTTTCTCTGTGTGCTTGAGGTTCTCCAAAGCTTACGTAGGTCTTCATTAAAACTGAAAAACAAAAACAAAACACAAAACTCCTTTCAAACCAAAAGACTGACCAGTTCATGATTTTCTCTAAGACACACATACCATGTTAGCTTTATGTTTCACATTAAAAAAAAAAAAAAGGAAAATCAAAAGAAAAAATAAAATAAAATAAATAAAATAAAATAAATAAAATAAAATAAATAAATAAAAATCATTCTTAGAGATCTTGAGTGCCCACCGGCTTTGAAGTATGGCATGCCACACTCCCTGACTATTTTCAGGAGAATAGATGAATGGGGATAGTGTCTAGTAATAGTGAATATTGGGGAAGGCCCAGACAAATAGGGAGAGTACAAGGAATTCTGTGTAAAAGCAATAATTTTCTTGAGTTCATATTTCCTTGAGTTGCTTAATTAGTAGCATTAATTATTCATAGCTAGTTCAGATGGAAAATATTAGTACTCAATGTTAAGAAAATTGAAAATGTGGAACACCCAATAAACTACGAAAAGTAATTTCTAGAAAAATGAAGAGTCTTGATTATTTTTATGTTTTTAAACTTCATATGTTATAAGAATAAAACTTTAAAAATATACTTTTAAGGATAAACTAATGAAGTATAAAAATCCCATTTATAATATCTAAAAACATAGTTTTTTAAACATATAGAAAAGTTGAAAGACTAGTACAATGAATACCCTTCCACACACACATCACCTATAATACAAGCTGTATTTGTCTTATGTTGTTTTCTACCTATATGTTTGTTTATTTGTATGTGCAGGTTTTTTCTCTACTGAATTATTTCAGAGCAAGCTACAGACATCATGATTCTTCATCCTAAATAACATTCTCCTGCATAGCCACTGTACCATTCCTAATGGCACGTTTAAAGAGTTCAAAATCACTGTGTGTAGAGGGTTGCAAAAATATACACGAGATCTAGTTTACTGCTGCCATTAAAAACAATCTGTCACTGACATTCATCAAGTACTCACTGTTCTATGACCTCAGTAGGTTGGCTGATAGATGATATTTTGGGAGGGGACTTCTGTGGGATATAGTTGTAAAAGCTAGTGTATTTTAAAATATAGACTTCTAATGAGAATTGTAAGCTAATAAAATTCTGATTTTTTTTTTCTGGAAAGTAAAAGAGAGAAATTTTGAGACTGATTTTGGTAAATTTGGAATCAAATAAATTTAGTATCTTCAACCATTTTTTGTTGGTAAAGACAACAAAAAGGCTTCTTTACTTATATCCTAAGTTTAGGATAGAACATTGTTTCAGTGGAAAATCTCATAGACTGTTTTAGAGTGATTCACTGAACACACAAAAGGAATTTTCTATGTTAAAATTTCTATTTCAGTGTTACAAAAAAGCAAAACAAATGGGCAATTTACATTAGTGGTAACACTATCTACTAAATAACCCTTTGAATTTGTAGAAAAGTTTGGACAAAGTGCCAAAGGAGACATATTTCCTTCATGTAAAAGGGAAAAAAGGGGTAAAAGGGTCTCTTGTGATTATTACAGGTCCAATAATTTTTGCTCTTCTTTTATATCAAACCATAGTAGTTCCCACAATTAAAAAGGGCCCCCACAGAATATGTCAATATAAAGCCCTAAAAGTTCCCGCAGAATATGTGAATATAAAGCCTTATGTATCCTATCACAAAGCAGCAAATGTTAAAATATACTAATTTTAGTTTCCTCTTCCAAATATATTAATATTGCTGAGCTAATTTGGGCATTTAAATTAAAAATTATTTTTTATTAATTTAAAGCCCTAGTGATATTATTGTTATTAGTACTAGGAAATTTTAGAAAATGCTTTTTAAAAACTCCATCAATAATACATATAGTTATAGAAATAGGTTTTATTTTTCTGGCTAGCAAAACCATTCTTATATATTATAAATAATGTAAAATGAAGTACCTTTTGACTTAGCAAGCCATAGCAAAATATAAAATCATTTACTCTCATGCCTTGGATCTGTGGAGCACTTGTTACATAGATTTAATTTTTTGATAATTAAAAATAATAATCATGCACTAATGTATACCCATAAATTAGATTCGATCCTTAATTGTGTTTAATGTTTATTATAATAATATTGAACATCAAAGCCCTGGTTGTCCTTTTCAAATGATCTTTTAAGTAACTGAATGATTATAGAAACGAATGAAGACACAATTGTATGAATGGTGATTTATAACAACTAAAACTATTAATAGTAATTAATAGTGATTTTATAACTACTAAAACACTTTATTAAAAGAAATTGCTGCGGGTTTAGTCTGTTTTATAGTACATATGACTGGTACTCACTTAAATAATGTTATCCTTCATATCCTTTTTACTTATTGTAATTTTGTTATCAAAATGATTTGTATTTAGTTTTGAATTCATCATTTCTGTTCAAATTTTGTATTATTATTACAAATCCTGAATACAGCATCATTGCAAATGCTGAATATTTCTTTCAAAGTGCTGTCACATTGATTACATGGTTTGTTCCTTTGACAGCTCTGTACAAGGGTTAGGGCAGGGATTTTCTAGGTGAGGAAAGGACATCAGATATGCAAGTAAGTGGGGAAGCCAGGATTAAAGCCTCCAGGGTTGAGTTCTACAGTATCCCAAGTTTCTCTGTACAGAGGTGGTAGTCAGGGATGGTTGCAGGGGAGAAAATGTCTGGGAGAGTGGGATGGACTTAGTTGGGTAAGGCCTGTAGTGTTCAGCTCACTCAACTTCTGAGTAGGCTTTCATCTGATTTCATGATGGAAGCTGTTTCTGTTGTTGTTTCACAAGTATGTCCAGATATTGATAATTTAGTGGTTTAAACTTAACAATGCTATCTTGTCAGTAACATTCAATTAAGAACATATCTTTTTTTTCCCTGTAAGTCTCACTAAGGAACTTTTCATTTTATTAGAAACAACATGGCCTGCAAATATTTTAGTTTTTCACTGAGTTGCTTGCTTTTAGTTTACATAGATACATTATTGCTATTACTAATTATTTCATTTCTGCAACCAGATTTCATATCTTATGTTTTTGTTAAACAAATATGTTACAACTAGTGTCAGTGGATTGGCAAGCTAAATCATCCTCTTTATCAGACGAGGCACAAATTCCCTCCCATGACAGTGGGATTATTTCCAATATGGTGTTCTGCTTTTGAGGGAGAATGACAGGAAAGCTTGTCCCCTGGGGGTTCTGTTGGTGGGGGGAGGCCAGGGATGGAGAGCTTCCCAGCATTTGGGCAGGTGAGTCATCCTTGGCCCTTTGATAGTGCTGGTACCTGGCTGCTTCCCTCTCTACAGGCCACTTTGGCCTCCACTCCTCTCTGTTGTTGCCCTGACCTAGAGAGCACTGAGTCACAGGACCTCTTCTTTAAAAGATTTCTATATGGAGCCCACTTGTTTTGTGCTAATGACCAGCCTGACCACTCTTCTCTGACTGTTGGGACAGAAAGACTTTTGATCTTTGAATCTTATAATAGAAAAACATGATCATTACCTTCTTGAGGGCAAGGATATACATTTTATCGTGAATGGACAAATTCAAATGAAGCTTTACTTGACAAACCCCAGCAAAGTATGTTTTCATCTGACTTCATCCATTTATGTTGTGAACACTGTTATGTTTGGCTCAAGGTGTGTGTATGTGTGTGTGTGTGGGGGGGTAGATTATGCGTATCTTGATAATTTTGTAAAAAGCTGCTTCTTATTTTCACTTATCCAGTGCTTATCCTCTCCATTGTCCGTTCTCGTTGGCTTGTGACATCCTTTCAGGTGAGCAGGTGTGATAGAAAATTCATCTGGGTTGAAGTGGCTGGTGTCTATGCCTAAATTGTCATGCAAAAAAGATTGATTGAAGCTTTAGATAAAACCTGGAAATGCCTTATTGTGTATCAGTAGAGGAATTTCATCCTGTCTTGTCTGTAGGAGTAACTTCCCTACTTCTTTCCCCTATCCCAGGCATTCTGAGGTCTGGGTTGCTAGAATGGGTGAGAAGGGTGGTCTCTGGTGATGGCAGGGCTAAGGGGGATGAGAAGAGAACTTACTTTTATAGGGCATTGACAACATTTAGGGTCTGGCTGAGTCTGGGCCATCTGTTTACCATCTGTGACTTTTACTGTGGGAGGTTATATTGCAGTAAGATTGTGATTTTGTTTTTATAAAAACTCACAGTATCATTTGAAGCAACCTTCAGGGGAAAGGCATGGGCTTTGGTGTTAGATAGATCTGGGTATGAAGACACTTTACTGCATTGTAGCTATGAAACTTTGAACACAGCTCTAATTTTTTGAACCTCTGTTTCCCCATCCATGCAATTGGGACATTTTTACTCACCTTTTAAGTTTGGAGGAGGATTAAATGAAGTAATGTATATATAACACAGAACCTGGCAGAAAGCAGATGCTCAAAATAACTGTTGTTATCAGGTCTTGCCAGTTATGTGATGTCAGCTAAAATACTTTGAAATGAGATGAGTGGTTCCCTCTTTCACTTGAACTACTAACTCTTCATATCCACAAATTTGAGTGTTTATCTTCCCCTCCCAAGTTCCTCAACACACACATCTCCAAGTATTGCTCCCTTTGTGGGTGGTGGTTTCTACAGTTTGGTTAAGCTCACCCTGGTTCTCATTGCTGTCACTGTGTACTCTATAGTGAGCTGAGCTTTGTGCTTTGATGGGAGGAAGCCAATATTTATTGAGTCCCTTATTTGTCCCGCCAAGGTGGAAGGTGCTTTACAGGGAAAAAGAAGGTTCTAGAAAACTAAGTTTTTTTATCAAATTTCTAAAGTTAATTTAGTTGGAACAGTGTTTTGTCAACTTTACCAACATCGATGATTATTATTTAAAATGAATAGAACATGAACTACTGGCATTTTTTATGGTGTCCAGTGGAACATTTTGTATATTTCTCTTTGCTCTGTATGGACTAGGTATGTCTAAATCAAGTGTTTCAGAGAGTATGGGCAGAGTGCAGTGATTTATTGCATGATACATGAAGCAGGGGTCTTGTATCTCTTGAATAGTTTATAATTTAGTTGGAAAAATAGAAGAGTTCCATTTAAATATTTAAGAACTCAGATTAGCACAGTTTGAAATGATAGGGTACACTTGGGCTATTTGTTGAGAGCACAGAATTCAAGGAAACTTGAATGGTAGAGCTAATAGGGAAGGACTAGAATGTAGGGGTGGAAGCAAAGGTAGGGTCTTTTGAGATGAAATGGTGACATATACACACATTTGTCTCATTGTTCTTTTTCCATGAATATTATAGCACAATTAGTATTACTCTTTAAATTAGATTCAACAGTATTTGTCTCACTGTTCTGATCTGAGCTAGATTTTCTTTCCTTCTCTTACCTTTTTACCCTGAACTTTTTTCTTGGAACTGAACATATTTCATCAGGATTACAAACTGTTTTCTCTAAGCCTCTTATCTTACCTTTCTCAGATTAGTACTGGTATATGCCTTGAACATGTTCACCCAGCCTTAGTAATATATATGTGTGTGTATACATATATATTAGCATCTAGGCGTAGAACTGTTTTTTAAGTTTTAAGAGATGTCAGTCTGGATGGAATGTAAAATCTTATTGAAACGAATACACAATATTGCCATATGTATAATGGCTGTATTTAAAAAAATTATTTGTAGAACGTTAATGTGAGATATACATTAGGACAATGAACATCAGCAGGTTGGAGAAGAGCAAGAAAAAAAGAATCTGGTTCTTCAGTTCCAGATTTGTAAGGCCAGAAGGCCTTCCCAGTGCTGTGTTTGACATCATAATCCCACTGCTATTAGAATATGATTCAGTCTAACCCTTATGCTTTTTATTTTTTTAATTTTTGTTTTTTAAAGATTTTATTTATTTATTCATGAAAGACAGAGGGAGAGAGAGAGAGAGAGAGAGAGAGAGAGAGAGAGGCAGAGACACAGGCAGAGGGAGAAGCAGGCTCCATGCAGGGAGCCTGATGTGGGACTTGATCCAAGGATTCCAGGATCATACCCTGAGCCGAAGGCAGGCGCCAAACTGCTGACCCACCCAGGGATCCCACCCTTATGCTTTTTAGTTTGACGTTTCAAACCCTGATAACCATAGGGATGCATTATAGTACTTGCAAAAATGCATAATGAAATGAGATATCACTACTTTATTATGCAACATAGTATATTAATTAAGATCTTGGGTTCTGGTCTATTGCCTATTCAAATTCCAGTGCTGCTACTGGCTATCTCTGTGACTGTGAGCACATTGCTTAACTCTGTTGTCTTGCTATTTTTTTCATCTATAAAATGTGGGTAATAATAATATCTATTTCATAGAGTCATTGTGAACATTAAGTGCGGTCATGTGTGAGGTTCTTGGCCTTGTGCCTGACACAAAGTAACATTGAGTAAATGTGAATTATTAGGGTTGTTATTTCAATGAAATTAAATAAAATATTTTTTGACTTGCCAATAAAGACAAAACAAATGTCCGTGAGTCTTTGTGCTGAAGGGGGGAAAGCACAAAACTTAAGAAGGTCTAGTGTTGCCCAAGAATGAGAAACCACCAATCCTGCTGATACATCTGGAATGGATTGTTAGATCCTACCTCAGATGATTAGGACTAGTAGGCCTTTAAGTACTCATAAATGTTTTCTTAAGCACCTATTATATGTCAGGCACTGTGCCAAGTTCTGGGGATATTGAAATGAGTGAGGCAGTATCTGCCAGACAAAGAAACAAGCATGAGCTCTATCCCAGCTTGATTTCCCTATAGGCTTGTGGATGACAGATTCCTTCCTGGAAGAAAGGCTTCCATCCACAATTAGAAGACAGCCCAGGGCAGCCGGGGTGGTTCAGCGGTTTAGTGCCGCCTTCAGCCCAGGGCGTGATCCTGGAGACCCGGGATCGAGTCCCATGTCGGGCTCCCTCCATGGAGCCTGCTTCTCCCTCTGCCTGTGTCTCTGCCTCTCAATCTCTCTCTCTGTCTCTCATGAATAAATAAATAACATTAAAAAAAAAAAGACAGCCCAAAGTGCCTTGGCTCTATTAAGGTCACTGCTGGGGAATAAGCTTGCATGTGTGGTCAGACTCCTCTTGGTTAGATGGTGGGGAGGAAGTGGAGGCAGTGAGAAGGGGTGAGCCCCCGAGGAGGCTGTACATGCATGTGTGTATGTGTGTGTGTGTGTGTGTGTGTGTGTGTGTGTGTGTGTTGAGGGAGATCATGATTGGCACCAGAGTAACTGGCTGCAGGCTAAGGAATCCATCTGACAAAAACGCTGTTGCCCATGGTGGGTCCTCCATGTATCTCATTATGTCAGCCAGAGAGAGCAGTTGTGTGTGGCAAGTTGATTTTTGTCTTGTCGGAACAATATTGAGCTGCTTTCTTGTTCTGTTTTGAAAGAGGCTTTTCAATATTTTGTGGGGTTGACTTCTAATAGGATTAGGAATCTTCATGAGTTTTAAATTGAATCACAGAGGCAAAAAGAGTCTTTGCAGATTTATTACATTAAAAAAGTTTCTAATTATTTTAGGGTTTTGTATTATTTTTAACTTTTCTTTCATAAAGGGTAATCCCCAGGCGTTGCTGCCCTGATCTGGAAAGTCTGTGTGATTGTCAGCTGCAAGTGAAGGAGGGGTGAGAAAATGCTCTGTTTGTTGCTGTACTTGGAAAGGTCGGGGAGTAAGAGGACTCACATTCGAGAGGCTCCTACTTTGTGCCAAATGCTCAGAGAAGCCTAGCAACTTAGGGGACACATCACAGCTAATGAGTGGGTGTGCCACCCCAGGGACAGGGCCCCAGGGCACAGCTGATTTCCTCTTCGGCATGCTGTCTTTAAGTTGGTAACATTGCACTAGGGTGAACCATATGTATTTGCCATTTCTGTTCATTCCAACAGTCTGATATTGGCAATTTCGTGTGATTCCACCTAAGATTTGGGAAGTAATACGATATTTTGAGGAGATTTTGCAAAAGTCTCTGGATAGTTTACTAAGAGTTCATTATGGGGTCTTCACAAAGTGACCTAATAGCTTCATAGTTTTAGTGTACTCAGAACCTGGTCAGCTGCCATGCAACATACTTAACCCCTGGGCCCATCCCCATCTCCCCTTTGCCAATTTAGGCATCAACAGTTATGACATTTTTACAAAACAGCGATCCATACCCATAGAACACTATTTTATTTGGAACATCTAGTATTTTACCAGGATTCAAATAGGCATTGCTGTCTTTACTGGAAGGATATATTTCCCTTTGATTGATTGCTAAATGGATAGAGCTTGTGGAAGGATCTCTCTCTCTTCCTCTCTCTCTTTTTCCTGGGGATTTCTTGTTCAAACAGAATTTGTTGTATCCACATCAGTAAAGCCGTGCTAATATGGGCTGCTGGCCAGATCGTGGAAATAGTCTCATTATATTGAACTGGATGTCATAATGGTACCCATTAAGGTAGGATTCTCTCTCTGTTTGTACTTTTAAACCCAAGTCCCTTGCCACTTTTTACATCTCTCTGAGAATAGCAACATTCCCTGGTAATGCAATCTGAGAATGTGCTGTCTCTTGCCTCCTCCTACTGAACAGCATTACAAAAATAGAATCCTTGGTTCTGAACATTTTTAGGGGTTTGTAGCTTGCTGCTGCTCCTCAGTCATTCATGTTACTCTCTGCACTTGTGATGACGACAATATGTTCTGGTGGCTGAAGGTAAGAACCCATGAGATTTACTTCTTTCAACACTCCCATTAATTGATGTTGGTGTCCAGATATACAACAGAAAAAGAGCAGCCCCCCACTTTTTTTAAACTAACCAAATGCAACACAGGATTTTTCATTTTAACTTTTCTTTTTTTTTCAATATATATTTTTAAGGATTTTACTTATTTGTTCATGAGAGACACAGACTGAGAGAGAGAGAGGCAGAGACACAGGCAGTGGGAGAAGCAGATTCCCTGTGGGGAGCCTGATGTGGGACTCCATCCCCTAACTCCAGGATGATGACCTGAGTCAAAGGCAGCCCAGACGTCCCTCATTTTAATTTTTCTAAGTCATTATGAGACTAAAACTGTTGAAACTCATAGCATTTCTATTAGCTGTTGAAATCTTACTATAGTCCTGGCAAAGTGAAGTATTTGTTGTGCTGAATTTGGGTAATGGAACCCTGCAGGGTTCCAGCTCAGGAATGCTGGAAGGATGAAGCCCACAAAGCAGGGGGCAGAGAGAGTGTCAATCTCATTCCTCCAATTAGAGCAGTTAAAGAAATAACAAAATGCAGGGTAGCATTTTATTGTGAGGGCTAATTGAAAATCAGGAGAAAATATTTAGATACGCTACATTATAATCTCTTTACTATTTGTGTCTCTTCCCAGTTGACTCAATAGGACCTTCATTATAAATAAATCTGTCATTAGAATTAGCTTAATTTCTGTTGCTATAATTAAGAGGATGGTAAGAAATGTTGTAGCGTGTAGTCCGTCCTTTCTTCAGCAAATGGGATGGTTCTTGCATTCACTCAGCATGTATTTCCCCAGTGTCTAATGGGTTCAGAGTCTGCAGGAGGGTTATGGTGTGACTGAGATGGACCATGTCCCTACCCTCATGGAAGGTAGATTTTAGTGGGAAGAAACATATAGTACTTATACACAAATAAATATGTTACACGGTGTCAGGAAATGAAAGGAAAAAAATTAAGCAGGACAAAGAGATGGGAGTGGTAAGGGAAGGCCTCTCTGAAGACTCCTGAATGAAGGGAGGGAGGAAGCCATGCTAAGGCCTGCACAAAGAGCATTCCCAGCAGTGGGAAGCAAATGCAAAAGCCCTGAGGTAGAAACTAACTTGGTAAGTAAGTTGATGAATGAGAAGATCATTGTAGTTGGAACAGGAAAGGGAAGGGAGAGGTACAAGGAGTAGATGTAGAATAGGCGGGGTCAAGACCATGCTGGGTTTTGAAGGCTTTGGGAAGTCACTGGAGTTTTGAGCAGAGACATAGCATGAGATAATTTAAGCTATGAAAAGCTCATCTGGCTGGTATGGAAAATACCCTACTTTGGGAAGGCTTTGGGAAGGGTGGAGGGTGGGGGCAGGGAAAGGGAAACCAGTTAGGAAATGATTGCAATCACTTAGGTGAGGGAAGATGATGGCTTGAAAGAGGGAGGTAATGATGGTCAGATTGAGGGTGTGTTGCAGGTAGACAGATGGGGTTTGCAGATGGACTAGACACAAGTTGTGAAAAAAGGAGGAGTTAAGGAAAGCATGTAAGTTTGTAGCCTGAGCAGCTTGGGTGAGTGGTGGGAAGGGACAGATTCGTAGGCAGGGGCAACAGTCGAGGGTTGGGTGTGGGCATATTAGTTTGAGATACTTGTCATTCATTTGAATGGAAATGTCAGGCAGGCAGTTGGATCTGGGTGCCATGGAGTGGGGAGATCTGGCTGGAGATGGGGGGTGATCAACGTATGGAATTTAAAGCCAGCAGAGTGCAAGAGATCCCTGGAGAGTGAGTGGCAACTGAGGTGAAGCCTGGAGATGAAGCCCTGTCGCTCTCCAGTGTTATGGGATCTCCAGAAGGCAGTGTCCCCAAAGGAGCCTGAAAGGAAGCCAACAGGGATAGGGATGGGAGTCATCTGGTGAGATATGCAGTAAGGCTGGGCCCTGGGAAAAGCGTGAAGTTTGTTTTTGGAATGTCCCCTCCCTTTACAGTGGTTTTCCATCTTCTTTGTGGTACCCTTTCATCTGATTTCTTTGGTTTCTCTTATCCCAGATAACAAGAGCTCCAGTTTTCAAAGTATGGTCCCCTGACTGGCAGCATCAGCACCCCCCAGGAGCTTGTTAAAAATGTAGACTGTGGGCTCTACCCTAGACCTACAAGTAAGAAACTCTAAGGGGCGGGGCTCAGCAAGCTGTGCTTGAATAAACTCTTCAGAGGCTTCTGATGCATGCTGAAATTGGAGAACCGAGGCTCTAAAGGAAGTAACTGATAAACTAAACCAATGAATAATAACGGATGAGACTTAATCTGTTCACCTTTTCTGAGCCATCTGTCTAAACCCAAAGACATAAATTTCAAATATTAAATTGTAAGCATAAACCAGTAGACCATTCGTGAAACTTCTCAAGTCATAAATGCAGGCCTGTTGCATCTCTGGTAATGAACTGTAGTGATAACTGTATAGACTGTGTAGTATTAAACAAGCTCTCTGACTCCGAATATGAAGGCAATGAAAATTTGGGCATTTGGTTGGGCAATCCAAAATCTCTAGTGGTAATTCATAACTTATTTTCTTTGAACACTCATTTAAAGTTGCTTATTTTTTTAAAAGATTTATTTATTTATTTTAGAGAGAGAAAGGGGGAGTGCACACACAAGAAGGGTGAAGGGGCAAAGGGAGAGGGAGAGGGAGACAAAATCCTCAAGCAGATTCCCAGCTGACTGTGGAGCCCCTTGTGGGGCTTGTCAAGGGACTGGATTTGGGACCCTGAGATCATGACCTGAGCTAAAGTCAGAAGTTGGCTGCTCAACCGACTGAGCCACCCAGGTGTCCTGGTTTAAAGTTATTTAAACACAACTTATCTACCAGGCAATTTTAGTGCCTCAGTAGCAAGGCATATAATAATAATAATAATAATAATAATAATAATAATAACAATAATAGCAGAATATTTGTTGACTTGTGAATTTTTATTAATAAAATACATCTCAAATTTATTTTAGCTGTTTAAATAATAGATTTTAATGTATATTTAGTCAAGCATTACAGTAGTAAGGGCTTAGGGAGATTAGAAATAAATGAATCCAATTAAAGAACACGTCTGTGAGATTTGATATGTCATAGGTATGAATGAACTGTTTGCATAGCAACTGTAAAGAAACCGTTAATGATTAACTATCTAGAAGAGGTTTAATCAAGAATAAATGCTATAGGACATATTTTAAAATATTTAAGTTAAACAAACGAAGATTTGTGCGTTTGAAAGCATCACATCCTGCCATCATTTTTGCTGTGTCTTTTCCTAGGGAGTTCAAAGCCTGAGCTACTTTTCTATTATCTGCAGAAGTGCCAGTGCCTTTGTGTTGTGTAGAAAAGGGCAGAGCTTTCAAAGGTGCCATGGTTTAGCCTCGTGAAGTCTCTCCACATACTGTGGGGCGTTTGGGCCCTCTGGTCTCAAGTACAGAATGCAAATTTCCCAGTGTTGTGGAAGATTATTTCTTTGTGATTTCAAGTATTTTTTTCTGTTCCCAGGAGTTTGTGTGAAGTTGAAAATAGGTGGTGTGCTCTTTTCGCACTCTCTGCCAGGGGATTAATTTTAGGGTTTAGGAATAAGCTTTGTAAAGGTTAGAACTGGGTGAGGAAGCTATTCCTGTGGAGAACAGAACCTCAACCAAATATAAAGTGTTAGGTGATGGGTTCCCCCGTTACTTATCCATCTTAGGTATTGGCAAAGTTCTATAGGGAACATATATTTAAAAAAACATCAGCTTAATAAAATGATAGTGAAGGTGAGGGGGTTGGGTTCAGAGGGTGGGGGGGGGGGTGAGAAGGATGGAAAGACATGGAAAAAAGGGGGCCGGAATAAAATATATGCACTTTATTTTCTGTTTGTGAACATTTTGAAAAGTAAGAAAAACTCAGTTGATATTAAGATCATTTTCTCAAAAAAAAAATTAAAAGAAAATAAGATCATTTTCTCTTTGTTTATATTTGGCCTTTATTTACTCCCTAGAAGGGGGCTAAAATTAGTGGTCTTCGTTGTAGAAAAAGAGGCTGCCATTTTTAAATGTATGTCTTTGGTGGAAGAGGCAGCACATTTTGCATTTAATTTCTTAGGATCTAACTTTTAAAGACCAATACCTCCCTAACTGCCACCCACCCCCCCCCATCCCTGGCCCAACTTTGAGAAAATAAGAAACAAAAAAGCTATAAGACCAATAGAATTTGGAACTTAGATCTGTAGGATTTGCAAATACACCTGAACTTTACTAACTAGAGATATAGAATGAATTTCTGAGCATAAAAAATTAAGTTTTTCAGAACAAAAAATGTGGTCCCCAAAGCAAGGTTTACTCCATGTAAACAATGACAAATATGCCATCTATAACTCATGGGAAACTATACTGTTGTAAGAAACTACATGGCTAGGCTTCTTTTTTTTCAATTATAAGTAATAATTTAAGTTATATTCTCCAAAGAAGGAAACGTAAAGTCATATAGTTCACATGAAAGTCTTCAGAGACAGATAATTCTGTGAGGTAGGAAGGGTGGAAAATAGATCAGAAAGTAAATGAAAAGTATAGGCACCGAGAGAGCATATGGACATTTGGACATTTTAAAATTATAAATGGTGTTCATGAGAAGTTGAGCCTATGGGAAAAGAAGTTTAGTGGTGTTATCCTTTCTATAATTTAATATTACTCACAAAGAAGAAATCCTAGAAATACAAGGAAGAGAAAATGGGGAACCATTTCAGTATCAGGTGAGGGTACCTGAAGTTTGCTTCCATTTGAGTTTCTTTTTCACAAAATATTTTTCTAATTATGAAAGTCATACATATTTAATATAGAACAAATTAATATAGAGAGGTATAAAGAGAAGATAAAGAACATCTTTAATCTGTTTTCCAGAAATTCACTAATATTTTAATTTTTTGCCTTCTACTGCATGTATGTGCATATATGTGCATATATAGTGCATGTTAATTTAAAAATAGATAATTTTTCACTTTACCAATAGTATTTTTCACATCATTAGAGTAAAAAATAATGACTGCATAATATTTTATCACATGGGTATATCATAATTAGGTAATGGTTCTATTGTTGGTTTATATTTGCTTATTTATAATTAAATATAAGAAATTGTGCTAAATACCATTGTATATCATTTGATACTTATCTCTATTTTCATAAAATATATTCCTAGAAGTGGAATTATTGGATTTAAGGAATGAGCACCTAAGACTCTTGATTAACACTGCTAGTTTAGTCTCTTACTTAGCATTACTATATAAGATGCCCATTTATTTCACCTTGTCTTCATTGAGATTTGTTGTCATTAAAATAAAATCTTTGTTGATTTGAAAGACAAAAATGACAAAAATTGGATAGCTGCCTTAATTCATATAGGTTATTACTAGTGAGCTAAACTTAAAAAATATTCCTCAGCAATTTGTACATTGTTTACATCCTTTCTATATATTTTTTTAATTTCAGAGATATTGTATTATTGATTTGTAGGAGCTCTTTCTTTCTTTTTTTTAATAAATTTATTTTTTATTGGTGTTCAATTTGCCAACATATAGAATAGCATCCAGTGCTCATCCCATCAAGTGCCCCCCTCAGTGCCTGTCACCCAGTCACCCGCCCCCCCCCCCCAGCCCACCTCCCCTTCTACCACCCCTAGTTCGTTTCCCAGAGTTAGGAGTTGTAGGAGTTATTTCTCTGGGGGTTTAGAGTACCATTTCTCCTCACTCCTTTAATACAGTTGTAGTAGTTCCAAATAAATGATTGAGGATAAAATTAATTTAGTATTCTAGTTTAAGTATCATATATGCCATGCATGAATTGTAACTTGACAAAAAAAAGTGTATTTTCTTAATATACATAATACTAAAACGATAACATGATTTGTTTCTTTAATTTAGGATCTCACAGAACATCAGAATGATCATTATTAATTGTAATCTTGGAATTTAAAAATCCATCACATAAACTTGCTTACTTAGCAGGCATTTTTTTCTTACTTATATAGAAAGGTTTGCCGGTTTTTTTAAATTTTTGGTCATTTGAATTTGAGATGAATATAAGTTTATTGCATTGAGAGATATTTTGTTAATCACTTGCAAGTGAGCATCTGTTCTCTGTAAGATATGGTGTGAGACAGTAAATAGAAACTATCATGAGAGAAGGAATTTAGGAGATGGTTGTCAGATGCACCATTCACCACACAGGAACTAGATGTGCTAAATGGGTGTTAGAAGCAGTGCTGGCAAAGGAGCTGAGAGGAGGGAGCAGGAAATCACTGTGGCTGGTGGAGGTTAATAAGCAAATTCAGATGCATGTCATTGCAGGTCTGGACTTAGCTATATTTCAATTTGTGCCATGGGTTTGTACAAAGTTATTTGTTGTGAGGATGGTTGACTTTGCTACATCTTACCAAAATATTACAGTTTTTGACTTCTTTTTAGTTATTGTTTGCCTATTGTTTACACCTCCGTATTTTTTTTTCTTGAAATTACAGTGTGATGGTAAACTTTGTGCCTAGGCCATTCCTTTCCCTTGTCATGCCTCCACTCCATAGCATGTTGGATGAAACACAAAATAGAGGAGAAAGATGTTTCTGGGCAGAGGCAGTGTTTGTGTAAAACCAAAGACTTTTGAGGGAACTACTGAAATCACCAAAGCAAATGGAGAAAACCACAAGGAGCAAACACAAATCCACTTATTAGTATGAGACTATTATATTTCCAAGGGTGCCTTAGCCTAATTTCCCAGCAGATGTCTTCGCTTGTGAGTCTCTCACAGTATGGAATCCTCCTTATCAGCTATCTCTGCTGGGCTCCATGGGAGCCTGAAAATGAAACATAAACTAGGTCTCTCTGCTGCAGAGGTTTACCCAGTGGCCAGGCAGTAACTCTGCCAGAATATAAAGAAGGTCATGCACTTCGTGTGACAGTGATTCTAGAATCCAATTAAAAAGTTTAGTATAAGACGCAGTCGTTCCTACTTAATCCGATCACAGTTTAATGCAATCCTCTGCTTATTGCAGTCAGCGCCTTTGGAGCCAAATCAATTGTATGTCTCTGTTTCCACGTTTTCCTCAGTAATTTGATCACCTTCAGCTGTTTTTTTTTTTTTTTTTTTAATAGCTCAATTGGGAAATCTAGCAACATCTTTTAAGAATTGCCACATAAAAAAAAAAAAAAAAGCCACATAAAGCCAACAAAGACACTTCAGAATGGCCAGCTTCAAAACTGACACGACAGGAGCAAAAAGTTGTCTAAAATGGAAGGGCAATAGAATATGACACAGTTGAAGAGGAAGGGTTCTTGTGAAGAACTCTATGTGAACTGACAAAATACTGCTGATTGCTTATCTGTACAATCATTCCAACTCACTTGAAGGTTGTAAATATGTTGCCCTTGGCATCATGGACACCAGTCTCCCAGTCAAAATGATAGAAATTATATTAATGCATTTCTCTGAAGCTAAGGTGATGACAATACCTCTTATTTGCTTTGCAAGGGCATCACGCTGAGGTTCCCATGTGGCAAGTTGGTACTTACCTTGTGAGTGGTCATGGCATATCGCTGAAGGCCAGGCTGAGAAGGCCAATAATGCAAAAGTGGTCCCTTTTATTCCATTGGAATTTGAGTAATTCCAAATATGTACATGACTATTATAAAGTTTAGAGTAGACTCAGATGGTTAATTCTGCAAATTGAATGATTTCTGACTGTCCATAATGGAATAAGAGGATTACTTTGGTCTGTGCAAATACAAGTGAGATTGACAAGCTGCAAGTCCTAGTGATTGCAAATTACCCATTTCACATTGCTTTCAGAGCTGAGGTACCTGAGGATGTCTAGTACAAGTCACTCAAGGGAGAAAAAAAATGTAAATTGATATCAATAGCTGTTTTGAAAAATATGCCAAAGGGCATCTGCCATGGTTCCTCTTTTGATATGTTGATCATATCTGGGAGAACGACTTGAGTTGACCTAGTGAGGGGAACTTATGGAGTCCTGAACGTGGTCTATGTGGCACTTTTCAGAAAAGCTTTCAAAGTAGAATAGGGCTGTGTCCTGTCCCTCCTTTTTTTTTTTTTTTAAGGAAGATTTTATTTATTCATGAGAGACACAGGCAGAGGGAGAAGCAGACTCCCTCTAGGGAGCCCAATTTGGGACCCAATCCCAGGACTCTGGGACCATGACCTGAGTAGAAGACAGATGCTCAACCACTGAGCCACCCAGGCATCCAAAGGCCAAATGCCCAAACAGGGACTTGAACACTGGACCCTCAGATTAGAAGTCTGATGCTCTACTGACTGAGCTATCCAGGCTCACTGTCCCTCCTTTACTAAAGTCAGCTAAGTTAAATTCCTCATGAGACTCATTTCAGAGTTCAAGTGCTGTGGCACTCAAGTATTTTATTTTGTCCCACTTCACAGAGGAACATTGAATAGCTTTAGTAGGCATATACCTAAACATGTGTGTGTGTGTGTGTGTGTGTGTGTGTGTGTGTGTGTGTGTGAGAAAGAGAGAGAGAGAGAGAGAGAGAGAGAGAGAGAGATACCAGAATGTGCCTCACTGTGGGGGAAGAGAGGGAGTGTCTGAGTTTGGAAGAGGGAAATGGAACTCATCATGTGATTCCCATCAGCATCTAGACCTTTAATCTATACAAATGAAATGCTCCAATTTAATAGAATTCTAAAAGTAAAACAAATGCTTTGTTCTTAGTGAGTCTGCCATTCAGAGCTGCTCTTGGCAGCATATCAACCGTACTTGAAATGTCTTTAAGTGGGTATTTTTTTTATTGTGCTTTTCATCTTAACACATCTTTGAGTTGTTAGAAGAATAGAAAAGCTGAGCTCCTCTCAGAGTGTCAGGTCTGTGCTGCTCTAAAGTCCCCATTTGCTTACTTAGCAATGAAGAGCTTACTTTTGGCCATCCTGCAGTACAGTTTAGACACTAAGAAGCAACAGAGCAAATTAAAATGAGTTAGGGGTAGAGAGGAAATAAATATAGCACAAGGAGATGTTTGTAATAAAATGCATTACAATCACTACCAAAATGAAGCTATTGTTTTGGGGGAAATCAGGTGCCAAAAAGCACCACGAAGTGTGGAAGTAAAGAAATAACACTTAGTATTTATTGAACATTTATTATGTTCTAGGCACTGTGCTATGAGCTTTTCATATAATATTTTTTTAAGTCTTAGCATAACCCAATGAGTTATAAAGAGGAAATTGAGGGCTAGATGGGTTGTTACATGGTAAGTGGCTCAAACTGTGATCTACCTGACTTCATGATCTTTGCTGTTTTTGGTGGATTCTTTATGGTCTTTTTGGATGTGCACCAAAATATTAATATTTTCATTTATTGAAAGTATTTGTATAACTCTTCTTATATTTATTAGCATTTTCATGGGACTATGTAGAATTTCAAATCATTGATTAGTTTTGAATTTTCACTTAAGCCTATTTGGAGTATTTTTATCATTAGAAACTATGCAAAAACTTTGGGAAGACTTCTTCAGTAGTTGAGATGTGTACTTTGGGGGTCTGATGGCGTATAAAAGAAAAATCCTTGTTTACTCTCATATTATCATCATAAGTCCCTGTTCTGAAATGTTGCATTAAGAATGTGTTTTAAAAATTATTTGGCCATGGGGATCCCTGGGTAGCTCAGCGGTTTGGTACCTGCCTTCAGCCCAGGGCATGATCCTGGCGTCCCGGGATCGGGTCCCACATCGGGCTCCCTGCATGGGGCCTGCTTCTCCCTCTGCCTGTGTCTCTGCCTCTCTCTCTCTCTGTGCATCTGTCATGAATAAATAAATAAAATCTTAAAAAAATTATTTGGCCATATTTTCAGGGGTGCAGAGTTTTTGCTATCAGTCTAGGTCCTGCTGATCAGGGACTGAATGGATATACCAGTACCCATTTGACACTGGGGATGCCCAAGGATGGGGGCTCTACTCCAGTCGGAGACCACCGTCCTCACTATCACATGCACGTAATCTCAGGGCAGGTGGATCAGGGGACTCACAGCCCATGGGGTCTTTTGTAACAGAGAAGTACTCTTGGGTTGTTGGTTGTCAGAAGTCACTGAGGAAAGCAATCCTTTCTGAGTTCCATATTTATCATCTTCTTCCAAATGTGTGAAATATGATCCAGTTACTATTGGAATATAACAATATCTGTTGACTCTTGCTCTCCAGGAACTTAGAATCCCTAGGAAAGATTAGACATTATCACTCGAAAAATAGGTTGAAGGAGGAAAAAGATAGTTCCTGGACCCCTCCCTACTTCCCTCAGGAACTGGCCCTGGTGGGGTTTTTTTGTGAGCACAGCAACTTAGTCCTTCTGTTCATTGATGTCTCCCCAGGCATTGTCCACAGAGACACTCAGCAAACATGTATTGAAGGAATGAATGGGGTTAGCAGTTGGGAAGGGCTTCAGAAGCAAGTAGGATTTAAGATAGTTCTTTGTAAGAGGAATTCTCTAGGTGTGTGTTGGAGGAGAACCTCCCTGGTGGTCTAGTGGCTAGGAGGAGGAAGAGAGGAGAGTATAGGGTCAGTTTGGGGAGAACAATTTTGGGTGAAGTGAGGGCCAAATGAAGGAAAACTTTCAGATACAGTCAGAAAAACAGGTGGGAACCACATTTTAGAGGGCATTGAATTTTTGACCAAGGAGTACACAGAGTCTGTGTTGTGTGTTTCCCTTATGAGATGATTAGAGTAGTAAAGCAGTCATATGATTCAACTTGCCAAGCCTGGAAGACAAATACCATTCCCACCTTCTAAATTTTTGTTGCTTACTTGGATATTTTTTTTTTCCTACTTGCACTGAGTAGATGGGCTATTTGATATACAGTCACTGTCGTTTGCTGACATATACCACTACACTGCAGTTTGTGGCAGCGATATTATTGACCCTATTTTAGGGATTTCTACCCCTCCTCACCTGAGGGACTCCTTGCCTGAGTTATCCTTTTGCCTTTGCTTGATCTCTCTGTAGAAGAATAAATAGGGAAAAGAAAGAGAAGGTAAATGAATATTTGCTGACCCCCGGAAATCTACCAATCACTTTAACATATTTAACTTTCTTAGTTTATTACATTTCATATGTCTATGTTAATCCAAAGGTGATCCCATTAGAGAAAAGGAAGGTGAACCCATTAGAGAAAAGGAAGAATAAAATAAAAATAAAGGAAGGCAGTGGAATTCGTTGCACAAGATGCCTACCCTGAGGACTTGTACACTTGCTACAGGTGGTTACAAATCAGATTTGGGGCTCAGGGCTCTTTGACTTTCAGTGAAACGGGGGAAACATGATGAGTTATATGACTCATGGTGTCTGTGAAATAAAAAGAAATCAATTACCCAGAAGCAGCCCAACTAGTTTTGGAACCTGAGAGGAAATTCTTCCACGAGTCTTCATAAAGAAGACTATGAAACATTTTATTTTGGCTGCCAGTGGGGAGGGCTGATATCTTCTTATGAAAACTGAGGAGTTAGATAGGGTTCTCTGCTGCCTGAAGCGGGCTGAGTTGGTAGCTGTGGGCAGGGCCTGGTTGTCATCTTTGGTCCTTAAATACCTCAAGCAATACATTAGTAATCAGCTCTCCAAGATACATGTTTATCCCCTTCACATCACAGTCTGCAGTTACTATGTTTAATATTTGTTCACTGTTTCTTCTTTGAAACGGACTCTAGGCATCTTATTCTTTCATCTCCGCATAGCATTAAAGCCTGGTATATATTAGGAGCTTAATAGATACCTCTTGAAAATGGAGTGGAAAGAACCAGTGGTAAAACGTACCCTAATGGAACTGAATTAGCCTGTTAAGAGGGATTTTAACTACTTATACACCTGGTTTCACTGGTTTGCTAGCTATAAAAAATATTAGGAATGTTTGCCAGAATGATTGATCGTGGCACAGCTAACATTCTTCTTGCCAATAATCAGATAGCATCAGATGGTCAGTTGTCTGTTCAGTTCACCCTACACAGAAAATCCTTTAGGGTAGATTTGATTATCTATACCTCACCAAGGAGGACACAGAAGCTCAGAGAAGTTGAATTATGGATTTATTTTCTGCTTATAGAAAGAACAAAAATGTATTTTAAAATCAAGACATTTTCATGAGCATATCAGTCTGGCTGTGGTATATGGGGCAGCTACATCTGCATATGTTAGTTAAATAGTCAAGGTGTTTGTGGCAACGAGTTATATGGCTAACTTTTGCTTGCTTCCTTTTCAAATATGGATTACTGCCATTCCTGGTGCGAGAACACATGGATCTATCTCCTGTGGTGGCAGATTCAGGGCTGTGTCCTCTCACCCTACAGGGACACGGAATACAAAGGGTTGCAGCTCTCTCTGGATCAGATCTCAGCCTCTAAACCAGCCTTCTCCTACACCAGTAGCTCCACTCCTACCATGACTGACAATAGGAAGGGGGCCAAGTCCAGGCTCTCCAGCTCAAAGTCAAAATCCAGGACTTCTCCATATCCTCAGGTAGGTGCACTGCCATTTTGCAACTTTCTTTTCTTTTTCTTTCTCTTTTCTTTTCTTTTTTTGCAACTTGGTTTGGTCTCAAAGTTGAGGAAGTAGTAAAACAGTTTGGAATTAATTATCTGGTTGTAATAAATTTAAAACTTCTATGAATCTGGAAGGCTTCCTAGAACCATCTTTTTCCTGCTATTCTTCCTTTAAAACCATGCTAGTAAAAATTTGAAATGATCTTGTGGTTTATGGCTTTTATATGAAGATCGTGAGAGTCTCAGTTGTAGTTGGAGCCATAATGTTATTTTTTTCAAAGAGATCGATCTTAAATTTTTTCACTACAACGATTAACCAAAAAGACGTAGCCAGCATAGCAAAATATGGAAAATGAGAGCTTAATACAGTAAAATTGATTCTTAGGACAAGAACTGAAGTAGAAGGAATGGAAGAGGTGGAAGCAAAGAATCAAGGATGAATTTCACCATGAGATTGGTGCACTGCAGAACTATCTGGGGAAGGTGGGAAATAGAATCTACCAGATGGGAGGAATGGTAGGAAAAGCAACTCTCTTCTCATCTTTATAAGGTGGTGAGCTGATGAGACCCAGAGGAGGTATTCCAGAAGTGCTGCAGGGCACAAAGATAAGTCTGTATTCTTGGAAGGAAAAATTATGTTTCTGATCAGTTACTGAGATACAGTAGCTAGACTGTGCCAAGGTGTAGCACAACTTTCTCCTGGCCTGAAAAAAATAGGACACAACTGGGGATTCTCTTAGGAAACTGACCATTTCTCCTCTATCCTTTTCCTTATGGTGCCACGTCACTAGAGTAACTCAAGAGATGATTCTTTGGTTTATGTAAAGCCAAACTGGATTTGGAGCTATTTTGTCAAAGTGTCTTTATTATTTAGGTTTTATGTTTTATTATTTATTTATTTATTTTTAGAGATTTTATTTATTTATTCATGAGAGACACACAGAGAGAGGCAGAGACACAAGCAGAGGGAGAAGCAGGTTCCATGCAGGGAGCCCAATGCAGGACTCCATCCCTGCACCCTGGGATCATGCCCTGAGCTGAAGGCAGATGCTCAACTGCTGAGCCACCCAAGTGCCCCCTTACCATTTAGGTTTTAAATATATTTTTTAAAGTAAAAATGGCCATCTAGTAGTTACAGACACTGTTATTTCCTTATTTGTCAGACCTATATTATTCTGTTGATTTCTACAAATGTATATACTGTTTGAGAAAATGTCATTTATTGAACTAATGCTTACTAAGAAGCTATTTGCTAGACTATTTTAGCAGCTTGGTATATAAAGATCAAAATATCATGAGACTTATGTCAGACAGTTTAAAATCTCCCACAGAATGCCAGATCTCTTTACTCTCTTTACTTTGGTTATATACTTTGGTTTTTAGATTTGATTTATTTATTAATGAGACACACACCCACACACAGAGACACAGGCAGAGGGAGAAGCAGGGTCCATGCAGGGAGCCCAGATCCCCAGTCTCTAGGATCAGGCCCTGGGCTGAAGGCGGCGCTAAACCACTGAGCCACCCGGGCCACTCCTGAAAAGTATATTTTAAAGTCCACTGTGGAGGAATTGCTTCTTTTTGTTGAACATCTGAGAAGCTTTTCTTATTACAGTCTTGTACCTTGGGAAAAAAAAGTTTTACTGTCTTTTTTTGTTACTTGGAAGGATCGATTATGCCTTTGGGTAATTTTATCCTTAAACATACAGGAGTGTTGAACACATAGATGAAAGAAGAACTTAAATTAGAAAATACTATGTTAAGAAGGAATTTATCTGTTATTATACAGAAATTAAACCACAAAATATCTCCCCAGTGGACTTAAAAACTCACTAATTCTGTTTTCTTTCGTGCACAGCTCTAACATCTAAAATTTCCATTAGTTTACTCTAATGGTAAACTACTCATTTTTTAAAAGATGCATCTATTTATATATTTGAGAGAGTATTCCAGCACAAGCAGCCATGAGTAGGGGGAGGGTAGAGAGAGAGAAAGATAATCCTAAGCAGGCTCCACACCCCGCACAGAGCCCAATGTGGGACTCAAGCTCATGATCCTGAGATCATGACCCGAACTGAAATCAGAAGTTGGACATTTAACTGACTGAGCCACCCAGTACCCCTAGACATTTTAAAATAAATGTTGTAAGTGCCATTAGACTGTGTTTTGTGCATGTGGTCATATACCAAGGACAAGGAGTTATTTGAAAGTTAAACATGTTCCCTAGTTTATTTTATTTTTCTTAAATATTTTATTTATTTATTTGAGAGAAAGTGAGTGTGTGTGTGAGAGAGAGAGAGAGCATGAGTGGGGGCAGGGGGCCTCTTTCTCTGTGTCTCTCATGAATAAATAAATAAAATCTTAAAAAGAAGTTAAGACCTTCCACCCTCAAAAACCTTGAAGACTTGAGTCTAAACCTTAAAGAGTAATGGGGAGGGGAATGAAGTGGAAAACTAAGGCCAGAAAGAAATGTAGATACAATTAAATTTCCTCAAAATTGCTCCCCATTGACAAAGACTTGAGGCAGGCAGGGTAGACATTCCTCTAGGAAACTGCCAACTGTCTTAATGTTAATTTAATGTTAACTCCCAATTGTTTGCTAGAGGGAAAAACAACGTTAGCTTGACAATAGTAAGGCCTCCAGGATCCCTTGCATCTTCTTTAGCATATGAAAGTCCTTTGGGAAACTTCTCTTTTTCTTTACCTCCCTCAACACTAAAGTATATAATTAATTGCTCCCCACAAATCCAGTGCAGCCCTTTTGCCGGTGGATCCCAGTGCTATGATAAAAACGCCTTTTGCACCAGAAAAAAATAATAATGCAGAAGAGCAGAAAGTAGAAAAAATCCACCTTAATTCCCTTCTTTTTCTTCTCTAAAGTTATGCTTTCTTCTAGAAATATTCTAGGATGTATAAAAATCATGTACATGGACACACACATGTCCATATAGGATTTCTCTTGATGTTTGTGTGTTCATTTTTGTGGTTAATACCCACATATATGTAATCCTTAGAATTTTGGCCATATGTCTCATTTGAATTCACACAGTCATGAATTAAGTTTACTTAACATTTATGTGCCTAGGAAAGGTTATTCTTTAATTGTGTTTACTTTAGACAGTCACGGTGCTAGGTTGATCATTGACTAAGTTCCTACTATATGGGCTACAAATATGTAGATATCAGAAATGGAACACACTGCCTTTGCATTCAAGGAGCCACTACCACAGACAGATGAGGAAATAGCCATTTGTAGTGAATTGTCATGGAATGAGCGAAAGGTCCTCTGGGGGGACCGTTGGTAAAGCATGAAATCCAGGGCAAGCTCATCACTGTATCTTCTGGAAGAAAGCAACTTGGTAGCAAGTTTGGAAGATTGGATTCCACGGCCGTTTGGAATCTTGGATTCCAAATCCTCAGAAATGTTAAAGAAAAAAAAATTAGCTACTCAAAAGTCTATTTGTTTCAAATTGTCCTTATATTATGAAGGGATACTAATCTTTAACTTTCATGTCTTTGACTGAGTGGAGGCTAGCTGAGCACCTGCATTGGAAAGATGCTTTGCTGGCCATCATGGTGAGTGAGGGTAGGAATTGGGAAAGGTACTAGAATAGAAAGAAGTGGTATAAGAAATGTCCTAAAATTTTAAAGTACAGCTGAAATGATAATTTACACATTAGAATCATTAGTATATAGGAAAGAGGTGGTGTATACAACAGGCTTTGGTGTCAGCTGCAGGGACTGTAGCCTGGATGGCTGGCGAATGCATTATGCCTGAGCTGGCTTTGAGAGTAGGATTCAACCAGAGAGGAATAAGGCAAAGGAGAGGACACTTCAGGAAGACCAAGATTATGAAGAAATGCAGAGATGTGTTGTGATTGGGCCTGGAGTGAAGTGGGGGAGATTTTATCCCTGTGGATGGGGACTAGGGGTGATACGTTGCAAATAATCAATTGGTGTCAAATATCTGCCAGGCCGAGGAATTCAGAGTTTGTTTTGTGGAGAACCAGTAAAGGTTTCTAAACAGAAAATGAGAGCAGTGAGGTGGTTGAAGCAAGAGAGAGTCCTCATTTGAATAGTAGTGCATCTGTGAAGGTCTGAACTAAAGCTGTCTAGGGAAGGAAGAGGCCTTATCCAGGAAGAATGGATGAAATTCTTCAAATCCTTGGCTGCTTGCACCTCTATTTCCCTATAGAGATATTTTGATCAGTAAGGATTTATTTTGAAATTATATTTAAAGCTTATTTTTTTGTAATGACAAACTTGTACTGAATTTTCCTTTGTAGGTTAATAGATCTATAATAAACTCATTTTAGTTCCTAAGTGAGCAACCTTCTGCATTTAATTGTAATACCTCTGCCCCTTTTCTCAAAAGCAAAAAGAAAATCTTTTCTGTTATTTTCATGTTTCCAAATGTTTAGAATGCAAATTCTCATTTGAATTTTCAAGAGGCAGTTTCCAGAGCAAAGCAAGCTCACTACTGTCTTGCTCCTCTTATTAGTTATGTAAATGGGATTTAATGATTCTACCAATGTTATTTATTGAGCTCTTTGCTCTATTTTATGTTGGGTTTATCTAGAAATTTCTCAAAGGTGTCTGATGAACGGCAAATAGTAACACTGCTTTTTGGAATTATTTAGGCACCCTTCTTTGAACATGTGAGAGAGACATGCACAAATTGTAATTTGCTGTCACACCCAGTTTGCAGTAATAGATGAACCTTCAGGTCCCCTTTTCATATGAGATGCTCTTAGGAATGATTTTTAGACTTGATTGTATTATAGTCACTTAATGAATGACTCGATCACCTTTGTCCCTCTATGTATTAGTCAGGACAAGAAAGGTCAAAACAGAATTGTTTTTGAATGGTTTTGGAAAAATTGTCATAGGCACTATTATAGTTGATTTCCAAAGACTCTGGACAGGGCTACTGTGCTTTTCTGTATAACGGCAAGACTATTAAGGCCTGGGGATACATTATGACAGATGTCTTTTATCATAATTGGGCTTGTAGTCATGAAAATAGCAACTTGTTCTTAGAGTTCAGTTGAGTTAGAAATGTGGAGCTTGTAGAATTTATGTTTCAGACCTTATCTATTAGCGATTGCTACAATATTTTTCACCTGCTTTTGTGGAATGATTCATGGCTACTCTAATGGTAATTGGACGTTATCTCACCATGTTTTAATCCTGTCAATTAGGAATAAATTGCCTTCCTATTCCATACCCCTCCCCTCATTCCACCTCCAGATTCCAGTTTCCTTTTAAACTTCTCATTATGACATGTTTCTGGCTGTTATGTTTATTATAGACAGTGCATGCCCTCTTGTTTTATTGCATCATCCTGCCCTCCTCTTGCTTTTTCCCTAGTCAGTAATAACCAATACACTATATAATTCTGTAATAACAGCGCATGCATAAGACTATGTGTGCTTCGGAAATCTGAAAGTACTTAATCACTTGCTACAGATACACTGTTAAGACTTGCAGGTTTTACTCCACATCTGTTACCTTAAATAACCCCACAGAACCCTCTTAATTTTCACTGCCAGCAATCTGGCTTTGTTTCGGTGAAGGTAAAACTCTGTTTCTGCAAAGGTTCTTTGAGGCTTCAAAAATACACCAGTGACTGCTATGCTAAGAGCCTAACTTTTCAAGTTCCAGAGAAAAGAAGGACCAAGGATTTCTCAAGTATAGTACTTCTATGACTTCCAGGACAGACATCCCCTCGTTTCATGCTTTATATGTAGCATGAAAATGTGTAATCCTTGACCATTAACCACAGGAAAAGTTTTTAATGCATCTTTCAAATAAATGTGATCTTTTCAGAAATTTTTATACTGTATAGGCTTTTTTATATTTTCTAGCCATGTATAAATTTGAGATTAGGGACACCTGGGTGGCCCACCCGTTGAGCATCTGTCTTTGGCTCAGGGCGTGATCCTGGAGTCCCAGGATGGAGTTCCACATCGGGCTCCCTGCAGGGAGCCTGCTTCTCCCTCTGCCTGTGTCTCTGCCTCTCTCTGTTGTCTCTCATGAATAAATAAATTTTTAAAATCTTAAAAAAAAAACTCACCAAAAACTTGAGATTAGTCTCCCTCTCCTACAGAAATACCAGGAGATTAATAGAGTAGTCCTTTATGATCTTTTAAAGCCACCTTCATAAATGAAACTCTGAGTATTATTTTAAAAGAAATTCTGCTCAGTAAGATGAGACCTCTGTTATGGATTTATTCTTTGGTTTTTACTAACTCTTATATTTAGTTAAATAACTATTAGGTACACTAAAATACTCAAGGTGGGTCTTTAAGGAGTCATATGCATGGTCTTGTTGGGGAGACAATTCCTCTCTCTAAGAGGAATTGTAAGGTGTGGTCAGTTGTGGGACCTCAAAGCCATAGCTTCTGCCTTTTTATTCTCTTGGCACATGGTTGAGGCAGGAGCACAGTGGTGTCCAAGATTAATGGATGGCTGAGCCCATGAAGGTGATAGGGTAGGTAGAGAAAGAAACAAGGCAGTGATGAGATACATTAAGTTCTGGGGATATAGTCTTTGCCCCAGAGGGCTTCAGATTCACTGGGGGAGATAAAAATATAACAAGATATATATATATATATATTTTTTTTTAAGAAGCAAAACAGATGAATACAGGGGAAGAGAAGGAAAAATAAAATAAGATGAAATAGGGCGATAAACCATAAGAGATGCTGAACTCTAGCAAACAAACAGAGTTTCTAGAGGGAGGTGGGTGGGAGTATGGGGTAACTGGGTGATGGGCATTAAGGAGGGCAAGTGATGGAATGAGCACTGGGTGTTATACACAACTGATAAATCACTAAATTCTACTCCTGAAATTAATAATACAGTCTATGTTAACTACACTGAATTTAAGTAAAGAATTTTACATGGAAAATTTAAAAAATATTATTAAAAATGTAAAAAGATAATTTAAATGCAGTGTAGCATATATGTGATAAAAGCATGTGGTGGTAGCTGTGGTAGCATGTGCAGTGGGTGGGGGTGGTCAGCCCTTCCAGCAATGGACAGTGAGAGAACTAATGGCTTTGAGGCCTAGAGACCTTATGTGTCATGGGGAGTTATCAGCAGGTGCAAACTTATCCCTGTTTGCAAGGTCAGCAGTGGGGCCATGGGATGCCAGTCAATAAAGATCTTGAGCTCATGGCTGCTCCCTCAAGGACCGGACCCATGCTTGATCTCCCAACTGTGCTCTTTTAGCTTCTCACCCATTTACCCTTCTCCCATTACCTGTGTCCTAGAAGTTCTCTCACTCTAGAAGATTACAATGGTATCTTCATTTTCCCTCCTACTTTGGGACATTTTCCTTTACAGTCTTCCCTGCTTCTCCAGATTGACCTGAAGAGACCATCAATCATGTCAGTGCTTGGAGACCTGCCATGGTTCTGGCTGTGACTCAAGGTCACCCATAATTGGGTCCTAAATTACCAGAGCCCCGTGATGCAGCCAGATCACTCTGCTCACTATTTGTTGAATCCCTTGTCCTTCCCTGCCTCCATACTTGTGCATGTCCATTTATTTCTGCCTGCATTGGCCCTGTTTTTCAAAATTCTACCTATCTTCCAAGGCCTAGATTGAATGCTACATCTTTCATGAAATCTAACTGGATTACATTTCTCCTTTGGTTCTCTATTTAGAATCATCTACCTTCTATATATGTTGTGTCTCCTCTCTTGGATTATAATCTCCTTGAAAGTAGTAACCACGTCTATCTCTGCATCAACCTCACCCCAACATCTAGTATGATATCTTCCACATATTTAATCACTAAATGTTAATGGAATGAATGAATGGATGATTACATTAAAAAGTGTGAGAATACTTTGTTGGTTGCCCATAGAGATATAAAAACTCCAAGGAGGGTAAACATTCTGGTACTAAGGAATTTATAACCTATGTAAAAAGGCAGAAGATACACATGCAAAACAGCCTGGGGATGGTTTCATAGGTGCAAAATCCTGCAGCACAGATCAGATATCTAGGTGCTGAGGAGGATTTAGATGTGGAAGAGTAAATTAGATGAATTGCAAGAGTAAAACTTTGAATAAGCATTCTTCTGGCTCTCACTCTAGGGACGGAGAACCAGCCACCTATCAAGTGGGCTTTCTATTCTCCATGTCCCCACCTCATCTTTGATGCAACAATGGAGAGATGTGACAACTGATGTGTGTGTGTGTGTGCGTGTGTGTGTTGAATACGTATTTTGAATACAAAATAATTGCACTGACATCTGAGAGTCTGTGCATGAAATGCCATTTGACATGTCTTCCATCTCAGAGACCTGTCTTTGTTTCCAGATTCATCCCTAGTTCAAGGGCTCACCTCCCATGATCAGTAGATACTTTCCAGATCACTCTCTTATTCTTCTTTTAATAATTCATATGCACTTTTTGTATTATACCTTTAGTAATATTATGCTCTATGTGGGATAGATTTCTTCTATAAGAAAGGGTAAATTCTCTTAAAACACTGGTTTTTTTGTTTGTTTGCTGGTTTGGTTTGGTTTTTGGTCTTCTGAACATAAGGGGCCTTGTGAGGGTCATGTTTCATGATATTTCTTGATCCTTGGCTCTTCTTCTACTGTATTCCTACTGTCTTTTTCTGGTTCCAGCCTCTCTGGAATAGGACATCACATTTAGACTACTTCATGTGTGTCATTATTTTTTCAGTCTCTGATCATTCCTGCCAGAGTAAATCCTTTTCGGCATATACTTGCCTCATTACCCTCTGCCCCTGGCTTTCCTCAAAAACCTACATAGGCACCTGGGTGACTTAGTTGGTTAAGTATCTGCCTTCAGCTCAGATCATGACCTGGAGTCCCTGGGTGGAGCCCCACATCAGGCTCCCTGTTCAGCAGGCAGTCTGCTTCTTCGGCTTCCTCTGTCCCTCCCCACTGCTTGCACTCTCTCTTGCACATGAGTTCTCTCTCAAATAAATAAAAAAATCTTTTTAAAAACTCTACAGAGGCTCCTTGTTGGTTATAGTATGAGATCCAATCTCCAAATGTGATCCAGGTTACATGTCTGCCCCTGCCTGCTTTACCCCCATCTGCTCCAGCAGCCCCTACAACAGCTCTCCACTCTAGCTAGAGTCCACTTGTCTGCAGAGCTTTCAAATCCCCACCTACTCACAAAAGTACAACTGCAGACTACCTCTCATCCCCACAGATTCCTGGTTATAAGGCATAATTCATGTTACACATCTGCGTCAAAACATAAGATGGTGTGAATCTAGGGAAGAGTTAGTGTCAAAAAAAAAAAAAAAAGAAAGAAAGAAAAATGGCATGCCCGGGTGGCTCAGTCAGTTAAGTGTCTACCTTAAACTCAGGTCATGATTCCAGGGTCTTGGGATTGGAGCCCTGAGTCAGGCTCCCTGATCAGCGGGAAGTCTGCTTCTCCCTTTCCCTCTCCCCATGATTGTGCTCTCTCTGTCAAGTAAATAAATAAATTCTTTAAAAAAAAAAAGGCAGCAAGTAAAACAGTGCTGCTAAATCAAGTGGAAAGCCTTTGCTTTAGGCTTAATGGAAATGATAGCTGGAATTTGCAATTCTGCTCCCCAGCTGAACAGAGAAGAGGGGAATGGCTGCATCTACCATCAAAATGTATCCAGGGGAATTTATTTTAACAAAAACTATAAATAAAAATATGTTAAAACTAAATAGTGAAGTTAAAGACAGCAATGCCTTATTTGACAGTTTATGGTGGGATCTGACCCACCCATAATGGGAGCCTTCTAGAGTTAAGAAAGTTAGATTTGGATATCTTTAAGAAATCTAGGTTTAACTCTTCCTTCTTTCACAATTGTTAGGAAATCTGTTAGCATATTATTCTACATTGAATTGCCCTGATTTTCTGGAAGGTCAAGGTTCCGATTTATATTGTTTAATAGTTTGTGCTATTTTAATTTTTCTCATTATTTTAATGTGTTTGGCTTAGCAGAAGAAAAAATAGAACCATTTTTCCTTTTACAGATACCACACTGAAAACTGCTTAACTTGGTAGAGGGCCTTTGAGCTTCAATTTCTTTTCATACAATTGCAAATCTGATAGATCATCTCTTCCAGCAGGCAGAAAGCAGATACTCTAGCTGCCAGTCTGTTGGCCCACTTCTAGGACACTGTCGAGAGTAGCCTGGGAAGCCAGACCTTTGTCCAGACCCAGAATAAACCAGTAGAAGACCCAACAATGCTGCAAGAAGAGGTTGGAACAGGTGGCACCACCTATTCCCATCTAATTCATGTCCATCTAATCTGCCACTTCCATGTGAAAAATCAGGGGGTGAATTGGATCATTGGTGAAAGAATGGAAGTGGTTCTGGCTCATGCCTGAAGCCTATCTTGGGAGAACATCACCATTAAAACTAATATTACTGGTCCTAGAAACCCAGGATTTACCCAGTGGGCTAGAGCTATTTCTGTATTATCTATGCAAGTTGGGATATTCTTGATCATTTGCAGCTGCATATGCCATGACATAAAAGGCTTAATTAAATGCTTCTTGAAATATGTTTATTACCTGTTTAAAATCTTCAGTGTAATGAAAATGCCTGCAAGCCTTTAGGACTTTACCTTTGGATTTACAAAAGGATGTGGATTGTGGACTTGGTGGTTTGGGAACAGCTCTCTCCATATGGAGCCCTATAGGACTATATGATTCCTTATAGAATTACATTGTAGGAAATCTGGCCTCAGGTCCGGAGTGCTGGTTGCCTTCCAGCTGCACATCACCCTGACAGCTAATGAGATGTCAACTATGGTTACTTTTCTGTGAGAAAAATGAGTGAACCAGATCCCAGGAACATTTCTATAACTGTGGGGGGTGGATTAAGAGAAGGCCTATGACGTTCCAAACCATCCTTGAGGCACATTGAAAAACTTCCCATGTTTCTACTTCATGAAATATATCAGGGAACTCACAGGTGTGAAAGATTCCTCACCAGAATATTCTTTGAGCTAAAAATAACTAAAATGTGGATTAAATTTAAAAGCAATGTTACAATAAATTATAGTTATAAGTGGAGCAAATCACAAAAATAATGAGAGAAAATCCTGTGAACATATTTTTCAACAGTGAGTATGAGAAACTGACAATACTATTTTCCAAATGAAGGAAGAAATGGCCAAAATATTTAAAATTGCTAAATTTGAGGCTGAATTTTGAGTCTGTATTTGCTTTCTAGTTATTTATGGTATAAATGGAAATCTTTATTGCTCAGTTCTAGTAAAACCATCCTTGACTCTGGGATGTGACTCACCTGATTTTTTTTTTCTTTTAAAATGTGTTCTCTAATTTTTCTTGAGGAAGTTTATTTTAGAGCTTAATGTTTTTTGTAAAGATTTATTTATTTATTTATTCATGAGAATAAATAAATAAATAATTTATGAGAGACCGAGAGAGAGAGAGAGAGAGAGAGAGAGAGAGAGGCAGAGACACAGGCAGAAGGAGAAGCAGGCTCCATGCAGGGAGCCTGATGTGGGATTTGATCCTGGGTCTCCAGGATCAGGCCCTGGGCTGAAGGGGTCGCTTAAACCACTGAGCCACCCGGGCTGCCCTAGAGCTTAACTTTAAATTAAACTGGATTTCATAAAAAAATTCATAAGGATTTTCTTTTCCAGTGCTAAATATTTTGCTGCTGTGTGCCAGTTAATGTTATACTTAGTCTTTCTTAATGTGTAGTCTATACAGAATAATTCTTGCTGTTGATTAATAAGACGGTAACTTAGAAATAAGTGGAGCAAGAAATTTCTATCTACCACTAGTAGGAGTGCAGGAATGTAGAAAATAATGTCTACTTGATATCCTCTTTGCAGTTTCAGTTAGTTATGACTTCTAGGTAGTACAATTTTTCAAGTTAGAAACGGCCTCTATTATTTCACTGCTGTTCTGTTACATTATCACAGGCACGTGTTTTCACTCAGCTTCTCTGATTAGCAAAATAACCTGCATAATTGTTGTTTTAAAATGCATTTGATTTTGATGTTAGTTTTTCTCTTACCCTTCTGTTTATCCTTGAGAAAACCCCTGGCAATCTCCAATTTGTGTTAAGCCAAAGCCGTTCTTTATGGTAAACACAACTCCTGTTTGAGGGAAGCATCCCCAGCAGTGGGGGTTATTTTAATGGACATGCTGTATTACTTTAATCTAACCCTTTTACCATCTGTTCTTCCCATAACAGTGAATGAAAAAAAAGAACATATTTTATGTTTCAGGGTTACATTAGTAAAAAGTAAGATAAAAGTGATTTAAAAGCATGCATATGTTCTCAGTACAATGCAGTCTGCATCTGTGATGTTTTTTCTCATGGTTCAGACACAAATCAAGAGGAAAGCTGCTCATGCCTGATAGAGTGAAAGTTTTTCATGGAAAACAGGACTTTACCATAAGAGGGTCTCTCTCTATATTTTACAGCTAGATAAAAACCTCAATGAGTTGCCAGAATAAAAATAGATAACTGTAACATCTATTGTTGGAACATCTGGCATTTTTCCTTGAGTTGGATGGTTGCTGGCACATCCGGATGAATGCAGAGCACCTGCCTGGAAGGAACCTCGTGACTGGTATTGAAGGAAGACTATCTGTGGGTGGGATTGTGGTGGAAAAACATTTCTGTGATGTTTGGACATCGCCCAAGGGTCTGTAGCATAGTGTTTAGAGAAAGTTCTCCTTTGTGAAGGCACGCCTGGGGACCCGGCACCATTACTGTGTAGAGGGTGGGACACTGTTGTCTCGGTATCTAAATACACCATGTCTCTAGAAGAGTCTGGAGAATGGGAAGGAGCAAGGGCTCTCTAGAATTGAATCCCTCCTCTTAAATGTCACAATCATGTGGCCTTGGGCAATTTTTTTGTTTTTTGAGCTTCATTTGCTGCATCTGTAAAGGGATTAATAATACTTTTAAGATGCTAGCCTTTAATAAGATAATGTCCGTGGGATCTCAGCAGTGACTAGCACATAGCAAGTATTTGGTAATGGTAGCTATTGTTGTTATGGATATTAGTTAGCATATGCCAACCATACCGTCCATTGCCTCTTGATCAGTCATAAACTCCTGTTTACCTTCCCAAGCAACTACAGTGTTAAGAGAGAGAAGTGCCTCCCTTCTTTGAACTCCTAAACTATATTGCTTTTCTCCCTAATCAGGGCCTATGCCGTTTTCTAACTTGTATTAAAGTTATGTTCTGTGCACTGTTTATGTTCTGGTCACTAGTGTGAAGGTGGGGCTGCATTTCTCATATCACCAGGCATACTACTCTGCAAATAGTAGGCACTCAATAAATATTAGAATGTATCACAGGATGAATTATTGCAGAGTTCCCATTGGATGCATATTAAGTGCCAGCTGATGGCTTAGACCTTTAACCAGATGAGGTATCAGTCTGTTCTGGAAGGGAAGATCCTTTTGTGAACTGAATCCCAAGAAGGGGAGCTGGGAGGTATGGATGTCATTTGACATCCATTTCTGGCAGTCATCCAAGCTCTTTGCCTGCCAGCTTTAGCCCACCTTTGGTGGGTGGCATTTAGTTTTATATCTCATGAGAACAAGGGCATCTTTCATATGACTTATTTTTTAGTTTGCCAATATAAATGTCTGTTTTGAAAATTAAATTTTAAATAAGAAATAGGGATAAGTTAAGGTGCGGAGTATTCAGAATGACAAAACATTTTCTAAGAAAGAAAAACAGAGGTTTCAGCAAAATTAACCCAAAATTAATTTTCAGTGAACTTTCTTTGATTAACCTAATTAAATAAAATAGGGAATTATGGGTGGCTCTGGTGGCTCAGTGGTTTAGCACTGCCTTCAGCCCAGGGCATGATCCTGGAGACCCGGGATCAAGTCCCATGTCGGGCTCCCTGCTTGGAGGCTGCTTCTCCGTCTGCCTGTGTCTCTGCCTCTCTCTCTCTGTGTCTCTCATGAATAAATAAATAAAATCTTTAAACAAAAATAAAATAGGGAATTAAACCATTCAGTTTCTTAGCATTATACATAGGAAAAAGTGCCCTTCCCTTTTCAAAGACTGGCAGATATTCTATAGCTCCTAAAACATTATTTTGTTTTACTAGAAAATAGTATGGATGCCAAAAATTGTTAGAGAAATCGTCTACAGGGCTTGCATGTATTCCAGTCCATCATGATTCCCATTATCTCTCCACCCTTAAAACACATCTTTGAGCTTTGAATCAAAGCTTAAGCACTAAGAACCAATGGTACCAAAGTTCATTTCAGCTTTGAAAATCAGAATATTTGGAAGGAATACTAGTATTTGGAAGGAATACACCTACTAGTATTTAGGTGATTGGCCAGTGGCCTGATTTCTTTATCCTCTAACATATATGTTTTTTTTTAATCTTTTACATACCTGTTGAGTGGGACTGAAAAATATGTCATCTAGATAATATAGTCTATGGAAAAAACAATTTTTACAAGATGGTGGTAGGATAACCATTCTTGTTTACCCAAGTGAAAGTTATTAATTAAGGACATTTTCATAATACATATGTATCTGTAACATGTTTGCATTTTTAAGAGTGCTTTGCTATGTATTGCTTATTTGCTCCTCATTCCAATCCCACAATGTAGATAGTCTGTTCCTATTCTGGAGATGGGAAAACCAAGACCCAATGAAAGAGGTCTTTTGTACAAGTCATGCAGTAGTACATAGGTTTACTACTGCATAGCCACGTGATAGTAGACTAGGGTCCTCCCATATCTGAATCCAACGTCGTTTCTACTGGAATCCCTAGTTGGTAACTTAAAATTACATTTTTATGCACAAAATATTAATCACCCAGTAATGAAAAACAAAAATATCTATATAATTAAGTTACAGCTTTTTGGGGCAAGTTTCCATTTCTTCAGAAAAAAAAATTTTTCATTTAATAGCTTTGTCTCGGGATCCCTGGGTGGCGCAGCGGTTTGGCGCCTGCCTTTGGCCCAGGGCGCGATCCTGGAGACCCGGGATCGAATCCCACGTCAGGCTCCCGGTGCATGGAGCCTGCTTCTCCCTCTGCCTATGTCTCTGCTTCTCTCTCTCTCTCACTGTGTGCCTATCATAAATAAATAAAATTTAAAAAAAATAGCTTTGTCTCTAATTATTCTAAAAATAAGATAATCAGTGTACTATATGGGATTTTTAAGTTTTAAAATGTTTTGAAATGATTTTATACATAAAGAAATGCTGCAAGGATAGGAAATTATTCCTACATATGAAACCTAGGTTCACCAGTACTTAACATTTTGCTATATTTGCTTTATCATTTTGATTCTCTCTTTTCCTCTCCATTTTCCTCATTATTTATTTTTTTCTGAATCATTTCATAGTAAGTTCCATATATGATGCCACTTTACCTAAGCCTTAATACTTCAAGGTATATTGCTTGGTCTAATGATTCTTTAGAAGTGGGAAATTGCAGTTTAAAAAAAAATTTTTTAAAGATTTATTTATTTTAGAGAGAGTGCGGGGAGGGGTGGAGGGAGAGAGAATTCTCAAGCAGACTCCACACTGAGTGAGGAGCCCCACACAGGGCTCAATACAAGGACCCTGAGATCATGACCTGAGCCAGAATCAAGAGTTAGTCACTCAAATAACTGAGCCACCCAGGCGCCCTGGAAATTGCAATTTTTGTTAAGAATTGCCAAATTTCCCTCCTCGGTAGGGGAACAATTGTATCCACTTGCATTCCCACCAGCAATATGTGGGAGCAGCTGCTTCCCCACACTCTGCCAGTGTACCGTCAAGATTCTGAAGTTTTGCTAGTCTGACAGATAAGAAATAGTATCTCAGTGCTGTTTTAATTTGCATTTATTTTATTAAGAGGTTAACTATTTTTTCATATGTTTAGGAGTTTTTGCTTTTTTTGTGAATAATCAGTTTATATCTTTTGGTTATTTTTCATTTTGCTTTCTTTTGGTTTCTTTTCTCTTTCTAGCTTTTGAATTGAGAATTGAACTTACTTTTATTCTCTCATTGTTATTAAGTTAGGTGTTTAAAGCTTTGTATCCTCTAAGTCCAGACATAATATCTTCACTATCTTTTCCCCAGAAAAATCTATAGTTTATGTTTGTATTTTCCCATTTTCCCCAAGAGTTGTTTAATGGTTTGGTAGTGGGGGGATTTGGGTGAAAGAGCTTTATAAAAAATTGTTTTGAATTTCTATTTTTTATAGTCAAAAATTGTTTTGATTTCTATTTTTTATTCATCATTGTCAAAGTGTTATTTATAATATTTGTACTTTGTGAAATTACCTGAGGCTCCCTTTGTGACCTACTATTTGATCAATTTTGATGATTAATCATATACATGAAGGTTTATTCGGTATTATCTGTGTGTAAAGTTTGATTGATAGCCCTAAAATTTAACTGATTTTTTTTTTTTGTCTTCTGTGGTCTTTTAAAAAAGAACTACTTTACTTGTCTTATACTGAAAGAGTGGTTTCTTAGTTTCCTATTTCTCCTTGCATCTCCTGTAGTTTTTCTGTATGTAGGTGATATTGAGGTGTTATTTGATGCATAGGCAGATAGACATAAGAAAAGAATGATTTGAAGCAAGACAGTGGTGTGATTAGATATGCGTCAGAAAGATCTGTGAGGTGGCCAGGTTCTGGGAATACCCAATGATAGGCCAGTTTGGGGGTTCCTGGGATTCATTTGTTTTTCCTCTTACAGAAAGTAGAGTGGTAGTTTCCAGGGGCTAGAAGGGCGGGGGGAGAATAGGGAGTTATTGATTGATGGCTATAGAGTTTCAGTTTTGCAGGACAGAGTTCTGGAGATGGATGGTGCTGATGGTTGCACAGGAGTGAGAGCATGCTCACTGTCACTGAAATGTAGGCTTAAAAATGGGTTACATTGGAAATTTTATGTGCATTTTACAAGAGTTAAAAATAACTTAAAAAAGAAAGAGCACAATAACAAAGAGGACCACAGGGCTGCCTGGGAGGCTCAGTCCATTAAGCGTCCAACTCTTGGTTTCAGCTCAGGTCATGATCTCAGCATCCTTAGATCAAGCCCCTGAGCTCAGCTCCAAATCTGCCTAAGATTCTCTCTTTCTCCCTCTCCTTCTGCCCCTCCTGTTCGTGCTTCTTCTCTTTCTCAAATAAGTAAATAAATCTTTAAAAAAAAGAGGACCAGAAAGTGGGAAAAAGTACTGTTCTAGACATTTATGTATAGGTTTTTATATGACTATAATTTTCATTTGTCTGGAAAAATGTCCAGGATTGCATATGGTAGTTGTATGTTTAAGGTTTTTGTTCTTGTTGTTGTTGTTAAACTGTCAGACTGTTTTCCAGAGCAGCTGTATCATTTAACATTCCCACCAGCAATTTTTGGGTGATCCAGTTTTGCTGCATCTTTGTCAGCATTTGTTGTTTTCACTATTTTTAATTTTAGTCCAGTCTAATAGGTAGTGATATTTAATTATGGTTTTAATTTGCATCCCTTAATTGCTAATGATGTTGAACAACTTTTCATGTGATTGTTATCTGTATATCTATTTGATGAAATGTCTCTTTGAGTCTTTTGCCTATTTTTTTTTGAATTATTGAGTTTTGGGAATTCTTTATATATTCTAGATTCTGGTCCTTTTCTGGGATGCATAGTTTTGAAATGTTTTCTTCTAGTCCACAGCTTGTCTTTTCATCCTTTTAACAGGATTTTTTTTACAAAGCAAAGGTTTTCAGTTTTGATCAAGTCCAATTTATCAAAACTTTTTAATGCATTATATTTTTGGTACCAAGTCTGAAAAGTCTTTGCCTAGCCCCAGATTTTAAATATTTTCTCTTTTTTGTCATTTTCTAAAAGTTTTACAATTTTATATTTATATTTTGTCTTTTATATATTTCTATTTTATATATAAAATAAAAAATATATATATTATATTTATATATATCATTTGAGTTAATTTTTTTTTACAACACACATTTTCTTTATTCATAAAATATATATATATTATATTTATATATATCATTTGAGTTAATTTTTTTTTACAACACACATTTTCTTTATTCATAAAATATATATATATTATATTTATATATATCATTTGAGTTAATTTTTTTTTTTACAACACACATTTTCTTTATTCATAAATGAATCGGACTCTAACAGAGTCTATCTTGGCTTCCTTGGCTTCCATCTCCCTTCTCTTAATACCTTCCTTTATACCTTTATAAAATAAAATAAAATACCTTTATAAAATAAAATATATATATATTATATTTATATATATCATTTGAGTTAATTTTTTTTTTACAACACACATTTTCTTTATTCATAAAATATATATATATTATATTTATATATATCATTTGAGTTAATTTTTTTTTTTTTACAACACACATTTTCTTTATTCATAAATGAATCGGACTCTAACAGAGTCTATCTTGGCTTCCTTGGCTTCCGTCTCCCTTCTCTTAATACCTTCCTTGAGCTTCCTGGGATCACCCCAAATACACTTCTGTTCACATACCTGGGTGGAAGTCTATGGTCTCCTTTCTCTTCACATCCCAGAGCTCCTTCTCTTGTTCCAAAAAGATGACCAGATCTGGCTTCCATACAACAAGACCCAAGAAGAGGAGGTGTCCGTAGTTCTCTAACATCACATCCCTCTACAGTTCCCGTTGAGTGTGGTTCAGGCATCCCTACTCCTCCTGAGAGAATTCTATGGCCACATCCCTGAATGTCAGCAGTCCCTGAGAACTGGCCATTTCTTCTTCTTTCACTTTGTCCTCTAGATTTCTTTCTCAGAAGAGATTCATGGAGAAATCACCTGAGTTAATTTTTATATAAGTTATGAGACATGGGTTGAAGTTCATTTTATTTTTGCCTGTAGATGTCCAATTATTCTGGCAACCATTTGTTGAGAAGTCTGTCTTTCCTTCACTGAATTGCTTTTGCTCCTTTGTAAAAAATCATCTGGGCATATTTATATGGGTTTCTTTATGGGTTCTGTATTCTGTTTTATTGATCTATAAATATATTTTTCTACTTATACCACACAGTTATGATTATTCTAGGTATATGGTAAGTGTTGAAGTTGGGCAGACAGAGTCTCTCTCTCACTTTATTCTCATTTTTCAAATTGTTATAACAATTCTAGTTCCTTTGCCTTCTACATAAACACTTTGCATATCTTTAACCTTTTCTATCTTCTTTCAACCACTTTGACCTTTTAATTTTCTGTATCCAATTTTTGTTTCCTTACATGTTTTCCAGCTCATCCTCAATTTCCCTCATTAAGTTTTCATTCAAATCTGTAACCCTTTTCACAACTTGTAGCTAATTCTTCATTTATTCAATTTCTTTGAATTTGGTCAGTTTCCCCTGCATTTTTTTTCCCCCATTTTGTTGTTGTTGGGTGGGGTTTTGGGGTCCATTTCTTAGTTTTAAAATTTCTGATTCTGAGTGTGTGCACTCAAGTGTGTCATGTCTGCTCGTCAAAGGTACTTATTTCAGTTTGGTATATTGTCTTACAACTTTCCTTTGTGACATAGATGGTTATTTGATGAGAATTTCTAACAGCTGAGATGATTGTATTTCCATTTCATGGTTTTTTCCCCCTACAGGAGTTTTATAGTGAATTTAGTTTTTTTTCCCTACTCCTTAACACTTCAAGGTTGGGTTATTATTTTAAGAGCACCATGTCTGTCAATTTTGTGAAATACAGTTGTGTACATGGATGTCTCTGCTCTCTCTCTCTCACTGTGTGCCTATCATAAATAAATAAAATTTAAAAAAAATAGCTTTGTCTCTAATTATTCTAAAAATAAGATAATCAGTGTACTATATGGGATTTTTAAGTTTTAAAATGTTTTGAAATGATTTTATACATAAAGAAATGCTGCAAGGATAGGAAATTATTCCTACATATGAAACCTAGGTTCACCAGTACTTAACATTTTGCTATATTTGCTTTATCATTTTGATTCTCTCTTTTCCTCTCCATTTTCCTCATTATTTATTTTTTTCTGAATCATTTCATAGTAAGTTCCATATATGATGCCACTTTACCTAAGCCTTAATACTTCAAGGTATATTGCTTGGTCTAATGATTCTTTAGAAGTGGGAAATTGCAGTTAAAAAAAATTTTTTTTAAAGATTTATTTATTTTAGAGAGAGTGCGGGGAGGGGTGGAGGGAGAGAGAATTCTCAAGCAGACTCCACACTGAGTGAGGAGCCCCACACAGGGCTCAATACAAGGACCCTGAGATCATGACCTGAGCCAGAATCAAGAGTTAGTCACTCAAATAACTGAGCCACCCAGGCGCCCTGGAAATTGCAATTTTTGTTAAGAATTGCCAAATTGCCCTCCTCGGTAGGGGAACAATTGTATCCACTTGCATTCCCACCAGCAATATGTGGGAGCAGCTGCTTCCCCACACTCTGCCAGTGCACGGTCAAGATTCTGAAGTTTTGCTAGTCTGACAGATAAGAAATAGTATCTCAGTGCTGTTTTAATTTGCATTTATTTTATTAAGAGGTTAACTATTTTTTCATATGTTTAGGAGTTTTTGCTTTTTTTGTGAATAATCAGTTTATATCTTTTGGTTATTTTTCATTTTGCTTTCTTTTGGTTTCTTTTCTCTTTCTAGCTTTTGAATTGAGAATTGAACTTACTTTTATTCTCTCATTGTTATTAAGTTAGGTGTTTAAAGCTTTGTATCCTCTAAGTCCAGACATAATATCTTCACTATCTTTTCCCCAGAAAAATCTATAGTTTATGTTTGTATTTTCCCATTTTCCCCAAGAGTTGTTTAATGGTTTGGTAGTGGGGGGATTTGGGTGAAAGAGCTTTATAAAAAATTGTTTTGAATTTCTATTTTTTATAGTCAAAAATTGTTTTGATTTCTATTTTTTATTCATCATTGTCAAAGTGTTATTTATAATATTTGTACTTTGTGAAATTACCTGAGGCTCCCTTTGTGACCTACTATTTGATCAATTTTGATGATTAATCATATACATGAAGGTTTATTCGGTATTATCTGTGTGAAAAGTTTGATTGATAGCCCTAAAATTTAACTGATTTTTTTTTTTTTTGTCTTCTGTGGTCTTTTAAAAAAGAACTACTTTACTTGTCTTATACTGAAAGAGTGGTTTCTTAGTTTCCTATTTCTCCTTGCATCTCCTGTAGTTTTTCTGTATGTAGGTGATATTGAGGTGTTATTTGATGCATAGGCAGATAGACATAAGAAAAGAATGATTTGAAGCAAGACAGTGGTGTGATTAGATATGCGTCAGAAAGATCTGTGAGGTGGCCAGGTTCTGGGAATACCCAATGATAGGCCAGTTTGGGGGTTCCTGGGATTCATTTGTTTTTCCTCTTACAGAAAGTAGAGTGGTAGTTTCCAGGGGCTAGAAGGGCAGGGGGGAGAATAGGGAGTTATTGATTGATGGCTATAGAGTTTCAGTTTTGCAGGACAGAGTTCTGGAGATGGATGGTGCTGATGGTTGCACAGGAGTGAGAGCATGCTCACTGTCACTGAAATGTAGGCTTAAAAATGGGTTACATTGGAAATTTTATGTGCATTTTACAAGAGTTAAAAATAACTTAAAAAAGAAAGAGCACAATAACAAAGAGGACCACAGGGCTGCCTGGGAGGCTCAGTCCATTAAGCGTCCAACTCTTGGTTTCAGCTCAGGTCATGATCTCAGCATCCTTAGATCAAGCCCCTGAGCTCAGCTCCAAATCTGCCTAAGATTCTCTCTTTCTCCCTCTCCTTCTGCCCCTCCTGTTCGTGCTTCTTCTCTTTCTCAAATAAGTAAATAAATCTTTAAAAAAAAGAGGACCAGAAAGTGGGAAAAAGTATTGTTCTAGACATTTATGTATAGGTTTTTATATGACTATAATTTTCATTTGTCTGGAAAAATGTCCAGGATTGCATATGGTAGTTGTATGTTTAAGGTTTTTGTTCTTGTTGTTGTTGTTAAACTGTCAGACTGTTTTCCAGAGCAGCTGTATCATTTAACATTCCCACCAGCAATTTTTGGGTGATCCAGTTTTGCTGCATCTTTGTCAGCATTTGTTGTTTTCACTATTTTTAATTTTAGTCCAGTCTAATAGGTAGTGATATTTAATTATGGTTTTAATTTGCATCCCTTAATTGCTAATGATGTTGAATAACTTTTCATGTGATTGTCATCTGTATATCTATTTGATGAAATGTCTCTTTGAGTCTTTTGCCTATTTTTTTTTGAATTATTGAGTTTTGGGAATTCTTTATATATTCTAGATTCTGGTCCTTTTCTGGGATGCATAGTTTTGAAATGTTTTCTTCTAGTCCACAGCTTGTCTTTTCATCCTTTTAACAGGATTTTTTTTACAAAGCAAAAGTTTTCAGTTTTGATCAAGTCCAATTTATCAAAACTTTTTAATGCATTATATTTTTGGTACCAAGTCTGAAAAGTCTTTGTCTAGCCCCAGATTTTAAATATTTTCTCTTTTTTGTCATTTTCTAAAAGTTTTACAATTTTATATTTATATTTTGTCTTTTATATATTTCTATTTTATATATAAGTCTGTGATTCATTTGAGTTAATTTTTTTTTTTTTACAACACACATTTTCTTTATTCATAAATGAATCGGACTCTAACAGAGTCTATCTTGGCTTCCTTGGCTTCTGTCTCCCTTCTCTTAATACCTTCCTTGTTCCTTGGATCACCCAAAATTACACTTTATTCACATAACCTAGGTGAAGTTATGTCTCATTTTCTTCACATCCTTTGAGCTCAATTCTTTGTTCTAAAAATACCAATTGTGCTTCCATACATAAAGATCATAAAGGAGTGTCGTATTCTTAATCAATCCTCACGTTCGTTGAGTGTGTTCAGCATCCTACTCTCCTGAGGAATTTCTTGGCCACATCCCTAATGTCACATTTCTTTATTCATAAATGAATCGGACTCTAACAGAGTCTATCTGGCTTCCTTGGCTTCCGTCTCCCTTCTCTTAATACCTTCCTTGAGCTTCCTGGGATCACCCCAAATACACTTCTGTTCACATACCTGGGTGGAAGTCTATGGTCTCCTTTCTCTTCACATCCCAGAGCTCCTTCTCTTGTTCCAAAAAGATGACCAGATCTGGCTTCCATACAACAAGACCAAGAAGAGGAGGTGTCCGTAGTTCTCTAACATCACATCCCTCTACAGTTCCCGTTGAGTGTGGTTCAGGCATCCCTACTCCTCCTGAGAGAATTCTATGGCCACATCCCTGAATGTCAGCAGTCCCTGAGAACTGGCCATTTCTTCTTCTTTCACTTTGTCCTCTAGATTTCTTTCTCAGAAGAGATTCATGGAGAAATCACCTGAGTTAATTTTTATATAAGTTATGAGACATGGGTTGAAGTTCATTTTATTTTTGCCTGTAGATGTCCAATTATTCTGGCAACCATTTGTTGAGAAGTCTGTCTTTCCTTCACTGAATTGCTTTTGCTCCTTTGTAAAAAATCATCTGGGCATATTTATATGGGTTTCTTTATGGGTTCTGTATTCTGTTTTATTGATCTATAAATATATTTTTCTACTTATACCACACAGTTATGATTATTCTAGGTATATGGTAAGTGTTGAAGTTGGGCAGACAGAGTCTCTCTCTCACTTTATTCTCATTTTTCAAATTGTTATAACAATTCTAGTTCCTTTGCCTTCTACATAAACACTTTGCATATCTTTAACCTTTTCTATCTTCTTTCAACCACTTTGACCTTTTAATTTTCTGTATCCAATTTTTGTTTCCTTACATGTTTTCCAGCTCATCCTCAATTTCCCTCATTAAGTTTTCATTCAAATCTGTAACCCTTTTCACAACTTGTAGCTAATTCTTCATTTATTCAATTTCTTTGAATTTGGTCAGTTTCCCCTGCATTTTTTTCCCCCGTTTTGTTGTTGTTGGGTGGGGTTTTGGGGTCCATTTCTTAGTTTTAAAATTTCTGATTCTGAGTGTGTGCACTCAAGTGTGTCATGTCTGCTCGTCAAAGGTACTTATTTCAGTTTGGTATATTGTCTTACAACTTTCCTTTGTGACATAGATGGTTATTTGATGAGAATTTCTAACAGCTGAGATGATTGTATTTCCATTTCATGGTTTTTTCCCCCCTACAGGAGTTTTATAGTGAATTTAGGTTTTTTTCCCTACTCCTTAACACTTCAAGGTTGGGTTATTATTTTAAGAGCACCATGTCTTGTCAATTTTGTGAAATACAGTTGTGTACATGGATGATGATGATGGTACAGAGGCAGTAGAAAGAAGGAATTCCTGTCTTTTGTTTTTCTTTCCTGTCTTCTGGATCCTTAATTTCCCCCTTTTCCTCCTTTCTTTTCACTGCTATCTCTTTTATGGACCCAACCCATTCTCAATTTACATTCATCTCTTATGAAAATGACACTTGTCCCAGGCTGCTACCTTAGATTTTGCTTGATTTTGAGCCCTTTTCCTGGGGCTAGTACCATGAACTACCAGATACTGACTTTTGTTCTCATTTTAGCACTTATTTGCGGTGTAGTTTTTCTTTCTGTGGACAATTTTGTCTGTTTTGCCTGTGTCCTAAACTTCTCTCTCTCTCTCCTTTCTCTCTCTCTCTCTCTCTCTCTCTCTCTCAAACTTCTCTTTCTCTCCTCTCTGTCTCTGTCTCTCTCTCAGAGTCTCTTACATCTGCCCTTACCCTACTCTCTGGACCCAAAGGTTCATAGTGGTTGTTGTTTGACTTTTTATTTTTATTTTTTATAAACTGAAGTTTAGCATACTCTCGGCTTCCAAGTAATGCCGATAGTATGGGTTATGGGTGATTCAATTTGTACTCTGTTCTGTGGCTAGGATATGTGAAGAGGTACGGATTCAAATGGCTGCCATTATCCTGCCAGAAGCCTCTAGAATATAATAATTTATTGACCAAAAGGCATCATGCAGTTCCTATAAAACTTGTGCCATAAGGGGACACTTGGGGGTAAAATTTACATAATAGTAAAATAAAACTTACATAACAACTTTCTTTTTATAACCAGGACAATAAAAATTCTTGGACTTGGATTATAGTTCTAAATAATTTATCTCTTTTAAATAAGTGAAATAGAAAGGCAGGCATAGGAATCTCATGTTTCAACACTAGAAAGGATATCAAATAATGATTGTATCATATATTATTTTAAAGGTGAAAGACAAGTTAGAGAGCACCTAATCTAATCCAATGTATCAGTATACAGGTGAGGCTAAGAAAAGTAAAGTAATTTGTCTAGGTTTACCCTAAGAGTTACAAGAAGGGGTGCACCTAGAACCAGGTTCTCTTGGCTCCCTATCCCTATTTCCTCTTCTGTCACATGGTCCCCATTGTGGTTTGGCCTTTGGTAAGTTAAGTGTCATCATGAGCCTTCTCCTTTTGGGACAAAAGAAATTAAATCAGTTGGCCAAGATTGACTGTGTAGTAGGCAGCAAAGGTAGGTTTGAGGAAGGCCAGAAGCCTTCCTATGCAACTTTCACTGATTGTGTGGCACATTTTGCCCACCTTCCTTTCTGCTCTCTTTTTCCTTAAGAGCTGATGAACATCTGAAATTTTTCAGATCAATTCATGGGTCTGTAGTATTCTCAACAGAGTTTACATCTCATATTCATTTTTATTAAAGGGGTGAGTGTGGCTCAGAGGGTTGATGGTACACACAGGTGCAAGTTTACAGGCCTTGAGAAACAAGGTTTGCACCTAGGCTTTTCCTCTGTACCTCTAAAGCCGTGTCAGATCTTCTTGGTCTAACTCAACCACCCAACTTCCGCCTGCTTCAAAGGCAGTGTACTTGCTGTCATCGCTTCCTGACTGTTGACAAGAGGCTTATCCATCAAATTCTTCTTTGGGTGCTCTTGAAATGTGTACCTCATGTATGTCAGGGTTGCTTTGTGTTGAATTTTCTTTGTGAGCGAAGGACATAATGTTCTTCTCTGCTGCGCCAATAGCACTTTCCCATATACACTCAGGGAAAGCCTTTTCCCCTCTCAACAAGGCTCAAAAGTCTTGACTAGAGTGCTTCAGAAATAGGCCTGGTTTATACTTTTATCAAAACAAGCAGAGTCTGGGCAATTCCTAGCTTGGAAGAGCACCAGTGGTCTAAAATTTTCCTAGGCAAGTGCACAAATGGTGTTACCAAAGGGCAAATGTATAGCACTCTGATTCTCCCTTGATTAGGAGAAGGGGTGCCCATGCTTACTTGGCGAAAGTGAAGGTGACATCATACAAAGTGAGAGGCTGGTGTTCATGGGGTGAAAGGGCTGATAGCATGTGGAGGTGTGATGTAGGGGACGTGGCCCTCGGGATGCCTCATTGTGCTCATCTTACAGTTCTGCAGGGCAAGAAGTTACATTTACTATTTTTTTCTTGATGGAATATACTGATAGTCCCTATATACATTCACAAAATAATTAAAGTGATAATTAGATATGGTAACAGAAAGATCTCGAAATTTGTGTAGAACTCTTTCCTGAACATGCTATGTTATTAGCATACTTTGGAGTTCCCCCAGAGGAACCTCTGTATCTCATCTCTCTGGTTCCAAGAGCCCCCAGGCAGAGCTGCCTGCATTTCTCCTGGGCCTCCCACAGCACCACACATCCATCCCCTTTTCTCCTGGGGTAAGAAAGAAAATGTAATGGACTCATATTTTGATTCCAGAGACTGTATTTTGGTACCTGAAGCTTTTCTGGAAATGTCTCTGACACTGGATCGATCCTTTTTTCTCTCCTCTCTTCCTTGACAATGATTTCTCTCATGTGTAAAATCATGGTTGGAGCGTAGGCTTTGAGACCAGATAGACTGTGAGGTGGCCATTCCATCTTATTAAAACTCTCAGTGATGCGCTTTCCCCATCTGTAAAATGGACATATGTTACTGTCTGGGTGCCCATGAGGATTCAATGGTATAATATGTGTACAATTCTTAGCAACTGTCAGACATACTGTAAGTTCTCAATAAATGGCATTTATTATTAGCAAGGTGGGTAATCTCTGTATGGTACCTAGACTTGTGTTTGGCCTAGTTAACCAAAAACCAGTCGAAATTATATTACTAATTTGAGTGGCTCGTGAGGAACTTCGAACTGAGCATACCTCCTAGGGAGGTCTGCCAAAACCTTTTACATTTTCTTTCAACACCAGATCAAATAACTCTGGCAACAGGTGAGTAGCGTGATTCTAGCAAGGCACAGGGATTGCCTGCAGCTGTTTTGTCCTATGATCCTATGCATACCTGAAGCCTTACTTTAGGAAGCCAGGAACATATCCTAGTGAATAGGTTCAGCCAACACGGGCAAGTCTTTTGAAAAGTTATATTGTGATTGAATTAGCTAAGTCTTTGTTAACTATCCTATCAGGTAGCCAGCCTGGCCCTCAGAGAGTTAACAGTCCTGTGTGAAGAGTGAAGGTGCAGCCCTTGGGGCCTTAAGCCTTATTTTTGTTTTGTCTTTTTTTTAAATAAGAAAAAAAATCTGAACAGCAAATTGAAATAAAACATAGGATCCATTCTTGGACCCTCCCTTTGGCAATACCATGTGGGTGGTAATGGAGGACTTGGGTTTGAATCTTGACTCTGCCACCGGCTAACCTGTGGCCTTGAGCAAATAATTTTCTCTCTTGGGTCTTATGTCTCTATTCATGCAATGGGTTACTAAAGAACTAGGTGAGGTCACTCACGTGAAACACTTCCCACAGTGCCTGGTATTTAGTTCCTTCGTTATTTTTACCTCCTTTCAGCAGCTAATAGGATTTTCTTTTGAGGCACCATGACTGATTAAGTGATTCCAAGTCAGGGGTGCCCAGCGTGGTGCTAGAGATTGTAGAGTTTATTTTGTTGCCTTAAGCCCAATAGGACCTTCGTAGTTCTTAGCGGAATAAAAAGGCTATATATATATATATTATTTTTTTTTTGAAATGTACTTTTTTCACTCTCTTGGTTTCAGTATTCGGGATTTCACACGGAAAGATCTGAATCTGATCACGACAGCCAGTGGGGTGGAAGTCCCCTGACCGACACAGCCTCTCCACAGCTCCTGGACCCCTCGGAGAGGCCGGGCTCTCAGCATGATGCATCATGCGCCTACAGACAGTTCTCTGATCGCAGCTCCCTCTGCTACGGCTTTGCACTGGACCATTCCAGGCTGGTGGAGGAGAGGCATTTCCACACCCAGGCCTGCGAGGGAGGCCGGTGTGAGGCAGGCAGGTACTTCCTGGGAACGCCACAGTCCGGGAGGGAGCCCTGGTGGGGCTCTCGGGCAGCCTTGCCCCTGACCAAGTCTTCCCCAGAAAGCAGAGAAGCCTATGAAAACAGCATGCCTCACATCGCTTCAGTCCACAGGATCCACGGTAAGGGCAGCTGAAATGACTTCTGAGCCGGTGGCATTGGGCCCCTGGGCAAGTTTCTCATATTCTAGGTTTGACACAGAAGGGACTGACCTAGTGGTTTTCTCCTTTGAATTTACAAATCAGAAACTCAACACCAGTCGGATTTTATAAACCAAACCCACTCTTTTTAAGTGTAGTGATTTTGCTTAATGGTTGCCAAATGCATTTATATTTTAGAGGTGAGTAAAAATTATTCCCGTTGCAAACGTCATAAAAAGTATAGAAATTAAAGTCAACTGTGGAGTAAGTCTCCTGAACTTGTAAGATGTATGTGTTTAAAGGTCTTATGTATTATTTTCTTCTGTATTCTGGTGCTTCAAAAGTGGACCTCTGTAGTTTTGGGGCTCATTTAGCAATGCTTCTCAATGAGGGCCCAACTGACCTGTTGGGGAGGCCAGGCTTTGCCTTATGGCCTGTCACTCACTTCACAGGTGTTTTAACCCTCCTGGCCCTCTGAGCATTCAATACTGGTCACCAGCCCCTTCCAGCGTTATTAGGACAACCCACAATGTCTTCTGTGAGTAAAAGATGGGGTGATGTCTAGAACTCATGGAAACTTTACCCTGGGATTGTTATGCAGTCTTACGACCACATAGAAATGGGCACTGCGGCTGAAGCCGTTAGTGTCAGCGCCCTTCTTTGTTCATTTCAAAGCCAAGTGGTGAAGGAGAGCCCATTCTGTCCATTCTAAGCTTGGGGCCAGGCAGCTCTCTGACTCCCTCCCTATTGCATTAAAAGTCAGTGACATAAAGATTGATCTAATGGGGTGATATTTCTCTTCTTGCTGGGTCTTGAGGATGGAAAATGTGCTAGACAATGCTGTACTCACCCATAGGCTTCCTGTCAAATACCACCCAGGCACTGACTGCCTTCCACGAAGGATTTTAATTTGTTTCTGTTTTTGCTTTTTATTTTTCTGCCTTTGTTTCAAGTTTCTCTAGTATGGTAGGCTGGTAATGGAAACCCAGGGCAAAGGGCAATTGCTTGCCAAAGAATGGAGTGAAGCGAAAATCCTGGCTTAACCTACAAGGGCTGGAAGAAAATAATAGAAATAAAATAAGAAGAAAAAGGAAAAGGAAAGCAATGAATAGTGTGATCCAGGGCTTCTCTTCTGCATTAAGCAGTTTACAGCTTTCATATGTCCCTTCCTGCTTTTCTTTTCCCTTTTTATACGGACTTCACACTGCTTTAAGAATAATGCAGTTTATGGAGTATATTTCAGATGCATTGTTCCTCTGCATTAGGTCTCTCTCCTTGGTTCAGAACAGATTGTTATTAACATTTTAAATATTTATTTATTCTTTACCTTACTTCAGAAATAATCTAAGATACCAAAGTTATCATGTGAGCATATGTGAAACTGAGATTTATATCTCTGGATTTGAGGAGACAATATTTATATTTTTGATTGGAATAAGATAAATACATATATATGTATATTTATATGTATATATAAATGTATGTATATGTATATTTAACCCTCAGATAGTTTTAAAACTAACATTAGAGCTTTATTGTAACTCTCTTTATGATACATTTAATAATTTTAACACTTTAGATGATTTATTTGGAATTGGGAAAGTAGTCCAGTCTTTATTATTGTCTTCCTCAAACCCAGTGGAAAGCATTTTCTAAGCATCAGTTTAACATGCCATTTCTCTAGAAAATATCATAAACCAGATGCTATGCATTTTTCTTTTATTATTTACATTCAGACAGGGCCAATGATATGCATACATGGAGAGGTATAAACACACTGCAATTTTGCTAACTGGCATCCACAACCCATGAACCTTCTAAAAAGCTTGTGGTAAATTTCATCCGCACCTAAAAGTCACTGAGAACCATGACTGCCAGCACGATATATTGATGCCTTGTCATGTGATCCTGTGTCTGTTTCAAAAATTTGTGCCCATATTGAAAATCAAAAATAAAAGTTTTTTTTAAGAGGAAAAAGAAATACACTGACATTTTGGGGGATGAATTTTGAGACCACTTACTTTTTACTTTTTCTGATTTCTAGGGCGAGGTCACTGGGATGAAGATAGTGTGGTCAGTTCTCCAGACCCTGGGTCTGCCAGCGAATCAGGTGACCGGTATCGCCCTGAGCAGTATCAAAGTAGCCCACACGAACCTAGCAAAATTGAAACTCTGATAAGAGCCACCCAGCAAATGATTAAAGAAGAAGAGAACAGACTGCAGCTAAGGAAAGCCCCCCCGGACCAACTGGCTTCCATTAATGGAGCTGGGAAAAAACACTCCCTCTGTTTTGCAAACTACCAACAGCCCCCACCAGCAGGCGAAGTCTGTCACGGCTCTGCTCTTGCCAACACTTCACCATGTGACCACATCCAGCAGAGAGAGGGAAAGATGCTGAGCCCTCACGAAAATGACTATGACAACAGTCCCACTGCACTGTCTCGAATAAGTAGCCCCAATTCGGATCGCATTTCAAAATCCAGTTTGATCCTAGCTAAAGACTATCTACATGCCGATATGTCTCCACATCAGACAGCAGGAGACCATCCTGCCGTCTCTCCAAACTGCTTTGGTTCTCACCGGCAGTATTTTGATAAGCATGCGTACACATTAACTGGATATGCCCTGGAGCACTTATATGACAGTGAAACCATTAGAAACTATTCCTTGGGCTGTAATGGCTCACACTTTGATGTAACGTCCCATCTAAGGATGCAGCCAGACCCGGCACAAGGACACAAGGGAACATCTGTTATAATAACCAATGGAAGCTGATGTTTTTCTAAAATATTTTGTTCTTTAAGGATCTCTGAAACATATTTATAGTTTAATGCCCCATTACCAGCATTTACTATGCCACAGATGGTTAGAGAGGATGATTTAAGTTACTGGATATTTGACATGTGTTCCTGCAAAATCAAAGAGCACTAGCATTCAGGGTTACACACAGATAATGGAGCTAAAGTGAATACATAAATTGCCCCTTTAATTATATGGGAACCAGAATAGATAAATTTTGAATTGGAAAGTACTCTTGTAGATTAAGTGAGCATATATACCACATGAAAGGACTGGCGGAAGACAGCATTGCATTGTGATGACCCAGTAAACCTCATACACACAGACCACTATCCACAAACTGCTATGTAAACTTTATATGCAGAAATGTAGACTATATACGTTAAATACAGCCCAAATGGGTAAGTTTTCTTAACCCTAGCACATTAAGCTTATTAAAGAAATTTCCATTCCTAAAATAGCTAAGAAAGAGAGAGATACATCTTGTACTGGTTTCTTCGTTGTGGTTTCAACCAGCCAGCTCATTTGGTTCAGGCATAAATTAGGGAAATGGTTCTGGATATGGTACAAGAATGAGTTTCCACCTGGTATCCATTATAAGCAATCAGGAAGTGGTGATTTTTCACCTTACTTCTGAGTTAGACAAGGAACAGGATCACACTGACATAGCAGGAAGGGTTTTCTAAGTAAAATCACCGAGATGTTGGGACACACATCAAAAACCTGGTGTGCCCGATTGGAAATAGTTTAGTAAAGACGGAAAGGCCAGAGACAAAGAGAAATGAAGTGACAGCTCAACACAATTTAAGGCTCAGAATATGTAATCAATGTATTTGGGGTTTATAAAACCAACCAAATAAAACACTCAAACCGCTTCACCAAGAAAAGAGGCTGGTAAGTGCAAAAAAGAACTAAGGCAAGCCAGTGGAGCTCTACCTGGCAGCAGTATAAGTGAAGACATTTTCAAAGCACAGATGTGCAAATGTGACAACATGTGGAAAGCCGCAGGAGAGAGCCTAGGATAAAAGCGTGGGCTGATAGACAAGTGGTTGAAAGGGCAAGAGTGTGCTTCCATTGAAGGAGGATGCAAAGCGCTCATTTTCCTTATGGTCTGTGAACACTGAAAACAACAAATTTGGTCTTAAGTTCATGTGATATGGTAGAAAAACCAGCAGACTAGAGTGCAGGACCTCTGGGTTCCTGTTCTGACCCCTAATTTATTTTGGGAATTTCGATGTATCACTGAGCATGCATGGGTCCTAGTTTCTTTCTTTGTATGGCCGTTCTGACGTGCCATGATTCTGTGGATCATCAGTGTGACAAAACTACACTGGTCAACCAGTTACCTCTCTGCTATCAGCTGTCAAGGTGGATCATTCTGACTTTTCTGCACTCTTACAGAGGTCTAGGTGCTTTGTAACTGCAGCAGGTGCATGGGCTCTTGTAGGCATGCGTAGTTATAGTCAACTTTCTGGTTGAGCCCAAATGTAGATGGTAGAAACCGATGAGGGAGTAAAACAATAAGTAAGATTTATTCAATGTACTATTCTCTAGTAATCAAAGCAAAATGACATGAGTGATTAGAGAAGTTTCATAGACAGTATTTCTTAGGCGTCCCATGCCTGAAACTCTTGCCATCTGCAAGGAGGGGAATGTATTAGAAGAAATGGACTGATAATTTTGAAGACAGAACATGACACTGACCACTCAGGGATTAGTATTCTATGTCCATCATTTAACACAATTGTTTGGCAGTTTATAGATAGGTGACAATCTGAATGATGATAATCTGAGAGATGAATACTGGGTTGTTTGTACATGAGAAAATAGGCTACGTGAAATTAAATACATATTTCTTGGTTATGACACAGTGACATTTGTGTCATAAATGGAAAAGGTGCAAGTGAGAAAGTGGTTATCGTATATACTTTCAAAAAAGTTCAATGAACAATAAAAACTACATTTTAAAACAGAAGCAAAAATGTTCAGTGATTTTGAGAAAAATATTCATGAAAAACCCCTGGGTTTTTGAACAATTTGAAACACGAAGTAAGGTTTTAGGGATGCTAAAGTTTTGGGGGGAATCCTGTGGATGGATAAGTGGTTCAAAGACACAAATATCTGAAGAATATGGTGTATTTTGGGAAAGGACATCTATGCAGGTGGGTTTTACTGATGGATATACATTCTCCCAAAAATGTCAGGGACAGATGCTATAAAATAAATAGAATCTTAAGAATCAAGGAAAAGGAACTGATATGATAGAAAAGAATGTCATTAAAGAGATTTCAGTGAAATTTTAAAATGGCAGATAGTTAATTGATGATAAATAAATTATGAACTCTACAAATAGGGGTAATGAGAAAGAATTAAATTCTTTAAAATGGTATGACCAATATTTTTAAGTGAAGACAGAAGTAATTATGCTACATCCTAATTAAAAATTTTGGTAGGAAAAAAAATTTTTTTTGGTAGGCTAACCCAGCTTTAAATACAAACCACTTATTTAATTTACACGTCAATAATTTTATAGTGGCAGATTTATTACATGACATGTGATGTCTTATAGGCCCACAGTATTTATAAGCTTACAATTTTTGCATTGTGGCATGATTATTACAAAGTGATCCCAAAATAAGATGAGACAGTTTATGACAAACTACCTTTTTAATATATACAAAAATGTGTTAGAATGTCTTTATAATCTACATTATCTTGTTCTGTCCAGGAACATATTTCCTCATAACGAAAATGTCATCTTTCTATGTCTTTGTAAAATATGAGCGATAAAAATATGTATGTTCCCAATAACTTTAAGTCTGCTTTAGTTTTAATTCTTGATTTTCATCACTTTGCCAAATGTTGAGAATCATGATACTAGATTGAAATAGAGTGAAGTATGATTTTTATATCACCTTGGGGCTTCATAAAAATGTGCTATATCCAACTCCTAGTATAATATGTAGCAATTGATTAGATGATACAAATTCATGCTTTCTAATAGGAATTTATTTATCTACCTGTCATACCTACTTTAAAAATTTGGATGACCAAAGGAATAAAATAATATTTCCCCAATGTTCTTTGAGAAAATTCTATTAAAATTATTGAGAACATACAGATTTGATGTGTTATTTTTGGAGGCATAATATTAATGTCATAATTACTACAGGTTAGACATTTAGGTGTCCTTCAGTTTCACAAATCTTTTGATATACTATGCTGACTATAAGGGGCTAGCTTTTCTTAACTGTAATTGCCTGATCTAGGATAATATGATACAGTGCTGATGTGACATTCACAATGAGACAGGATGCAATAGGTAATTTGCTTTCAGTGTTTATACAGAAAACCCACTTATTCTCTCTTGATTATATTTTATAGGGCTAGAATATTTCCATCGGGTACTATTCTTAATTCTCTCTACACCCTGCTGCCACATGCTGCCTTTGGGCAGAGAATCCCACTTAAAATAAGCTTTAATGGGATCTTCCAGAAAAGGATAATATGCTCCATTTTCTTTTCTTTTTTAAATGGAGGATAAGGATCTATTCAATAAAAGGTCATTTGGAAAATATGCATAGTTATTTTAAAATAAAAAGAAAGGCTTTTTACCCCCAAGACCTAGACCAAATAAGTTTGATAGAAGACACTATAGCTAAAGAGACATTCTGAATACAGATATATTATTTTATAGCTCTCTCTCTCTCTTTCAAGAGCAGGACATTCCTAAGATACTCAGTGCAATTCTATTAGTACTAGTAGTATTTGGAAGTGACAGAGTGAATGCTGATATTTGGAAAACTGAAGATTTGGTTATTTTAGGGTTACTTACCTTGCCCAGTGGAATAGCTTACACTTTAATATACTTTCTTTGATTTAAAAGAAATTTTTAATGCCCAGATTTGGTTCCCCAGTCCACTCAAACCATACAACATAGATATACATTCTATTTTCTGAATGACTTAAAGAATGTAAATCCTATGGCTCTCCAAATAAGTGATTCAACTTTCATGTAAATGTCAGTTTTTGTGAATAGGAATTTGACTCTAAAACAGCAAAATCTACTGGTTAGTTCTTACTGGGACATGCGTGGAGGATAAGACATTGTTCTAAACTTTGAATGACAGAACGACTATTGACTCATGCAGAGGGTATCTTACATAGAAAATGATGTTCTTGGGGGAAATTACCAGGTGGTGCTCATTTCTTGTGCACAAGAGTTGTACGGGTAGCACTTAACTCAAAAAGTGATATTGTGCTCATATTCTAATAGGGGTTTGTTCAGAGTTCCTTCTCTAGGACTGTGTGCAGAAAGGCTATGTGTGTGTGTGTATGTGCGCGCGTGCACATACACACACACAGATGTAAAGCAAGTAACAAGACTCTGTTCTGCTGTGCTCCTTAAAAACTGATGGTTCACACAAGAATTCCTAATAATTTTGAACCAAACACAATTTTATTTATTGCAATTTTGTTGCATGGGACTTTGCTTTCATACACCTATATAGTGGAGAGTTTGTCCTAATTTGCTGATCTGGAACACATTTAATCACAGTTGGATTTACACCAACAACCCTGGTGTGTTTACATTTCAAAAGAAATGAAATTGGCGTGGAAAAATTTTTAGAAGTACTGTAACTTTTTTCCGTTTTTTTTTTCCAAAGGGAAATATTTCGAAAAGTGAAACTTATAAGTAGGCACTTCAAAAAAGATAAAATATTTTATGTTTGTTTTTTGACTGACATGCTATAAAAAGGATTATATTTGTGAAAGAAGATACTCATTGCCAATATTTCAAATACCATCTTGCAATGTATAGTTTTTAGTGACATCGTAGTATAAATCTGTAATTTGAACTTTTACTTTGGAATGTAAAGTAGAAAATATTAGCTATGTCAATGATATCTTGCAAAGTGTTCCCATTTATAATTATTTATATTGTAAATAGCTTTCTGAAGTAAATTTGAAGTTAATGTGCATAAAATGTATTTATTATGTGAGGAATTTTTTTGGTTTAAAATATAGTTACCAATATGCAGTTTGAGTCTGAATTATTCATTGAATGAAAAGTCTATAGGACAAAACAGATTGTCCACTCGAAGACTAGGACTGTAAAGAAGTAAGAACACCTTTAGCTCTAGATTCTGTTGGAATAGGTAACACACACACACACACACACACACACACACACACACACACACTACGAGACCTAGCAATAGAAGCTTACACAAATACATAGTAACTATTTAGTAATGGGCCTGATTTTTCAATAGATACTATAAAATGGTTTCTCAGCTTAAAACATTTTAGGATGTTCAGTGGTTTCTCAATTTAGAACATCCCCTTTTTGCTAAAATAAACAAGAAATTTAAAAGTATGGATTACATCTTTAATGTCAAGGGAAAAGAAAGCCTATGAGATTTTTTTTTTAGTTTGCTGTCATTCAAAAACCCATCTTGAATAATTTAGATTTTGGAATCCAAAGTGGTTTTTAAATCTAGAGTTAGTAATTTATGTCAAATAGAAATAGAATTCCAGGTAGTTCATAGCACCCAACATGTTTTTTTTTTTCCCTCCAGGGGTTTTTGATATATCTTGGTGTATTCTAGAAACTGTCAACCATAAGCCAATTTGACAACCATACACAATATATTTTTAATTTAATGGAAATGTTTGTATTTCATAAAGCTCTTTTGACAAAGCTGCCCCAAATATCATTATTATTAATATTATAGCATTTATCAGATATTTTTTACCATAATTCTGTAAATAATTGTTTTAGTGTTTTTGTTTCTGAAAGTAAAATTGTTTTCACTACTTCATACTTCAAAATAACTGCAGTTTCAATTTAATCTACAACATTTATGGAATACCTAGCATATGCCTTGAATGGAATAGACACCAAGAATCTGCCTCATTGTAGGACTTTTTAGGAAAGCACGTAGAGAGGGTTCTTGATTTTCCTTTTGTGCTTTGAAAGTGGAAATTCTTTAGATAATCATAAAAATGACAAGCATTTATTGAGTTGCCATGTAACAGGCATTGAACCAATCTTAGATTATCACTGAAGTCTGAATGGAGACCATCACTGAAGGAGATATTCGTATGCTCCATTTCAGTAATGAGGAAAGTGAGACTGAGTCGTTAAGTAACTTAGTGACACAGCCAACAATGGTGGAGATGAAATTTGAACCCAGGCAGGTTTACTCCAAAACATTACTTCATTCTGCTCTCAAGTCATTAAAAAAGAAAACTGTGTGCATGGCAGTTGCATAAAACATATCATTCAATTCGGCCAAGGGCGGCTCCAGCAGCCCCATGCATGGTTTTAGGGTGAGGGATGCTCTTTCTCCATTATTCCACTGACACATGATGGCTAGCCTGCGGGAGACAAGAGGCCAAGTCCACTATCCCCTTAACATATATTATTTTGCTTCCTGCCAAATGAGCATTCTGATTTATAGGAACACGGATACCAAGAAAAGTCTATGGCACAATTAATTACAAGTAGAGTATCTTAAGAAGATCCTTATTATTTGAAAAAATTTTTGAGGCTCTCTCAATGTACAAAATACAAGTGGTTTAAATTGTAATTAAAAACCGTACATAAAAAACACTATAGATTTTTTACCCAACATTTTCAGGGTATGCATCCCAACAAGTATTACTTTTTCATAATTGTCATTAATTATTCTGCTTTATTTCATGAAAACCTTTCCTTTTTCATAAAGACCAATCGAAGCCCACACCACCAAGAACAGATGTGCCAATACTGCCCTGTATTCAAGGGCCCGGTTTTGAGGGTACTTTGAGGGTAGAGCTTACTAGACTGTTGCAAACTACCACATTATGTGTTTGCCTCATTTGAAGGAAACAGCTAGAAAGTTATCTGACAGGAAGGCTGCTCCTCAGAACGTAGATGATTCCTATAAGACGTCTTTAAGCAACAGCATGAGCCTGCTGGGATCTTGCTGCCTTGGTGATTGTGGTAACTCCTGGGTGCCAGCAACTGGGCAGCCTGTTTAGCCATCCCTGGCCCTTGGCCTCTCCCTCATAGTGTCGGGAGGGTCAGTTCTTTGTGGCACTTCTTGGCCTTTTCATAATTATGCTTTATAACTTAACATGTGCTGTATTTACCGATGGAATTAGATCCAGGGTGGGAGAAATGTAAAACAGCCTCTGCTTTGGGAGTTTGTAATCTTTGCTTTGTTCAGCTTCCCCCAGGTCAGGCTCCTGTGTGGGGAATAATTCCATATGGGAATCTCACTTGAGTGCCATCTACGTAAACCTTAAAGGAAATCTTGGCAGTATCTCCTGAGCCATAAGGAAATCATTCTCAGTTTCTGGTGAGGATTTTCTGATAGCTTTGTGTGATAAATATACTATATATATATATTTTTTTTTCCAATCTGAACCCAAGGAGTCTTCTTATGGGTAAAATCTCCAGAGTTCACTTGGGAAAGAGTAATTGGGATCTAATGTGAGAAGAATCATCCAGACAGTAATTGAGGTTCATTATTCGGTGCATTTCTACATCTCTAATTTCTAATTTCAGCTCCTGTGTTAGTCACATGCCCCATTAGGTAGGCTAGACAGGTTTATCTATGGTGTCATGCCAAATAAACCTTTTCATTTAAAAGGTCAGGGACACATTTTTAATAAACATTTGCAATTCTGTTATATGATTAAAGGTTATCAATAGCTAAGAAATTTTTTTTAGGGTGGTGAGGAGAAGAAGTGGAACACTAGCAAGCTTTTACATTACTTAAAAACATCTTTCATCCACCTGTGCACCTTGCTTATATACATCTACTGTAGAATTAATCCTGATATTTTTTCTGCATAAAATTAAAATATTTAGAAGGTATCTTTTTTAAAAAAAATTATTTACTTGAGAAGCAGAGAGACAGAGAGAGAGAGAGAGAGAGGAGAAAGAGCAAGAGCAGAGAGAGGGGCAGAGGGAGAAGCAGACTCCCTGCAGAATAAGGAGCCCCATGCAGGACTGCATCCCAAGACCCTGAGATCATGACCTGAGCCAAAGGCAGATGCTGCACCAACTGAGCCCCCCAGGGGGCCCTGTAGCAGGTGTCTTTTAATGTAAGACATAGAATGTTTTATTTTTGAAATTAATTTTTTTTTCATGGACACTGCCTTTGTTCCATTTAATGTCCCCAAAAAGGAAATAAGATGAGTGAAAAATTCTAGCACTCTTTCTAGTCCCTTTGGTTGGTTTATGGCCAGGTCTCCTTTTGAGATTTTTCTGTTGTATGATATTGCTCCAACCTTTTACCTTTTTCTCCAGCTTATCTCATCTTAGAGACACATTATTTTACTTCAATGACCATCTCTAAATGAGAAGAACTTTAAAACATATGCATCTATAGCCATCACGCCACTGTCACATGTACAAAACTAATGATAAATTCTCCTGTGACACTTTTTAAAAGGAGGAGATGGAGACCAGGCATGAAGTTCTATCCTTATTCCTTATGGTCCTGATGCTTCTCTGGACCCTTCTTCCATCCCTCCACAGCTCTCTTGGTCTACTTACCCTTCCTTCCGTCCTTTCCCTTTTGCCTCCTCTCAGCTCCTCCCCTGGATTTTTACACGTACTAGTGTTCTTTTGAACATCGAAATGAGGTATATATCACATGCATGCACACCCATGTGCACCACATGCATGCACACCCATACACACACACACACTCAGATGAGCCCAGCCTCCAGCTCTTTCCTACTCAGCTACTCTTGGCTCAATTCTCACAGCTGCTGTTTTAATTCTCAGGAGCAATCTGAATCCTACTCTGAGTTGAAGGCCAAGGGCTCTGGGGTCCTTGCTTCCCCGAAATATCTTGATTTCTCTTCCCAGCATCTCAAAATACATCTGCGTCTTTGCACTTCTTTTCTGGCCACCCATCTCATGAACCAGGTGCCTCTGCTCTGTCACATGGGGATGTCATGTCAAGGTTCCAGTATCCCCGAAACCTGTTGTGAGCTTCCTCAGAAGCAAGGCCTGGGGAGCCCCCCCCCAAGTATATAGCAGTAGAGGTTGGCTCTGAGACTGCACTCCTGCCCTTACCACTTCCCCTCATTCATCCTCCAGTCAGCCTCCATTTAACACTTACCAAGTGCCTCCATGTTCCACGTCCAGCTAGCCCCTGGCAATGCAGACAAGACACAGGGGGGCCCCTGACTCAAGATGTTCATGTTTGGGGGGTGGGGTGGAGGAGAAGACCAGAAGGCCTCCACTCCTCCTCCACCTCCCTCAGAGCTGCCCCTCCACTGAAGCCTGCCTCTGGTGGCCTCCCCGACAGGCCCTGGCCACAACCCCCTCTCCCCTCAGACTCCCTTTGTCTCTGAAGTCCCCAGGGTTGATGTCCTTAGCCAGCTTGGCAGTTACTCCCTCACATTCTGGAGTGTGCTCCTCTGGGCTCTTCCGTTAGCAGCGGGACTGCTCCCCATCCCTCCCTCACCTCCGTCCCCAGGCCCCAGAACAGTGCCCCATGCAGCACCAGAAACCTGGTAAATATATTTCAGGTTATTGCATTTCGTTCTATGGTCCCTGTTAGGAAACTTCCTGTGGCTTGTGCTACCCAGCCTTGATAATTCTTATTATCCGGAATAATACTCTGGATCCTATAAACGTGATTATAGCTGCCTCAGGTTTTCTCTTTTTCCTTTGGGCGAAGGGGTTTGCAATTTGCTTTCAACGTTCTGATTTTGAGACCCTCTAATTTCCCTTCTCCTGTTCTCTGCAGTGTATCTCCCTCCCTGTCGGCAGAGTCTTCCTCCCACAGATTTTATACACTTCATCTGTTTAAAAAGCTCTCTTGTGTCCCTATTGCACCTGAACGAAATTTAAATCCCTTAGTTGTCACATGAGGTGCTTCACAGCTGAGCCACCAACTACCTCCTGGGTCATTTCTCTGTCTGGGCCCCCCTGGACACCCAAGGTTTCTGAGGTGTCCCTCTTCTTGGAATGTGCCACTCCTTTCGCTCCCCTAGGCCTTGGTACCGCCTGTTCTCTGGACTGCTTTACAGCCGTTCTTTATGGGGAAAATTCTTCTTCACCCTTTAGGGCATGGAGTTCTTCTGCGATGCCTAAAGTCTGACTCCCTTTTGGGAAAGTTTTACACTTCCTCTCTGGGCTCGCACAGCACTTGGTTCATATTTCTGTTAAGATAGTTATAGAGCACACTAGGAGTTGTAGGATCTTTCTTGAATTATAAAAACAACAGGCTAGTTACAAAATTGACAGTGCAGACATGCTACAGTCATAAGAAGAATACATACAATTTTGCTACCTTTTTTTTCATTCAACAATGTATTATGGGCATCCTTCATGTCGGTTTCTATGTATCTCTTTTATTCTCTTTAATGGATATATAATATTTTCTAGTATGGGTGTGCCATGGTTTATTTATTCCCTTTTTATTTATTTTTAAAAAAGATTTATTTATTTATTCATGAGAGACACAGACTGAGAGAGGCAGAGACACAGGCAGAGAGAGAAGCTCTCATGCAGGGAGCTGGATGTGGGATTGGATCCCAGATCCCAGGATCACGACCTGAGCCAAAGGCAGGTGCCCAACCGCTGAGCCACCCAGGTAACCCGATTTATTCTCTTTTTATTTATTTATTTATTTATTTATTTATTTATTTATTTATTTATTTATAAATAAATTTATTTTATTTGTAAAAGATAAAGATATTTATTTATCTATAAATAAATAATTTAAAAAATCTTTTAAAGATTTTTATTTATTTATTCATGAGAGACACAGAGAGAGAGGCAGAGACACAGGCAGAGGGAGAAGCAGGCTCCATGCAGGGAGCCAGACACAGAACTCGATCCCGGATCTCTAGGATCAGGCCCTGGACTGAAGGCGGTGCTAAACCGCTGAGCCACCCGGGCTGCCCTATTCCCTTTTTAATAGAGATCCACTTTTTCCCTATTTTTATTCATTATTTTACATTATATACGCATAAATAATAAATATCTCTGCAAATAGATCCTTTTGCATCTGTCACTGAATTTCAGCAGAATAGATTCTTAGAAGTAAAACTGCTGACTCAGAATATATTCAATTTTGATAAATACTACCAAACTGCTCTCCCAAGACATTGTAAAAGTGGATTTTTCCCCCAGTAGTATATGAGACTATATTCTTATCCTTTAATAAAGTTTCAGATCTTGTTTCGTACAGGCCTGTGTATTTCTTGACTCTACTCTTTAGGTACTGAATAATTTTGTGATCTACTAACACATGGATCTTTTTATATAACTTTTTGTTTTAATTTGAAATGATAGTGTTCAGGAAAGTGCTTATTTTTTGCATATCTTATACTAATGATATTTTATTTAACTCTTGTTACTTCAAATAGTTTTCAGTTGATGCCTTTGGATTTTCTGGGTAGACAGGAATCTTTATTTTTCTATATTTGCAATTATTTATTATTTGATTTCTATATTAGTAAGTTTGGAAAACCTCAATAACAGATATTCAATTTTAGCATGTGCCATTTTGGCATTCAAGATAATAATATGTGTCTTCCTTAATTTCCTAATTTGAAACATTTTTTCCTAATGTTGAAAAATCCTGCATTGCTGGCCAAAAGCTGCTCAAATTGTTCTTTTAATATATTCTGTATTCAGTGTGCTAATGTTCAACTTCAGGATTTTTCCTCTATATTATCAGTTGTCATCAATTTCTTGTGTTTGTCTATTTGAATATGGCTCTCTGAGGGCAGGAACTGAATGCTGTTCAGCTGTAAATGCCCCTCATCTCACAGAATGCCTGGTACATAGTATATGCTAAAACTATGCCTCTATCTGTGCTTTGAAGAACTGGATTCAAATCCCAATCCTGCCTCTTTCTAATGATGCAAGCGAGTCACTTAATATCAGCCTGTTTCTTCATTTGTTAAATGTAATATTACTTCCTCTAAGGGCCTATGGGAAGATTAAATGAAAGAACATGTAGAAAGTATTTATTACAGGGTTTAAAGCATAGAAAGTAATTAAGATACATTCTTTTCCTTTTCCCTTTGAAATAGAAAAATAACCTGAATTTATCTGTCATGGGAGAATTATCAGGGCAATCTAAGGGTCTTTAACAGACATCATTATGGGTGACCCTGAGCCTCTGCATTCTCGCTGCAAAGTGAAATGATGCACATCAACCTTCTTTCGATTACTGTCATTAAATAAATATTTGCTAGGCAGCTTATAATTACAATTTGAGAAAAATTTACTATTGGGTAAGTGTCAGGGGCCAATTTGGAAGACACTTATGTTGAAATTATAGTTCATTATTTCATGTTTCTGCTTTACTTACCTGTGTGCTCACCTGCCACATGTCTTTTTTTTTTTACTGCCCCTCCTCCACCCAGTTTATCTCTAATATGTTCCAAAAGGGTAGAATTGATGTTGATTTGTAAGTCACTGGTTTGGCAGTAACTTGAGAATTTTATAATGGGAGTGGTCTAGTTTGAGCTTTTTATTTCTACAAGAAGAGAAAAAAAGTAACTGGCCCGTGTAAACCTGAAATCTCCTTCTACAAACCTAAATATTAATGTTTTCTCATATACAGAAGAATAAATTCCATTGCCTATGCATGAAGTTGAATCAATGCCTCAGTAAAGCCCTCTGGTGTCATCTCGCTGAATGGTTTCAAATAGGAATACAAAGCCCAGATGAAACTGAGATGAGATCGTAGAAATTGTGACAGGGCTATTTTTGAAATGATGCTCTTAGGAAAAGCTGCTGATTGAAATCAATATCTCAAGACCCGGAATTTGAAAAGACCATTTCTGAGACCTGAGAGGGTCACTGAATAGAAGTGTCAGTTGATGGTATTCAGACCATGCAATTGCTTTCACCAAGGTGCCTCCGTGTTTACTTAAGTGACTTGGGGTAGCTGGTGGCTGAGCATACATTGAGAGAGTATCCCTCTATTCAGGCTCAGGGGAGGAGGAGGAGACTAGAGAGGACATTGTCTGTGGTTTAAATGAGGAAGTCCTAGTGTGCTATATTGGAGGAAATGAATTGAACTGGATTTTCTTTTTCATTTATCCCCTGGAAAAAAGAATCTGTGAAGGATATAAAGAATATAAACCTTTTAAGTATTAAGAGAAATTAGTGTACCCCAAACCTTACAATAGTCATTTCAGACCAAGCCCTATTTAATAAGTTCTCATTGATCAGAAAAAATTCATTTGCACAGATCTCTGCTAATGTTTCCAATTTTCCACAAGGCACATGGAATCATTTTCTTTTTGTTAAGTGTGAGATTTTATTGGTAGTGATGTCCTGGGGTGTGGGGTAGCACAGAGGCTATTCATGCAACTTCAAATTGCCTTATATATTCATGCACTTAAATTGCACTAAGATTTGAGATATGTTTGGGGGGATAAATATAGTTTTTAATGAAGCTATTAGCCTTTCAGTTTTTTTACTGCATTCGATTTTAAAATTTAAATTATAGGCAAATTTGTTCTCTCTCTTTTTTTAATGTCAGGATGAGCAAATTACATTTTAGTGTCCCTAGCACATGTGTCTCTTAATTATTAATTTTGTTAATAATTAATATTTAAAATTGTCCATGTGAACACAAGTGAATACTTTTATTTCAAGTACTGAGAACCTAGCTCTCCACTTGACCATCAAAGCATGGCACTGTTCCAGATTCTCATGCATGTCATAGGTATAGGTGACCATCACAGATACAGGAGTAATAATCCTCACCCACGCCTCCAGACTCTGTCACATGTCACTGGCCTGAACTTGCTGTATAGGACCATAAACTTGGCCAAGATGGATGCAAATTAAGCTTTGGAAATTAAATCAAATTTTTAAAATGTTAGAACATCCCCATCAATTGCCATGGTTTTACAAGATCCTGTTTAAGGGGTGGGAGGGCCCTGTTGCTGCCAATGTCCAGAGAAACTCTTGCAGTGAAGAAGCCATGAACACAGTGACAGGATATGAATAAGATAGGGTTGGGTTGTCAGGAGCATTAGGAAGAAAACAACCAGCAGAGTCTTACAGGTCTTCCAATTGTGTCCCGTGTGCCAACACATCTTCTAATTGTGTCCTGTCTGCCAACACAGAGCTGTGGACGTGTATCAGGGTGGTGAGCCTCAGTCCCTTGGGTGCATTGAGAACTGCTGTGAGCCCAGGAGCAAGTGTTAGCTGTGAAGCTGCCATCATGAGAATATCTGACGTTGAATCAGAGCCCAATTCTTAGACATTTACATTACGTGTGTACTACAGCCACTGAGACTCTGTCTACAAGACCCAACGGTGTTAAGTTTGCCTTCTAGGTCTTTTACATGCATGCGCAAAATAAAAAAAAGTTGAGATGGCCTGAAAACCTCTCTGGAGAAAGACTTAGCCATCTCTGCTCCTGGCTTTTTTGGAATCTGAGGACCCATAAAAATAAGCAGTTTAATTATGACCTCAAAGCCATGTCTTTCTAATCACAATCTATCACACCAGCAACGTGGCCTTGAGCAAAGTACTAGATTGCTCCAAGTCTCAGGGTCCTCAACCAAAAATTGGGGAAGAGTCCTTACTTTAAAGGATTTGTAAAAGGATTAAGAAGTAGTATCTCCCAAGCATGGAAGCACTGGGTACTTAGGACTTAATTAGCTCAATACTCAATCAATATTATTTATTATGATTAGTGCTATGTTTATTATCATCATTATTATTTTGATAGTGTTCTTTGAGCTAAATTCTATAATTTGTATTTCTAGGATTAAACTGAAGTTAGAATTAATATTTATGGATATTTCCAGCTCAGAGATTTTAAAGGACATTGCATCTCATCAAAAGCATTCTTCATAAAAAGAAAAAAAAATGTTGGAATGTATGTGATAGTTTTATTTTTATTGTAGTTCTTTAGTGGAATTCCAATATTATTCAGCATGTTTTATGTTTACAGAATTATTTAGGGTATAATCAAGAATGCCATAATACTGTCTTCATAAATGGGCACTGTTTTAAAAACTAGGCATAATTAGCAGGAAGATATTCATAGTGTAGGTCTGACATTATTATGACTGCAATATAAATTCCACGAGGTGGAGAAGGCCCAGAGAAAGAAGGCTACAGATTTATCATAGTATGATGCATTTGCAATATGGATTGTACTTATCTTTTTATTTGCCACAGACAATGTAAATTAGGAACATCTGAACGAAGATTCAAATAATTTAGCATCTGCAGCCCACTATAAAATATGCTGCTCTGATGCCTAGAGTGGAAACAGGAATTTACTGCTTTCTACCTCTAATGATATGATTTGGCCTGGGGTCCCAGAGGTAGCCTGCCACCAAAGATGAACCAGGAGCCATCATGAAGGAAAAGTGAGGAAGTAGCAGTGGATCACTTACCATTGTCTCCTCCTCTTCTCCCGCTAGTGCTCTAAAGAGCGTATTGTTCCCTGGTTGAGATGTCAACAACAAACAAAACCCTTCAAGGGGATGAAGTTTGGGGTAATGATGTCATCAATCCACTTTTCCACCTTCGTGTTATTTATTCCTCTATTGCTGAAATTCAAAGGTTTCAGAAATGTAAGCTCAAATGAACATTTAAGTTCAGATAAATATGAACGATTTGGTGGGATGTCCTTCATGGCTCGAAATACTTCGGGTTGGGTAACTGTCCCAGCTCGTTAAAGGAACTTTGTTGTGCTTGGAGCGCAGTGTGAGTCACCATGGTGATAGACAAAAAGGAAGAGGAACTACAATAAGCCTGGAAATTGGTCATAGATTTTAATATTTGCTTTCCTCTTCAACCTTATTATCCTCCCTTGACAGGTGAGGAAGCTGAGGCTTGGAGATTTTTAAATGACTTACTCTAGGCCTCTTCCCAGACTTTTCATTCTGTAACAAAGGTGAAACACCACAATTGAGTTATGGGTAGAGCTGTGGACACGTATCAGGGTGGTGAGCCCCTGCCCTTGGGTGCATTGAGAACCGCTGTGAGCCCAGGAGCAAGTGTTAGCTGTGAAGCTGCCATCATGAGAATATCAAATTGGGGGTGTGATGTTGAGGGCCAGAGAGTTTTGAGGCAGAGAACAGGGACGGGAAAGAGAACAGGAAGAGCTGTGTCTCATCCTGGAACTTACTGTGTGCCGCTGAAGCCAGGAGGGCGGGTAGCTTTCAGCCCTGGAGGTGAGAAGACCAAGGGAGGACAGCACTCTCCTCATTCACTCTGAGTGTCCGGGTGCATTTCTGAAGTGGTTTTCCAAGTTTTCTCATTACACAACAATTCAGAAAGTTTGAGGAAAAGCTGCAGACTCCCTAAGGCCTGAGAGATTGTCTCACTCTTGTTTCTTGTGTCTGTCTGGGCCATTTTTTTCCCATTGGGGGCAGGAGGGGCTTCTCCTTGCTGCACCCATTTAGCAACAAACAACAGCTGGCTAGTTTTGATCCAATTATAGCTACTAATTTGCAAGTGGCTCTGAGCAGACCTGAGATATCCCATGACTTTCTCTTAGCTGTGTGTCTTAGGTTCAGAAAGTGGAAACCTGATGTCCCTCTGGTCTCCCAGGCTACTATGAGAGACTCGGCTTAATGCGGAACTGATTTCTTTCTTTGAGCTATAATAGCAAAGCAAGCACTTCAAAAAGACCAATCCATCTCCTCTCCATAAAAGGTTAATACCCTTCAATGTGCAAAAAATAAAAAAGGAACAAGCTTTTACTCTTTTCATGGCAAGCACCAACTGAGAAAAGCAATAAGGACCAAGAGCGTTTGAATATCCTCTTTTGCAATCCACCCATTATCCATTTATCTGATACTGCAAGAGCTGGGGAATGTGCATCCTCCATGTGGCTCGCCTGTAATCTTGAGCTTGCTTGCACTTGGCTGGGGTGGGGGCATCAGGAGTGGTGAGGAGAGATAGCATCCTCTGTGAATCAGCACCCCCAGCCCTCTCTAGGAGGCTGGCCATGTGGGACTCTTGCTTCTGGGTGCTCACTGTGCAACTTCACATCAAAGCCAAATCCCCCCATGGGCATTAGGATCAGGCATCTGGGAGAGGAGACACTGTTTTCAAGATGCAGGTGAACATGAACTTCTGAGAGCCTTTGGCACGTTCATCCTCTCCCACCCAGTCCCAATTTAGGAGATTACGAACCCTTGTGTTATTAGTTTCTCTTTGCCCTCACCTGCTTTCCATGCTGTTCAGTCAGTCGGATGCAAAGAGCATGCAGTCACTTTTAGAGGGAGGTGCTTCTGGTGAGGAGAGGGGGCAGGAAATAACTGGGAAACAACTAGCTTAGTCTCATCACTCTGTCCTTGGTTCATGACTAGAGACCAACTATTGGCTTGGAATACCAAATGGTAATTTTTCAACACAGAAGTGGCATTAAAAATATTGAACACATTGCATTGACATTTCAGAGAGTTTGTTGTTCAGGACTGATAGCAGTTATCAACGTGGACCCTGGAATAGGGAACAAGGTTCCCTATTCAAATTCCAGCTTTGTCCCGAACTAGCACCATGACTTAAGGCACTTTGCTAAACGTCTCTTGGTTTCCATTTTCCCATCAGTACAATGAAGATAATAATAGAGTGACCTCACAGGATCTAGAACACTATCTGGCATGTAGTAAATACTAAGGATGTGTTAACTGGTATTTTCTTATCATACGATAAGCTTCCTAATGGAAGCTTAATTTAATTTTATTTCGTGATACCATTTTGTCAACATTATATAGGTCTATTATTCTTCTTGCTGGAAAATGATTGAAACAAATTCTCTTAGACTCAAAAAATAAAATTTTCTACAAAAACTAACTTGTGCTCTTTTTTGGATTGAAGATTGTCCCCCATTGATAACTGTAGTTTCTATAAAATAAACATAATTTCTATCACATTTCTGAATTAACTCTCACAGGGTATCACCAGGGAAGAAATAATTTGCTAGTGTATTTCATAGGCCTGACAAACACAAGTCCCCCTTTAGATTTAAATCACGTAGTATTTTCTTCCTCTTTATAGGTTTATGTTTTGTGGGGTTAGTTGGTATAAGCTTATTACTCTTTCAAATGATGCTCCCAGGGTGTCTGCGTGGCTCAGTCAGTTGAGCCTCCAACTCTTGGTTTCAGCTCAGGTTATGATCTCAGGGTCATGAGATTAAGTCCTGCATTGGGCTCTGTACTTGGTATAGAGCCTACTTATGATTCTCTCAGTCTATCTCTGCCCCTGCCCACTGCATGCTCTCTCTCTCTCTCTCTCTCTCTCTCTCTCTCAAATAAATAAATCTTTTAAAAAATGAGTGAAATGATACTCTCAATTTAATTGATTCTCAGGATCTTCTGCAAAATGAGTGAAATTCTAGATCATTTTTATTTATGTATTTATATTTATTTTTATTTTTAAAAAAGATTTTATTTATTTATTCATGAGAGACACAGAGAGAGAAAGAGAGAGAGAGGCAGAGACATAGGCAGAGGGAGAAGCAGGCTCCATGCAGGAGACTGATGTGGGACTCGATCCCAGGTCTCCAGGATCACGCCCTGGAGCCAAAAGGCAGGTGCTCAACTGCTGAGCCACCCAGGTGTCCCTCTAGGTCATTTTTAAATGAGAGCTATGAGATACATAAATTGTGAAGAAGATCATGTTCTTAATTGATAACACAATAGTGTTACCAGGTTACATAAAATATCTCCATTTCTCTTTTCCATTTTCAATACTCTCAACAAAATAACTAAGAGAAGCTGAGGTGAGGTCTAGGAGAAATAAATAGCAGGATTATTAGAAAATGTAGAACTTAATATTGCTCTGGGACTTTGATTTTATCTTCCTACTGTGAAGGATATTCTGTTTTTCTCTGAGTCCAATGAAAGGAGAATGTGAAATAGATACACAGGTTTTGAAAGATCTGTGGAAAGAATATTTTACAGCCTCACATGGGGTATTTGGTATATAATGTGCCCAAGATTTGTAAATCCATAAACAGTAATTAATGAAATATCTAACACTTATTGAGCACCTCCTATGGGCCAAGCCATGTATATATATCTATATACATATAACATATATAAATACCATTACTTTGAAAGACCATAAAGACATTGCTTTCTCTTTTCATCTTTACATTCGGGTAACTCCCTTATAAATGCCCTCTGTATCAAAATGGCTAATATGAATAAGGATGTCTTGTTGCTGCAGAACCATGTTCTCCTTTCCTCTGCGCATGCTGCTAGAGTCCATGTTCTAGCCTCTTTGCATCTAGGTGGGGCCATACAATTAAATGCTGGTCAATAAGAAGTGGTGAAAATGATATAGGCTGTGATCTAGGCCTGGCCCCCCAAATCTCCTGCACTTACCTGAGCTCCCTTTCTGCAGGCTGAATGGAGAGGATCCAGTGATGGACTCCAAGGCCATAGACCATGGAGAAGCTACTAGATAGGAAGAGTCTGAGTCCCACACTGGTGAGCAGAATTACTCCCATACCTTGTCCTGTGACGTAAATGAGAAACACTTTCATTGTGTTAAGCTCACTGAAGTTTTGGAGTTGTTTGTTATACCAGTTAACATTTTGACCAAAATAACTAGTATAAATGCTTCTTTACCAATGTAGAAATGACTCACAATAATAAGTGGAATTAACACCTATTGAGAATTAAATGCAAGGACTGAAGCTTAGAGAGGATAAGTTAGCAGACCGAGACCACAAGCTAATAAGTGATAGAATCAAGATTGAAAGCTGGGTAGAATGATCTTGACACTCATGCACCGAACCATTTTATTTTGATATCATCTAAGAAACATCTCATTTATTATAATTATTTTTGCATTATGGAGGTAAATCATGGGGTAGAGTATCAAGTAATTTTTTTGCCCTAGTCATTCATCATAGAAAATGTTGCAATAAGTAACTACAAGTAACTAGAATTTTCATCGCTGAAAAATCTCAGTCCTTAGGTCATTGAAACCTATTTCAGCACTTACAATGATGTAAATAGATATGTACCTAAGGATACAATGTCCTTAGGTCATTGAAACCTATTTCAGCACTTACAATGATGTAAATAGTTATAGTTTTGTTTTTTTTTTTCCTACCTGGGCCAGGATACCTCAACTGAAAGAGACATTATACAGTAGGATCTACCCACTTTTCTGCTATTGATTTGGGGGGATACTTTTTATTCCCATTGGTTCTACATCTCCCATGTGACTCTCTGCACCCCAGCTGTCAAGGGAGTATAGCCTCTGAATCCCAATGGCCAAGGTCCTAGTCATGATGATGGAGGTAGTCTGCTTGAGTTTGGGTGGGTGGGGCCAGAAGAAATTCCAGATGAGGGGCACAATGGTTCTCTGTAGCTCTGTGCAGTTTTTCTCCATGAGAATCCCATCTTTGTACTTATCTGTTAAGCTTCCTGAAGATCATTATTTATCTCCTAAGTAAAATGTATACGCTCAAACTCCATTGACCTTGAGGAATTTTAAGTATGATTGTATGTGGTCCTTTCAGAAAAACAAAACAAAACAAACAACACCTTTAAAGTGTTAAAAAAAAAAAAAGTTTCTTTCTCCTTTTTTGTAAAGCTAAATTAGAAACAAAAAGATCTGAAAACTCTGGAGGCTATACATATAGAAATAGTTTTTTTGGGAGCCATATGTTCCTCTTTGTAATACAAACGTGTCGAAAGAGCAAATATCTGCAAAAAACAACTACAAAGAATACCATGCGAGTTAATGCATATCAAGCCATTCAGTCATGAAAAAAATTTGGAGTAACCAGCAGTGGGTCTGACCAGACTCACTCTCTGCAGTGGTGATAAAATCCCAGATGCTGTGCCAGCCGTGTGTGTGGAGGCTCCAGGTCGGAGGCACCCTTGGGATGTGTGTGCTTTGGGAGAGGACGAGACCAGCTCAGCTTTGCCATTTGAAAGCTTTGAACAGCCTGTTTGGAATGCTAATGGGTTATACTTTCTGCTTGTAGAGAAGGATGAGTTTTCTGCAAAGAATTAAATCATTCCCTTCCCTCCCACCCTCATCCCCTTCCCCACCCACATCTTTCCAGTAGTAGATCTATCAAATTCTATCAAATGATTCTTTCTGGACTGATTTTTAGATTCATATTTGGAGAATATATGCCACAATCCACAGGGACCTAAGGAAGGCATAATAAGGAAAGCAGGCCAGATTCAAAAGGGGTAACATGGGAAAGTGCTCAAAAGGTTCAAAGGGAAGAGAAAGGGAAAGAGGGTCAAGAGAAGACGGGAGCAGGGGAGCCAGTGGCTGTGAATGTTGTCCCTGCAACCCTGAAGCACAGAGATGAACACAGCAATATCAATATTAGCTGTGGGTTTGACTCCAGTTATATTCATTTATATATAGGACACATATTGCAAACAGCAAAAGCTGGGGTTTTTGTTTTTTTTTTTAATCTGACAGGCCTTCCGAGGGAATTGTGTTAACTAGCAATTTCACACATCTTCAGCTGAATGATAAATAGTGTTAAATGATGTGCCTGAAGCAGAATGAGATTCTCAAGGGCCTCCCACACTGTTAAGGGAAGAGAAGTTTATCTCATTTAATGCAGTGAGTGTAATGTTTTGCAGTCCTGACTTTGGAAACTGATAATCCCTAGATAGCGTATGTATATGATGACCAGGGTCTTTTCTTAACCAGGATAGTCATTTCTAATGAGGCTGCTAACAGTTCTTACTCAAGGAACTCTTGAGTTTCTCTAACTTGTATTTCTTCTCATCTGGAAGTGGAGCTTTTCAGGGTGCTTAGTTGTGTTCTCTGGGGTTGATGTGGAGGCTGCTTTGCTGAGGACCAGAGAGGAAAAGTGCATGTTCAGGCTTGCCGCCGAGCATTCCTGTCCCTCACGCACTGGTAGGCCTCTTCTCGCAGGGAGCCTGTGCTAATCATACCCAGGCTTCTGCTCTCACCCGATGCTTCTGTGTCGTCCCAGGAACTCTCCTTGAATTTGTTACCAGCCCTAGCTTCTCTCAATCCTTCAACTTCGGTTCTTGCATCCCAGCTGCTGAACCTTTTGTTGCCTCTGTGGTTCCATAAACAGAACCGTGTAGTTAAGAGCAGAGTCACCTCTTTGAAAACCAGTGTGTTAATTGACAGCATATGCGCTGTTTGGAAGCCAGGCGAGGCCATCCGTGAGAGAGTGCAGCCCAAGTCACCTGGCAGTGTGTCCACGCACGGACTGCAGCAAGGATGCTGGAAAACCTGGAGGAGAGCTTCTCTGGTACCACATTGGGACAACCTGGAATTCTTTCTCTTCCAGCTGAAGCTGGATGGAAACCGATCCTCAAGCACCTACTGTCTGTTGAATGCTAAGAGGCTGGTCCAGCACCGGACCTGACTGGTCTACACAAACATTCTCTGCCATATGCCCCTGGTTTGGGAAATCTCTGGATCCTACAGTGTCTATCAGACCTGGCACCAAGCTGCTATCACAGGACTGAAACATTTTATTTTTCATGACAATTTTATATCACTTCCAGACTCTAAAACTTTTTTCCATTTTATTGAAAATTCTTGGTTTACTTGTTGGCAGATCAAACGCTGTTCCTAAGTGCACATATTTTAAAATTAACTGTCCTTTAACTCCAGTGAGCGAACCTGGTAGGGAAGCTTTTTTACCCCCAACACAAGCTCTTTTAATTCTTCCTCAACTCATGAATAAGGAAAAACTCTTGTTCTCAGGCCCTGCGAATTGTCTCTCTACATGTGGTATACAGGGTGTGTGTCTGACTGCTTTCGGAGGCAGTCATTTTTCAAGTCTTGTGTTATTAGTGAATTTTGTGTGTTTCCTAGCCTTTGTTAGCCCACTGATTTAAACTGCAATTTAAAGTTTGAGGATATTTACTTTATTTCATGGGGAAGGTGAGTGATCTTGAGACTAAGCCGAGGAGGCACTTTGGTTGTGTGTACAGCTCGGGGCAGCATCAGTTTTCTCCCAGACTCTGGATTGGACAGACTGATTACTCTGAGGGCCCCACTGTGACTCCTTTGGTTGAAAACCTAGCTGGCTGTGTGACCTTTGAAAATTTACTTAACCTTTTTAAGCCTCAGCTTCGTGGTTTGCAAAGTGGGGATGAAACTAGTACTTAATTGTAGGGTTGTCAAGATTATTAATTGAGTTATTACACCTAAAAAACCTAGAACAGTGTCTCAGAAAACGTTAGCAATTATTATTAAGGGGGACCATACCTGAAAGATTATCTTAAAGGCATTTTTCTTTTTTTTTTTTTTTTAAAGATTTTATTTATTTATTTGTGAGAGACACAGAGAGAGAGAGAGAGGCAGAGACACAGGCAGAGGGAGAAGCAGGCTCCATACAGGGAGCTGGATGTGGGACTCGATCCCGGGTCTCCAGGATCATGTCCTGGGCTGAAGGCAGACACTAAACCGCTGAGTCACCCAGGGATCCCCTTGAAGGCATTTTTCATATTAAAAGATTACTTCATGTTGTCAGACAAGAGGGGAAGAAGTCTCTCATTGCATCCTCTTCTCTGAAGTGAGATTATGATGTTCTACAAAGCACTGCAATTCTACTCCATTAATTTGCTCCTTAGGTCTTTCCATTATTAGTATTAGTAATGGCATTTGACAGTCTTCCTACGTCTGTGGGACTGTATGGCCTGTTTGCTCAAGACACAATGCTAACTCCTTAACCCCTGTGCTACCTATGGCTCTCTGGGAACTATCTCTCAGCTCCACAGGGTGGGCCTTTGGCAGTCCTATTGATATGCTGTTACTTATCTCTTTAGCCAATGCTGTCAGGACACCTGACATAAAATAGAACAGTCACATTCTTTCTTCCCAAAATTTGGCTTCGGGACTAAGACTTTTAGTCCCTGCATGTGGCTGGTGTGGTTGGTACTGTAACGTGTAAACCTGGGAGCCATAGGGCCCCCATATTGGGCCATTGGTGCAGAGAAGTAGAAAAAGCCTGTCTGCAGAGAGAGAAAAGAATGGAGCAGACAAAAGAAGCCAAGATGTGATTCAGAGGGATTCGAACAGAACTGACCCTACAGAATTCCTGGTGGCTTGGCAGTTCTGACTATATTCCTGCCTCTCAGTTTTATGAAGTCTTCTCTGTCTATATAATTAATGCCCTATTTTTACTTAAGGCAGTTAAGTTGCCTTAAGCAACCAAAAACCTTAAAGACTCTTGGTTCTGATCAGTGATGATTTCAAATCAAGTTCACAGGTCCACTGCCACCAACCCACAGGCCTCCACTACTCACCTGTGACTTCTGCCATCCTATTGCTATTTATCTATTTATATATCTATCTATCTATCTATCTATCTATCTATCTATCATCTATCTACTCAGTTATTCATCTATTTTTGGTGCAGTGGAACTTGATCTTCACATCTATTTCAAACAGTTGTTTTGTTTATTTGTTTTTTTTTTTAACACCTGGAACACTTGGAACATTTCATCTGGTTTAGTTATACAAATTTGGAGTCTAATTTTATAATTGAGCTGAGAGTTTAAGAAATGATGATTGATTACATTTAGTTATTTCTAACCCAGTGTTTGAGACGTATCTCAAATTCTATAAAGAATACTTGTAATAGTGCTAATTCATGTTTAAGAAAGAAGCTGTGTAACATTTCTGGTGTCAACTAAAGTCGAATCTCAGAGCAGAGGAATCCTCACTTTGGGCAACCCAGAAACCCAGACCAGATGGTGGCTACAGCCCCATTTCCCGAAGTGTATTCCTTAGAAATCTTGTTTTCAGATGTTAATGAATGTAATGAATAAAAAAGGTCCATGTGCAAATATTCTGTGAAATACTGAATTTAAACACAGTTCAACTCTTTTCTTTACTGAAGCATTTTAAAGACATTATACAATGATACACATTGTAATTCTCCATTTGCTCTAGAGTCTTAGTCATTCCTGAACAAATTGACCATGGAATCCTTTTTCTGTAGACAATGTTTTTCAGGACAAGTGTCCCATGGGACATATTCTGGGTGTATTGTTGTAAGGGAAGTACTTGGACAAGGTTGGCATTGCCTGGTGTCTCTTGGCTTGTCCTGCACTCTTATTGCTTACACATGGCTCTTTCCTGCCAAAATTCCTTTAGAAGAATAGGCATTTTTTTTTAATCGGTACCAGCTTTTAATGACACTGACAATAAATGAAACAATACTACTAAAAGCACATCTGGGGATACATACATAGATTACCCCTACTATATTACAAAATCCTTGCAATGTCTCATTCATTCTTGGGTCTCTATGACAGGGCCTATCGATGCCTATTATATCGGTTGAATTGAATTATTAATTTGCTGAAGCTCTAGAATTAAATATTGTTCATTCTTTCAAAAATTAGGAAACCACATTTCTTTTTCCTTTTTTTAAAAAATTTTTATTTATTTTTTTTATTGGAGTTCAATTTGCCAACATATAGCATAACACCCAGTGCTCATCCCGCCAAGTGCCCCCCTCAGTGCCCGTCACCCCACATTTCTTTTTCCAATGATAAACTCCTTTAAGACATTTATTTTAATGTAACAAAAGTATAACTCAACTGGCTGCCTTGAGTGGCACCATTTTAATTTTTGGAGATTAACTGCTTTACTCTTTTTTACAAATTTCTTTCAAATTTAGTGAAATATCCGTTATGCCTTTAGCAAAGGAAAGAATCAGAAACTTTATTAGTCAGAGACATCAAGATTTTGTTTTGGCGCTGCTAAGAGGGCCTTGAGTAACCGACCATCAATATGATAATTTAATAAAATTGTAAGAGAACATGATGCAGAACAGTTCCCTGTAAGATTTTGTTGTTCTTATATCATTAGTGGGATTGAGTCTGGCAGTATGAAAACAAGCTGGGCAAAGTTAAGATGCTTTAGATAACATAAGTATTCATACTTATAATGCATATAACATATGCACTGCATTTTAATTTATGGGCTTAAGGGAGCAATGATTAAGTAGGAGAGAGAAGAGCTTTTTAAACACCTTCTGGGGAGTGATTTCTATTCTTTGCTGTCACATCTCCAATTATTCTTTCTCTTCAAATACTTAGTCTCATTCTTTGAGTTTTCCTGGTACAGGTGGCTGCCATTTGTAGAGCTATCAATTCTGCTGCCCCCTTTTAAGGCAGCTATTATTTATGCCAGTTCCTGCTTATCCTTCTTTTGATTCGTTTGGACAAGAACAGCTACAAAACATTTTAAACAGCTTCAAAAAAAAGGTTAACTTTCAGGATCACATGTTATGATGCATGGCTTCCAAATAAAACCCGTAATCTGCTCCAGCACACCTCTCAGGGACTGGGACTGTAACATGCTTTTAATTTGAGCCGCTCTTACTAGATGGCAGCAGAGTGGGGACCAGTGTTGCCACCGCAGTGCCCCACGCCAGCAAGGCCATCGCGCGGAGGGCCCTGAAGCCATCAGCTGGGTCACAGGCGAGTTGTTTTCCGTCTTGGAGACAACGTGAAACTCGTGTCATTTGGAAGACCTGCTCTCCTCCTGCTGATCGCCTCGTCTAGGCCCACTCCGCCACATCAGTCGGTCTAAAGTTTGTTATTCGGAATGGATGTCAGGTTTCGTAGTCTGTTAAGCCATAAATTACCACTCCTTGTCTTGGTACTGAAAGAGATTACTTAGCCATTCACAGTTTTCCATGGGATGTTCTCCAGATGTGTGCCATCTGAAGTCCCCTGACGCCTCTCTCCGGTGGACTAAGCCGGCCTCTTGTTGAGGAAACAAAGAACTGGGAAATATACCCATCAACGTTAAATAACATGCAGGTCCTCAGACAATGTTCCGACGCCTTCGCACTTTGACCGAGTCCATTTGCGCCCCTCAACAATGTCCCCACTGTGGTGAGCAAGTGCCACTGCCGTACTTGCCCTCCTTTATGGATAATTTTATGCTAATCCTCGGATTGTTCCAGGGGCCTTTAACGGTCAGCTGCCTCTCTCTGTCTTTTGAGGTATCGGATGATGTTACAACTTGGAAATCCCATAGACGCAGGCGACTGCGACTTTAAGCAATTCTGGCCCATAGGGTTTTCTGATATGTGAGGTGTTGGGGACAAGGCTGTCTCCGGTCCACCCTGCCATGCAGCGGCAGATTCCTCATTTCAAAGTGGCCCAGAGGAGATAGCCATCAGGACGACGTCACCTCTAATCCAATTTCCCATAATCTCAAACTCGGGGCCAAAGCAAATGTTGAACCTGTAGCTGAACCCAGTCTTTTGAATGCCAAACCCAGCCCCGTAATGCATTATCTTCACTATTTTGGGGAGAGGCCGATTGTTTGCAAAATATCTTTGGGTTGCCATTAGTTGGGGTTTAATCCTTTAGAAATATTCAGTGCTCAGGCCTATTCAAGCGCGCGGGGCCCGGCTCCTGGCAGCAGCTCGCTCGGCCTGCACCGGGCCTTGTGTACTCAGGCCCCACTGATTTTGTTCAGGTTCACGATCAGGCGAGACAGCGCTGTCAATTCAAAAAGACATTCTTTTTTCAAACTATTGATCTCCCTTGCTCTTGCAAATCCTTTCGTATTGGCTCTCAGGATTACTATAATGCTATAATCATTCTGTTAAGGATTCAGATTTGTGGTGGGCTAAAAGATGGAAACATCAAAAGGACTGAAACGCCCTTGAAGCAATCAATTTTTGTTCATCAAATACAAATGCTGAGAGGCTGCTTTCGGCTAATAATTTATAACTGAATTAATGACACATGGCTTCCTTCGGCCTTTTTTCCTCGAGTTGTTTTCCCCCTCCTCTTCCATGATCTGATTTTATATTCTGGGAAGTGAATTTGAATTGCTTCATGTTCTAAACAAGAGGAATGCTCTGGGGAGTGAAAAGCTTGTTTTCACTTGCTTTCAGACTTCTAAGGCAGGAGAACTCTTTCCTCCTCCCTTGGGCTCTATGAGAAGGCGAATCCCAGCTCTATCTGCTCCACTTCCTCTGGTCACCAAAAATGCCCTTGTGGTTTAGGTGTAGGGAACATTCTGACAGAAGCTTCCACCAGCGAAATAATTTCTGTTCAAATCACAAGTGGCCTGCTGTGTCTCAATTACTTTTACATGAGACAGTTCCAACAAATGAACTTTTATTAAATAAGAAGACGATGATGTTATAGGACAGGATATTCTTTGGTGTTAATAGATACAATTTGTAGAGCTCTGTGAACACAATGATTAGAAGGATTAAATGTTTAAAAAGCCCCGAAGGCTCTAAGTTATTTTCAGTTGCATTTCTCACTCATCGTCTTCTATTTTCTAAGTGAGAATGTCGGTGTTTATAATTGGGACTGTGAGGAAATCTTCCAATGGGAGCACTGAATGTCTGTCTGTATGCTTCTTATGTCCAGGGAGCGTCACGGTTAATCATAAACATAACTAAATAGAAAGTTCTGAATGTGACGAGAGCGCGATTGAAGACCAAAAGTATGGAAGAGCCACAGAAGCCCAACAAAACATATGGAGTTGGCTTGGTCTTTACCTGTATAGAAATTGTGATTGCTTAGGTAAAAACAGTTGGAAATTGTTTTTACTCAATCAATTATAAGATTATATAAGTTAATAGTGTGAACAAAATGGTCCATGAGAAAAGTAATTGAGGAAAATGGTTTTTGAATATTTAAGAACCAATGGAGTCTCTAATTGTGTGTAATATTTCTTTAATTTCATTAACAGTTAATGGTTAATTTTGTTGGCTTAATCTGAGTTATTATATTTGAAAGTGATAAATTCTTTTTAAAAAAAGGTAGTCTGCAATGAAGATCTTTACTAATTCATAATATCTCGTAACCCCATTTTGTTCTTATTTTGGTTCAAATAACTGGCAACAAATACTTATTGAATGCCTACTATGCTATTTTTGATTTTCCAGTGTTCGACATCAAGCCTGGCATATGGGAGGCATTCCGGAAAACATTTCCGGAAAGAAGGAAAGCCATGCTTTGTGTAGATTTTTGATGTAAATTAAAACATTGTAAGATTTTGAGTCAAATTAATACTTTAAATTTCCTGATTGAACAGATTAAAAAAGAGATTCCAAATGTCTGACAATATTGTTCTGTGTCAGCTCTCTTGCAAGAATAGATGAAAATTCACAGAGATACACGTATGTCGTCTTTGTTCTTTGGCGACAGAGAACATGAAAGCTGAAGACTGCCCTTTAGAATAGCCTGTGCTCCAAGTTATGGTTTTTGGACTCTAATAAAAGTCATTTTGCATATTGGGACGCCTTGGTGGCTCAGTTGGTTAAGCGTTCAATTCTTGGTTTCGGCTCAGGTCATGATCTCCGGGTCTCATGATTGAGTCCCGCGTTGGGCTCCACATTCAGCAGGGAGTCTACTTGAGAGTCTCTCTCTCCTGCTTCCCCCCGACCCCACTCATGCATGTGCTCTCTTTCTCTCTCTCAAATAAATAAATGAAATCTTTAAAACAAAGTCATTTTTCATGTGGATAGTATTTTTGACTTCTCAAAGTTTGTGACTGTATGTTAATTTTTATTCTTCCAACACCCTGTGAGACATGTAGATATGACATATGAGTCTTATATATTTACTTATTCTTTAAACAGAGGAGAGTGCTCTGCTCCAGAGACATCACATCAAAAACCTTGCATATGGTCATTTTGAGGCAAAACTGGAACTGGAACCACCGCTCTGGCTCCCAACCTTGGGTTTCCTCTCTTAACTTATAGTGCCATCTCTGACAATCTTAGCGTCCAGAAAATGTATTCTTACTTTTTTCATTTCATTATGCATTTGCATTCCATTTAGTACAATACATTCCTGGTGGTAACAGAAATTGTGGATGTACATCAGTAAGAATGGAAATTTTAGTAAAAATGGGTTTCCATAGTTACACTATAATGGTTATTTTGGGGATTCCCACATTAGACATGCTTCTGCTTAAATAATAGCTGTCAAGGGCTCCTGGCCTTTTTTTTTTCCAATTGAAAAAATTCCAATTGAAAGTCATCCTGGGGAAATAACAATATAATTTTCTTTTTTTAAAAGATTTTATTTATTTATTCATGAGAGAGAGAGAGAGAGAGGCAGAGACATAGGCAGAGGGAGAAGCAGGCTGCATGCAGGGAGCCTGACATGGGACTCGATCCCAGGTCTCCAGGATCACACCCTGGGTCAAAGGCAGGCACTAAACCTCTGAGCCACCCAGGGATCCCCAACAATATAATTTTCACCAAAGCGTAAATAATGCTTTCCTCAGAGATGTAAGCCTGTTAGTGAGAGACAAACTTTAAGCCTCAGAAATAAAGCTGTGATGGAGGAATTTTGCTTAGCAGCAAATAAGAGAGGTCCTTTTGGCTAGCAATACCCTGAAATCTTAGCAGCCCCGAGCCTGCTACTGCCAATTTCACGTCCTTTTAAAACCGGTCTCAGTGGCCCAGTTTCAAAATTGGCTTCTCATTGAGTCAAAATCCACTTCCAGAGGTGTTTAAACCCTAATAGCTATACTACTATTTTCTCCAAGTTGTTTCTCCAAAGCTTTTGACATTTGCTTTTTTCCCCCTCAAATTTCCCACTGCTTTTCACACTGTCAAGAGGAAGTCTCATCTTAAGTTCTTTGCTTGCCTGAGTTTCTCCGTGTTGTCTGCCCTAATCTCTGTAAACTCAGATCTATCGAAGTTTGGTAGAATGTTTGTTATCCTTCACGTCATGTGATATTTATCTAGCTGCAGCAGTAATACTGTTGGTATTTGGAAATAAATACCAGGCCACTTGTTTTAAATGCCCCTGGCACTTTAATGCAGGTGTTGAGGGTAAGGGAGTGCTTCCTATCTTGGAATAACTGAGTTATCATCTTTTAAACAGAGACTGTGTTTGCTACTAATGACACTTAGGAGCTTACTACACGCAGGTGTGAGTATGGGTCAGGGGAGAAGGAGACGCTCCACCTGCTGTCGTGGGGTCACTAAGCGGCAACAACATTTATAGATGAATAACCTGTTGGAAACTGGCACTGATAAGGAGTGATGTTCTTCTTCCTTTAAAACAAGAACTAAAAAAAAAAAAACTAAAAAAAAAAAAAAAGATAAATAAATAAATAAATAAATAAATAAATAAATAAATAAATAAATAAAACAAGAACTACCGCTTCCTGATTCATCATTCACACACTCCAAATACACACTCAACCAGCTGGAACAGAAGAAGAACATAACACGGGTCATATACATGTTAACAACAGTCCATTCCCTACCTTTTTGTTTATTTGTATTGATTTATAGATTTCCCTGGAGGGGCAGCAAAGCATTGAGGGTGACTTTAACACAAAACATGGTTTCACAAACTAGGAGCTGGCTCGCTCATCCTAACACAATTTCAGACAGTGGGTTGTGCTGGAAGAGTAACGCTGACCCTGTGAGCCACTGGATATCAAGCCACACTCGCCAGGTCTACTGGAACCTAGTACCTGGCTCCAGATCCTTGCATGCTGTAGGCTCTGTCTAGACCCAGTAAATTTAGCAGCATTGTGGTATAATTATAAAAATAAAGAAAATGTGATATGTTTTAAGTGAAAATTGAAAGTGGCCTAAATAGAACTGACCAATCTGTTATATTGCACAGACCTCGTGTACTTGGTCTGTTTCTGGCAAACACCGTGCTGCTTGCTTTGTTTCATGGATATTTGAATTAAGGTGGGGAAGGAGAGGAAGCTGAAAGCACTTCCTCTTTCTGGGTTTGAAGGTTTTTCTCTCCTTCAACAGTTGAAAACAGAATTTTGTTGAAGAAAATAAAACCATTTCCTCCCAATATGGACACATTTGATATTTAGTATTGTTACTACATCTTTCTCAATCATAAGAGATCAGATTTTTCTGATTAATCCAGAGAAAGTTTAATGCCACTTCACTTTGTAAAGTCAGTGTGTTTGTTGGCTTTTTCAAGTTGCAAGGAACACGAACATGTTCTGGGGCCTTCCGTGGCAAGTTGACCTGGAGAGTCCCTATGGAAAAGCAGAAAAGGCTGGGAAGCTGCCTCAGACTTAAAAAGCCAGACCTTAGTGAGGACTGGGACATTTTCTGGAACAAGATGGCAACTCCATCAGGTGGACTTCCAGGACTTGGCCTTTCCCCTTTACTTTTCTATCTGTTCTCTCTTCCTGCTTCACCAAGAACTCATTTCTCTAGTGTCTAGTGTCTCCAGTGTCTAGACACTTTCTATAGTGTCTCTCCTGGGGTCATAGTCAGTCGATGTGGTGCCATCCAGCATGGTGCCTGGCTGCCAGCTTTCTTCTTTCTGCCAGGTATTTGCTGGGCTCTGGATCTGAGCGGGGCCAGCCAGCATGGCAGGGTGACAGGACGAAGCAAGGAACACAACCTCCGCCATGTAGGAGGAGACATGAATGTGTGTCTTCAAATACAGATCTCTTCAGATGTACTAGGTACTACACACCTACTTGTTATGGATTATATAATGTGCATCTTCTATGAATGCATATGTCCTTGAATGTGGTCTCCTAATTATGCCTGGCCCATATAAACTTTCAGTGTCTGTTACTCTAATTTGCAGAGGAATCTGGCCTTCTGCTTATCCTGCTCATGGCCCTGGAAGAGCAAAGAATGCCTCATATGGAATTGAGGTAATAACACACAGAATAATACCATTCTAGCCCTGTAGAATTTGTATAAGGCTCAAATCAGTTATTCTTGTGAAAAATGGTTTAGAAAGTATGAGTTAGTGCTATAGACACGTAAAGAATTATTCTTAGATAGGTGTTCAAAGCCAGATTTAGCAAAATTGTAAAAGAGGAGAAATCAGACTTTGGAAAGTTTTTGTTCATACTTTTGGGGATTTGTGTGTAAGTTTTGGAAGATGTGCATTCCTCAGGCACCTGGACAGCACAAATAGCTCCAGCATCTGTGGGTATTCACTATCAGCATGTTGCTTATCCCAATAGCTCAAAATAAATAATGTATTGGTTTCCTTTAAGTGGAAATTCTTCATTCAAGCTGGAATAGAAACGGATTAAATCTGGTGTCCACTAGAAAGAGAGAGAAGTCTGTAAGGATAAAAGGTGGGGTCAGCGAACAGGAGTGAAAAGGAAAGCAGAGTGTTTCAGGGCAGGTGCCAGGATGGGGTTGGGATGGAATCAGAGTTTGTGGGGAGCAGGTGGCTTCCTGTGTGGAGTCCATGGAGAATGGCAGAGATGGGGAGAGGGGATTTTTAAGATGTTTCATTGCACACCATTGTCTCTTCCATGTCCCCATCTGTCCCATATATCTTCTGGAGATCCCAAATGAAAATCATACTTTAAAAAACACAGCACACCAGAGGATGGGCTCCAGGGCCATCCGTATTATTTGGATTATCCCTTCAAAAGGATTCTTCCCTGAATAAGAAACATTTATTGATCACCTACTGTATTCCAGGAACTTTGATATTTTCACATTATCTTGTAGAAATCAAACAGCAACACAGCAGAGGAGGCATTATTTCTGTTTTATAAGAAGACTGAGGCGCAGAAAGAAAAACTGCCTACACCATGTGTTCTCAAGCCTCACCCCATCAGAGTCATCTGGAGAACTTGTTAAAACTCAGATGGCTGTGTCCCAATTCTAGAAGTTTCTGATTGAGTAGTTTTAGGTTGGAGTCTGAGAATTTGCATTTCTAACAATTTGCCAGGGCTACTAGACCACCATGTTTTAAGAATCAGTGGTTTAGGGGATCCCTGGGTGCTGCAGCGGTTTGGCGCCTGCCTTTGGCCCAGGGCGCGATCCTGGAGACCCGGGATCGAGTCCCACGTCGGGTTCCCGGTGCATGGAGCCTGCTTCTCCCTCTGCCTGTGTCTCTGCCTCTCTCTCTCTCTCTCTCTCTCTCTCTCTCTCTGTGACTATCATAAATAAAAATTAAAAAAAACAATAAAGAATCAGTGGTTTAGGTCATTTCTCTGTTAAGCACAGCAGCCAGGATTTGAGCTAGGTTTGTATGACCACAGAGCCTGCTTCCTTGCCCTCATCCCCACAGCCTCTACGGGCTAATGCCTCTCAACCTCGACTGTTCCACTGGAAGCACCTCGGAGTGTCCAGGCCACACCCCAGTAGTTCTTAAAACTTCCCAGGTGTTTCCAATGGGCCACTAGAGTTGACACTCCTTGTAAGAAAGCATGGAATGGAGCTTACATGTTCCTTAGGTTCTAGAGCCTCCTCCATTGTACGTGTCTGTGTGTACATGGAAATGCAGATAAAAAGGGAACTAGCTGAATGCATCCATTCTAGCCCAAAGCCTAAAGCAGTTCTTTCCCTTATTTGGGTCTTCTCCAGGGATCCAGACATGAAACAAGCCAGGGCTTTGGAGTCAGACTTCCTGGGGTTAAGCCCGCTTTAGGCTGCTTTGTAGCTGTGTAACCCAAGGCAAGTTCTTTTATTAGTGCTACTCTGTCGTTTATGTGGAATGAACAGTGATCTGGTCCATAAGATCCAAGCATAGTAGGACCCCCTCCCCTCACTGTGTTCCTCTGGAGATTGGTTTGATAGCTGTTATCTGCAACCAGCCTTTCCCAAAGTGTGGGTGTCTTATTGCTGGTGGCACAAGAGATGATGTTTGTACTCTGACGTGGCATTATACAAAATGGAATCATATTAACAGAAAATTTTCCCCTTTTTGTTTTTGTTTTTAGTTAAGTTATATTAACAGGGAAATTTTAGCTGGGTGCTAGCATGCCTTTGGAGTGACTCTAACCTTGCTAATGATCCTTTTGAATAAAACAGAGATCGGGCCTTCAGCTCAGAGCCTTGACAGATTACAGCATCTAGCTAGAATTTACTGACATTACACATTTTTTAGTTGTATTTATTTTTATGGATACTTTCTGTTTATGGTACCGATTTTTCATTTTTATAATGCCTCATAGAGTTTTCTTGAAATACGTATTTTCTTTGAAAATGCATAGTTTTCTTTAAAATAAGTGTGTTTAAGTTTTAAAAAGTGAGTTTCATAGTACTATAAAAAATGTGTGGTGTGTGGTTTTCTGAGTTTTGGAAAAAGCATCTTGAACCATGGAGTGTAAGGCATCTGATGGATTATTTCCCACTGACTGTACATACTTCCATAAGGCCAAGTCCTCAGTGGTGCTGGTGGTAAATTTACCTAGTTATACCTCTTGTTTTCCATCCCAGCACTGAGACTGCCCTCTGGCTTCTCAATCCCCACTCCGCGTATGTAGTCCTTTGTAGTCCATTGACGGAATGGAGAGGTGTGGGTTAATTTAATAGAGAAGCTACATTCATTCCTAGGAGACTCATTCTGCAATCCAGTTTGCAACACTAGTTTGCAGGCTTAATAATGACACCCCCCCACCCCCCGCAAAGATGTCCTGGAACCTGTGAGTATGTTACTTTACATGGCAAAAGGGACATTTTTTTTGATGTTATCAAAGTATGGATCTTGAAATGAGAATATTGTCCTGGATTAGCTGGACAGGCCCAATATAGTTACAAGGGTCCTCATAAGAGAGAGGCAGGAGGATGAAAGACAAGGCAATGTAAAGACTGAATCAGATGTTGCAGTGGTCACTTTGAAGATGGGGGCGGGGCCCAAGCCAAGGAATACAAGGAGCCTGTGGTAAAGGTAAAGACTGGATTCTCCCCTGAACCTTCTAGAAGGAACACAACCCTGCCAAGACATTTTAGTGATCTTCAGAATTATGATCTCCAGAATTATCAGTTAATAAACTTCTGTTGTTTTAAGCCACCAACTTTGTGGTAATTTGCCATGGCAACAATAGGAAACAAATATATGTGGCCCATGCAGGAGGATGGTGTCTTAGGCTCCAGGAGGAGTCCCTGCTGAGAGGTTAGGCTGAGCAGCCAGTATATTTGGACTGGAACAGCAAATCCGCCTGGGGCTGCTATTTCACCGTGTTAGTGCTTGGTGGATCCAAGAGCCAGCCAGTCAGGCCCAAGGAAAGAGGTCCTATAAGCTTGGGGCAAAGTTAGGCTTGGGAGCAATCAGAAGCTACATCTGAAGCAGACAGCTTTGGTTGCCAACCTGTCTTCTGCTTTCCCTTTCTCCTAGCCAAGCAGAAACTCAATTTTGTTCTAATTTCCTCTCACCAACCCAATGAGGTTCTCCTGGGGAAGTTGGTTCCATCAGCAAGTTCCAGTGAGAATCGATTACTAAGCCATTTCAGCACATGGCATCTCCTGATGGCTATTATTGGTCCAGAAACGGACACACGACCCTGGAAGCCCAGTAGGAATGAAGCAAAAGTCCTTTCTACATTTGGAGAAAAGCTTCACTCATGTGCATCTGAAGGCATAGCTCTGTCATTGTCACAGCCACCTTTTGAGCACAAGGGAAACCAATTTTAGGAAGAGCAGATGGACAGAAAGAAGCTGAGTTCTTGAGAATATAATAGACAAAATAGCTGATATAACACCATGTGTGAGGTACATTATTATTTAAAGCCAATTTGAGTTGGCATTACTTACTTACAGCGAGAATAATTCAATTAAAGCACTTTCTTGTGTCTGAGTCCCTGTCTCACACCTTTCTTGGTGGACAGTAAATGTGGTTTTCACTAAGAGAAGCTGACTTATATCTGCGGATACCACTTAGTGGCTAAAAAATAATGTCACTTTTCCCATCTCTTTTCTCCCATCAAATTAAGTTTGTGATCTACGTGGCAGGAAATTGCTATTTTTCTTTAAGAGACTCAAAAAATATTAATATGAATAAAGACAAAATCCACATGGATTAGGAAACTTTTTTATTTTTTCCCCAACTAGAGTGTAAGCTCTTAAAAGTGCCTTACTCACATCCTGTACTCAAATGTGATTTTAATAGGCATTTTCTGAAAACATTACTTTACGCCAGGGATGGGAAATAGGTTTGATTTCATGTATCATCTCCTACTGATGGTTGTGGATATTGTTTTTTTTTTAAGATTTTATTTTTTTGAGAGAGACAGAGACAGTACATGAGTGACCAGGGGTGGGGGACAGAGGGAATGGGAGAAGCAGGCGCCCCACTGAGCAGGGAACCTGGTCGATCCCAAGACCCTGAAATCACTTATGACCTGAGCTGAAGGCAGACACTTAACTTACTGAGCCACCCAGGCACCCTGATTGTTTTGGATTTCTGAAGATCTGTGCTGAGAAGGATGCCAAAGACACGGCTGGACACAGTGTGGGAGGATGCTGTGGCTCCCAGCAGTGTCTGGCACAGATTCGACATGGGAGCTGCCAAAATTACTGCTGGTGTTCAGCACCCTCGTCTTAACCCAAGAACATATCTCTTGAATGAAGGGACTTCTAAGTTCCCTGGAGGGTGGTTATGTTTATATGTGAAGGCGAGTGGCTTCTTTGCTTGTGGATAAATCAACTCTGCAAGGAAACATTTCTTGTTATTTGTTGGTTTTCTTTCTTGTGTCTCTCTCTGTGTGTGTTGTTTGTTTTTCAGACAATACTTTCAGAAAATGTAGTGAACACAACATATAGTGTTAGGTTGAATCTGTAGAAATCATCTCTCGGGCAGCCCGGGGGTGGCTCAGTGGTTTAGTGCCTCCCTTCGGCCCAGGGCGTGATCCTGGAGACCTGGGATCGAGTCCCGCGTTGGGCTCCCTGCATGGAGCCTGCTTCTCCCTCTGCCTGTGTCTCTGCCTCTCTCTCTCTCTGTGTGTCTCTCATGAATAAATAAATAAAATCTTTTAAAAATAATAAAAAATAAAAAATCATCTCTTTATCAAAGAAGTAAGCAGAATTCTAAGATGGCCCTCAAGATTCTAACACTGGCGCACCTGTGTATGTGAGCACGGGCAAGGGCTGTGAATATGGTGGGATATCACTCGGTGATTATGTCACATTTTTTTTGCAAGGGTGAAGACATTCTGCAGATGTAATTAAACACCAAAATCAGTTGACTGAATTAATCCAAAGGGAGATTGTCTCTGCAGGCCTGATTTATTTTAAAAACATACTGGACCCTTCCTAAAGAGAGATAGTCTCCTGTTGGCCTTGAAGAAGTAGGCAAGCCACTGTGTTGTGAGAGGGCCACATGGCATGGAACTGAAGCAGTCTATAGGAGCCACAAGTGGCCCCAAACGAAGTCAGCAAGGAAGTAGGGACCTCCATCCTACAATTTCAAGGAAACAAATTCTGCCAATAGTCACATGAGCTTGGAAGAGGAGCCCAAGCTCCAGAAAAGAACACAGGTACTTAGTGTGTCCCACAAATATTTAATTGAAAGATGGCTTGGACAACATATGGGAGACATGAGTGTTACTTGTGGTCAACATCAAACTTAGTTAATCAAAAAGACCTAATGAGGAACATGGGAGTTACGCTGAACCGTGACAGATGGTCAGATGATCACAATGAGTGTTTTGTTTTAAATTGGTACATTTGTGATAATTTGTAATGCAGCAAAAGAAATCTAATATAATTACCACTAAATCATAAATGATAGAGAGGAGAATGAAAGAGAGAAAAGCCTTGTGACAAATAAACTAGTATGGACATCAGACCATGAAGAGAAAAGGCTGGCTTACATTCTCATTCATGGGTTAACATACACAAACTATACCCTAAACACTGCTGGTTACATTGATTTGTCCCTTTTCCAGCTGTATAAAGAGCAGGGGGTCCACAGAATAGCTTATGATGATTTAAAACACCTAGAAGGTACTCCTGGGTCCTCTAGCATTTGCTTGTTACTTTTTCTATGAATAGAGTAACATAAACAGAAATAAGTAAACAGCTTCCCTGATATCATTACTTCTACAAATGTAACTGTTTAGTTCCCCACATTTCTCTTCTCTTCACTTCTTGTCTATATATAAACAAAATATTTTAGATACGTAATGCACAAATACGATTTTGTATTCCTTAACGTTACTTCATACCCACTTTTCATGTTCTTTCATGATCTTCAGTTATTTTTAATGGTTGAATATCTTACTGAATTGATGTGCTAAAATTTCTATAATCATTTTCCCATTGTTGGAAAGTTAGATGATTCCTTTTTAAAATTTTTACTTCTGCTAATGTAAAGAACATGGATTTTCCCTACCAAAGCTAACATTTTCATATATATAGATTTTTCTAATGATTACATAATGTTTTTTTGCTTGAAGGTACACACATTTCTTTGGATCTAATTGTTTCCCCTCAATTTTGCCAATGTACACCCCGACCAGCAGTGTTGCGTTGCTGTTCCTTTTTTTTTTTTAAGATTTTATTTATTTATTCATCACACACACACACACACACACACACACACACGCACAGAGGCAGAGACATAGGCAGAGGGAGAAGCAGGCTCCATGCAGGGAACCCGACGTGGGACTCGATTCCTGGTCTCTAGGATCACACCCCAGGCGGAAGGCGGTGCTAAACCTCTGAGCCACTGGGGCTGCCCGAGTTGCTGTTCCTTTATTAATTTATTCATTTCAGGGTCCTCTTGCCAGATTTTTTTTCTTGCCAGCTTTAGACATTCTCTTTTTAAATATTAGCCATTTATTTTTCTAAGAATAAGCTTCACTGGGGTACATCTAATAAAATGCACCCATGTACAATTCAATGGATCTTGCCAACTGCATACATCCATGTAACCACCACCAAAATCAACAGCATTGAAATTCAAAAACCAAAAATAAATAAAAGTGATCTTGTCTTTATTTAGATGCTATTCAGCAATGCTGAAACATTTCCATTGCTCCTCAGAATTCTCTCATTCCCATTAGCAGTCAGATTACCTCCCATCCTGCATCCATGCAACCACTGCTCTGCTTTCAGTAAATTAGTTTTGCTAGTTTTACTAGAATTTCATACAAATGGAATCATACAAGCTGAATTTGTTTTGTCTGCCTTATTTTGTTCAGCATAATGTATTTGAGATTTATTCATGTTGCTGTGTATATTGGTAGTTTGGGTTTTTTTTTTAATTACTAGATAGGATTCCATTGTATGAATATACTACAGTTTGTTTGCTAATTGACTTATCTGTTGTTGAGCATGTAGGTTGATTTCAGTTTTTTTGATATTATGAATAAAGCTGATCTATACATTTGCATACAGTCTCCATATGGACATACACTTTCATTTCTCTTGGGTAAATACCTGAGAGTAGAATCGTTGGGTCATATGAAAGGCATATACTTAACTTTATAGAAAATTGCCAAACTATTTTCCAAAGTGGCCATATCATTACATTCTCACTAGCCATGGATGGGAGATCCAATTGCTCCATATCTTTGCCAACACTTGGTATAATCAGTCTTTTTAATTTTAACTATTCTAGTAAGGGTGAACTGGCATCATTGTGGTCAGTCATTTAACTTTGATATGATTGTTATAAATAGTTTTTGGGTAAATACCAGGCTATAAAATTTAATTTCTGATATTATATCAACAATAAGGGTACAAGAGATAAAGAAATACTAGAAATTTAATTTCTATTTTTGTAATGACTATAAGAGGAAGTTAAAGAAGCTGAAAAGAATTCCCATTATGCACAGGAAATGAAAATACATTACCTAGACTTTATCATGTAAGTTGATTTCACAAAGTACGGATATTTTGATTTTTTTTTTTTGAAATGAGCAGACTGCCAAGCATCATCAGATGGGGCCGTGGAGGCAGCCTTAGCGTTGTGAGCAGCTCGGGAAAGCTTGAGATGGGCAAGGTGCCTGCATATAGCCTGTAGAAGCAGGCAAACATTCCTGAGGCAGTTCACTAGAGGCTGAATGATTGCTTTTCTCATTGTGCTGATAGAAGCTGCATTATTAAATACAGAATGCCGCTTCCCAGGTTAACTTTCCCCTTTTGCCAGCTAAACCCAGGGACAAAGGGGATGGAATTGAATATTTACCGTTGTCAGGCAATGATCTCCCCTTCAATTTCTGCTCAGGCTTCGGTGTGCTGGGATAACATTTGGATTAGGTCTGTGAGAGTAGAAAGGACAATGCCGGTCTATTGGCTAACCTGAGCAGGGGTCCAGGAAAAAACAATACTCTTGAATCAATGAAAATCATGCCCCAAAGCCTCAGTCTTCAGCATGCATGGCCAATGGCTTATTTCTGAGTTGAAAATCTTTGTGCAGCTAATCCCCTATACCATGAAAATTAAACTTATTGCTTTATGCAGAATTTGGTAAAATGTGTAGAGACGTAGGAGAGACATAATTTCAATCAAGTGATCTTTAAAAGAGAAGCACATGATGATAAAAAAGACAACCTTCAATTTAGAAATTCTCACAAAACCAGTCATATTCCATTCTCTGAAACATCACTGATGCATATGTGTGTGCTGACATATTTTGTTCTAATGGGATATCAGAAAGCTCCCAACCTAAGAGAGATTGCCAAAGAATAGTGATTTTTGAGCAGCTTTATATCTGTGATGAGGGACAAAGGTCAACCAGTAACAGCCAGTGTGGATGAAATTGCTGTTTGGAATTATTTGAAACCACATCATCATTACTACCCTCTAATGTATTTTTTTCATTAACATTTATTTATACCTCTTCCAAAAAGGAATTTGAAGGGGCAAATTAAAGTCTTGGTCTATGTGAGAGTCATAGTCAAAGCATACAGATTTAACCTTGATCCATCCTCTGTTCCTATTGGGACCAGATTTTCAAAATTCAATCAAATGAATAATGCCTTGTACTATTATCCTCAGTTTTCTGATATATGTCCATTTCCAAATCATCTAAATAAAAACAAGATCACTTTATTTATTTATTTATTTATTTATTTATTTATTGCCCCAAGTTTTGGTTTTTGAATTTCAATGCTGGGCTGTAATACCACAAACTAATATTATTTAAAAATATGTAAGTGTGAAGTCATTGTGAGGTTACTCTTGCCACCAAATCTATAACTTGAAACTTATGCCTCCAAGCAATGAGTACTTCAGAGAAGACTCCTGAGAGAATTAGACCCAGAATTCTCTTCTGGAGCTTTGATACATTTCAAACACTACAAATGAAAAAGAATAGCATATTGAAAATGGAGATCATATGTATGGTGTAGCTTTTCTGCAGAAATTCCTTAAAATAGAAAAAAAATTGGCAATAAAGTGCTATTCCTTCAAGCTGAGAAATGGTGCCATGAAGCATCAATAGGGACCTGGGTTAAATCCAACAAAGTCCATCCTTAGTAAAGAATACTCTTCAGCTGTTGAAAAGAAAGAGGTAGACTTATACATATTGACTTGGCAAGAGCTCTAAGACATATTTTTAAGTAAAAAAAAGTGCATGGAACAATAATATTGTATAATCCCATTTATACAAAAAAGACATGAAGTATAATTGCAATATGAACACACACATATGTAAATGCATGGCATGCATACCAAACTATCGATAGAAGTTACTTCTGGGAGGGGAGTAGGCGAGTATTATGAGCATGTGCACGTGTGTATGGATGTGTATGTGTGTTTGGCAGGTGGCATGAGAGGCAGTGAAACAGAAACATGTTTTGTACCATATGACTCTTTCTGTTTGAATATTTTGCAAGACAGTATTTAGGGATATGATAGCTATCCCCAAACAGAAAAGAAAAGGTTTAATTAAATACATCTTCAGTGAACTCAAGGTTATAATATAATACTGGTATATACCCAAATTTTAAACATTTTCATTAACAGCAAAATGGAAGACTGTTCTGGAATCGGCGCTTTAGCCCCAAAACAATTCATTAGAGAGGGAAAGAAATACAGACACAATCCAATGATGAGTGGAAGATTCTGTAGGTGACTTGCTGTCTAACCTATCCCTCATGACTAGCACAGATCTCAACATTTAACAGGGATTCAATAAATATTAGTTGAGTAAATGTTTTTGATTTGTTGGAAGCATATCCTTTTAATGGCTTAAAATGCAAATATGAAATGAATGATATCATTTAACATATCCGAGACACAGTGTGGATTTTACTACCTGAATTAATTCAGTTTCCTCAGCAAAGATAATCACACCAAGAACACTAGCTGCAAGTGCTTTGTGAAACAGAAGACTGCCAGAAACCAACATGGCATCCAGCTCACAGCAAATGGAAATTCTCTGGTATGTATGATGGTTCGAGCCCAACCTTCCCTACATGTTGCCCTCTGGCTTCTTGAGCCTTTCCTTCAGCATCATCCACCAGCCGTACTTAACATGAAACGCAAAGCAGGATCACCCACAACGTGCTGCTGGAACTCAGCCAGGCTGCCTACCCTGTGGCAAAGCTGTCTGCAACACAAGATCTTTGGGGGAGGACATGTGTGGAGAATGGATGGCAACGGAGGCTGTGCACTGAGCTGAAATGGGATCACCACAAGCAGGGTGGGCAGAAGCAACACTGAGATTTAATATCAAATGAGAGGCTATGGAGGTGGACTTCTGGGAAATCAGATGCAATGGAAAAATTCCTTTCAGGCCAAGAGTCTTGTTGTGGGGAAGCGAAGAGAATAAAGAAGGAAAGAAATTGGGGTTGTTGTTTTGTTTTGTTTTGTTTTGTTGAAGTTTTAGCTTTGATTGAAGGGATATTAGTGAATTGGTGAGACATCAAATAATCTGCCCATCAGTGGCTGTTGTCAGTATGGTCATTGCCAACAGTTTTGTTAGCTTTAGGCACACAGTGATTTTGTACAGTTGATAGAGAATATGTTTGTAGATGTTACATTCATACGGAAGAAGTATTTTCACAGTCATGGGGTTTACCTAGGTTTGAGATTTGCAACCATGTCACATTTTAAAACTTTAGAAAATGATTCTATGTTCATAATTTCCAATGTGAAATGAAAACACAGACCATCTGGAAATTATCAAAATGCTATGTAAAGGCAATGATGCCATTTACTGTATAGAATCAATTTAGCACACCAATAAAAACACACACACGTATAAACCTCGAAAAAGGACGCTATTTTTTTCCATAGGACTTTTCATTTAAATTCTGTTGCCATTGTTGTGCAGTAAATTTTGTTGTCACACAGCTATAGCTAAAGTGCTTTTTATTTGATGTAATCCTACTGCATCATTAAAATATCAGTATTTTTTATGTTTTGCAAATATTTGTGGACACCATTAAGCAGCACGAAGCATAGTGCAGTAACAAATGTCCATTTTATGGCCACTGTCAGACTATATATTGTATAATGCCCCAATATTATCAGCAATCTAGACCTAAATTATCACAACCCTAAGTCCATGAAACACAAGACACATATATAATCTCCTTTAGTCCCTGTATTGAAATGCTAGAATTAAAAGGTTGGGCTATCAATTCAGGCAGAAAATGTCGTTTTTGCAGAGAAATTTTTTACTCAGGACAAAAAAAGGAGAAAAGGCAAAGGAATGAAGCCAAGGGCTGAATTTTGACAACTCTAAACCTGAAAGAAGATTTTTATATTCCCGAAGAGGAAACACAGGTGAGAAGGGAAGTAAATTGTGCAAGTGGGAAAGTTGTTCATTTTTGGTCAATGTGCTTTATCATTATTATTTTAATTAATAAAGACATTGGATTATCAGGAAATAATATTGGTTTATGGTGTTAGAGATTTTTTTCTCTCGATTCACAATTCTACTTGAAAGAAGCCAAGGAGATTGATGTTTTGAAACTATGATGACAAATTACCCACAACATATGGTTCATTGTAAATACTGAGAGAACAGTCTCTAAGTTGCTCTGGAATGTCACCGGCAAAGGTGCAGCAGGGAACCTGTAGGAAATTGGATCAAAATTGGCAGTATTTTGTCACATAACTAGGCAGGGTTTGTGAGACTTGTAAACACCCGGTCATTGCATTTGTCCTATTACAGAGCCCCCTAACTTACTGTTAAATATTTCCTTTCTTCTGCTGGATTTATCACTTCCGTAAATTATAAAAGACAAATCGCCTCCCACAGCCCAGACATCCCCTGGTCTTCTTTTTGTACAGCTTTGAAGGTGATGAAAGAATCGATCTCATTGACTACAAATGACAATATTAATCATAAGAGGTTGTCAGGACTCATCATGATGAATGTGTCTAGAGGAGTCAAGTTGGTAAAATAGTTTGTCCTATGGTAGTTTCCTTTTTCATTGTGGCCCTTGATGGCAGCAGTTGGAGGGATGGGGGTGCATAAAAGGGAGGTACTGGAGGGGGAGAAAGAGTTAGCACTTCTAAACGCTAGTGTTTTGACTTTAAAATGCACTTGTATTCCAACAGCAAGGGCAAGCCGTTACTAATTATGAAAGAGATTTCCAAATCTCTTTCTGAACTATGCCGACCAAATGCACATAATCTGCTTCCCAAACACTCTGCAATGCAGGGTTTTTATTTTTAATTATTTATTTTAATGATTTATTATAAATTTTTTATTTATTATAATTTTATTTATAAATTTTATTTATAAATTTTATTTTAATTATTTATTATAAATTTTATTTATTATAATTTTATTTATAAATTTTATTTTAATTGTTTATTATAAATTTCAGAGGTTGTCTTCCCAAGGAAGAGTTGTATCTGCCCCTAACACAAATTGCCTGATTAGATGATCAGTTTGAATTATAGCTTCCTCCCTAGGCGTTTCTTAATTCGACGGCCAATTTAGAAGTTTGATTTTCACTCTATCAGGAGTCCTGTTACTGAGATTGGCAAGATTTGCTAGTGTTAGGACACATCTTGATCAATATTTCTGAAATTATAAAAAAAAAATCACAGATTTAATTGAAGAGTATTTTTTCTCACATGAGCTAAATTGTGTTGTCAAAGAATTAAATGAGAATTATGTGATTTCTATCCCTAATTAAAAATGAAATTCTTGATAGATAAAAATTTGATTTCAGGTCAGAATATGTTGAAATGAAGGAATTCTTATCCATGTAAATGGATATAATTGGGATTTTTATAAAGAACTTAAAAATAAGGAACAAGATCATGAATTATTTTAGTTAAAAAGATTAAAAATATGTCTAAATGTAGTAGGCAGCTGTTAAAGTTTCAACCTGATGAGATTTCAAAATAAATTGAAATACTGAGACTTTTTAAGATTTCAGTCACTTTTTAAAAAATCTACATGGAAATTTTTGGCAAGAGAGATTTACTTATTTTTACATCTGATATAAAAGAAATGTGAATTTTAGAACATCAATTTTTAAAACATTTGCATTTCTTACTCAATTTCTGTTAACTTCCTATGTTCAATCTAAGCAGCGGTGGTAAAAGTTAGGTTTTTCAGATTGCTTTCAATAGTAGTTTATAAAAGAAATTTAAAATCATACAATTAGCATAGGTTTTCCTTATGCCTTCTCTTTTAAGGCTTTTATGTTTTTTTAAATATTAGTATTTGAAGTTTTTGCGTTGTTGTTCTTCCAATCTCCTTTGAACCTATGTAGAATTATGTGGATAATTCTCCCTATCCCGTTTAGTGGATATTTGGACAGGCTGCATGTTATGAGTCATTAGGATTAGTTGACAGGGACTTGAGGCAGCATGAAACAAACCACATACAATTGATGAATTTATTTCAGGATCATGCTTCTTACAAAATGTAGTGAAGTAATCATAAAGATAATGTTCACGTTTTCCTACACCAGTATCCTCTAATGCTTAGAGTGGAATAGTTGTTGCATTTGTGCTTTGAAATAGAAGAACATTATCCATATGCTTGTACAAAGGTAGGTGAGTATTCAGAAGTGTGAATACAAATAAAAACATCCATTTCTAGATGGATATATTAGAAAGTTTTAAACAATTTTAGATAAAGTCTGGGCTAGCTGGGGGTGAGAGAGGGGGGAGAGCTTTCCTTTTTATTTTGTTTCCCTTCTGAATAATTGGAATTTTTAAACTATGTGTGTTCTACTCTTATTTTTGAAAGTCAATGATTAAAATGAATATACTAGATGGAATTATGTGTTATTTTCTTTATATTTTCCTATGTCAAAAATTTTTTTGGCTAGTAATTTTTCCCCAAATACAGGAGATTTAAGTGTATTTTTAAAAAGCTTGAAATTTGGCAACCTTGTTACTTGCCTTTGAACAACAGGCCAAAGAGCAGTTAGTTATACATGGTCAAAAGTATCTTTTAAATTGATTTTTTTTCACTTGCTTTTGTGCTACTTCTTGCTGTACAGTTTCATATCAGGATATTTATGATGATCAGAGCTTTGCTTGACTTAGAGTTTGTTGTTTTTCTGTTGAATTTCTTTAGAAAAAAATTAATACTGAGATCTTTCAGTGGCATTGTCTAGATGCCACTCAGGAGTTTGAGAACTCACTGGCAAGCAGAAGTGGAACGTCATGTATAAGTCTATAGGAATTGCCTGTATTTGGTGTCCTTTAAAGAGAGAGGATTTTCTCTATCAACCTTCTTTCATTTGGAATGCTATGTTTGCTTGGCATATCATTCCGGTCTGACTTTGGATGTAATATTATAGGTCTGCAGTGGATACTATGAAATGTCTTTTGGTTCTACACATCCATTTGGATGTCATTAAATAAGGTCTACTATATTTCTTGCTTTCTCCATTTCATCGTTATACATTTAGTATCTGGAAGGAATATTGCTTAATTTTGCCACATGCTAAAATAGGATTTTTCGAATTAAAAACAATGCCAACGTTCAAAGATAATATTCATCAACCTCTATAACTAGAACAACATACATGTGAGGTAATCATTTATTTCCCAGATATATCTGCTGCTGGAAAAAAAGGACAGAATTATGTCATGCTAGCTTGTGTCTAAAAGATGCCAAAGCAATAAGTTTGGTAACAAAATCGTTTGAAACAACTGTCAAAAAATTGTTAGCCAAAACAACTGGCCAGTTGAATCTTGTAATTTTTAAGGAGTTTTCTGGTACCTCACTGAAACAATACTAAAACCAGTAAATAATAACGCCCATTTCTATATTAAATCTATACTACAAAATATATAAAAACAATATAATTATTATTGACTTTATTATGAAGTTTTCTGTCTCAATCAGAATGCAGAAAATAATTGGTAGAAGAATTTCATATCCTGTAGGTAATGAGAGTGTGATAAAACTATTATTTGGATTTTAAGGCAGAAGATTTGTTTTTAAGTTTATAGATATGCAGATTTCCAAGATTTATGTTAAATATCTATTTTGCTTTCAACTTTTTGTATTGTCATAAAAGCCTGCCAGAGATCACATTTAATTTCAGGTTCATTTTGCTACGCACTTCTGTTAAAAATTATATTTTCTTGTCTCTTTAGAACCATAAGTCACTGTGTGTTTTATACATCTAACATAATATTATAACAGAGATTCAAACGTCTAATCACCAAAAGTGAAAATTGAGGGTCATTTATCATTAAGAGGGTACTATATCACAAAAAAAAAATTTTTTTTATGTATTCCTAATCCTAAATGAGGTCTAGTTCTTCAGTTGGTGGAAAAGGTTATAAGACTATGGTCTGTGAAAGTTTTATTCAATGTAAGGACACAAAGATTAATATTAAGTGCAGGAGGAAAAAGGTCTTTATGATTCTAGGTGTAGGAAGTTATTTTATTTGCAGATCATTTAAATCAAGTGCCCTGTGAATTAATTTTTAAAGTAAAAGGATGGTTCTTGTTCTTAAAAAAGGAGTCAGACTCTTGGAGCAGCGTTTTTAGCATGATCTTAATTTTAAATCAATAAGAGGTTTTATACTTTCCAAGACTTTATACTACTGAGAAAGCACCTAATTGACTCAAATGTTTGAAAATAGAAAAGCCAAAACCTTACAGGGTCAATTTACCTTCATCATTTTTTAAATATTAGAATTTTTTGAGACGTCTTCTGTTTTGCTTGGCATAATTACTGTAACAGTGACTCAACACTTTTTATACAAAGATCTCTCTAAGTTATACTTTAAAAGCAATGACAGTTTGGTTGGAGATTTTTCAAGGATTATGCAGAATGTTTTCTTGCCTCATAGCTACAAGTTTCTGTCATAAAAATTTTTAGGATACTTCCATTTTGTAAGCATATTTATTTAAATTACCGCTACTACTGTTGCTTTTATTACTGCTAGTAGATATTATCAAACACTTAATTTTTCCAGTCACTATGCTTAATGCATTATATGTATTATGCCATTTAATCCTATGAAAACTTATGAGACAGAAACACCGCATTTTACAAATGGAGAGGCAAAGGCACTCAGAGGTTAAATAACTGGCAATTGTTTCAAAGCTAATAGTTGATAGATAGCTAATGATAGCGCTGGAATTTGGAACCCAGGCAGTCTGACTCCAGAGCCCATGCCTCACCTTTCATTAGATATGGGATTCAAATCTGTTTGGGAACTTGAATTTCCATTTTTTGTTTGTTTTATATAATAACCACTTTTATGAGCAAAAAATTGCAAAATTCTGAAAACTGATTTTAGTTGCATAATATTTTTCTTATCTATAAATAGGCTTTACATTCATGGAAAAAATATATTGTGTGTCCCCTTTAGATTCAAGAAAGGAGCTGCAGGTAACTAACTGGGACAAACTGAACAAATAGAGATGAATACTTTTTTCATGTATTAGTTTCTGGCCTTGTGCGATCCATTGGTATTTAGATGGAAAGCAGTACACTGCTTGCTCTCAATTCCTTGTAGTCTAGGTTGGAAATCAGCTTAGTAAATAGATAATTAGATGTGGTAGGAACATGACTAGATCAGAAGCAAATGTGAGTTCACAAAAAGGATCACCTACCTTCCTTAGTTTTAGGGCAGGTGGAAAGGCCTCCTGAAAGAGGTGATCCTTGAGCTGCATGCATTTTGAAAGATGTGTAAAAGTTTTCCAGGCAGAGAAGGGCTGGAATGGAGGGTCTTGAGGGCAGAAGAAAACCACATTCAAAGGGACGGGGACGTGTAACAGGGTGTGATTTGGAAACTTCATGGCTGCAGCATGGGGTGTGGAGCATAGGAAGTGAAGCTAGAGAAATAGCCAGAGCCTGTAAAATGAACTGCCTTGTATACTACTCTAAGGGCCTCGGATTTTATCTTGAAGGTCAAAGAGAACCACTTAAAGATTTTAAGTGAGGGAGAAAGCATAATTAGATTTGTATTTTAGAAAGACTGCTTCAGGCATGTAATGAAGGTTTTGATGCAATGGGGCAATATGAGTTAAAAGGTGGTTGTACATGATTATAATAACCTTGGCAAGCTATAATTAGAACTTGAATTAAAGCAATGGAAATGGGAATGGAGAAGAGAGGATAGATTTAAAAGTTACTTAGGAGGTGACTAAATAATCAGTTAGATCTAGCCCAAAGGTAAAAATCATTCTGATTTTTGTACTATAGGTTAGTTTTAGTTGTTTTTTAATATTAAACAAAATCATACGCTACTCTTTTTTTTAGTTTGGTTTTTTTTTTTTTTTTTTAGTTTGGTTTTTACTCAACATTTTTGTTATTGTATGTAGCAATGAATTGTTGTTTATTCATTGCTACAATTGTATTCTCTTATATATATATTATATCATGATTTACAATTTAAATTTACAAATAAATTTACAAATTTATATTTATATCACAATATCATAATCTCTTATATATATTTATATCACAGTTTAAACTTATATATATTTTTATCACAATTCTCTTATATATATTTATATCACAACTTTAATCACAATTTATATCACAATTTACCACGATTTTATCACAATTTAGCCTATTTATTATTGATTGACACTTGAGTTGTCTTTATTTTTGTGTTTATTAATAGTGCATGAATATTCTTGAGTATGTTTTTTGGTGTTGCCTCTTCACAATGGAAATAGCTGTATATGTGAGATTAGTAGAAATGAAGTTGTACATTTTTTCTTCCAATTTCATGGATCTCTTGAATTTTAGTTCTTGAATAAGAATTCCTGATATAGACATAGCTTTTACTGCTTCTTTCATGTTTCTTATAATATGCTGCATTTTTATTATACTTAGGTTAAAGTATTTTCCAACTTTCATTGTTATTTGTTTTTCTGACCATTGTTATTTAGAATATTGCTTAAATTCTAAACACTCAGAAGTTTAGTGTGGCTTACTCTGGCCTGATAGCATACTCTGTGTATTTCAATACTTTGACATTTGTTGGACTTACTTTATGGCCTAGTGTATGGCTTATTCTGGTAAGTATTTCTTGTGCACCACAGAAGCCAAAGAGGTCCACTTGGTTAAATCATATTCAAATTTTCTACAGATTTAGTGTTTTTTTCTCCCTTCTATAAATCACTGAGAGGCATGTAAAATATCTCACAATAATCATGGGATTATTTATTTTTTCCTTTTAATGTTCATTTTTGCTTTACATGTTTGGATGATTTGTTATTAGCCATATATACATTTTGGATTATTATATCTTCTTGTTAAATTGACACTTCTGTTACAACAAAATATCTTTTTTTTTTATCTCTAATAATACTTGTTGCCTTAAAGTTTACTTTGTCTGATATTATTATAGATATAGAAGCTTTATTTTGATTGATACTTGCATGGTATACCTTTTTTAAATCCATATACTTTGAAATTTTTTGTGTCATTGTATAAAAAGTATAACTCTTCTAAGTATAATACAGTTGACCCTTGAAAACAAAAATAAAAAAAAATCTAGTTGACCCTTGAACAACATGGGTTTGAACGTGCAGATCCACTTATACATGGAATTTTTTTATAAATACAGTACAAGACTGTAAGTGTATCTTCCCTTTCTTATTATTTTCTTAATAACACTTTCTTCTCTAGCTTAGTTTCTTGTAAGTATGCAGTATATAGTATATATAACATAAAATATGTCTTAGTCAACTGTTTATGTCATCAGTAAGGCTTCTGGTCAACAGTAAGCTATTAGTATTTGCCTTTGGGTATCAAAAGTTATACATAGATTTTTGACAGTGTAGGGAGTCAGTGCCCTTAAACCCCACATTGTTCAAGGGTCAACTGTCTACACACACACACGCACACACACACACAGTATACCCAATCATTGCCTTTTAATTGGATTATTATTATGTTTATATTTAATGTAATTACTAGCATGTTTTGGTTTAAATCATTTTTATATACATTTTGTCTTGTCTGTTCTTTTTTACCTTTTTTGGCATTTGTTTAATTATTAACTAATTTTATTACTCCACTTCCTCCATGTTTAAATTACTAGTAATATATTGCTTAATGATTACTCTAGCCTATAGTATGCATCCCAATCTTCTTTGAGCCTACCCTCAGTTAGGGTCTCATTTGCTCTGATTTTCCATACAATGCAAAAACCTTCGCTGTCTTAATTTCATTTACCACATTTCTGTCCTTTGTGATACTGTTGTCATATATTTTACTTCTGCATTGCTATAAACCTCACAATACATCTGTATTACTGCTTTAAACAACTAAAATTCATTTAGAATTAGCCGCATGATTACCCCTTTCCAGGCTTTTCATCCCTTCTTGCATTACCATACTTCCTTCTGAGATCATTTTTATTCTTCCTGAAGAACTGTTTTTCTTATTTCTTTTAGTTCAGACTTGCTGACTATGAATTATCTCAGGTTTTGTTTATCTGAAATCAGCTTTGTCTTCATTTTACAAGATTATTTTCACCGAACATAGAATTATAGTTTGGAAGTAGTTTTTCTTTCAGCGTTGGCTTCCGTTGGTTCAGTTAAAAATTCAATCTTAGAGTGGCTTCTCTGAAAATGTGTCTTTTCTCTTTGGATACTTCTAAGATTTTTCTGTTTTTATTTTTTTTTCTATTTTCTATTTGTGTTTATCCTTCATAGTTTCATGGAGTTTCCTGAATGTGTAGGTAAGATATTATTCAGTTATCTCTACAAATGGTACTTTTGCTTCTTTCTTCTCCTTTGGGACTTCAATTGAGTGTGTGCTATTGATGTCATATATGCCTTTTCTTTTCTATTTTCATTCTTTTTTTTCTCTCAGAGTATCAATCCTGATTTTTAATTTGTATTGATCAATGTGTTATTCCTCTTCTTTTGTTGTCCCTATTTGTCTGTAGAAACTATCTACTGAATTCTTATTTTTAAATTGTTTTTCAGTTCTATAAGTTCCTTTTGATTCTTACAGATTTCAGTATGCTGATTAAATAGTCCATCGCATAGTTTTTAATAAAAATGCTATTTGTAACTATCTTAATGTCTGTTTTATACAACTCCATATTTGGATTGCCTCTCAATATACTTTTATTACCTGCTTTCTCAAGTTTTCAGTCACTGGGCTCTGTCTTATTTCATACTTGGAGTATTTCATTAAATGATGTGCACTTGGTTTTCCTGTATCTTTTTTTCCTTTATGATCATTTGTTTTGTTTCTTAAATTCCACATATGAGGGAAATCATATTGTGTTTGTCTTTCTCTGGCTGACTTATTTTGCTTAGCATAATGCTCTCTAGCTCCATCTATGTCATTACAAATGGCAGATTTCATTCATTTTAGATTCCACTGGAATATCTATACCACTATTGAGAACACACTGATGGATACCAGAGGGAAGGTGGGTGGGTGGGGGAATGGGTGTAATAGGTGACGGGGATTAAGGAGTACACTTGTGATGAGCACCGGGTGTTGTATCTAACTGTTGAATCACTAAACTGTATAACTGAAACTAATACTACACTGCATGTTAACTAACTGGAATTTAAATAAAAACAAAAAAAATGATGTGCATTACTTATGACAAATTGAAGAGGACTTGGATGATGTTCTTCTTCATAGAGATTTAGGTTTCTTCTGGCAGGATGATACGAACAGTGAAAGAGGATCACTTTAATCTCTTTGAGAAAGGACTATTTCTAGTTTGCCTTTATTTCTATGCTGTAACCCTTTTAGAGAGGAAGCTGATGAGGATAAAGTTGAAAGGCAGGTTATGGGTGGAAGGAGATCATAAAGGAGCTTGAGAGGGGGAAAATGCAGAGAAATGGAGAGGACCCTTCTTTTGCTGAGCCAAGAAAGAGGCAAATGAAGAAGGGAGAAGGCTCAGGTAGTTTGTAGGTTTGTGAATAGGTCAGGAGGTTGGAGGAACTCTTATTTTACTTTCTCTGGGAAGAAGGAAGTGAGTGATTGAGGATGCTGGAATCTATAGGAGCTGAACTTGCCTGACAGCTTATAGTATATTTAAGGTGGAGACCATGAATTTATTTAATCTGGTTTTTGTTTGTAACCATATATATTTCAGACATATAGAAATAACATAAATTAATGTAACACGCACCCTCTAGAAGCCCAAATATGTACCATCTAAGTATAAATTGCTAATATTTTTTCCTGTTTGTATAAGATGTAGGAGATAAAATTTTACTGACCTATTAACCATTTAACATTCCCTTCCCTTGATCTTCCTCCTTTCCCTCCCTCTTCATGCTCCTAAAGATAGTGTATATCATTGCCATATAGATTTTAAATTTTCATTATAATGTATCTACTCATAAATGCTACCAGTGTACCCTGAAGATATTCTGGGTTTGGTTTCAAATCATCACAATAAGGCAAACATCACAATAAAGTGTGTCAAATGAATTTTTTTGTCTCCTAGTACATATAAAAGTTATGTTTATACTGTACTGTAGTCTATTAAGTCTACAATAGCATTATGTCTAAAAGAACAGTGTAAATACTTTAATTTAAAAGTACTTTATTGCTGGGTTACCTGGGTGGCTCAGTGGTTGAGCGTGTTCCTTTGGCTCAGGTTGTAATCCCAGGGTCCTGAGATTGAATCCTGCATCGGGCTTCCTTCAGGGAGCCTGCTTCTCCCTCTGCCTATGTTTCTGCCTCTCTCTTTGTGTGTCTCCCATGAATAAATAAATAAAATCTTAAAAAAATAAATAAAAGTACTTTATTGCTAAAACATACTAGCCATCATCTGTGCTTTCAGGGAGTCACAATCACCAATCACAGACAACCATAGTATATATAATAATGAAAAAGTTTGAAAGGTTGTAGGAATTACCAAAATGTGCCACAGAGACACAGAGTAAGCAGATGCTGTTGGAAAAATGGCATCAACAGACTTGCTCGGTGCAGGGTTGCCACAAGCCTTTATTTTGTAAGTAAACATAATATCTAGGAAGTACAATAAAGCAATTAGGTGCAATAAGATGAGGTATACCTGAATATGCTGTGGTTACTGTTTTTGAATTTCTCATAAATGTTATGTTCCATGTATCATTTTGCAACTTTTAAGCATGATTTTTGTTTTTTAGGTATATCATGCTGATGCATCTAGACTATTCATTTTAGCTACTATATAGCATTACAGTTTTTGAATACACCAGAAAGTACTGATCCATGCCCCCGAATGACAATTGGGTTGTTTCTGCCTTTCTGCCTTTGCAAACAGAGCTCTGTTGAACTCTCCTGCGCATGTCTCCTTGTCTGCACGTTCAAGAGTTTCTCAAAGGTATTGGTAACATTTCTAGGGTTTAAGGTTTGTGTATCTTCAGCATTACTCTATATTGCTAAAGTGCTTGCTAAGAAATTACGAATTTATAATGGAACAATACCGTGTGTGTGTGTGTGTGTGTGTGTGTGTGTGTGTGTGTGAGAGAGAGACAGACAGAGACAGAGACAGAGACAGAGACAGAAAGACAGAGATTTTTCACTCATCAGCTCAGGGTTTGGAAGGCAGAAAGTAGATGTTTGGGGTGATCTATGGTTGAAATTTCATCGACAGTGTGGCAGAAGGACAAGGGTCAATAAAGTTGAAATATCAAAGGAAATAAAGACTGGAAGAGAAAGGTAGATTGAGAGGAAATGGAGGATCAAAGAATTGGAGATTTCCATCAGGCCAAAAAGCAAGCCTGTGAGAGAACAGGAAGTTGGCTAGGGTGCTGTGGTTAGCCGGTGGAATGCTGCTATTTAAAGTTTTGGCTCTGCATCAGTTATGTTAATTAGAAGGTACAAGACAAGTTTATATAGCAGAAATAAAGTGGAGGTGAAGGCAAATACACCAGAACATCAACAGAACTGGGAAGACTGAGTGTTAAACCTATCATCTACAAATCCCATTGAATTTGTCCAGGATAATAGTGGGATTTCACCCCAGATGATGTCACACATTTTGAAGGATCTTTTTTCTGCCAGGTAGCAGATGGGATGTAGACCCTGAAAGCTCAGTATAGCAGTGTGTGATCTTTGCTGAGAGAAGTTAGGAGAGTCTTTTTCCCCCACCCCCCTTTTCTCTCCCCCCCCACCCTTTTTTTGGCAGAGAGAAGGCTTTTGAATAAGCAGTGCTTGGAATTAAGACAGAGGTGTTAAAGATGCAATGGTTATTGCATATGCTCAGTCTGGTAAGTGGTCAGGGCTGAGCTGGAGCAGATGGCAAGGAGGAAAGGACTGCAAATAACAATTCATGTCACATTTTACTCCACGATTTGATGTTTGGGGATCAGTTGGGATCAGTTGCTCAGTTGGGATCTCTATGACAAATTTCTATGCTTGTGAAAGTATCCCACCCCCAAACTGTGGATGCTACTAGTGGAGTGAGAAGCTTGAGAGAATAAATGAATAGGTTTATGAAGATGGCATTCACAAATATGCTTTAGATTCATTTTGTAATCTATACAGAATGGGAAATAACTTCCCAGGCTGGAGTAGTGGTGAAGGCACCATGTCATGTAGTGTCATGGTATTTGAAAATGGAATTTACCAGGCAGTTTGGCAAACTCAACAGCCCAAGTATGTCATTATGATTATAAAGCAACATAGGAGGGAAGAGGCTTGCTATCCTGAATAGGGTTGTTTATTCCAGGGGGACACTGTGGAATCACACAGAGTTACCACTCTGTCACTGCAGCCAGGTTTATATTGGCCTTGAACCTTCCTTCTCTCTCTGTCCAGGCCAGGTGTGTTACAAGTTGTATCTCTTATGTCTCTCTAGTGGCACTTTGTTTGACGATAGACTGATTAATCCATGACTTCTTCCCTGAAAAATAAAACAAAATAAAAGCTATTGTATGCCCCCAGCTAGAGAACTCTGGATATGTTCTATTAATTCATTTTCCAAGTGAACAGATCCATTTTCTCATTTGGTTGCTAGGCTGGAATTTAAACTTACAATTTAGTGGAAAGCTCTTTCATTTAAATTCTCTGAATTAATATTTGTCTCTGGATATCCCTCTTTTTAAGGAAAGAAACCTGAAGGTTAGCTACCATGATAGACAAAGGACTGCGCATATATGTATTCTCACTATCATTCTAGATTACAGATGTGGTTGTTTCTTCTTATGCAACCAGCACAATTTGTCACACTTTTTGGGCAGCTGTGCCTTATACTTGCAAGAAACACCCTCATATAAAGCATTGGGATGGAATTTCCAAAATCAGAGTTAAAATTCTTAGTATTTTCCTTCTTAACATATACAATTTTCCCCTAACTCACTTAGGGACAAAAAGCCAAAATCTTTAAAAGGTCATTTGTTTCCTATCCTCACATTGCCCTGTTAACCCATCCGATTGTGGGGACTCCCACAGTCATCCTAAGAAGACCAGGCCTCTTGTGTTCACAGATAGTTTTTAACCTAGCTTTATTGATAATTTTCTCTCTGGGCACTATCTTAATACTTAAATTGTAATTAACATTTTAGGTTAATGCCTTTATCATCTTCATAGGTAGTATATTGAGGTGAAACTATAATGTATATGAATATATCTAATTTGGCAAATAATATTTTCTTTATAAATTCCACCTACAACACTCCATACTCACAAAAACATTTCCATAGCATATCTATCAGGGATGTAGTCATTACCAAGTTAAAGAAAAAGTGCTGTGAGGGATATCTAGCAAGTTAGAATTTCTTCCACCATTCTCTCCAAATGTATCTTCCTCTTTCACTTATTTATTTGTTGACAAGTCTTTAACTGCACTTAAAACTAGGAGATGCTATGAGTGTGTGGTAGTATGCACAAACATGAAATTTCATGAGGGATTAGTGATTACTTAAATGACCAAGTCATGTAGCTGCAAATAAGAGGTGTGCAGAAAGGGTTTGCACTGAGTAATAACCAGGTAACTTCCAAATTCCCTCATATTTGGAAGGTGGCCAAATGAAGCAAATGGTAGATAAAGTATTTCATGGTAAGAAGGGTTTGACCCCAGTCTGTTTGCTCAAGACTGACACCCATGGGCCAGGCAGAGGAGGACGGACTGGGGTGCATAAACCCCTTTGAAAGAAGTGCCATCCTTATCTTTGCCCACCATGATGGGAGAGAAACTGTGGCCCAGAGGAGCTAAGTAACTCACCTACAGTAGTAAAGTGCAAGGCTGGAGGTCAGACCCCATATGTCTGCCTCCAGAGGCTGACTAACTGCCCTGAGGTTTGTCGAATTAATTTTAAATGCTTTGCTAAAGGAATAAACTGCTGCTGGAAGTGGAAAATGCTGTTTTCAGGATTGTACTCAGAGTTGTAAGCACAAGCTACAGAACCTAAGGTGGGCCTCGGTGGAGGTGGAAACTGGAGATAATTTATGTGATACCTATGAGGTTGCTTAAAAATAGTGGATAACATTTGAAATAATAAGCAAGAAAAGTTGAATGATTTTGTTATTGATTCAAATGGTAAGTTCTGAAAAGTTACTTGAAAAGTTATATCCTCCCACAAACTCTTTAATAAGCAGACAAAAAACATTGGGACTTTTTTTTTTTAAATTTTTTATGACAGTCACACACACACACACACACACACACACACACACAGAGAGAGAGAGAGAGACAGAGACACAAGCAGAGGGAGAAGCAGGCTCCATGCCGGGAGCCCGACGTGGGATTCGATCCCGGGTCTCCAGGATCGCGCCCTGGGCCAAAGGCAGACGCCAAACCGCTGTGCCACCCAGGGATTCCAACATTGGGACTTTTAAATCCTTTTTATTTGCTTTGTCCTATAATGCAACAATTTGAAGATGTGGTCCATACACACAATGGAATATTACTCAGCCATTAAAAAGGAATGAGATCTTGCCATTTGTAACAACATAGAAGAACCCAGAGGGTATTAGGCTAAGTGGAATAAGTCAGAGAAAGACAAATACCATATGATTTCACTCATAAGTGGGATCTAAGAAGCAAAGCAAATGAATGAACAATAAGCAAAAATAAGCCTTCTAAAGATTTTAAGTTAGTTTTTTAAAAAGATTTTATTTATTTATTTGAGAGAAAGAGCAGGATGGGAGGGGCAGAGGGAGAGAGAGAGAATCCTAAGCAGACTCCATGCTGAGTGTGGAGCCAGATTAGGGGCTTGATCCCAGGACCCTGAGATCATGACCTGAGCTGAAATTAAGAATTGGTTGTTCAACTGACTATGCCACCCAGGTGCCCTAAGTTAATTTTTTTAAAAAGATTTTACTTATTTACTTATTTTAGAGAGAGAGAAAGCAAGCACAGAAGTGGAGGGGGGGGGTGCAGGGAGAGGGAGAAGCAGACTGCTTGCTGAGTAGGGAGCCAGTCATGGGGCTCAGTCCCAGGACCCTGGGATCATGACTTGAGCCTGAAGGCAGACGCTTAACTGACTGAGCCACCCAGGTGCCCCAAGATTTTGAGTTAATTAATACATATACATATATGTAGCCTTCAGGCACAGGGTATGTGATACTTGCTGAAGAGTAAAAGGTAAGATGAAGTATCGGCACCAAGTTCCTGCTAGTCTGGTAGGAAGAGAACAGGGAACCATGGCAGTGGTGTGGGAGAGAAGAATGCTTTACAGACTGAAGAATAGAAATGGCTAAGTATAGAATCAGGGAGAGAATTTTCTGAAGAAGGTGAGCCATGGGTGCCAATTCAAAGCAAGTAAGTTGGCAGAGCCAAACATATTTTTATTATTCTGGGACCTAATGGAGATAAGGAAAAGTATACTAAATATAGACATCTTAGAAAAAATTATACCAAACTAAGAAAAAAAAACTGTGGTGGATAAACCAATGATTCTTTTATAGTTACATGTAGAATCCATTATGAGAAAAATAAATGTTTTGCTTGTACAGTTTTAATATAAAAATTATTTTAGTTGCAAGTGATACCTCAGAGTGGCTTAAGCAAAAAAAAAAGAAAAAAAAAGAAAGAAAAGATAAGAAAAGAGAAGAAAAAAAAGAAAAGAAGGAAAAATAGTCTATTCACTTAATTAAACTTTGGCGTATCTAGATTTAGGGGCTCAGATGACTTGGTGCCTCTCTATCCTGGACTCTGCTTGTCTTTGTATTGTATTTTTTTTTCCCTTAGGCAGGCTCTGTTCAGAAGGTGCTAAGATGGACCCCAGAAACTCCAGGCTAATCCAGCGAGTCTCAGCAAATCTGGTGGAGATTCCTAGGGTCACTTGGATTCACCTTTTTGAATCACAAGCCTGTGTCTGAATGCTGCCAGAGGGAAGAAACACAACAATGGGCTGTGCCTGGATGCAGAGACAGTGGTGTAATCTGCCCCAACCAGACTATGTGGTCTGAAGTTCTGGCAAAACATAACTGTTGACAGCAATAGTACGTTTTCTTTCTAGAACGCTCCCATATAATATCACATGCGAATACAATATAATGACGATTTATTGTGTGTGTATGTCCTTAAAATAGTTTAAAAACCCCTGAAGACTTCATGTGTGCTCTTCCTGGTGCCTGCATTGTCCCTTCTATCCTCATCTCCCTTGATGAACTAGTTACTGTCTACTCATCTTTTTTGTCTCAGCATGAACATCACTTTTTCAAGAAAGCTTTCCTTGACCTAACCAACAGGTCAGCGACTCTCTTAAATAGGCCTCCATACTTTGTTTTCGTGGGCTTACCATAAGACTTGTTAATTTTCCATTAACATTTACTTAATTTTTCATCTTCCGAATCACTCCATGAAGACAGAGAATGGCAACTATGCCATCTGCTGTTGATTTGGCAGTGGATAGCACAGTGCCTGGCAAAGTGGGTATAAAAATACTTGCTGAATGAATAAATAAATAAGTCAAATTAAGACTTAAAAATCTGGAGCATTTGGCTAAAATTTGGAATAAAATTTGCCAAACTGTCTCCTTTACATTTTGTTGTTGTTATTAAAAGCCACATCTAACAACTGAGTGTACCAAGGACTTGAAGATCTGCACTTCTGTTGAGAGTTACAGTAGTTTGCTTTTACTTAAAGATATTCTACATCTTATAACTGATCATGCTCTTCTTATTTACTGGATTTCTAGGAAGATGAAGCGTCAAATTTACTGAATTTATTTAAATATTTTATCTTGTACTTTCGTAAACTTACCTCAAATCCCCTTCAAGCGCAAGTGGGACTTTCTGAAATCAAACTTAAAACAAGAACAGGTATTTTGTTTCCCACAGTTGTCTTTGTTAAACCCATGGCAAATACCTGAAAAGAGCTGGGAGTTAAAATGTTTTCTATGATCTCTTCCCACAAAGGAGCATATTTCCGTTGGAGAAACTGTAAAGCTTATATAGGCTCTAATTACCACAAGCAGAACTGAATTCATTTGTGGTGGATTATTCTCTATAGAAATCACTTCCTCTTTGCTTTCAGGATATTTTCTACTAGGAGATTTATCTCGTTGAGATTTGCACTGATCTGCCTCACACGGAAGTTTTGGGTGATGGTGAAGCCTTCAGGGATCTAAGAAGGGGGTTCTCCAAGAAAACTTTAACAGCAGTAGCTGGCTTGCTGTCTCCTCTCTTCTCTAGGGTGCTCCCTGTTGGCCACTCTGGAAAAGTGGCGTGCAAGAAGGAGTGTCCCAGACATCTATTGACTGAAATTCCTCCCACTACAGGGTAATCTGATACCAGTGCACTTCATGGGGAGTTGAAGTCCCAAGCATATATTATCAAAATTATCAAGTATGCTTCTGGTAATCATCAGGTTTCTCTGAACCTTGATGTAGAAGAGGGTAAGAGCAGAGAAAGTATGTTCCTCAAAGAGTCTAAGGATGATGCTCCTTCAAGAAAGCATCATATTGAAACAATGTGCTTCTTGCTCTGGATTTATGGAGAAGGCTATACAAAAAGTTTACTAATTTTATTTTTGTACTATTTTGAAATTATAATATTAAATTAAGACAATAAGTTTTTTTTATTGGAGTTCAATTTGCCAACATATAGCATAACACCCAGTGCTCATCCCATCAAGTGCCTCCCTCAGTGCCCGTCACCCAGGCACCCCCACCTAAGACAATAAGTTTTATTGAAATCCCTTCTGCCTTGATTATTCAGGAAACCAATGCATTTAGTTTTGTGAAGAATCAAATAGTTCTGTGCAGAATAGATGGGTAGTAGTGTTTGGGGAAAAAACGAGGTTTTCTTTTCTAGTCCTCTTTTTTTTTTTTTCTAGGCCCATGGCCTGAAAGTTTAATAAATTTAAAAAGACTCCAACAAGACTTGACCTTAAATGATCTTTACAGTGTCTTTAAGAAACTATAAGTGAATAGAAACATATGGAATTCATTTTTAAGAACACAGATCTTGATTCCAATTAAGAGAAGGATATTTGAAGAAATACATTCTAGATTTCAACAAGTTTGAAAGAGCTGGAAGCAAGTCCAAGATGTTTGATGAACTAGTATCCCTTTCCCACGTTTGATTTTACCCAGTATGCTTTCTCTTGTCCTCACCATCTAGTGCCCAAATTTTAGAGGAAAGAATGGGCAATATGATGGGGCAAGACCATGTCAAAATGATATTCAACCAGTGGGATAAAACTAGTGAGACATTTGTAAAAACTTGTTTGGCATTAGAAAGAGAAAAAAACAAATTAGAGAAACTGTTGGTAGTGGTCAAATAATGGGGTGGGATTTGAAGTGCTTGCCTGTTTCTTGGGTATGAGTCCATTAATTTACTTCTTGGTTCATTGAAGCCAAAGGACATCTTTTGTTTGGTTAAATTCCTGGGAAGAGAAGATGGTAATTGGCTTTCTCTGTGGTTCAACTTTAGAGAAAATAGTTATGGAAGAAGCCTTATAGATGGGAGCCATACCAAAAAAATTTAAACCAGAGGTTAGGAATCATCTGAAAATGAAAGACTCTTATTAAGGATAAGCTACTTACAGTATGCAGCAGACTATAATCCTCGCTACTTTATAAAAGATTGCATTGTTTATCCCCATCTGCCACAATTGCTGCTCCTAGTCCATTTACTAAATTGTCTGTATAATGTTGCCCTTTCCCTGGATGTTTTCTTATTTCAGAAGATGTAAAGAAATACTGGAATTAGGCAAAAATTCTAATAACAACTTGGGAATTTTAGGATTGGAGTTTAAAGTCACTAACTCTGGGTAATGAACATGGGGTAGTAGAAGGGGAGGTGAATGGGGAGATGGGGTCACTGGGTGACGGGCACTGAGGGGGGCACTTGATGGGATAAGCATTGGGTGTTATACTATATGTTGGCAAATCAAATTCCAATAAAAAATATACATATAAAAGAAAAAGAAAGAAAGAAAAAAAGAAGAAAGAAAGAAAGAAAGAAAGAAAGAAAGAAAGAAAGAAAGAAAGAAAAAGAAAGAAAGAAAAAGAAAGAAAGTCACTATAATGATCATCAATAGCTGCAGCAATATTTCTCCACCAGAGTTCGTAGGTCCAGCCTGAAAATTGGACATCAGGGGCACCTAGGTGGCTCAGTGGTTGAGCGTTTGCCTTTGGCTCAGGTCTAATCCTGGGGTCTTGGGATCTAGTTCCCCACTGGGCTCCCTATGGGGAGCCTGCTTCTCCCCCTGCCTTATCTCTGCCTCTCTCTCTGTGTGTCTCTGTGTGTCTCATGAATAAATAGATGGCATCTTAAAAAAAGAAAAGAAAAAAGAAAACTGGACGTCAGGTAAATTAGGTGGTTGTAGCAGACATACCATAGGTGACCTCCAGTGAGTGATGCCTTTGTATAATCCCCCACCACCACCCTGAATGCAGAGGGAACTTGTTATTTACTACTTACCGGTGGTAAAAGTTATTCATGGATGTCACTCCCAGCAGACTGGAGTGAGAGACATTCTCCTGCTGGCCCAGCAGCAGTAAGGTGCCAAGTTGTGTGAGGACATGTGAGAGGGTCACGTGACAGGAACTGTAAGTGGTCTCTAGGATCTGAGGGAACTCTCTCATCAAAAACTGGTAAGAAGCTGAGGCCTTCAATCACAGTGCAAGGAAATGAATTTCCAACGATCTGAATGACCTTCAAGGTCGATTCTTCCCAAGTTGACCTCCAGATGAGAACCTCATAGTCCAACAGACACCCTGATTGTAACCTTGTGAGTTGCTGCATAGAGGACCCAATTAAGCTCGGGAATCCTGCCGATAGCAACTGTGAGTTGGTTAAGTGTGTGTTGTTTTAAGCCACTATGTTGATGGCAATTTGTTATGCAACATAGAGATCCAGTTTAGTGGTTGACTTGCTCCAGCTCCTCCCAGGATAGGCTGTTTTACCATCTCTCCCTTAATGGTCTCAAAAGATCTTACCACCTTCATGGAAACGTGAAAAAGCAGAGAGGTGGCAAAATGGAAATTAATGTCTCAGTGAATTAGCTTGCCACAAATAGAAGTAATACTGGTAGTAGTATTTTCTTGAAAGTGGAAAAAACATCTAAAAAGAGAAATTCCTTAAGAAGCTGTGAATAACTAAGTTATATTGACTTTAAGTAATAAAGTTTGAGAGAAATGCAGGAAGTCAGTTACCTGAAAAATTAAACTTAGACTTGGAAAAGCAGAAAGTTTTAATAACCTTTTTGGAAAATCAATATATACTCTGTGTGGGGAAGTTATAAGCCCAGTTAAATATTCTAACACCAAGGCTATGGCGGTTCTCAGTGATGAGGACTTATTTTTCTTTCATAAACCACCTTCTTTATAGTCTATTCACAGAATAATATTTATTCCATGGGTATTCATAGTGCATAGTTGCCTGCCAATTACATGTTAAAACCTATTGAGTTTGACTTCAGTTCCCTTGAAGTCAGCTTTCTGTATTCTTGCTTTTAACCAACCCTCAAAGCCTCTTTGCATTCTCTCTGCCCTCCTTACCAAAGACAGCTTTGATAAGGTTTTCTGGTAGCAATCATCCAGGTCTGTAAGTCAATGCTTTCTATGTCTCAGGACAATTTGCACTTCAAGTTTTCTGTCATTCATTCATTTATTCATCCATCTGACATTTTTTTATTGAATAATTTTTACATGACAATCAATATATTAGATGCTGGAAACACATGATAGTGAGCAAAACAGTCTTTTTATCTCTCTTCTTGTTTTGTTTACCATCTAGTGATGCATAAGGACATGAATCAAATAATCTTAGAAATTCTGGCCATCGACCAGCATGGGTTAGTGTATTTTGAGGATAACCTTGTCTACATCACTGATACTGTAACATCTCTCAGCCCAGAAAGACCTACCCTACTCCAGAGAGACCTATTTTTTGGGACACCTGGGTGGCTCAGTGGTTGAGTGTCTGCCTTCGGCTCACGGCATGATCCCGGGATCTGGGATCGAGTCCCATATCGGGCTCCTTGCTGGAAGCTGGCCTCTCTCTCTCTCTCCCTCTCTCTGTGTGTGTGTGTGTGTGTCTCAAGAATGAATAAATAAAATGTTTTTCTTTTTTAAAAACAGAGACCTATTTTTGAAAGATACACGTACAGTGCATGACTCTATGATTAGCAGATGCTTGAAAAGAGCTTCTTCTAATATATAGAGGAATATGGCAGATACATTCTGAGCATTTCAGAAATATCAATAGTGAAAACACGCTCCACTTCAAGGGGGAGGCATTGGGTGGCCGAAAAGGGGGAGCTAGCTTGATAGCTCCTTGCACACTGCAGTGGAGAAGGATTGAAGGATGGAAGAGAGTGAACAGCAACCCCTTTGGCATCAAGAGGAGCCCAGACAAACACCTCACAGAAAGGAACTTCTTAGGTTAGGCTACGTTGCTCACTGCCAATGTTGTGTGAAATCAGTTCTGAAAAGAGTAAATAAACCTGACAATGACCCTGAGCTCTGGGCACAGTGGTGATAGAAGGAAAGGAAGAAGGGGAATGAAAATAGTATCTATAGCTTATCTCCTGAGTCTAAGATGTGAACGGGAATTATTGAGGGGGTGAGAGGCTGACATACCTTTTATTTCTCTTCATACTTTATTCTCCTTTAAAATCTTTCCATTTCCATTCTCACTTCCTCATGAATACCTGTATTTTTATCACTAGATATTTTTTGCTCACTTTTGTTTCTAATTCCTCCTTCAAATATCTCATTCATATACCTTGGGGTGTTTGTTAACAAAATGAAATTAGTAGGTAATTGAATAATAACCTGCTGTACCCAGGGTGCTTTGGTGTGTAATAAGTATAGGGAACACTGGAGATACATCAAGACACTGTTCTGACCATGTTTTTAAAAGAATATATATAAGAAGTAAAAGTGAGGGCAGCCCTGGTGGCACAGCAGTTTAGCGCCATCTTCAACCCAGGGTGTGATCCTGAAGACCCAGGATCGAGTCCCACATCGGGCTCCCTGCATGGAGCCTGCTTCTCCCTCTGCCTGTGTCTCTGCCTCTATCTCTCTTTCTGTGTCTCTCGTGAATAAATAAATAAAATCTTAAAAAATAAAGAAGTGAAAGTGAGATCCATCACCCCATCCATAAGTCATTCTCTGCCCTATATTCTTGTATGTTTGATCCTTTGTCCATCTTGCATTTTTATGCCATTGAAAAAGAACACATCAACATTTAATACACAGAAACTGGAAGTTAGTAACATTTATTGAATATTTGCCATGCAAAAGGTGATATGCACATTTCTCATAGGTAAGGATAATTACTGAGAAGTTTTAGCTTCAGAGTTGTAGAGGAAAATTCTCAGAGAAAAAGTGACCTATTTTTTAATGTTCAAATGATACCTATGACTATAAAAATGTTGAGATAGAAAGATATTTTATATTTCAAGGTGATCACTTTTATTTATTTATTTTTTATTTTTTAAAGATTTTATTTTATTTATTCATGAGAGACACACACACAGAGAGAGAGAGAGAGAGAGAGAGAGAGAGAGGCAGAGACACAGGTAGAGGGAGAAGCAGGCTCCATGCAAGGAGCCTAATGTGGGACTCGATCCTGGGTCTCCAGGATCACACCTCAGGCTGAAGGAGGCACCAAACTGCTGAGCCACCAGGGCTGCCCAAGGTGGTCCCTTTTAAAATCCATTGGAATCTCAAAACTGAGAACACAGTCATTTTTTTTTAATTTTTTTAAAAAAATTTTACAGTCATTTTTTTTAACCTATAACCTTGATTCAGCCAACCAGTGTTTATATGCCTGCAATAAGAAAGTCACAGAAATTGGCTCTGTGGTGGTAAGCGGCAGAGGCACCATCTCTCCTCCCTTGGACATCACAATCCACTGGAGCTGGTAGGATCTTTGTACAGATAAGCAAATTGTGCGGTAAAATGACATAAATGCTACAATAAAGGCACGAACTGAGTGCCCTGGAGGTTCTAACAAAGGAGAACTTCCTTCTGGTTTCAGTGTCTGAACAGAGGAAGAGCCTAGTCTTGAAGAGCAAGTAGGCAGAGATGGTGTGTGTGAGGAAGTTGTATGCAGGGAACCAACCAGCATCCATGGAGGATGTGAGTGTGGGCCTGTCTGGGGAAAGAAGCATGTGCCAAGGTGACCTCAGCCTCTGTGAGATCCTGGGGCCAGGTCACTGAAGGCCTTGAATGCCACAGTACAGAGTTTGAGTTTTGTTAGACTTATCATAGGTAAAGGTCATTGGAGGAGTGGCGGGATAAGAGCTATGACTTGGACAGATAGATGTGGAAACCACATGGATTAATGCAGCAGGGAAGGGACTGAGGACAGGGGGCCAGTTCGAAGACAACAACAGGAGTTGGGGAAAGAGTTGACTTAGTGGCAGGAATGATGGAGAGGGTGGATATAAGACATGTGGGAAGAGAGATCCATGGGGTTTGGTGCCTGTGGAGATTGAGGAAGCATTCTGAAGGAGTTGAAGGTGGTTAGGAAGAGAAGTATACCTGTGGGGAAAGGGGATTTTCGTCTCAGTGAATAAAATAATTGGTTTTTACTGTTTTTATGAGGAAAATGCCTATATTTCATTATGATTAAAAAAGAGATAGGATAACATTGTATTCCCAATGTTTCACTTACAGAGGAAGCACCAAACCAGAATCGCACAGCAAGCACCGTGACATCATGATGGGTTTACTTAAGAGCTGCCAAGAAATCAAGCAGAACTGCAGTGTTTCTGGACACCTCCACGAACCAGCAAGCTCCTCACCATTCTTTAGATCTCATTTTAAAGGGCTCATCCTCAGAGACCGCCTCACCCATGGGGACATGACTGTTCTTGACCTGGACCTTCATAATTGCACCCACAGCTTCTTTTACGAAACTTGTCACACTTTGTATTAGATATACATGCACTTATATACCTGTTATCTAACTTTCCACTGAAGCTTTAGAGCAAGAACTTTAATTTTACGCCAATATATGTTCACGATGTAACACGCACTGACACATAGTAGGACAAATAAACGCTAAGGAGGTGTGGTTGCCCTGACCAAGAATATTTTTTGCAGCTCCAGTAAAAATGGAGACCATGGAAAATCAGGCGCATATTTTCAAGATCAACTAGAGAGGGAATGTGAAAGGAAATATTTTTTTCTGACATCTGCTCTCTTTTGACTTAATTGCATGTAGAGTGTTAATTTATCAATTAAATTAAATTATTCTAGTGGGTGAATGATCTCTCCCTCTTCTTCCTTCCCTTCCTTTCAAAGAGAGTAGGGGAACAATGACATCACCTGATGTCAGCTTTCACAAAGGTCGGGACAATCAGAGTCCCTTAGCTGTGGGCAGAAGACCCGAGAGGAGCTGCAGAGCCATGGAAAGAGGCTGCAGCCCACATGCACACTCAGGATCGCCTGATGACCAGATGCATTCATAAATATGTACTGATAAGCTGCAAATAGAAGCAGATGTTGTTGTGCTTAATAAATTGAAGCACATAGAAGATATCTTCTCAGTCAAGAGGTATCTCAAAAGATTGTCCCAGACACTACATCATACCACTCAGGGTGAATATTAACTCTGCAACTTTGGGCAGTTATGTAAAATTCAGCTTTATGGGATAATGCCAAATTGTTCTCCAAAGTGACTGCACCTGCTTATCTCCCACCAGAAAGGAAATCTCATCCTCTTTGCTCCACCTATATTAATCATTTAAATTTTTACTAAATCTGTGGGTGAAAAATAGTATGCTGTTTTGGCTTGAATTCTAGTGAAGTAATATATTTTACTACATTTTAATATATATTTTAATATATTCTGTGTATTTATTAGATATCTAAATTTTCTCACCTGTCAAATGCTTGATCACGACTTGGGCTCATTTTTTATGAGTTATCTGTTTATTACTGATTTGTATGAGTTATTTTTTAAAAATATATTTTCAGAATATATCTTTCTCTCTCCTGCCTGGTTGTATGCATTGCCAACCTTTGCCCAGTTTGTTACTTGATTCCCCCACCCACCCACCCACTCTATTTGTGGTGTCTTGATGAAAAAAAAGCTGTTAATTTTTTCTTGGCCAAACTCATCAATCTTTTTCCTTTATGGTTTGAACATTTTGAGCCTTGAGAAATCCTTTCTTTGTATATTCTCCTTTTTTCCCCCACCTAAAAGTTTTTAAAAGTTGCCTTCTACATTTAACGTTTAATAGTTCTAAAAGCATAAGTTTTGTTTATCAACTGTACCTTTACGCTTTTGCAGCAAATACCCTAGAGTTCCCAAATGCCATCAGTTAGGGAACGTTGTAATGCGTCTGCTCAGATATGGCAATTGCACACATCAGAATTACTAACTTTCATCCTGCGATAGACTTGCAAAACCAGTCCCCAAATGCAACAGTGTGACTTTTTGGAAAGCACTAACTCTATATTTCAGGTATTTTTAAAGTTGAATGCAAATTTTGGATTTCAAACTATGCTCTCAAAGCTTCTGTCTTTGCAGTCCCTAAATCACTAACCTTACCTTCTTCTCTTAACTGGAAAAAAAAATGTTTTATCATGACATGAGATAAAGGTGCTGGCTAGAGGCAGCATTGCAAGAAACATCATTTGGAAATGTTGGACATCAGTAGTAGTCACCAATGTTGTTGTTGAGCAGCAAGCTTCTGTTCCAACTGTTTAAAGATTTTACTTTTAGGCTGTTATTAGTGACTTTGAATATTTTAACAACTCCAATTTTGGGGTAGGGGGTCTTAGTTTATGTATTACAAATCTCTCCTTATATTAAGTAAGAAGAATGTGTTCATAGAAGTTATCTGGAATTTTATGTATTTCTTCTCCCTGAAATGCCTAGTTCTTAAGAAATTCTTAATCCTTTTCCCCTCAAAGACTTTAGAGAAATGTGGGAGGCATGTCTAGTCTCAATGGAAAGCTATGGAAAATAGCTTTACCCTTTTTTCCAATATAATTTTTCTGTAAGAACAGTTAAATACATGATTTGTTTCCTTGTCACTTCCTTGGGGAATAAAAGAACATACAAATCACACTGACAGATATTAGTGTCTTTTGGATTAAATGGAAGTCAAATTATTGTAATCATGCATTGGTTTTGGGCTCCCATTTTGTATCTGTGTAAAATTAAGTGATACAGTTTCATTACATCAGAAACCTGCTCCTATGAAGATCTAGCACGATGTCATCTGGAATTAATGACTCGATTTCCAGAAGTGGATTTAAGCTACACTGGATGTGAAAGCAATTTGAGAGAGTGCCTTTGTTATTTTCTTGGGCATTTAGAAATATGGGTTCGAGATAGGAATATAGCCCAGTTGAATCAATACAGGATAGTAAATATTTAAGTGTGTCAGAATAAAAGGAGGTAATGTAGTTAAGTTTAATCCTGGGTAATAACCATCCAGGCCAGTGGCCTGCTTTTGAACTGAGAACACACCTGCTTCTCTTTGCATCCTCTGCCAGAATGTGTGTAACACTTCGAGCTGGGATTTCAAGGACAGTCAATACAGATTACTGCAGAATCTCATTTACATGACACCCTGGGTGTTCTGAGAAGAACCTGGGAAACCTATGTAGTAGTTTATAGACCAACAGGACTTCCATATTAGGCTTTGCCTTGGCTCTGGGCACGATGTGGGCCCCTATTGCATAATCCCTCTTGATGGAGAGGTACCTCTTGCAACGAAAGTCAAATGCATTATTTTGGCTAGTCAGTCTTCCCAGCTGCCACATGTCTTATTTTATGTCAAGTAGGCAGCTGCTTACAGCTGCCAGGAGACGGTTTTATCCATTATAGTCTCTTGGTGAGGGCTTGTGCTTCTTGAAATTTAGACCATGGGTGGTAGGTGTCTCCACAATGACAATGATGAGAGAAACCAAGCAACTTTGGGGCTTTAAGAGGACTTCCCTGACTGCAGAGGGATTCTAAAGCGACGGGTTCCAATCTTGACCCCAGATATTGTGCTTTGTGGAATAATTATTCATCTTCTTCTGAACTTTATATTTCCTTTCCATACCAATCTTGGTCATCCTGCCCCTACCTCAAAAAATGGATAGGAATGTTGGTACTGGGGAAAAAACACAAGATGGTCTTTTAGGGTGATTCTCTGCAAACTGCTAGTATTTTAGCACTATTAAAAGAGTTTGAAATCTTAAAAGATCTTGTTACAGCTTTTGCTGCAAAATTGTGCAGTAGCTCTGGTGACAGACTGGGACCATGGGTTGGAAGATGTTTTGTGGTTGACAGAGGAACAGGAGAGAGAAGGAGCAAGCAGAGCAGCTCTGGATGCTTACACTTGGACTGAAATGTGCAAGAGAAATTTCTGTCTCATTTAAGTCCTGCTGTGGGTGCATGGGTGTGTTGCATTTATTAGAGAATCACATCAGACCTACATGTTAATTCATTTTTATACTTCCTTTCCCTTACGAGGAATCTGTATGTATTCATTTTTAGGAGTGTTTGGTAAAAAAAAAATGCAGACATTGATTGGTCATAAAAATTCAGAATAGAGCACATAATTGATCTACTAATAGATAAATTTCCTTTACAGCCATTAATGTACATGCCATCTTCTGCTGGGATACTGTCAACACACTGCTTGGGTGACATTACGTTCCATAGATGGACAACATGAAGTAAAGTTAGATACAGAAAAGACACATTCTACTCTTCATGCACATATTTACTTTTCCAGCTTTACTGATTTCTTTCTTCTTTTGAATTTACCTCTGTCTCTTTGTAATCCCCTTTGTTGATCCTCGTTTGTAGGTACATTGCAGAATCTACACCCCTTTCCATGTAATATATGAAGTAAGGCCATCTTATTAATCCCTTAATAAGAAAGGATTGAAGACCAACCACATGCCAGGCTCCATTCTATGCTCACATGAACAGCCACATCCGATCACTGTACTCTTATTAGATAATTCCTATTAATGCCCTCACTAGTTGAACCTTAGATTAATTAGGTGACTTGCCCATGACCACACAGCTGGTAAGAGGCTAAGTCAGGATTTGAACTCAGGCTTATGCCAGAGCCCATGCTGTTACCATTTCTTTCACCTTCTTTTTCTTCTTCTTCTTTTTTTTTTATCCCCTCTCAGGTATCAATATCTCCTGTCAGTGGTTACCCAGGTGATCAGCGGTCTTCAAGTAATTAGCAAGGTCTTTATCACTTTCTCCTGTCCTTTCTCTGTCACCCATGGTCATTATTAGTTGTCTGACTTGAGGCCCTTCTCCAGCAGGTTGTGGATGAACAGTGTTGAGCAGGAAAGAGCCAAGCACACGCCTCCTACTGTGTATAAAATCAAGCCATTAGTCAGCTGTCTTTGGGCTCTAGTCTCTGCCTCCCTCACTGAGTGAGACTTTGTCAAATGTTTTTGCTGATTCAGAAATGAGTTTTCTTTTTCCTTTGTCATCAGGGAAACTATATTACATTTTAGAACTAGTTCTAGATATTACTTTCCTCTAACCTATTACACATGGTTTAGCATGCCCACTTTAAGAGGAAGTCCTTGGGTCTGTTCATGGTTTTAAGGAGGAAAACGCTTTGGAAATTGTGATGATGCGTTAAACCTAGAAATGACAACAGATAGCAAACTCTAGAAAATGAACAATTATTCTAAGCAGCTTTAGTATTTGGAATAATAATCATGTGTTTGAATATTTTTGTGTGTTCTTTCCCCATTTCCACTTATTATAAACTCATAGGCAGTGCACTATATCCACATATTTAGAAGCTTTCATCAGAATATGTTGACGGTGTAACTGAGAAAAGCATATCTGACTTGACTCACAAGCTGACTATTCCCATATTATGGATGATGCTCATTCTTGGATTAAATTTCTGTTTCTGCTCTATATCACTGTAACTACATTTCAATTTCAATTCAGAAAGAACAAAGAATGTTAGTCAACCCTGCGAAAGGCTTAAACATCATGTGGGCCAAATCAGTTTGAAATCAACCAGGGGAACTAAAATATTCATTGTTTTACTATTTTTGTAATCAGACTTTGCATTTTGTACAAACTCTAGAATTAAAAAATAAAATTTGATTCTTGGTCTCACTGATTATATACTGAGTGTACCTTAGGCAGGGAAACATGCTGAATATCATGGCATTTACTACATTAGGTTGAAATGCAGTTTTCCATCATGTGACCTACTACAAAAGGAAAGGAGAAAGAGAAAGAGAAGGAGAGGTACAGGGAGGAGAGGAGGATTGCTGGATGATTACTCAATCCTCCTCCAGCTTATATGGAGTTCCCACTCATGTTTAGAACTAAGACTTTAGAATTTTTGGAAGGGAAATAAGTGGCACCAAATACTGGTGCAGACACTTCCAGTTTTCTCATCAGCACTGATGTTTGGGCCATTCATGGCTTAGAAAAGTTTTTTTCTTCACTGTATTTCTGATAGGTAGACAAAATTGTTCTAAGGAAATGTCTCTGGGGCATTTGTGTTGAAAAACACCTTGTACAGAAACATTCAAAAGTTGGTCCTGGTTTAAACCAAGTGTTTTCTTTCCATCTAGATTTCTCAAAGTCTTTTATGGGCTAGTGTGCATTGAGAATCTGAGAGGTAACGGTAGGGAGAAGAAATAGCTCTCAGCAGCTTTCCAAACTTGTTTGACCACAGAATTCTTTTTTTTTTTTCCCCACTGAATGCCATCCAGATATTCGTATTACATGGCATACACTTTCTAAAACGCTCTTCTGAAGACTTGTTGGATAGTTGCAAGGTTAACATCAAAATACAGTGAAGTTATTTTCAAGTCGGGAGTTCAAAATAGGATTAGGACTCACATTAATAATGACATAGCTCTTAATCCTTCCGGAATGTTTTATAAATAATGCTAGAAACTCTGAATCTCAGCTAAAGTTCCTGATGGCTTACGATTTTATTACTGTAGCATCCGCTAATAACATTTTGAAAGTCCTTTTGCTAACAAGAAAATCTAAGTTTGGTGACAAGCCATAAACCTTCCCTCCCTTTCTGGTCTTCCATATATTTTCTACCCTCTGAAATCCTTTTCGTTTCTACTGGGTTTTTAAAAGTAATGTGTCAAGTTCTAATACTCCTGCTGGTTTAAGGAAAAATGCTCTCACTAATAAATTATAATGAATTGTCAGTCTCAACAGGCCTGTGACCTTCAGGCAGTGGGGGGTTTGAGGCTAAACTGCACTTCCCTGTCTTCTTGTTGGAGCCACTTTTCTTGTTCTAGTCTTTCCCTCTTAATTTATGGGTGGGCTGCCCACAGGACAACTCACCTGCAAAAATAGTTCATGCTGTGGTGTTTATTATACTAAGTAGGTTTCATGCTGGCTGAGAGTTTGTACAAGGGGATGGAGTTGCTGTCAAGATCTTCCATCATCTGAGCTGAGCTGGCACTCAAAATCTCTCATATTTCAGCAGATTAAATTCAGTGGGGTGGGAGGGGGATGGACCAGAGTGAGATGGGGCACGGCAGTGTGAAGTCTACTTATGTGTCTTGTTCCAGAACCTCAGTAAATCTGGCCTTAGTAAAATGTATCAGTAGGATAGCACAACAGAAATAGTAAAATGGTGCTCTGTTAGCACAAGGTAATGAAAATTCTCTGTAGTCTATGTGAAGGAATGCTAAAATAAGTAGCTTTAAGTTGATTTTTTTTCAGTGAGCTGAGTGAAATACTTACTGGATATTTTTTCTTTATTCTCCATTTTGAAGCTTTCCTGGCTTATTAAATTAATATGGACTCCTTACAGAGAATTTGAAAAGAATCAACTCCCCCCAAAAGAGAAAAAAGAAAGCTACCATCCTCTCTCAGGGACAGTTATTCTTTTTTTTTTTTTTTTTTAATGTGACAACAGCATTTCTTTCTTTCTTCTTTCTTTCTTTCTTTCTTTCTTTCTAGATTTTATTATTTATTCATGACAGACATAGAGAGAGAGAGAGGCAGACACAGGCAGAGGGAGAAGCAGGCTCCATGCCGGGAGCCCGACACGGGACTCGATCCCGGGACTCCAGGATCACACCCTGGGCCAAAGGCAGGCGCCAAACCGCTGAGCCACCCAGGGATCCCCTGGGACAGTTATTCTTAACACTATAGTTTTCCGTCCCTCCCCAAGTGGGTCTTCTATGCATATTTGCCATAATTGTCACAACAGAATACATACAATTTTGTGTCTTTTTTTCACTTAACATTATATCGTAAGCATTTTTCATGTTACTAAACACACTTTGCAAATGTACATAATTTCTAATGTAATTAGAGGTGAGCTGAGCAGTGTTTTATAGCATGCGTGCATTAAGTCATTCTCCTCCAGTCGAAGAGCCTTAATATTATGCTTAGTCATGAACGGGAGTCGTGAATGGGATTTTATTTTTGTTTTTCTTTCTTTTCCCCTCCCTCCTTCCTTTCTTTCTTTTCTCTCTCTCTTCCTTCTTCTTTCCCTCCTTCCCTTCCTTTCTTTCTTTTATTTTTTTTCAAATACTGAAAAATCAAGTTCTTCCTGGAACTCAGGGCCTTTGCACTGCCATCTCCTCTTCCTGCAGGACTCTTCTGCCAAATTTACAGAGACAGGCCCATGGAAAGCTCTGGAGAAATGATGATGGAATCATTCATTCCCTGTTGGTCCTGGTCCTCCTGGAATAAGAGCTCCTTGTCTGTCTTGTTCAACACTAAATCTCTAGTCCCTATAATGGTAGGTATAATTGTAGGTAATTGGTAAGTATCTCTTGAATGAATTAATAATATCAAACTAAGTTATTTCTCTTGACCTTTTTTTTGCCTTTTATTAATAATATTATGAAAAAAATTATGCTTAAATTTTTATCTTCATTTTGAATTATCTCCTTGAAATTGATTATTAGAATGAGAACTTACAGAACAAAGTGCCCGAACATCCCAATATTCTTAATGCATACCAATTAGCTTTCATTAATGGTTGTACTGTTTACATCAGCCACGAAGGAGTGTGCTTGTCTAACCTTAACATCAATTACAATTCTCACTGCAACCAGGGTTGGCTCATTTTTTTAAAAAAAAATTATTTTTTTATTCATGAGAGACACACAGAGAGAGGCAGAGACATAGGCCGAGGGAGAAGCAGGCTCCTCACTGGGAGCTCGATGTGGGACTCCATCCTAGGACCCCGGAATCACAACTTCAGCCAAAGGCAGATGCTCAACCGCTGAACCACCCAGGCTCATTTTTAAACCAAATGCCACAAAAATCAGGATCATGCAGTTTTAATCTATTTGTTTACTGTAAGTTGACTTCTTTCATCATCTGTGTTTCTTCCCTTGTGCATTATCTAAGTTCTTTACCCACTTGTCCCTTGGGTGTCTTTATTTTTTCTTATCAGTTTACAGGGAGATTTGTAAGCCAAAATGTTAGTCTTTTTTCTTTTTTATTTAAATTTTTAGTTTACTTTAACATTTTAAGACTCATTTATAAATCAAGCTGATCCATCTATTTTTCTGTAGTTTGCTCCATAGTATTTAATCCTAGACAATCCCACCCTATTCCAAGATCAGATACTCATCTGTCTTATAACTTTTCTATGGTTTGGCTCTTTTTAAAAAACTTTTAATTAGTTAATTTGTCTGAATTTATGTTTATATATAATGTGAGGTGAGGACTCAAATAGAACATTTTTCAGATGGCATATCACTGTCCTTGTCTTTCCAACTGAGTCATTGTGCCTCTTTACTTGAAATATTTTAAAGTGATATATACAAATTTAACTATTGTATAACTGAAATTAAAATAATGTAAATGTTTCCATAACTTTTTGGAAAATATGTGATTTCATCCTCCTAAAACATGAACAAATTTATTTTGGTGTTTTACTGACTGTTAATTGGCCTGTTTAGCATGTCTTGAAATATCAGTAAAGGCCTGCAAAATCTTTTTAAATTAAACAAATTTTAACATCAAAATTAACAACACTTTGGTATACGGAAAGATCTTAAAGTTATAAAGCAAAACAAGACCAAAAGAACATACAGTAATGTATAATACAGATTTAATACCCAAAATACATTAAGTACTTTTATGAATCAATGAAATAGACAATCGAACAGGAAAAACAGGCCAAAATTAAGAATAGGCAATTCATAGAAGAACAAATGAAAGTGACTAATGAATGGGGTACCAGGGTGGTGTAGTCAGTTAAGCATAGGATTCTTGGTTTTGGTTCAGGTCATGATCTCCGGTGGTGAGATTAAGCCCCATGTAGGGCTTTGTGCTTAGTGGGAAGTCGGCTTGAGATTCTCTCCCTCTGTGCCTTCTCTCCATGTCCTCTCTTAAATAAAGAAATTAATTAATTAATTAATTAAAAAAATGACTAATGAGTAAATGAAATATGCTCAGACATGAGCAATTAAAGAATTGCAATTTGAAAATGGAAATATATTTTACCTTCATCAATTTGGCAAAAATTTTAGAAGACTGATGTTATTCAATGCTTCCATGAACTTTGATGTGTAAACTGGGACTGTCATTTTTGGAAATCATTTTCATAATCCATCAATGTGCTAACAATTTTATTTCCAGATTTTTAGATTATAAAGCTACTTAGATATGTTGCCTTTACCTAAAAATTTTATTTCCAGATTTTTAGATTATAAAGCTACTTAGATATGTTTCCATAAAAGCATATTAAAGATAAAGAGGCACCATGACTCAGTTGGAACAACGACAGTGATAAGCCATTTGGAAAAAAGTTCTATTTAGATCCTCATCTCACATTTTATATAAACATAAAGGATATTTAAAGGTTTGTTGAATTACTTGGTCACAATCTAAATTTTCATTAATGAGGAAGTGGCTAAACAAATGTGGCATAACCATATTATGAAATACTAGTCAGCAGTTAAAAAGGATGAGATAATAGCATCCTGGAAAGAACTTCAAGACACATTTTTAATTGAAGAAAGTTCTAAAATAATCTATATGGAACGAACTCATTTACATCTATAGTCATAAAACAATCCTCTATGTTTCTAGGTTCTATCATCTCTATCTAATATTCTTCTCTCTCTCTCAATCAATCAGAAGCATGTAAGCATATAAAAAAGTCTGTAATGACAGATACCCTAGTAATAGTGGTAGCTATTTGAAAAAAAGAGAATGGGGGTTAGTGAAGGCAAAGGCATAATTTTGCTTTTTCCTTTAGTTTTAAATGCAGGTTTTGGATAGGGGTGGCATTTATGTATGTGTGCATATATACATATGTATGAATATTGGGTTGATTTCTAATTTTGACTTTTACAAACCAATGCTACAATTAAAGATCTTCAAAAAACATTGGTCCACTATTCATTTCTGTAAGTAATTTACAAATATATTTTCATTAAAAAGAAATCAGATTATATCACAGTATATGAGGATATTCCATTTCTCCCAGTGAAGCAGAATATCAGAGGGAGAAATTTTGAAAATGTATTCTGAAGTATTGAAAAGTTTTAACACAACTGCATGGAGCAGTTTTTCAGCATAGAAATAAAATAGGGCAGCCCCGAGTGGCTCAGTCTGGTTTAGCGTGACCTTCAGCCCAGGGCATGATTCTGGAGACCTGGGATCAAGTCCCGCATCAGGCTCCCTGCATGGAGCCTCCTTCTCCCTCTGACTGTGTCTCTGCCTCTCTCTGTGTGTCTCTCATGAATAAACAAATGAAATCTTTTTTTTTTTTTTTTAAGAAATAAAATAGACCCATTTTACCTGCTGTTACCATGTTAATACTTATTCATTGTATTTTATTTTCACCATGAAGAAAATATGACTAGTAAAAGATTCTATCTTAAGTTGGACATTGCTCATTGGACACACACTATATCAGTAAACCACACCTGTAATTGACTTTGTAGAGATCGGATGCTATTGATATGAAATAGGGTATGAATGAGGTATAGGTAACTCTTTCACAATAAAATGTTGTGGCTTTGAATTTTTTCCCACAGTTTTAATATTTTATATTAATAAAATTGTTCACCTAGAAACATAGAATAACATACGTTATTCATCAACATAAACAAAATGACAAGTGTGCTTGACCACCTACACATTCTGTAACTTATAATTAATGTTCCAAGTCCTGAGACAATATAGAAAATATTTATCCCTGAAAAGAGAATTCTCCAAGTTAATTTACTCAAATTAAATTTACCTCTTTCCTTTACTTGGCTTACTTTGTATTCACAGACGAGGTAAAGACCAAGGTCCCAGTGTCTTAACTTCCCACATGTAAGATATGTTTCCTTTCTGCTGGGACAAGGTAACTCAGAACTCAGTGACTGGTTTGACTCTATTGTGGTCAAAACAATTTGATTTCATCTGGATCTTCCGGCTGGTAGTGCCATACACAATATGATGGGGCAGTGAATCGTTTCCACCATTTTCCCTGGTTATTTTTCACAGGTTAAAGCATCTGAGTGGTAGAAAATCTGTAGAGAAGTCAATTTCAGTAATTAAGAATTTTAATAAGAACCCTAAAATTTTATATGCAATTATCTACTCAACACAGCCACTTGGATGTCCGACAGGCATGATAGATTCAGCATGTCCAAAAGAGACCTTCTGATTCTCCCCCCACCCCAATACCACATTTAATAAATGTTTGACATTTATCAGAACCTGAAAACTTCTCCTCTCCCTACTCTTCCTCAGTTGAGTAAATGGCATCTTCAGCCTCTTAATCCTCAATCCTAAATCCCAGTAAACATCTCTGGTTCCTCTCTTTCTCTTGTTATTCACCTCCAATCCCTTAGCAAGCAAATTGGCTCTTCTGCACTATTTCACATTGCAGACTTTGCCTATGCCTCTGACTTTACATCGGATGGCTCCTCCCCGTCTCAATTGCCCTGGGCACACTCACCTCCAATGTGCTTTTGGAATTTGATGAGCCCCTTCTTGCCTGAAGGACTTTGTACCACTCTTCCCTTGTCCTGGAATGATTGTCATACTATCACGTAATTTGCTCTTCTCTGCCGTTTAGATCTCAGTTTAAATTTCATCTCCTCAGAGATGTCCCTGACCACACAATCTAGAATAGCTGGTTTAGTCACTAAACATTCTGTTTTGTTTTTATCTTTTTTTTTTTTTAAGGATTTTACTTATTTATTCATGAGAGACACAGAAAGAGGCAGAGAGACATAAGCGGAGGGAGAAACAGGCTCCCTGCAGGAAGCCTGATGCGGGACTCGATCCCAGGACCCTGGGGTCATGCGACCTGGGCAGATACTCAACCACTGAACCACCCAGGTGCCCCAGTTTTGTTTTTAACTTAATAGAGCATGTCTAACATATATTTTCTTTTTTGTTATCTGTAAGCTTCAAAAGAGAGATACTTTTAAATTTTGTTCAATACTCTATATTCTATGCCTAGAAGAAGGACTAGTACCTAGTAGGTGTTCAATGAGTGAGTTACTCAATGCATGACAAAAACATTCTGGAATGTATGGTCTAAGCGAATTGCAGCTTTTAATCCATACTTTACAACCTACTAAAGCCTTCTGCCTTCCCTCACCCCTCTAGACTATTTTGCTCCATCATCTCTCCTTTTCCCTTTGTCTTTCTCACTCTATCTGCATTTCACTTTTTTCTTTGTGCAACATCTTTCCCCCTCTAACCTTTTTTTTCACCATCACTCCCCCCTCTCTTATTCTTTCTCCCAAACAGGACATAAAATGGGCCTGGGAGATCTTTTTAAAATATTTGTTTCACTTGTTGAATAAATCTTTAGCTTTTCTGCCTTTAATTTAAAAAGCAGATGAGCTGAATGTTTTATATTTTTTCTAAGAAAAAGATATAAATTAATTTTTAAAAATTATTTCAATATGTCAGTGACCTTGGAGAGGTGGGGAAAATCTTCCCTGTGTCTGCTTCTGTTTTAATGGTTCAAATAACTTTTGAACATCTGTAAATCTGGGGCTTAAATAGAAGAGTCATTCCCAAAGAAGGAGAGGAGCTTGATGTTATATGCATTGAGAGAAATCCAGAAATCAAGAAAAAGGACACCTGGTGTCCTCTTCCTGGGGTTATCTGAAATGTGAGGGTGAGAACCATTCAGGAGGCATCTAAGCAGAAGAGAAGTATGACTCTAATGATTCCAACCACACATTGTCACACTCCCTGTGACCCAATGCCAAACACCTCACCAACAATGAAGGACAGTGAAGGCTCCTTGGTTGCACCACACTACAGTTTGATGATTTGTCATCAACATGTTGATTCTTCTGGTTTGAAAATGGTCTAACCAGGAAAAGTGCATATCTTGAGTTGTTTCGTCTGGTTATGGAGTTATGAAAAAATAATGTCTCTGCAGAAATGAGAAGATACTTGATAAGAACATGTTTTGAGGTTTTAAGAGTTAGTTCAAGAGAAAAATGAAATAAAGTTAAGATAAAACTGGATTGCTACAGGGGCACCTAGGTGGCTCAGTTGCTTAATCGTTGGGCTCTTGGTTTTGGCTCAGGCTATGATCTCAGGGTTGTAGAGATTGAGCCTCATGACAGATTCTGCATTCTGCAAGGTCTGCTTGGGATTCTCTCTCTCCCTCTCCCTCTCCCTCTGCCCCTCCTCATCCCATCTCTCCCTCTCTCTAAAAAAAAAAAGAAAGAAAAAGAAAAAGAAAAAAGAAAAAGTAGGTTGCTGTAAGATTTATGCTGATAGACTGTTAATCACCTGTAACAAGAGGAATAACCTCATCGGTCTTATTTTTGGTCTTATTTTTAAACCCAATGGGTTAAGAAAAAACAGCTGGGAGATAATCATTGTTCCATTATTTTCTTTTCCTGGTAGTTCTTTCCATGTAATAAAAAAATCTCTTCTCATAACACTTCTTACTCTCTGTAAGACCCCCTTTAACTAATTGCACCAAAGAAAACTTGGAAATGATTAAAAGGCAATGCTTGATTAGTACTGCTATGACCTTCTTTCCCTTGGGCATGAGTTTCCTACAGGCATGGGCTCTGATCCTGAAGAGGGTGAGAGCTACCCTCACTGGGTTATACTGTGACTTAGTAGGTAATCTGCTTGACTCATAGAGTCAGCTAGAAGATTGGTTGTAACTTCCATGTTAGACCTAGTCATAAATAAAGCTTATATCTTTCTAAAAAAAATAAAAAGTAGATTGCTATAGAGCCAGGATGGCATGGTCATAGTTATGTGTGTGTATGTGTGTGTGTATGTGTGAGAGAGAGAGAGAATGAGAAAGAGCGACCATAAAATTAAATGAAATAATTTCTTTAGTTATAGCTTTAAAATATAACAATAGTATTAGAATATGATCCACCAAACTCAATGCTTTTTTTTTTCTATTTATGAAGTGAAGTGTTAAGAGGGCTTGAAAACTATTTAACATTTGTTGTATTTTCAAATTCCTCATTAAAAGTGTAACGTCTAGGAATATTAGGAGTGACTAAGCAGATTAAAATATTAGCATTGCAATTGTTAATATAAATCAGTTTTGTTTAACGAAGAAAATATTTCAGTTAAAGGGGGGGCTTTATTATGAATGCTGATAGCTTTCCACTTTGGACGCATATGTGAATTCTAAGATGTTTTGACAATTTAAAAAAGTTATGACATGTAGCAACTGAGAAAAGTCGTTTATTTATCTGAGATAGGAGAAAGAAAATTCCTCAAGTGGTTTCCATTCTTTCATGCCAATCAGGCTGTTCACATTTGAACAGCACGGGTCTTGGGAGAGGAGGGGGAAGAAGGAGAAAAGACAAGGCAAGAAAAGAAAATATTTAAAAATTTGGGTGGTGCACCAAGGATAAAAACATGAGAATATGTTTGCTTCCACCCAGACTGTCACAAATCTGGAAAGTAAGGTTGAGGCCCCATTAAGAATTTGGCCCAAGATGTAATGTTATCTAACACTTGCAGACGACACGTAAGACAGATTTTAGCTGTACAGCTGTGAAGACACCTGCCAGTGCCCTCCAATTCCTCAGATTTCTTGCCTCTGAATTATTGAAAGATCCGATCTGATTTCCATGAAGGTATTTCTCCCCGTAAATTTAGGATATGGTGACTGCAAATGTATTATTGGGGTCTCATGTGCATTCATTCCGATACTTCTTCTTTTGTTAGAGGAATACATTGCCAAGCACACTCATTCAGATATTGAAGCATAAAGCCATTTACAACCACTTCTAATCGTCCATGTAGTTCACTGGCCTCTTCATTTCTGGTTGTTAGATAATCAGAATACAATCTGCCTTTCAGTGAGAAGACCTGTGATATATCATTTATGAACTTAGTTTCCTTCAATGCAAGGGAATTCCCTGACTTGAGATGCTGACTTCACAGTGGAGGAAGAGGTCTCAGTTGCTGGAAGTTTCCAGTTACCACCCAGCTGAGGATCCCTTCTCAAGCAGGCATCCCACACAGTTTAGAAGAGCTCTCTAAAGCCAGACACACTCCAGAGCTCTGCATGCTCTGCTGCCAAGGTCGGAGAAACCATTCCTTCATTCTACTCTGTGCAAGGCAGTCCATGTTCCACCCACTGGGCATATATCAGAAAAAAAAAAAAAAAACAGGCAGGAATTCATTCCCACAAGGAGCTGATTTTCTTGTGGAGGATGCACCCTAAATAAAATAAATAAGAAAAGTACAGGGGTATCTGGGTGGCTCAGTGGTTGAGCGTCTGCCTTTGGCTCAGGTCATGATCCCGGGGTCCTGGGATCATGTCCCACATCAGGCTCCCTGCAGGGAGTCTGCTTCTCCTTCTGCCTCTCTCTGTGTGTCTCTCATGAATAAATAAATAAAATCTTAAAAAAAAAAAAAAGACAGGTATCTACGGGTTAAAAGTATTAAAAGCTAAAGGGATAAAAGAGCAAAGAAATATATAATGTATCAGGGAGAGGAGATTACTAAAATTTAATTAGAGGGACTAAAGGAGGCCTCCCTGAAAACTACTGACAATAGAGGATATTGTGTTATGTCCCCCAGATCCTCCTGCATGCCTGAGGCACATGCTCCCCCAGCTTCAGGGAGAGCTGGTGGTTGGCAGCTCTGAGCTGAGCCACTCTCATGGAATAGTCGTCAGAAAGATGATTCTGTGACCAAGGTCATACCTGGGGATAGGATAGCCCACATTCAGTGACTGGTGAACAGATTGTTCTAAAACCCAAGCCCTTTTGTCTCAAGATGGTGCAATCCTGGGAGCCCATCCCAGCGCCAGAGCTCTGATGAAATAGACTGAAGCCTTTGGTAGGACTTCATCACAGTTCAATTCTTTCCTCTGCATAGGAACTGAGATTATAGCTTTATTGTAGGAGTTTCAGGCCTAATCCTTCATTGTTACTGGTTATCATAAAAAGGTCTAATTGGCAAAGGTATATATCTGATAGAAAGGGGCACCACTCAAGGTATATGCTGTTTTATATGCCCCTTTATCTTTTTTGCCTAGACAATTATCTTCTAAGTTCTGCTAAGCAATCACAGAACACACCGTTGGATATCATTTCATTTCATGTTCTGTTTCAAATAGAGTTAATTTGTATATTTGAATCCTTTCCAGTCCACAGATGATTTCTTTCTTTGTCCCCAGGTCCTATCCACCAGCACAAACCCTGACCCTGTATTTCAAGGTTATACACATAAATGACTATAAGGAGCTAGTAGGTAACAGAAGTGTGCCAAGCGGGTAAGACAATAGAGAGTGGTGCCGACTGTGGTCAACCAGAGGGTTCACGGCCAGTTGATAAGGGAAAGCCAATACTCAGCACCATCTATAACCAAGTTGTAATAATAGCCCGATGTTGCCATATCCTCCCATTTTTATCTGGACAAGCCTGAAGTCTGAATATTTTAGTGTAAAATCTCTGAAATTTAGAATGTTGGTAACTAAATCAAAAGTTTAAAAAAACACCGTGCATGACAAACCACATCTGTAGTTCATAGTCAGCTGTGAGGAGCTTTCCATTCAGGCTTCTGACATTGATAGGAGATTTAAAGAAGATCACATCTTCATGCAATTATAATTTGGAACCTGAGCTGGCTACTTTTCATATAGCCCTGCACATGAAATACCACTTCTTTGTACGTGTATGTTTGCCCCACTAGAGAGCAAGTGCCTTTGAAGAGAATTGGGTTATCTTCATTTCTGTGTCCCTCAAGTACCATCCCAAAGCTTTCATATAGGAGGCATATATATGTTTGTTTGATAAATACCAGAAAGTTGTCATCCACTGGTCTTGTTTTAAGCATTTTGAGTTATGGTATTACGGCAAAAACAAAGTAAATTGAGTATAAAAATTAGTTTTTGTGGGACAGTTACTTCATTATGTTGGTGCCAAAGGACTTCTTAGTAAAGCACTCTCATTCTGTAGGATCTTCTATTAAACCTGTAGATCAGAACTGGTTTTCTACTACTGTTTCCTAAAGTATGGTTGGTTATACTCAGGTAATATAAATGTCTCATTTATACAATAAATAAACTATACACATTGAAAAGATGTTTTAACTCAATAGTGATCGTGCAGATTAAAACGGTAATAAATCCAAGTGTCATTTTGCTTATCAAATTAACAAAATTTTAAAAGTTTGATGATACCAAGTGTTGGCTAATGTTTGGGCAAACAGGTGGTCACGCATTGTTTCAAGGGATATAGGTGGCTACAATTTTTTTGAATTGTAATTTGACAGTGCTTGTAAAAATAAAAATATACATACCCTTGGATCTGCGATTGTAACTTTAGGAATTTGTCATACAGAATGATGGCTATAAGTGTTCAGAGATATCCATGCATGGATGCAGCATCTTTTGTAATAGCGAAATATGAAAACAAACTGCATGTCTGACTGTGGCCGATTGTTTTGGTACACTATGATTCCATCATTATATAAGTAATGTAGGTCTACCTAAAAGTAATAGTAAAGAGATGGCCATAATACAGTGAATGAACAAAAATGTTCAACTTTTGTAAAATTATAAAAATGTTTGTACAAACATATATATTTGAAAGATTTTAAGCATAGGAAACATCTAGAAAAATAAACATCATAACAGTGACAACTCTGGAAAATGACATGGGGGGAGGAATTTTTTTATCTTCTACTCTTCTATATTTTTATTATTTTTGACAACAAAGATTCTGCTTTTTCCCTGTATGGTCCTAGTGAAAGTGTTGTTTTATGAAACTACTCTTAGCATATAAATTCATACTCCAGTATAATTATCATGTTATAGACATACAGTTTTGTTTTGTTTTCATTAAAAAGGCTCAAAGAGAGGCAGCCTGGGTGGCTCAGCTGTTTAGCGCCCTGATCCTGGAGACCTGGGATCGAGTCCCATGTCAGGCTCCCTGCATGGAGCCTGATTCTCCCTCTGCCTGTGTCTCTGCCCCTCTCTCTCTCTCTCTCTCTCTGTGTCTCTCATGAATAAATAAATAAAATATTTTTTTAAAAAAAGAAAAAGCCTCCAAGATTTCATAGCTCTATGTGGACATAATTTGTTACTAGACACCTTGTATGAAAAGATCTGCTTTGATGCAGTTGATGTAGGACATAAAATAATACCTCAGTGCCAACTCCATCCTTATCGGAGTTACATAGAGGCCTCTGGACAATGCCCCGTGTTTGAAATTTAAGACCTAGCTTGGTTATAAAGCCGACCGTTGAACAACAATGGGTTTGAACTGTTTGGGCCCATTTATACGTATTCTTTATTGATAATGGTAAGTGTATTTCTAAGTATATTTTCTCTTCCTTGCGGTTTTCTTAATAACATTTTCTTTTCTCTAGCTTACTTTATTATAAGAACACAGTATAACAGATTCATTTCATTTAGCATATGACATCTGTGTCAATTGACTGTTATTGATAAGGCTTCTAGTCAACAGTAGGCTATTAGTAGCGAAGTTTTGGGGGAGTCAAAAGTTATTTGCAGATTTTTGACTGCATGGAGGTGGGTGCCCCTGACTGTATGTTTAACAATCTATGTTATTCAAGGGTCAATTGCGTAAGATATGTCCCAAACATTTTAGAATATGGTTCATTGTCATATGAATTCATCTCTACTGTGGATTAAATTAGTACTTTTCAAATCTCACTATGTACAATAAAAGCCAGATGAGCTCCGAGTCATGCATATTAATATTGAAATGCTTTATAAAGGACACTAAACACTATTATGTCAGGAGTTCCTTAGGTTCTCAACAAAGCTTCTGAGGGATTGGTACAATTTTTTATTCATTTTACAAGCGAGAAAAACTGTGCTACTTAAGGCTACACAAGCCAAGACTGACAGAGTTAGGGTATGAACCTAATATTTTAGGGAAACAATGGGGTACAGCAGAAAAACAGAGGTTTCCAAGTCAAAAGTGATTTAAAAAAATCTGCTTGATGACACGACAAATATGTAACTAAGGAAGCGCCACATTGGTTCTATGGGTCAGAAGATCAGATCACAAAATGTTTACTATATTAGTACCTCTTCATTCTGTAAGTGTGAACTGGTCAGGTAATAAACACTGTACTTTCAGGACAAGCCCAAGAGTAACAAACTTAATACAGCAGTGGAATTTACTGATGCACTCCGCCACTAAGGCAGTCCTAACCCAGGAACATATGCAGAGATGATAAATTCATGAGTGTGTCTGGGAGAAGAGCTGAAACAGATGTGCAGAGTAAGGGACATCAAAGTTAAAACAATTACCATCTCCACAAACGGGTAGTTCTCCCAGATACAAGCTTAGCATTTTTAAAAGACCTGGGCATTCTTTATATCATACTGGCAAATCAGAGGTGGTATATTCGGATGTGAAGCATATGCAAATAATTAAAACACAGCAAAACAAAAGAGACTGGCCATTAGTTGCCTTAAAAGATACTTCCATTCAGCAGCAAATGTCATGGCGTGCATTCAAATCATCTGGGGAACAGCCTTTTTTCTCCTCCTCCCCTCTACCGTCCTCTCCCAGGGGCTTCTCTAACATGGATCCATTTGCCATTGCTGCCTTGGCAAGGTTGGGAGTTGGGGCCAGAAAGGAGACCAGCTATCTTCCAATGCCAGGTGATGTCGACAATGGAGGAAAACAGTGAGTAAGTGCTGCAGACACAGCCAGGCCTAGGGGGTAGATGTGGCTGGATGCAGAGCAGTTTTCTCTGGTCAATAGAACTGAAGTCCTCATAATGTGGGTGTTTCATTCAGATGTTGGGGATTTCAAATGGTTGAAAAAGAACAGTTACTCGGTGTGCTATTTTGCCTGTGTCACTGTAAAGGAATTTGAAAAGATTTTTCTCTAAGGGATTACTATATGTTTTATTCCAAGCTTATTAGAATAGGTAAGATCCAGGTTTAGTAAATTAATGAGTAAATGAGCCATGATCTTTCTGACTTCATGTATAGGTATTTCGTGTTCACTACCTGCGGCTTCATTGTCTTGTCTTACAAACATCAATAACCGAAAAGACTTGCACCTGTGGATATTTCAGGGGGTGCTTTGCCTGCAAACGATATTTGTTTGGTATTTCAGTAGCTTTAAAATTTTAGTGCTCCTGTTTAGCAGTCTTTTAAAAAAAATGTAAACTTACCTGTCTGTATTTGCGACAAATCATAAATTGCCTAGATTGAAAAATAGCATTATAATGAATTAATGGCTGACGACCATTCAGTATCAGATCTGAAGATCCTGCTTTTTCACTCTGTGCCCCTAGTGAAAATGCTGTTTTATGAAAATGATACCTCAGCATGCAAACTCATACTCCATTATGACTTCCGTGTCACAGTCACATAGTTTACTGGTTCAAAATAAAAAAAAGAAAGAAAGAAAGAAAGAAAGTATTGCTATGCTCTGCTGGAATTGAATTAAATTATTAAATACAAACTGCCAAAGAAATAATAGTGCAGCTGAATATTTTTGTGGACTTGTTGGTGAACCTGTGTGTTCTTTTGAGTTCAGTTGCAATTACAGGAATTCTTCAAAGGGATGAGTGCAGTTTAAGTGGCTGCCTCCAAGAATAGACAAGATTCTGTGTAGCAAGGGGCATAAATAACATTTATTTGACTCTTTTCTAAAATTAGATATAAGTCTAATTTAGTATGCATATTTAGAAATTATTCCTTTAATTTCTAGGATTCTGGGAGTACATATTAAAGTGTTTTCAGTGGCCATATGGAATAAAACTACAGCAGCAGAGTTGCTTGACCTGGTCATGTGTCAGACTGAAGCAATCACTAGTTTGCCAATTACACTTATCTTGCCAGTGCTTTCTTAGAGCTGACAAATTCCAAGTGTGAATCATCCATGTGAGAATAGACCAGCATACTATAGCTATGCTCTCTAATTTCCCCTTTTATGTATGCCCTACAAATAAGTCAAGATATTTAATACATTGATTAAAAGGCATATAGAATTGCATTGAGATTATAGACTAATAGAAGAGTGAAGTGAGAATCTCGACCCACACCCACCATTGTTCTCAACTTGTAATATTTGGTCCAAAGCAGGCTGTGTAAAGTCCTGAGAGACCAACCCGGGTTACAAATTTAACATGCACTTTAAATTTTGGTTGTTCTATCTTTCAAGCTGAATTTAAGTCTCATTAATTTTTAGTGGGAGCACAATAGTTAAATATCTTGCAGATGTAGCTTGTGTATTTAAAATTCCTTAGAAGTTTTCCATTTAGGGTTTTTACTACATCAGTTTGATCTACTGTGCATGACAATATGGCATGTGCATTTCTCTCAGGATGTGCAATTTGATTTCATACTGTGGAAAAATCCAGAGCGTAAAATATTAGCATGAACAGTGTCAAGTATCGATGCTAATTCTTTTATTACTGTGACATTATTTAAGGACAGCAATCATTCAACTATTTTAAGTGATAGATATTAGAGATTGAAAAATAGCTACATGATCAGCTAAGATATGTCCTTGGAGAGGTGGAAGTTCTAGAAAGTTCTAGAAAGCTGGTAGAAATACATGCAATCCCAGATTTCTCCTGCTTGTGCAAGATTACAGAGGATGCAGCTGTTGAATAAAATCAGAATTGTTTAAAAATTGTTGCACGTGTGTTACAAAACAAGTTTGTTCACTTTGGGGACCACAGGCTAAAGGCATTTATTTCCAAAGAAACATAGATACCATCATTCCTTAGCAGATATATATATATTTTAGCACAAGTGATGTTGCCCTGTGAGATGACCAAAAAATACCAAACAAAAAAACACGATACTTTGGGGTCTTCTAAGGAATTAGAAAGTTAAAGTCTTCTGTTAAAATGAAAATTAAATAATAAGAAAAATTTCTGATTTACATTGCCTATTTTTAGAAGCTATGTGAAATATAAACTTCCTAGAGAAAACTTGATTTGAATAGAATGAAATTCTACACAACCGGTTTTCTCCTGGATTCACATTTCTTACCCTGATTTTAGGAATAGGACCACAGGTTATTTTCTCCAAGTACTTTGTGGAAAAGCTAGGATATATTCAGTGGAGGGATGCAGTACTAACATTTTGCTTCATTATCATGCTTTTGAAGTTGAAGAACGCTACGACCTATATTATTGCTATTCGTAAGATACATTCAGGACAAACATATTAATCACAGCTTAAAGTTTTAGAAATGCCAAAAAAAAAAAGTTTTAGAAATGCCAACTCATTCTTTAAGCAAACGCTTTTTGAGAGTACAAACTAAGCACATGAAAGGGTTAGATGGGTTAGATGTTGGAGATGAAAGCACATCGGGTTGGTGAGGAGAGGTAAATTACCACATGATATCATAGGTCCACAAGGGGATCACTTACACAGGGCAGTAGGACAACTAATCTGCTTGGGGGACGTTGGTGCAGGCAGGAGGCTGATAGAGAAGGATTAGAAAGCAGCAGTCAGTACGCCAGTGAGGACAGGGCGGGCTAGACGGGGAAGCTAAAGGGCAGAGCTCTGAGCAAAGGTGGCATGCTGGGGACTACGCAAAGTTCACTGTGGTCAGGAATGCAGAGCTTGGCGTAAGGAGAGACTGGTTGAAGCTGGGATCAAATCATGCAAAATCCTGCACGCTTTGCAAGGAGATCAGATTAAATCCCAATAGGTTAAGAGAGAACTTTGAATGCTGAGCAGAGGAGTGACATGCTCAGATTTGAATGTACCGTTTTGTCACCTGTTTGGGGAATGGATGGGATGAAAGCATCTTGAATAACTCTTGGATTCTGGCTCGGGTTGATTCTGGTGCCATTCCCTGAGCTTGGGAGTTCAGGAGGGGAGTGGGTTAGAAGGGCGGGGGTGGGAACACTAAGGGAGACAGGGTCTATGAATATGCTGAGGGGCACCTGGGAAGCTCAGTAGGTTAAGCCTCCACCTCTTGATTTTAGCTCAGGTCATGACCTCAGGGTCCTGAGATCAAGCCCTGCCTAGGGCTTCCTATTCAGCTCATCGGGGAGTCTATTTGAGATTCTTTCCCTCCGCCCACTTATGTGCTTGCTCTCTCTCAAATTAATAAATAAATATATTTTTTAAAAAGAATATGCTGAGATTGGCAGGGTAAGAAAGATCAGGCTTCTAGTAGGCAATTATATATACTGGCCAGGATTCAGTGTAGACCTAGACTAAAATGCTAATAAATATAAATGGCTGAGTCACAAAAATGACCATAACTGGAGAAGTTGTAGGCCAGTATGACATTGCAATCATTTTGAGCAGGAAATCCCAAACAGCAGGAGAGAAGCTGTGCAGTGTAGGTATTGAGGCTGGAGCCGATTGCCTGGGGTTAGATCCTGGCTTTCCTGCTTATGACCCAAGGTGGTTCTATGACCCTGGGTAGATTAGTTTCTGTGCCTCAGTTTCTTCAACTGTGAAATATGGGTAAGGAAAGTATTGACCTCAAAGGGTTGTTGTGAGAACTGAGTTTCAATGATATTTATCTTGTATTCACATATAAAGTATTTGGGACTTAGAAGTAGCTATTATTATCATTAATAATTATCTTTATTATTCTTCTCCTCAGTCCTCACACTGGAATTTCCACAATTTACTGGGTTGCAATATGATGGCTTAGTTTTGTTCTAGTTGGACCTAAGGGATCTGTTAAGAAATGGTTAACCATGGGGACAGAGGTCCCAATAGAAAGTGGAATATTCTTGTCTTCAACTCAAAACTATGTCAGCTGCTTTTAAGAACAGGGACTAGCAGCCAGGTCAGCCTGAGGGAAGCCTGGAGCTGGCCTCAGAATGTAGAATCAGCTTGGTGGAGCCTTTTTCCCTTGAAGGACTGGTGTTGCCCTACCGAACTGGTGGAAGAGAAAATGGGAGAGATGAGGATGACTTGTAGACTCATGACCAGCTGTTCTAACCGGCAGCAGGATGAATCGTGGCACAGCTAGTGCTTTGGATCCTTCTGAATCCTGTGGTCAGAAATGGCCAGACCTTTGAGTGTCCATGGGGTGCTCCACCTTGATGACTCACCATTCTAGGTACATTTTGTGGGGAATCTGAATTAAAGTCGTAATTTAATATTTTGCTTACTTGGATTTTATCTACTTTTTAAGATTCAGTTCAAGTACAGCTTCATAAATTAATAAATAAACGAAAGAAAGAAAGAAAGAAAGAAAGAAGGAAAGAAAGAAAGAAAGAAAGAAAGAAAGAAAATGAAAGACCTTGCTTCCTCTAAATTCTTCCTTGGGTATCCCAAACTAAAAATAATTTTTCCCTTCCAATGAAGGCTATCATTGTGCACAATACTGCAAAAAAGGAATAGATCAAAAGCTAGCATTTACTAAAAGTTTGCTGTGTACCAGGCACAATTTAAGCATTTTACATGTGTAATTTCATTTAATTTAGACCATAGTATAGTTTTTTTTTTAAAAAAAGATTTTATTTATTTATTCATCACACACACACACACACACACACACACACACACAGAGGCAGAGACACAGGCAGAGGGAGAAGCAGGCTCCATGCAGGGAGCCCGACATGGGACTCGATTCGGGTCTCCAGGATCAGGCCCTGGGCCAAAGGCGACGCTAAACCGCTGAGCCACCCGGGCTGCCCTAGACCATAGTATAGTCTTAATAATAATCAGTCGTTGCTGTGATTTTCAACTGAAGTCTTCAGTTATTTCCTTTATAGTTCATATCTTATTTACTTAGTAAACTTTGTATTTCTTAATTCATATCCATCCCATGAGTCTATTCCTAGAGTAGAATGACCACAGATCAGGGAGCTTGTGTTATCTCTTTCAGAATTTGATAGAATGTGATGTTTGTGGATTTGATCTCATAGGATCAGGGCTGCCATGTTGCACAACTTCAGGGGGTATCAGTTCAACTGGCGGCCTATGTATATGGCGCGTTGTGTTGTGCACAGGGGGGGTGGTCATACACATTGGCCCTGGATGAGATGCAGATGGATCTGTCATTGAACTGAAAAGCAATCTTACGCAAGGACTGGTGAGTTCTTTGTGTATTGGCCTGCTCTCCGCTGGTAGACTCTGAATTCTTGGCAATGGTGGCACGGGCCCTGCCCTATCTTGCATAGCGCTAAAAACACAGGATCCTGTGGTAGGAATGTCTGCAAGAGATACTCGTTTGAGAATAGGACAAGGGGGCTGAGGCAAGGTAGTTTGGCCACCCCATCCGTACTCTTCCTTTCTCGTGTTTCTAATAGTAGAATAAATGGCTTTCTTGACCTGCAGAGTGAAAGAAATAACACTAAACAAATTTAAGAGAAGGCGGATAGAAAATGAACTCCGCAGACGTTACAACTCATCTGTCCTTCAGGTATTACAGATAAGGCGAGGCAGGCCAGAGAGGTTAAATGATGTGCCCAAGGTTACACAGCTCCCTGGCAATGGAGCTTGGTCTAGCTCATAGGTCTCTGACTCCCAGCCCAATGCTTTTTCCATTATCCACTGTCGGAAAGAATGTCCTGTAATGATTTCTTTTAAAGAAAAGGAAATCCCGCATTAGGATTTACAGATGGCTTCCAAATAAATAGATTTCTAAATTTCTGAAATTAACCTATTGTCTGCGTCACAAAAGCCCTCCTCGCTCCTAGTACCTCCTAACACCTGCTGAACGGTGCGTCCCCATCTCTGCGTCCACCGCACGGGCGGTAGCTGAAAGCCTGTGCATTTCCCACCAGAAGTCACCCCTGCACGCAAGGCGGAACTGATTTAGGACATTTGGCTTTGTTGAAACAAAAGCAATTCGTTGCCTCCACATCAATACTATGTGATTGTACCGTCTAGTGAGCCGTGCTCACCCGGGCTAATGAATATGCAACCAGAAGTGAGAAGGAGGGCGCCCCTGGAACGACCACGAGGGGCCCTCCCCGAGGCAGCATCCCACCCCGGAGTCAGGCTGGACCACAGGGCTCGCCCTCGCCAGCTCGATCGCGGGGCCCGAGGCTCCGCCCACGCTGACGCAGAGGCCCGCCTGTCTGATTGGGGGGCTCTGGCAAAAAGCCTGAGCCCATTGATTACAGATCGCTGTTAATAAAGAGCATTTGTAATGCAGCAGTGGCGAGGCGGGCTCCGCACGCCGGTTCATGATGGCCCTTCAAGCTCCACAATTAAGTCGTCCAGCAGGCATGCCCCCTGTTGCAGCTGCTCTGTCAATCTCATTTTGAAGCACAAATGATCTTAGACCCAGTGTTTGACATGGGGTTTTAACACCAAAGAAGGCAATTCTGCAACTTCAAATGAGCCTAATTGGCTGAGCGCTCGGGCGTTCACTCAAGCTGCTTCAGTCCATCAGAGAGAGATTTCCCGCTAATTGAACTGCTCAGAAGGAGGAGGACCGCGAGGAATCACAAGGTGCAGAGCCACTGGAGAGGGTGGCATATATATATATATTATATATATTATATTTTTTCTCTTTTTTCCACGATAGCAAACCAAAAGATACATTCCCCCTTCTTAATCAGCCACCTGTCAACCTAAAAAAAAGGTAGTTCTCGCTGCAAAATGCTCACAGAGTTATGATCTAAAATTGAGTTGTTGCTGTCAGGGGTGTAAACGTACATGTGTTGCTGATAAAAGACATTTCAAAACATTTGGTCTGGACAGCATTTTTCGGCATCAATCTGAAGGCCGCCCGAAATAAAAACATGTAAATCCAGACCGTGTAGAGAGGGCTGAGGAAACTAATTAGAGGTGCCTCAGGTGGAGTCAATGTGTTCAGCAAACACCTTCCCAAGCCTGTTCCTCTTCTGTTAAATGAGGATCATATGAGAAGAAATGTGATATCTGTATCTGCATCGATAGCGTATTTGTATCCTTATCTATATATATATGGCCGATACATCTATGTCCATATCCACACCCATATCCATATATCTGATATTTCTTTTTTTTTTAAATGAAAGATGGTTGTCACATTTTTTTTATTGGAGTTCAATTTGCCAACATATAGCATGACACCCAGTGTTCATCCCATCAAGTGCCCCCCTCAGTGTTGTCACATTTTTTTTTTAAGATTTTATTTATTCATGAGAGACAGAGAGAGAGAGAGAGAGAGAGAGAGAGAGAGAGAGAGAGGCAGAGACACAGGCAGAGGGAGAAGCAGGCTCCATGCAGGGATTGAGCCTGACATGAGACTCGATCCCGGGACTCCAGGATCAGGCCCTGGGCCGAAGGGAGGCACTAAACTGCTGGGCCACCCGGGCTGCCCATATCTGATAATTCTTATGTGACCCAGAGTAAATAATATTCTCAGGATAATAACAGCCTATGTAGCAATATTAAAAGAGTATTTAATCATGAAATTGTGAAATTGATACAGTGATGTATCAGGCAGGACCTGGGAACTAGGGGAATTGATCCGATGTGAGGTTTTCTAAGCCAAAACATTGCTTAAAAAGTATTACTTAATAACTCTGTTTTTGGTGTCTGATTCTCCACATATGTGTCTAATTTACACAAATGTGGTTTGACACGACATGGTGGTTGAAAAATAATTAGGGAGAGGGATAAAGAAATGAGATGATATATAAAAAGATTTAGAACGGGCTTAATTTTTTCAGATATTTCATTTCAGATTTGGAGAGGATCTAGAAAATGTTCCACTACGTGTTTTAAGATACGCAGTGTGGGGAGTGAAATGTGCTGGGTTTCAGCTGGGAGTCTGGGGGTCTGGGAGCCCGCGGTGTACATTTTATGGTGCGTGAGCCTAGGGGCTCACGGTGGTAGCTGTGCTCAGGTGACGGTATTTTTATGTCCTCAGAGTTGTTCCTTTGAGTTCTTCCTCTGCTGGACCTTGTGAGTTTGGATAAACCATTCACCTTCCCTCGGCCTCACTTTTCTCATCTTAAAAAGTAGCAAGAGTGAGTATGATCTGCTGGCAACATCATCCTAAGGATGCCTGATAAAAAGGACAAACCAGTTTTGTTCACAAGTTTAATCTCTTTTTTGGGGGGGAGGACATATGTAATTTTGTGCCCTGTGTCATGCTCACGTTTCTATTCCAAACCCAAAAGAAATCAGATCCTCCTCAATTCTCCACTCAAGGCAGATTTAGCCAATAATCCTGGTCAGAATCACCCTAGTGAAATGAGTCCTTTTTGGAACCAGCAACTGCTTGCTGAGTGTCTTGGGCCGAAGTAGAGAGATGTTGCTTCTTTTTCCCAAGCAAAGGCTTAAGTCAGGGTGACTCTACAGGCTAAGCTGGTAGTAAAAAATAAACTTGTCTTCTACTTAATTTTTATTTTTAGGAAGGTAATAAATGCACATGGCTAACAGACCAGAAGATAGCACTAAGAAGTTCCTATTAAGTTGCAGCTCCTACCCTGCCCTAATTCCTGTTTTCCAGAGGAAACCACTTGCTATTCTTAGAGCTTTTTTTTGGCACAGATCCTTTAATTTTCTAAGTAACATGCTTATTTCCCTAATATTTTTTGATTTGTCAATTTTAGGCACAATCTATTATGAATTTTTGTTATGTAAGATGAGGAACTATCCTATACCTCTCCTAACTTCTCCATCCCAAACTATCCCATACCTCTCCTAACTTCTCCATCTATCTACTACTAGTACATAGACATTTTTGGTTAAATCAATAACGCACATGGTGATAGTATGCAAGTTCACCCATATCATGCAGTACAATTATTTTCACTCTCTTGAACACATTTTTTTTTAATTTGGGCTCAAAGTTTTCCCTGATTCTTCCATTTATTTGTTTTTAATAGATTTAGATATAATACAAAGTGTACCCAAAGTGTGCAATTTAATGATCTTTAGCAGACTTACCAAGTTTCGCAATTATCACCTTAACCTAATTTTATAACATTTTCATCAGCCCCAAAAGGAAGCAAAATCTCATTAACAGCCACTGTTCGTTCTCCCCTCCCACCCTGTCCAGCTTTGGCAAACACTAATCTGTACCCTACCCCTATAAATGTACCTTTTTAGGACACATGGGTGGCTCAGTGGTTGAGTGTCTGCCTTCAGCTCAGGGCGTGATCCTGGAGTCCCAGGATCGAATCCCGCACTGGGCTCCCTGCATGGATCCTGCTTCTTCTCCCTCTGGCTATGTCTCTACCTCTCTTTCTCTGTGTCTCTCATAAATAAATAAATAAAATATTTAAAAAAATAAATGTACCTTTTCTGGACATTTCACGTAGATGGGATCACAGGATATATGGCTTTTTGAGTCTGGCTACTTTCACTTAGTGGAACGTTTTCGAAGTTCATGTTGTGGCACGTATTAGTACGTGATTCCTTTCTATGGTCAAATGATATATCATTGTATGGATAGATATAAATAGTCACTCATCAGCTGATAGGCATTTGGATGATTTCTACCTTTTAGCCATTGTGAATGATGCTGCTGTGAACATTCATGTATCATTTACTTTTACTTATATAGTTTTCTCTTTGTCCACCCTTATTAATTTTTCTATATGCTTCTTCAGATCTGATATACAGCAGTTAGTGTTTTTTTTCTCTCAAATGCACAAATACATTGGCTAAAGTTTTTCTCCCCTTTCTTCTGGAAACCTTTTTTATGGGCTTTCTCTCCTTCTCCTCTAATCTGGATCATTACCCTCAAATCTACCATGTAGCTCTCTTACTGGAACATTGTCTCCGTGTACCTCTACATCAGAGCCCTTATATCCTGGATCCCATGCCATCCTGTTTCTCAGTTGATTCCCCTTTGAGGCTGAAGAAGTGTGGGAGCACAAGAGGGCACTTGGGGTCCAACTGCTCTGTGTACATGGAGGCTTTCAGTTGATATCACTCATACCATCTCCACACCCTGAGCCTTTTGGGGTCCCTGGGTAGCCCCTCTGCTCTACTTTTCATCTCCCAAATGTGCATTAACATCCCTTGTGTACAGAAGATTCCTCTTTAGTTCTCTTGTCGTTATGAGTTTATATTGTCCTTGTCCCTTTCCCGTCACTGGGAAAGGTTTCTGGAGAGAGGGGGGAGGTGGACTGAATGAGTCAGGGCTCAGGACTTGATTTCAATGATTTAGTGTGTGGTTCCTCAAAACCATTCTTTCCTACTTATAGGCGTTCTCCTTTCTATGGATTAGAATTTTAAACTCCCTGTGAGAAAAAATAATTGCCAATGTTGATTTTTATTTTACCTGTTTATATTTGCAAAACGTAGATGTCATTTAAAAATTATGAAAGCAAAAATGAGATACCAACAGCTCATAAAGGATAGGTGTGCGCCAAGGCCAACAGGTGCTAGAATGAATTAGACCTGGAAGGGAGATTAAGGACGTAAGGCTTAACTCAATCCTGGAGGAATGAGGAAACAGGTTCAGTGAGGCCACCTGACATGCTCTGGATCCCACAGTTAATAGGTGAGAGTCACAAGGAGGACCCAGGTCTCTTGAATCAGTCCAGTGAACCTTTCCCCCTACCCACTACCTCCTGTATTGCCCCTTGACCTTTGCTAGCCCTTCTGTAAAGATCTCAAGGAAGAATTCTGCTCTGTAGAAGTATATTTCAGGACCTAGTGACCCTCGCATGGAAATTCTTTTAGAAGTATAGTGTAACCAACCCTCTTGGGTCACAATTAAAGCCTGCTTCTTGTTTATGTCTTTGTTTTTACCACGTTTCCTTAGGGTAAGGACATAGAGTCTCCGGTATGATTAGTTTTGATGACTATCAAGTCATTCCTCATTACTCTGTTTCTTTATGACTCAAAACAAGGTCAACAGTAGCTGCCTCTCAAGGCTATAAAAGCTGAAGTAAAAGAACACGTGAGAGTGCCTAGTATAAAGCATGGCATCCTATAAATGCCAGGAATCATGCTTTATTTTCCTTTAAAGCAAAGCTGTCATATGAAACATTGCATTGATATAAAGCAGGTATTTGTTTTCTATTGGAATTGTTATGGAACTTTGAATAAACTTTGACTTATAGACATTTTGTCAGTAAGCTTTTAAATAAAGTTCACCTATCAGAAGCTGGTTTGTAATGATTATGAAAGGTGAATTTCAATGAGGCTCCTCTCTGGGTGTGTTCACTTCTACCTCTCACCCCCCTGCCTTGACTCAGACCCTGCTATGTCATGTTTATCATGGTGAGTCCCATAAGCACTAATTGCTGCATCAACCAATTGCCTCTGTATGACATTTCATTCTTCCAGGGAAATTCATGTTAGGAAAGTTGTGTTCAAGAAGTTTTATCTCTTCTTTATTCTTAAGTTCCTTGTTCTTGATTTTTCGCAACTCTTTTTGTAGTTTTATCCCTTTTGTGGTATATGCTTAAGTATGCTACACCAGTTTGGTGAACAAAACCAAAAACAACTATAGACACCAATTAGCTTTTATTTTAAAGACAAGAAAACTGAGGACCAGAGAGGAGGAGAGTTGCTCAGAGTCCCACAGCTAATCTCTGTCCCAGTGCTTCCTGACTTCCTATCTTGCCACTCCATCTTAATTGCCTTCTGCTGAGCTATACTCATTTGTTCCAAACTATTATTCTTGTATACCTAGGCCATTTAAAATTCTGTATCCAAGATTCATTTAAGATTATCAAGTAAGGAATTTTGAAGTCAAAACATTTATCTAAAAGTACAAAATTCATCACAAATCTCTAAATCATTTCTTTTTCCTCCTTCAAGTTTTTATTTTGAAAAAGATCAAGCCTACATAAAACTTGAAAGAACAGCGCAATAAGCCTGTATAATCCTTTGCCCACATTAATCAGTTGTTTTTGCCACATTTGCTTATATAGTATATAAAATACCCAGATGTGTGTGTATGTGTGGGTGCAGAGGGAGAGAGAGAGACTGAGATGCTTTTCTTTCTGAAACATTTGAAATTGCAAATAGCATAACATCCTACCTCCAAGTATTCAGCATGCATGTCCTAAAAATAAGCACATTGTCTTACATAACCACAATGCCATTATTATATCTAAGGAATTTAACATTTAAAAAAAAAATGTTTCAGGGACGCCTGGGTGGCTCAGTGGTTGCCGGTCTGCCTTTGGCTCAGGGCATGATCCTGGGGTCCTGGGATTGAGTCTCACTTTGGGCTCCCTGCATGGAGCCTGCTTCTCCCTCTGCCTATGTCTCTGCCTCTCTCTATGTGTCTCTCATGAATAAGTAAATAAAATCTTTAATAAATAAATGAATTTTTATTATTTATTTATTTATTTATTTATTTATTTATTTATTTTTACATATAGGGGGAGGGACAGAGGCAGAGGAAGAGAGAGAGAATCTGAAGCAGATTCCACACCCAGCATGGAGTCTGAGGAGGGGCTGGATCTCACAACCCTGAGATCATAATGTGAGCCGTCATCAGAGTTGGACACTTTACTGACTGAGCCACCCAGGCGCCCCTGGAAATTTAACATTGAAACAATATTAATCTAACACCCGGCCTCTTTCAAAATTCCCAAATTGTCCCAAGTATATCCTTTATAGGTGTTGCATTTAGCTTTGTGTTTGTTACCCACTAATGTGTAACGAATCAGCCTGAAAATTGGGGGCTTAAAACTATACCTATTTATTTACTTATTTGTTGATTTACTTATTTGATTTCTGTAGGCTGACAAGGCAGTCTTTCTCCACATGGTATCAAGAGGGCTCACTCATTTAACTATGTCCAGTTGTCAGCTGGGGTGGATGGGCTGAAGGATTCAAGAAGCCCTCCTCACACGTATGGGAATTAGGTGCTGACTGTCAGTTGGGTGCCTCCATTCTTTTCCCTGTATTATTCTCTGTCTCCACATGGTGTCTCATCTATACACTCTCTAACCATGAACTCTTGCTCCAGTTGGATGGCCTGGACCCTCATAACATGGCAGCTGGGTTCAAAGTAAAAGCAGATGTGGTCAGGTCAAGTAGGAACTAGCACTGGAACTCACACAGCATCTGTTTCCTTATATGGATCACAGGTCAAAAAGCCTACCCAGGTTCAAGGAGAAGAAACAGACTTTACCTCTTGATGGGAGGAATAGCATGTATAGACAGGGAGTGGGAATTATTGGCGACCATGCTTGGAGACTATGCTCTGTAATTCTTTGCCTTTCTTTTTCTGTCCTTTATAAAATGATTTTTTAGTTTTTAGAGGGAGAAAGAGAGGAAGAGAGAGAGAGTGGTGGAGGGAGGGCAAAGGGAGAGAGAGACAGAAAATCTCTGTATGGGCTTGATCCCGATGTGGGGCTTGATCTCACGACCCTGAAATCATGACCAGAGCTGAATTCAAGAGTCAGGTGCCTAACTGACTGAGCCATCCAGGCACACCCTTTCTTTTTTCTTTTAAAATGTCTTTCAGGACATTACCATTTTTGAGAAGCCCAGACCAATTGTCCCATAGCATTTTCACAATCTGGACTTATCTATTATCTCATGACTAGACTCAGATTAAACGTTTTCAGTGAGAACACAGTGTACATGTTTGTGTACTCTCACAAGGGGCACAAAATATTAGTTTGTGCAATTGTTAGCTATGCTAAGTTGATCGCTTGGTTAAGGTCGTGCCTGGGTATTATGACGATGTCTCTTCCCTCTGTGATTACTAGTGATACATGGTGTGATACTAGGGTGCGTGAAGTGACTTTCCCAAGCAAATTTGCACCTAATTGTTTTGGCATCCAGTAGTAATACTTGCCTAAATTGATTACTGGATGAGTGGTTACAAATTGGTAATTTCAGAAATTCTATCATTCCTTCCGATTTATTAGCTGGCTAACATTCTTCAACTTGTCCTCGCATACCTTCTCCCTCCCCCTCCCCCTCTCCCACCCAATTACATTTTTGTTATTGTCCTATACAGCAGGGATTACAAAAGCAAATGTGTTAGAATCTATTAATGTCATTATTATCTATGATGTTTCAATTGTCCCAAATTCGGTGGATGGAAGCCCATTTAGTCTGCCTCCTGCACATTTTTGACATGTCCGCATCTGTTTTTGCACATTTCCTTTCTTTATGGCACAAAGCAATGTTCCAGGAAAAGAGCATGTTTTTTAATTCCATTATCTGTGTCATTCACAGTTTTCAACAGACTGGATTCCTTCTAAATCTTTGAGAGGAATTACTATTATTCCTCTCCAAAATACCATGAGATTTTCTACATAGTTTGTGCATCTAGGATAACCAACCATTCCAGGTTCCCCAGGCCTGCCAGGCTTTCTAAGATGAGGGACTTTCAGGTTTAAAATCAGGAATGTCCTGGGTGAACCCGATGAGTTAGTCACCCTACATCTATCAGATTCTTTCATTTTATTTTTTTTTAATAAATTTATTTTTTATTGGTGTTCAATTTGCCAACATAAATGATTCTTTCATTTTAAAACGGGGCTGCCTGGGGTTGCCTGGGTGGCTCAGTCTGTTAAGCAGTGGACTCCTGGTTTTGGCTCAGGTTATGATCTCAGGGTCCAGAGATCGATTGAGCACATCGCCCCATGCCCAGCAGGCAGTCTGCTTCCCCTCTCTCTCTACCTTTCCCCACACTTGTGTACTCTTTCTCTCAAATAAATAAATCTTTAAAAATAAAAAAATAAAATAAAATAAAATAAAATAAAATAAAATAAAATAAAATAAAATAAAATAAAATAGAGCTGCCTGTGGCTTCATTACATATTTCAAGATTTTGTTGCACATACTTAAAATAAGTTTATAAAAACTTCAGGTCAACAGGTCACACAATTATGTACAATATACTTTTACTTAAACCCATATTGGGATGAAACATGAAAAGACTAAATAAATAGAAAATTAAAATAATTTTTCTTAGGGATGTATTTATTTATTTGAGTGAGAGAGAGAGAGTGAAAGCACAAGTGGGAGGGGCAGAGGGAGAGGGAGAGAGAGAGAGAATCTCAAGCAGATTCTAAGCTGTGCTTAGATACGGGGCTTGATCCCAGGACCCTGAGATCACAACCTGAGCTGAAACCAGGAGTTGACACTCAACCAGCTACACCATCGAGGTGCCCCTAAAATAATTTTCTAAAAATTAAGAAGGAAAATAAGACAGATTGGCTGCTGGCTGCCTCCATAGGTTGTAAATAGTCTGTTTATGGGGAAAATATTTGTAATGTGTTATGAAATAATTAAACTAATGGTTAGAGTACTCTAGGTCTATGTAGTAGATTTTAGAGAGCTTTTCCAATTACCTCCTTTATTCTTACACCAAGTTCACAGTGTAGGCAGGATACTGTCCTATTATTATTGCTGAGAAACTGAGATTCAGAGTTATGATATCAGAAATTAGAAGCAAGAGCTGGGAGCAGCACACAATTCCCTGATTTTCTGTCTTGCTTTTTTAATTACAGTACAATTGGTCAATCAATAAACACCACACATGTATCAGAGCTTAAGCAAAGGTGAAGAGGTCTTTAAAACTCAGAATATGCTTTATATGCTTTAAAAGCTACCATATTATATATTTGCAAGTTGCTAAGAGAGTAGATCTTAAAAGGTCTTGTCATAAGGGAAAAATCACTATGTTGTACACTTTAGACTCAGGCAATGTTACATGTCAGTGATTTTTTACATTTATTTTTTATTTTTTTAAATGATTTTTCAATAAAACTTTTTTATTTTTATTTATTTTTTTTTTACAGAAACAGAAATATTCTGCAAACTTGACGAGAATAATTGATTTCTTCAGGAGTCCTAAATCTCTTTTGCTTAAGAGCTAACATTTACAATCAGATAGTTCCTGATGGAATGGGTACATCTGTCTCTCTTTATTTGGTCCCCTCACTTGGCAAGGACCTGGGGCAGTTGCCTCCAAAGCTCATTTCAAATTCATTATATTGGTGTCACACAAGCTTGCGTGTCAGTGTGACTGGTAGGTCTGTGGGTAATGATCTCCTTTCTTGGTTCTGAGGAGACCCCAATCTGGTGGCAGACTTTCTCTTTGCAATGGGTCATGTGTAAGATAACTAAGAGATTTCTTGCAAATAGTCCAAGTTCTGATACTTTAACCTCTCGAATGAGACTATTAAAAGTAGAGATAAATGTTCATAAAACTTCCCAGAAAACATAACGAAATTTTTACAAGAGAAGAAAGTTTCAAATTACACAGACCCTTCCAATATTGCACTTTTGGGGGGATAGATAGAGATAATGCTGGTGATGAATAATTGTTGGAAATGCTAAGTCAGAAGACAGATAAAAAGTCTGTATTAAGACACACCCTAGAAGTAGAACATGTCCTTATCAAATCCTAAGAGTCATGTGAGTGTTTCTGTGTGACCTGGTCCCAGCACAACATCTTACCTGTTGACCCCTATCTGCCCCTCATCTCCTGCTGGCTCTCATCTTTGCTTCCCAATGGTTCCTCCAAAGGAAGTGAGGAGCATGTTTACCATGGGCCTTTGTCCTCTCCTCTTTTTCTACTGGTATCATCTTCCCCCAGATATTCATGAGGCCAACTCCCTTAACTTCTTCAAGTCTTTAAATTTTTTTTTTAATTTTTTTATTTATTTATGATAGTCACAGAGAGATAGAGAGAGAGGCAGAGACACAGGCAGAGGGAGAAGCAGGCTCCATGCACCGGGAGCCCGACGTGGGACTCGATCCCGGGTCTCCAGGATAGCGCCCTGGGCCAAAGGCAGGCGCCAAACCGCTGCGCCACCCAGGGATCCCCAACTTCTTCAAGTCTTTGCTCAGATATTTCCTCACTGAGCCTACTCTGACCATCCCATTTCAAATATCAGCTGCAGCAACAAAGCCCCATCTACGTTATATCCTGCACTGTTGTCTCCTTGCCTCACTCTATTTTTTTCCCATAGCACTTATGACTTTCTTACATAATAATAATTTGCTTTTTTTAATCGCATTTTTCATTTTTGCTTTTTGTAGCATAAGACTCGGTGAGGGCATGGATTTGTGTCCACTCTGCTTCCCAGTGCACCCCAAATGCTTCCATACAATTTGATGTTCGGCTGAATGTCTGTGAGAATGCATCTTTATGCCTGATTAAGATAATACCTTAATATTAAAGACATAAGAAAAATCCTAATTTGTATTTCTTATTGTAAAAGTAACGTATGCTATAGCAGCAAAATCAAACAGGACAGAAATGTCTAAAATAAGGAGGGAATATCTACCTATCATCCGCACACATATCCCTGGAGATAATCACTGGCAAAAGTTTGATATGCCTTCCTCCTGATGTTTCTCTTTGATTCCTCAGATATATATTTGAAAGTCTGTATTTGGTATCACTTAATATACCTTGTTCATCTTTCCAAGTTAGTGCATTGTTTTTTCTTTTTAATAAATGTATATTTTTGATTCTGTGTGCTATAGTTGGTTGATAAGCATTTAAGCTACGTCAAATATTTTTCTCTTATAATGATGCAATGAATACCTGACATATAAGAATGTGGGTATTCATCCTGGTATTGCCATAGATAGAGTTCTTCAAAGGTGTGTACATTTACAATTTTTAAATAGCCTGCCAACATGTCCTCCCAAGAGCTTGTCCCAAACTCCACCACTTCAAACATTGCCAGACCTTGCTTGTTTCTCCACACCCTTGCAGGCCCTTGTTTCACTCATTGCCAATTTTATGGGGAAAAAAAAATAGTTTTTATCACTACTTAGTATTTCCTGGTTGTTAGTTAATTGAATGTTTTTATGCATGATTACAGTCATGTGCATTTATTCTATAAATTGCTTATTTGAGTCGTTTCCCATTTTTTCTAAGAGATGATTTGCTTTCTCTGGGGTTTTTATGTATTAGATAGTATCCCTTTGATGGTTAAATGGGTTACAAAATATTTTAGCCTTTCATTTGTCTTTGTACCTTTCACTATACAGCAGCTTAAAATATTTACGTTATTAAATCATCAATCTTTTTCTTTATGAATTCTAAGATTTGGGTCTTTCCTTACCACAAACAGTATATAAATTTCGTACGTTTTATCTAGAACATTCTTGGATTTATTTTGGTTTGGCAGTTTTATTTGGCTCGAATTTATTTCCTGGATATTTGAGGTAGGGACCTACATTTATTTATTCTTAATCAACAACTATCTTTTCAACTCAATTAATGAAACCAATCAATATTATTTCCACATTTTAAGATGCGCCTTTATAAGTTCGTATATATTCATGGGTCTTTTTCTGGACTCTCGATAGTGTTCCATTGATATATTTGTCTTTGCATGGCCTGCATCACACTATTTTAATTAGTGTAAGTTTACAGTATATTTTGATATCAAGTGGAGCAAGTCCAGAAGAAAAAAATTTTTGAATATTTTTATTTTTCTTTCTTTCTACATTGCCCTTTCCCAACCTAATCACAGTCTCTCCAGTTTGCTATGGCTGCACTGATTTCTGTGTTTATCTTGGCTCTTCAAGTTCTCATACTTTACATTCTTATGCACTATAGCCACTTTCCTCCCTCTTTGAGGCTAGACCCCATTTGGTAAGAGCAATGTTGTTATTAAGATTCTGAAGAATTTAAACGGCATCTTTACATGCCAAGTGAGGTAGACTTAGAATAATTAATTGATGGAGGATAAATTTGGGTAATTTGATCATTTCCAGCTCATCAGGCTGAAAGGTAAAAAAACTCCCATGACATTCTTTCGCCCCATTCTTCCGAATTCTCCCATTACTGTTTACCCACTTGGACATGCCCAAATTCCCAGTCTGTGCTGGAAATAAGAAAGAAAGAACAAATTAATTATATGGACTATATAGCATCTCCATTCGTTTTAGCTATTTAAGTGAACTGCTTAGTATAGCTATGCAATCGTTTGGCCAGGTAAGAACAGTGATATGTTGTGGAGAATGAGAATTAAGTTTTATATTGTAATACTGTCTGCTTCCTTATTATTATTAATAATAATAATAAATACTGTATTTGTAATGTACTTTAAAATTTTCAAAGTGATTCCATTCCCAATATATTTCCAATTGTCTCTTCAAAATAGGCCCTCATGTGACATAGTATGGGTGTGGATCTGTTTATAGGTATTTCAAGTGAACCATATCTTGGGAACACTGAATACTAATTAAAATTAAATTTAATAATGAAACGTTAGAAGGGAATAATTTTTAAAATCATAGTTTCAAAGTGAAAGTGGAGTTTTGATTTTTGAATGTCACTGAAATAAAGTGATGACTTTGGCTATAATTTTTCCTCTTTTCATACAATGCTTTAGATATAACACGGGATGTGTCCCCTCCTCCAATCCTGCATTGATCAGTGATTGTTGACTACTAGGTCCTTTGACTGTGGGGTTGGGTGTGGACTCTGGACTCCCCTGCTGCTGAACATAACAAACAAGGTGACCCTGAGATTCCAGATGTTTCTACTTCTTTTTGTTTAAGACTAGCGGACCTCCCAGGAGCAAATGTCAGCATGGTTGACATTTGGCTAGAATGTCCCCTGTCCCCTTCATGTTGAGAACAAAATTTTAACCTTGTGGCATTGCCAAAAATTTAATCGTGGGTCTCTTGGAGCAGAAGAGTGTCACGGATGCAGAGCATCAGCTTGCACAACCAGTGTAGAAGTGTGTTTAGAAAACATAGCCTAAATTGAAAGTCAGCTGCACTGATTTGTTGCTGTAAATGGGCCATATGAATTTTTACACTGAGCTCTGACTGATGAACACGCAGGGTGTGTTCCAGTTGTGATTTTTAAAAACTGCATGGGGATGAGAAGAAGTTATGGGGAGATTAAAGTAGAAAATTGATGGCACCTAATTGGGTTAAAGAGGACGCTTAATAGAGATTCCGCCTGGAGAGAAAAGGGAAGGCTGGTGGAGAGAGTCATCAGGTGTTTGGTCTGATGAAGCTCATTGTTTATCTCATTTACTCTGCTCATCATCCCAAATGTGCATTTGGAGCTCAGTCAGCAAGAGCTGGTTTTAAAATGAGAAAGCCTCCTTAAAAACCCATTGACAGAAACAGAACTTTTGAAAAACAATCCTTTCACGGACTCATCACATTTTAGTGGTATGTGGGCTTTGAGGTCAATGCCATGGAATGAATTAATCTCCTCAAGTACACACTGGCTTACATCTGAGCTTAATGCGGTTGTTTTAGACTGATGGCTTATTAATCCATGGCTGTTTTCATAATTTTATTTTTTTTGGTCTTGAAACAAACAGTCCTTTCTAACAAGCCCTCTAAACTTCTACTTAAGATTCCACTAAAACCGCACTGAGGCAATTAGTGAAAGGAATTGAGAATTATAAATGGTCCTCACAGTGGTAGTTTGGCATTGGGGCTTTTGAGGGAAGGAAGGTGTGCTGCTTGGGTTATTTTTTTGGTCGCAACCGAAAAGACATGCAGAACCATTAACAAAGCTAATTTTAAAAGCCAATCAGTCAGATGAGTTACACTGAGTGGTGAAATAAAGCTCAAGAGTGCTTCGCACCAGAGACGTGTGTACTAAACAATGGGAAAAGACAAAGAGAAAAAAAGAGTACTCCTTCATCTCAAAGATTATTTTCAGGCCAAGGGCAAATGTTTCCTGGTGTAAAACTGGTGCTTTTGATTTTCTGGCCTGAAGAACTGATATCGTGGGCCTCCACCCCTACGTCCCCCTAGTATGTCGGCTCACTATTAAAGTTGAGTTTTCCCTGGGCTGAAAACTGCTTGTACATTGGCCATTTGACTTGCCAGCATTCTGCTCTCCTGTGGAAAATGTGGATCTTCAGCCACATAATGTCCTTCCATTAGCGATGGCGGCTCTCCAAAGTAGGGCTGTGGTTTAAACACAAATGGGCAGTGCGGGCCAAAATGAATGCAATTTTGAGTCTACTATCTTTAAAAGGTGGATCTGGAGGCAATTTAGTGAGTGTAAATTACAATTGACTTTGGAAGAAATAACTCATACACTTGAACCTCCTCAGATGTGTAGCCAATAGGGGGTAGTCAGGCTAACATGAAATTTTACACATCCATCAGCTAAAGAAGAGATCCAAATGTAAAAATCTAGCTATCATATGGATTCGTAACACCCCCTGGAGGACTTGCGGCCCACAAATCAATGAATGGTTTATGCTGAGCCAAAAATGTACTTTCACGGCGCTTCTCATTTTCCTTAACTGTTTCAGAACACCATATGTGAGAGACACAGCAGCCCGGGGACTGCGGCAGCAGAAGGCACTCCTCGGCGGGAGAGGGGGACCCTGGAGGGCAGCCAAAGGCATGTTGTTGGTGAGCTCCTCAGCCTGACGATAAACTGCATTTAGTCACTTTCCTCCTTAAGCTGGGGAGACTTCTGCCATCCAGGTGCTTGGGCCTGTGGTACTCTAGAAGGCATCTAGAAGGCATCAGACATGCTACGTACTACCACCGATCCCCTCCACTGTTATGTTACTAATCAGTGGTGGATTAAAACGGTCTGATTTTGGTTACTGCCTTGTTCTCTCCTGTGGGCACGTGAGACCTGTTCTTCATCTTTACTTGACTCAGCAGCCAGACGTACTTATGCATTCCCAGGATTTGTTCCCTCTCTGTGTGTTCCCTATGTGAGATTGCTCGACAGAAATGTATTTAAGGTCAGCTCTGCAGGAGAGGAAAGAGGACTTTTTTTTTTTTTTTTTTTTTTGTAGCCAGATTTTTAAGGCATCAATAATTAAATTATAAACAGCAAGAGCTGCTTCTTAACAACTAGGTGAACAAAATGCAGGTCATTTCTTTTTGGATGACGCTGGTGTCTAAGGTGATAGAAGTGATAAATACTTGTGCACATTTTGAGAAGGAGGTCTGATGTCTGTGTGTCTTGGGGAGACATTTTTCTATTCAGCAGACTGTGATGAAAACATCTTCACTGCTTGCCCTAAAGAACTGCCGACTGAAAGGTTCAAAACAAAAGCTTATGTGGATCTTATATGGACTATTCTAAACAAGTAGGTGTGGAAGAAAATGTTTTTCATTTACAGTGGTATGAGACTTGAAATTATGTTTGTACTGCATTTTATGGGTATTTTTATATAAATATATGAAATCTTAATATATATGTGTATGTATAATATATACATAGTCTTTTTGTTAATGTTGTTAGGAATCTCAGCATTTCAGTTAGGAATTGCATCTAGCCATTTGTAAGTGGGATCTGAATCCCACTGAAGGGTGTTTTAAACAAATCAGGGCATTCGCTTTGCTTAAAGAATTCGTAGGGTTTGATATTTGGGCCAACATGGTGGCTTCACAGTGTCACCAAAGGCCCAGGATCCTTGTGGCTTTTGGCTTTGCCATACTTATGGTGGAGGGTGTAATCCTTCTCACATATGCTCGAGATGGCTGCCTGTGCTCCAGCCTCACACCTGAGTTTCAGGCAAGAATAAGGAGGCCAAGGGAAGTATTCCAATTGAGTCAGCCCCTTCAAAGGGCTTTCCCAGCAGCCCCACCCAGGAACTTTCACTTAGATCTCATTGACAAGAACTTTCTCAGATGACCTGCTGCAAAGGAGGCTGGAAAAATAGATTTTTAGCTAGGCACGTTGAAGCCCCAAATATCAGTGTTATGTTAGCACAAACCCTCGAATAGGCAAGTAGTGCTGTTTGCCACAGCTGTGGTTTGCAAGGCACAAATGACAGGTACAGAGCCAAGCTCACAGGGTAAAGTTTTATGCAAATTGGGATATCCTTTAAGGAAATTTAAACTTCTCTCATAGGACATACTAGGAAACATAGTGACTGCCCAACATGCTTCTTTGTAGAAACCTTTGCCTTTTCTCTTCCCTTTTCCTGGAAAACACTTCTGAGCAGACTTGCAGAGATTTATGCTTTATTCAGATTTCTGCTTAAATTTTACCTCATCACTGAGGTCTTCCCTGACATCTGTGAATGGATCCAGGTTGTGCAGGATTTGAAGCTTACACTATTTGGGAGATAGAAAGAAAATTGTTAATACCAAATTAGATTCTTACATTTGAATGTGAGAATTGATTTAGAACCAGAAGCCTCTTGTTACACAATTAAGGAGCTTATAACCACTACATATATCACAAAATCCAAAAGAATAGCATAGTAAGTTTTATTAATTAATGCCTAGACACACCTCTTTAAGGCTTTCTCCCCAATATTTTGACTCTATATCTTTTGTTCCCCTCTATACATCACAACGACTTTATACTTTCTATAGAAAAAATAGATATTCCAGCCTTTTCTGTAGCAAGACTATAAAACATTTTTTATCTTGGTAGTTTGTAAAAATTCCTTTCAGCTTTAAACAACTTGTGACTGGTAATATTGAGGAAATTTTAGAACTGTTGAATTTGAGAAAACCTCCTATCAAGTTCTTTAAAATTTTAGGAAATATCAAATCTTCTTATGCATGGACTCATCTTAAATAGTCTTCGATTGAGACACTCATTAACTTGTGTCTTGTTGATGTTCTTCTTATAGTGGTGAGTTATGCAGTAGTCTCCCCTTATCTGTGGTTTCCCTTTCCTGGTTTAAATTATCCATGGCCAACTGCAGTCAAGAAACAGATGAAGGGTTCCTGAATGGGTCAGTTGGTTAAGCATCCAACTCTTGATTTTGGCTCAGGTCATGATCTCAGGGATATGAGATCATACCCTGAGTTGGACTCCACACTGAGTGCAATTCAGTGGGATTCTCCCAAGGAAAAAAAATTAAAAAAAAAAAAGGAAGCAGATAATTCTTCTAACACATGGTCAGAGGGTCACTAGTAGCCTAACACTACGTCAAATGCCTGTGTCATTTACCTCACATCATCTCATCGCATAGGCATTTTATCATCTTACATCATTACAAGAAGAGTGAGTACAGTACAATGTTTTGTGTGAGAGAGAGCACATTTGCATAGCTTTTATTAGTATATTGTTATAATTGTTCTATTTTATAGTTATTGCTGTTCATCTTACTGCACCTAATTTATAAATTCAACTTTACCATAGGAATATATATAGAAAAAAACTTTACTTTTTTTTTAATTTTTAATTTTTTTTTAAACATGTGCGTGCACAGGGTGGAAAAAAGAAATGCCAAGGGCCTGGCTAAGAAAAAAACTTTACCATGGGAATATATATATATATATATATATATATATATATATATATATTATATAGGAATATATATATATTATATAGGAATATATATATATTATATAGGAATATATATATGTAGGAAAAATATATATGTAGGAATATATATATGTGTGTGTATATATATATATATATATATATATGGAGTTACATAGGGTTCCATATCTTCTGCAGTTTCAGGCATCCTCTGGGGAGGGTCTTGGAACATATCTCCCATGGAAAAGGGGGGGTTACAGCTCTATAATACCTTTGTTGATATTAGCTTTTTATGTCCGATAATTGTGTCAGATAATTGATAATACCAAGACTATTTCAGACTGAGAGAAGGTCATGGGCAGACGTGGGGTCCAGTGAAGGCAAGGGGCCCAGTTTGGGGGATGCAGTGTACAGGTAGAGCCACTGCAGGAAATAAGGCTACAAAGATGTGTTGGAACCAGATGGGATGATTCTTAAACGCTCACGGAGGAATATTTTAAGTTATATTCTTTTAAGTTAAGGGATGGGAAGCTTCTTAATGCAAAATTAAACACATGAAAAGTGTTAAGCATTGTGTTGCTATTACTTTCAGACTTGGACAAATGCTTGATTTAAATCCTAGTTTTAATGCTTACTGGTCTATGAAACCTTCCTGCCAATATTATAAGCAGTAGTGACAGTGAACTACAGGATTATATCTCGCTAAAACCAAACTAAATGGTTTTCTAGTTCAAACCCCACTTAGGTGTATCCTAAATATGCCCAAGACCTACCAACACCACCCTACATGAGGCAAAGTGTGATGGAAGGGAGATGAGTGGAAGAAGATGGCAATGTAACCAGTTTCAGTTAAAACTTCATATATTTGCAAATTTTACAAAAGCATATTGGAAAGGGTGCATATTACTGGGGGCTTCAACTTCATTAGCTTCACAGTAAATCTAGCTCTGTGATCACCCCTTTCAAAATTATCCAGTACCCTATTTCTCTCAATGCCCTTGGCTCTTCTTAAGTTTCTCCATAGCACTTATGACCTTATATGTTATAAAATTATAATATTTTCTATTTATTTGTTTACTGTTTGGCATTGAGTTCACCTGACTAGGATGTAAACCTCTAGGGTGAAAGGATCTTTTTTGCTGCCAGTGTATCCCAAGTGTGAGAAAAGTATATTACATGTTGATACTTGTTAAGTGAATGAAAACGATCAATGGCTAGACTGTTTTGTTTTGTGGGTTTTTGTTTTGTTTTGTTTTGTTTGTTTTTTTACTTCCAGGTCATATTCCGTTTATTCTGTGGATGCAAATAAACTGGTCAAATGATTGTTTCTACACTATATTTTGGCTTTCAGAAAGCAAAATGGGAAAATTGCTGACAGTGGAGGATGATGGGAGTAAGGGTGAAGAGACAGCCAAGGCAAAGGACAAAACTCAATCATAATCAAATAGTGAGCAAATGAAGTTCCATAAATATTAGTCCATCTAAAGGAGCCTATGAGTAAGCAAGGCTCCACTTCTGACTTTCCAGGTCACTTTAAAAACTGCTTCAGATAAAGTATCCTTTGAACTCTAAAGTGAATTTATTTATGTTGCACTTGAATATTTCAGACCCCTTGGTCCTGCTTGGTTGGTTCTCCTATCCAACATTTATCTGCTATCCTCTGCTCCACAGCCCTGGAGAGGCACAGCTTGATCTATGAGTTCCATAAAGTCTTTTATTTTTATTTTTTGGTATTTTTTTATTGGAGTTCGATTTGCCAACATATAGTATAAAACCCAGTGCTCATCCTGTCAAGTGCCCCGCTTTAGTGCCCATCAACCAGTTACTCCATCCCCCAATTCACCTCCTTTTTCATTTGTCCCATAAAGTCTTAATAATGACTGAAATCTCGTGCTGGTATGGATGCTCTCTTGGAACAAGAAACCTGACTTTGTGTGTAGGCACTAACCATAACTTTGGTCTTCTACCACATTGAATTATTAAATAAAAAGTTGAAAAGAACTTAAAATTTGCTTTTCCATCTATTCTGTAATACTTTGTCAAGGGAGGTAGAGTGATCTGTCAAAACTGGAACTAGAACTCTTCTGTTCTATTTTTTAGCCCATGTTTTTTGCTATAATTCAAGGATAAAACTTGAGAAAGAAGAGCCAAAAGAAAATGATCAAGCACTTGCACTTATTTCAAATTTTTATCACCATGCAACTTAAGGTTTGGGTGGTGTAGGGGGACTCATGTCTTCCTTTGCACTGAGGGTGTTATTGAGGTGCCTGTGGACCTAGTGGCATGATGACGCCAAGAAATTTTCCAAGTAATTTTGATCTTTCTTCAAAGCTTATAAGAAAAATTCAGATACACTTTTGTGGAAAACGGCCCAATTTCCACAACTCAGATCTACTCTTAGAATGTTCCTCCTGAGACAGGGATTCTCATGTTCAGAGCATTTGGTGAAGAGGACCACATATATATCTCTAAGAAATAGAAAGAGGTTAATGTAAAGAAAATTGCATTTTCATAGAAAGCAGCCTGCATTTTGGTAGTTTGTGTGGGGGAAAATTCATTTGTGGTGTTTATTTATGTTTGAAGTGGTCAGCCTTAAAAAGAATAGATCTAAAACTATGTTCAAAGTAACATTGCCTTTCTCTCCAATGTCAAAAACAAACGTATTGTTAAATACGTCAATTGTTTGTGAGCATTCCTCACACTTCCCTAGTAGGCCTTCCACATCTAAATTTTTTACATCGAATGCCCTCTACTGCAAAGGAAATAATCTGGGCAGACTAGGTCCAGGTTGTGCTGGCTGATTGGCTCACAGGGATTCTGCAATGAATTTATCTGGGCCCCAGTCTTTAAGAATCCACTCCTTCTTCCCTCTGTTCCAATGTTTTCCCTCTGATACTCTTTATTAAATCACCCTCATTCTTTGATCACTGTGATTTGTCATAGCAAATGTTTCCAATTCAACCTAGGCCAATTATAACATCTCATCTGCCTGATTGGTTAATTGGGTCAAAGTTCTTCTTTGAGATTTTTTTTTTCAAATTACAGTTGAGGAAAGAAAGCATTTCTCTTTGTCCATGGAGCTTCAAGGATACAAGCTTGGCAGTGGCCTTAGGCCTGCCCCCCACCATTTGGAAAAATCAGGACTACAGAAGGAGAGTAAAGCTGAAATAAAGCTTAAGAGGAGCTGAGTAGATTTCTTGAGATCAGGGCTACCATTGTCTTTTATTTTTGGTTATGTCAGCTGATTTCTTTTCTCTCTTCCTTTTCTCTATCTCTCCCTTCTTTCCTTTCCTCCTTTCCTCCTAATACTAGGATTTATGAATCTCCAGCCTCAGCAACCAGAGTCCTGATGATACAATAAATCAAATCATCCCTTCCTACTTGGTAGTCTAAAACTCAACATAGACATAAGCAGGTGTTTTGTAACTTTAATATATATTTTTTTCTGAATAGAATTTTGCCAATTTTTTTTTGATGTTTAAATCTAAGAGTATTTTTTTTTTTTTTTTTTATGATAGTCACAGAGAGAGAGAGAGAGAGGCAGAGACACAGGCAGAGGGAGAAGCAGGCTCCATGCACCGGGAGCCCGACGTGGGATTCGATCCCGGGTCTCCAGGATCGCGCCCTGGGCCAAAGGCAGGCGCCAAACCGCTGCGCCACCCAGGGATCCCTAAGAGTATTTTTTTTAAGATTTTATTTATTTACTCACGAGACACACAGAGAGAGGCAGACACATAAGCAGAGGGAGAAGCAGGCTCCGTTCTGGGAGTCCAATGTGGGACTTGATCCCAGGACCCCAGGATCACATCCTGAGCCAAAGGCAGATGCTCAACCACTGAGCCACCCTGACATCCCTAAATGTAAGAGTATTTGAAGGCAAAATATATTATGGTGTTTCCAACACTGGTCAAATTTTCTCTGAAAAAAAAATTTCTCTGAAAAATTTAACATTGGAAGGGATCCAGAGGAGGAAGGCTGGAAAGGAGTCCTCGGCAGCATCCATGCCATGATTCTCCCAGAGGCACCTGATCATAGCGTGGTCATTGTCCTGCGTAGACTGGCAGGTTATGGCTAACTGTGGAACTGAGCTCTGGGTTGTGGCCTATTAAAGTTTGGTCCTAGAGTGGGCATCTAAAGGGAACTGTTAAAAAAAAAAAAAATAAAGGGAACTGTTATGTTCTGGCCCAGGGTTAATGAAAACCGGATTTTATCAGGTTAGGGAGATGATTCTCTCCCCTTTCCTACATTGCTGGTCTAGGAATCTATGTTCAGATGCTCCTGTGGTTTTCCTGCTGCTCCTCTTCCTGCCTTGTCCTCTACCAGGTTGGACTTACAGGTGCTCTGTTCTCTTTGGTTATTCCTGCCTGGGAGGAGAATTTCACTCCTTTTAAAAACTGTATGTTCTTCTAGTACCTTAAAAGTAGCTTGTAGTTGAGAATGTAAAATTCTCTTCCATTAGCAGCTGCTAATGGAAAAGAGTACAGAGAGTCTTCAAAAAATTAAAATAGAACTACCATATGATCCAGCAATCCCAGTGCTGGATATCTAACCAAAGGAAATGAAAACAAGATAGTGAAAAGATACCTGAACTTCCATATTCATTGTAGTATTATTCACAATAGCCAAGAGGTAGAAGCAACCCAAACACATATTGATGAATGAATGAATGAATGAATGAATGGAGAAAATGTGGTATATACATACAATGTAATACTATTCAGCCTTAAAAAAAGAAGGAAATCTTGTCGCGTGCTACAAATGGATGGAACTTGGGGCCATTATGCTAAGCAAAATAAGCCAGACACAAAAAGACAAGTAAGGCATGATTTCATTTATATGAGGTATCTAAAGTAGTCAGACTCATAGAAGCAGAAAGTAGAAGGTGCTTGCCAGAGGCTATGGGGAGAAGGAAAAAAGTAGCTGTTCTTTAATGGGTATGGAGTTTCAGTTGGGCAAAATGAAAAAGCTCTAAATATCTGTGACACAACAATGTGCATATCATTAACACAATTGTATCACACACTTTAAAATGGTTATGTTCTGTGCTTTTTAATCACAATTTTAAAGAGTGGACTCAGGACTACTGTTCCCTCTCCTAAGTAAGGAGGCAGTACAATGTATTACATTCAAGAGCTCAGGCCTTCCTTCCCTTTGTCCTGTGTTCAACCTGTTTCTATCTCATCCTCCACAGAGGAACCGGTGTTGGATCTTGGGATTTCCCTCTGCAGAGTCAGAAGGAAGTGAGGAGGTAAGACCATGAGGGGCCTAAGGAGGGAGCAGGTGTTGCTGCTCAAGGGTTTCTGAAGAGAGAAGGAGAGAGACTAGTGTGGGAAGATCGCATATGTTTGCATACATAAATAATACAGAGTATCTGGGCAGATTTGAAAATTTATATCTATCAAGAAAATCCTTTTGAAATGTACTTTTTGAATTCACTATTATATTTTTGAAATTTTCATCTATATATAGATCTTGTTCTATCATTTTAACTCCCCCGTAATAGTCCACTATATGACTACCATAACTTACATACCTGTTTCCCCACTGAAGAACAGTTGGGTTGTTTGCAACTGAAAACAATTCAGTCCTTGTGTGTGTGTTCTTGTAAGTCTACAAAAGCATGTTCCCATTCCGCTACTTCCCTTGTGCAGATAGAAGAACTACTGATGGGCTGCCCTGACACCCAACATTCTTGGGGTAGCCATTCCTATTGGGTCCCCATTGTCAAAAATGATGCACTTAGGAAACTTTCTGCCCCTGTGTCTGGCTTTTTCTTCCTCTCGGAGCTCTTCTCCAAGTGCTTGCTCCATCATCAAAATCATGAAATGCTTTGATTCTTCCATCTTGCAGAAATGTCGTACAAAGAGAATAAGGCACCTGAGTTTGAGTCTGGGTTGAAATTTAGCCCTTAGACCTTTCAAATCTTGATGACAGCTTTAGAAGTAGAGCAAACTATTTTTCAAGAGCTGTAAGTTTTCCTCTTCCCAGAAGTGGAATGGAGAGTTGGACACAGGTTGGAGTAGACTGTCTCTTCGTCTGGGACAATCTTTCAAGTCACACATATAGTTTGGCAAACTTAAAATAGTAACTATAATTGGGATGCCTGGGTGGCTCAGTGGTTGAGCATCTGCCTTTGGCCCAGGGTGTGATCCTGGGGCCCAGGGATCAAGTCCCACATCAGGCTTCCTATGTGGAGCCTACTTCTCCCTCTGCCTGTGTCTCTGCCTCTCTGTCTCTAAATGAATAATTAAATAAAATATTTTAAAAAATAATAAATATAATTAAACAAGATGTTTGAAATCAGTGACTTGAAGGGACTCCAAATAAAAATATTCCATATTATCTGACTGGTAAATACAGTCACATGTCTGCAAATTCTGCTTCCTTGGGCCTTTTAAAAATTTTCCTAAGCAGATTTGAGACTGGTCTGTGACTGAATAATGTTGTTACTACTTGTGGAGGTGGATTACTTGGTTTTTTTTGTTGTTGTTTTTGTTTTTTTTTTTAAACAGATATATTGTTTAATTGGAGCTGAGACACAGAAACTAAAAGAATTGTTTCCCGTGAAGCACATTGAGCAACACTGCCCACAAACAGGGCAACTTCGGGGCATAGCTCCCCAAATTTTTTGTTGAATAAATGAAAACAGGCTTTGAGTTGGGGTGCAGGACATTCTTTCCATTTCCTCATGGATTCTGGGGTTGTGTGGAGATCCATTAACAAGGGCTGTGTAAGGACTCCTTGTGGCTTGTGAGAAGGAGAGCAGGGATCCCAGAGAACCAGAAATAAGAGGACAGAGGCAGCCCTCTGGTTGTGACAGGGGGAACCTTTGGTTAGCGCTCATGATCACCTCTTTGGGGACTTCCAGAAATAATTGGGAGACATTTTCTAGGGGCACAGAAATCAATCAGGTGAAGAGACATTGTAATTTGAACATTGAGCTTTAATACAACCTTAGTGATATTCACAGGCCGCTGATGAACTTGTGCTGGTGAGGAGTGGAGCTGTATAACTGTTTTCTTTTTTCTTTTGAGGAGCAGTGTTTGAAAGAAATGGCTGTGTTTCCTCCTGTCCTCGTGCACAGAAATCCACAGTGGTGAATTTTGCAGGGAGTGTTTTAGGCTTGTAAAGGAGGCAATTATAGAATAGAAATGCGAAAAGATTTTTAGCTGGCAATCCCAAAGGAGCTGAGTTATAAATGTACTTCATATATGTTTTGAATCTAATTCCCTACCTTTTTGTCTAACCTGAATGTTAAGAGTTTGGGGGAGGGGGTAGGAAAGGTCAGACTCAAACCCCTTTACGCTATCTGAGGTTGAGGTTTCACATAGATTTATTATAACATTTTAATCTAAGTATACACTTTAAAAAATATCCTTGGATAATTTTCTTTTTGATAACCTAATTATTAATTGAACCGAGATGATATATTTTACTTTTGACTGCATTGACTAGATTTCTCAAATACATTTGGCATACATAGATGATGAATATGTAGTATTTCTCTCCTTGAGGGGTAGGAGATATACCTCATTACTCGTCTGGATCACTTTGGATTTTAGAGTCCTAATTTTTAAAGGTATTGGTTTATTGTTGCTTTTAATTTCATTTTGAATTTTAAAGCTCTCTGAGACCTTGCTGAAGAAGGCTGTGTGAATTTATTATATTGTTCTTATTATTGGTCATACATTATCCATGCAGTATTAAGGGGAAAACTAGGAGAGATAAGTAAGGTTTTAAAGCAAGAGACTCATTTACAAGAACCAAACCTTAGAGCCTTTTCTTTTTCCTCCTTTCCCCCCTCCAGTTTCATCATTTTTCTGTCTCTGCCTTGTTCTGTTAGCTTGTTAACAGTATAGTTTCTATAGCAACACCTATTGGTTGTTGTAATAATGAAAGCCACAGCAAGATCTCCTGCAGAGAAATCCTCGATGCTGACAAGATCAACTCATATTTTCTTTGTCCGATGTTTTCTATTTCTTCTTGGAATGACCCTTTTAACAGAATATAAAAGATCTGTACTAATTACCTGTGAAATAAACAGCTGAAGTCAGGCAGCCCCAACAGCACATTGGATGTTAGCTTTATTCCAGTGATGGTGAGATGCTGCCTGAAGGAACGAGCCAATTTCTATTACTATAAATTTTACTAGCTAGCGCTGTTAACATGAAATAAAATGAAGGTCAGTCCACTTCTCCCAATTTGAGTTAAAAGGCTTTATTTAGAGACAATTTTCCATGTACTCAGGTTTTAGCACTTCATCAAAACAGCAAAAGCAAATGTCTGATGTTATTTTGATGTATGATTTGGAATAACAGATTAAAAATAAAAATAAAATGTTGACTATTGATTCTGAAATGACAGATTTGGATTATCACTTAGACAACCACTTAGACAAAATCCTCTTTTGTCTCTGTTTTTGGAGCTATTGGGTATAAATATTTCTATCTAATATTCCTTTCCTGAATTATTCAGGTAACTGCACTGCTTCTCCATTTGCTGCTTTATATAACATATTCATACTTGTCAACTTAAAATGGGAGGAATTGAGAAGTTAATGGTTTTCTTTATTGCAAATTTACCCACTGTACATCATTAACCAAAAATAAAGTATTAATGCTTAAAATATTGCTTAATGTTTAAGATGAGTTGAGGATCTTTGGCCTTATTGCTTATCAATTCCAGCTTCCTTTTGGGGTCTTCTTGATTTCCAAGTAAAGACATCTATTTATTATTATTGTTTTGTTTTGTTTTGTTTTTTAGTTTGTTTTTAGAGAGAGTTAGAGACAGAGAGTACACCAGTTGGGGGAGGGACAGAGGGAGAGAATCTTCAAGCAGACTCCTTGCTGAGCCTAGAGCCCAGGGTGAGGCTCCATTTCACGACCCAAGAGATTATAACCAGAGCTGAAACCAAGAGTTAGATGCTTCACTGACTGAGCCACCCCGGTGCCCCTTTATTATTGTTTTAATGACATTTTCTTTCTTATAAACAACAATGAGAAAAATAAGCATTAAGTTGGGTGTCTTTGAAAATCTCCACCAATTCTTTCTGGGTACTAACCATCTATTTCATAAATTTAAATAGTTTTTAAGGGTTTTAAAAAGTTGATTCATCTTTCAATAGTTTGAACATAAAATATCACTTAAGTTCTTAATACCTAGTCATCAAAAGCATTATTAGATGGCCAAGTTTTTTTATTTCAGTTATAGACATTAAGTATGAAAAGTGTTTAATTAAATTGAAACCCAGAAATTGAGGAAGAGGACAGGGCCATAATTTTTGTTTCCCTTTCCAATTTCTTTCATATCTTTGTATTTAGAGGGAGTTTTAATGTCTACTTAGCAAACCGCTACAATTTTCCAACTGTTTAAACTCTTTAAAATACATAGATACAGACACACACACACACAAAGTACATACATACATACATACATACATCTAGATAAATATGAGTAATGTTGGGCTGAGAATGGTGGAGGTAAGGAAGAGCTTTGTTTTCTTCTTAATGTGTTTTTGTATTTTTTCCAAAATGTACTCATTGAGATTGTCTTATTTTTACAATTAAAAAAATATAAGGGAAAACTTCTTGGTACAGTTAATTATGGTAAATGCCTTCTTACTAGGCTTCATAAATGCTGGTCAGCCTCTTGGATGTTATTTAATCCTGAAAATCTGGTAAATCTCATATCCAGCAGAATGAGTAGTTAGGTTATAGATAATGAGGAAAAAGCGTTAAGGACTTTGCCACCTGAATCTCAATGAAAACTATCTTGAACCCTACATATCCCTTATTTAAGGTACAAAGACACCTAGATTTAAAATCCCATGTGTAGTTTAGCATGCGTCTAAAAAGTGCTCCACCACACACTCTTTAGAAGAATATCAGATGTAACCTTAGGCTATATCTGCTATTCTGATTCATCAGGGTATTTCTAGAGCACTTGTTTATTCACTTGCTTAATCATAGCCTTTAAATGCAGATGTTTCTTAAGGCTTGGAATCCCATCTGGCCTGAAGATCAGCTGATATTGGCTCCAATTCCATAATCTTGAAATTAATCTGTGACCACAACCTGCAGATTTCCAATTTCCATAGCTATTAAACCTTCTCTCCATTACACCAAGTCTCTAGTTATTTGATTCCTCCAACTTTACCTCACTTGTCACTAGTGTCTCCCTTGCAGCCCATTTTGTCTAAATGCCACAGTTAGCAACTCCAGTGCTTTGCTCTTTCTCCCTTGACTTGCTCACCCACTGCCCATCTGTCATGGTGCAGCATTAACCTAGGTTATTCCTAGTGTATTCCCTGCATGTCTCCTCCCTTTTTTCTAGTTTGCACATGTCTTCTCATCTTAAAAAAAAATCAAAGGCAATAAACAAAAAAACCTCTCCTGTATACTGTCATATGGTTAACCACTATTCAACTGATTTCTTTCTTTTTTGTGTGTCACACTCTCTAATGAGTGATCCGAATCCTCTGCCTTTCATTTTGGTACCATTTATTTCATTCCCTAATTCCACAGAGAAGCAAGTTTCTGCCTCCATTAGTTTTCTAAAATTGGTCTCTTAAGAATTGCTAGTGAGCTTCTGCACAAACACAATGGCTCTCTTTCAGTCCCCATTCTCCTGGGGTTTCTGTAGCATCCACCAGTGCAGACACTCCTCTTTCTAAATACCCATTTCCCTTGACTTTCCTAAAGTCATTGTTTTCTGTTTCTCGTTATTTGTTTGTTTCCTCAGACAACTCATTGGTTGTCTTCTTTTAAATTTTGTTTTCTTATCCAGGGACTTATCCAAACCTCAGAGCCAGGTTTCTGCCTTTGTTTCCTTATACTTTTTCCCTTGAAGAACATACCGATTTTTGAAAATATGATCTCTACCCTGATTACCTTTTTATATTCAAGCTCTTACCCTCTCCATAGCATTCCATATGCCAACTTATTCCAGGCACCGAAATCAGGAAACAGCCCTATGATCTCTGTAGGTCCTCCATGTAGTTGTTTCACTCTGAAACTATGACACGTCTTTGGTTCTCAGTAGGGCCTACATAGTGTGGGGTGAAGCATGGCCGTGGTGGTGGTCAGGGAGCCTTACCAAACTATGGAGGGCAGATCCTTTCCCCAGTGGCTCACCAAGGGTAGAGTGGGTGTGAGGGAATTGCCCTGGGTGCAAGCAGTTAGGGTATGCATTTTCAGGATAGAATTTAAAAACAATAATAAAACTGACTTGAAGTTGATCTGCTTTTTATTATCACCATGTGCCAGCAATTCCAAACAATGTCAATGAGAAATTCCTCTTCCTCAAAAAATGTCCTTTGTTCATCTACATTCTCAATAACCACTGCGATTACTGGTGAGTTTTAGCTGTATATGCAACTTTCAAATTAGAACGTCTTAATTACTTATCCTTTAATGAACATCCAATTGTACATGAAAGTTAACTTGAAGAAATTTCCTTTTATACAGTTGCTTCAACTCATAGGGACTCAGCTACTAAATATGTTCCTTCCAAGAACAAGTTCAAAATGGTTTGAAACTTTCAAGCTCACCTCAGGAGCAGTTCTTGTCTCCAATCCCCACTTCATACTCCTGAATTTATATGGAAGGTGCAAAATGAGCAAGTGATTGTAAGATAGAACTTGAGTCATTTCCATTCTATTATACTTAGTGGCCCCTTGGAGTTGGTATTTATGTTTAAAATTTAAAAGAGTATAACAGAGTATGAAGTGTGATATTTTTGTTTGGTTAGTGAAAATTTTACCCTGATATGCAATACTTTACTGAATTTGAATAATACATTTAAAATTAAAATTTATTTTTAAAAAGCTATGGATTTGCTTTAAAATTAAAGAGCAACTCAAAAATAATGATTACTGCTTATTACAAAATTATTACTCGAAATAATTTTGTTTTATAGATGAGATGGTTAGCAGGTCACAATGAGTGTATATTCCATAGTTTCCCTATTTTTCCTTGTTATATATGCAGTACTTTTATAGATATCAATGTTTGAATTTCCTTGATACTATACATCATATAATATTCATATCACACACTAAAAGACTTCCACACCCTTAGATTAAATAACAGCAATGCAAAAAGCTGACTCCCAAGTGGTATCTTTATTTCCCCTTGTCCATATTGAAATTTTCTGTGCTCAGCTCCTAGTTTATTTTCTAAACCTGAAGGTCACTTAATTCCTCTGACATCTAAATGGAACAATGGAGCTATATATGTGGTGTGTGTGAGCGTGTGTGTGCGTGTGTGTCTTAGTCCACTTGGGCTGTTATAACAAGATGCCATACACTGGGTGGCTTGTAAACAGGAATTTATTTCTCACAGTTCTGGAAGCTGAGAAGTTCAAAATTAAGATGCTGGCAGATTCAGTGTCTGGTGAGGGCCATTTGCTACTTCATGGATGGCTGTCTTTTACCAGCCCTCACCTGGCAGAGAGCAGAGAAAGGAAGCAAGCTTTCTTGTGACTCAGATAAGGATACTAATCCCAATCATGAGGGCTCCACCCTCATGACCTCACCTAATCCTAATTATCTTCCCCACACCTCATCTCCTGAAATGACCACAGCCAAGGGTAGGCTTTCAACATACAAATCTGTGGGGAGAGGGCACAAACGTTCAGTCCCTAACAGTGTGTATCTATAACTATATATTAATAATATCTATTTATCCCTATGTATTATGTATATATCCATGTATGTTCATATACTTTCGTTCCTTACCTCTGTAATATTTGGTCCTATCAATCGTGTCTTCTATCTCTCTTTCCTTAACTTCTAGGACACCCTTCTGATTTTTTTCTTGAACTTCACTACCAGTCTTTCCTTAACTTGACCTGTGAATGCAGGATTCCTTAATGCTGAGTTCTGGGTCTTCTTCCACATCCTCTCCCCAGGTCTTTCAACTACCACCCGTGCGTGAGACCAGGACTCAAATAGATATCTGTGTTAGGCCACTTGCCTTCAGGTCCTGTTTCCAAGTGGATATGCCACAGACACCTCTAACTCAATATGTGCAAAGATACCGTCTTCCTCCCTGTAACCTGCACCTACTCTTGTTTTCCTCACTTTGGTCTATTGCACGAGAAATATTAGAATCATTGGAAAGTTAAGCCTGTAATCATCCTAGACTTCTCTTAGGACCCCTCATTTCCAAATCCTGTTCTTTCTACCTCCTAAATATGTTGCCAATCTGTTCTCTCTTCTATAACCCATTCCTAGCACCCTAATCTGGTGTCTTCCTAAAGAGTCACTGAATTCCTAAAATTGGGCTCCCTTCCTCTCTTTCTCTCTCTTTCTCAGAACTCCTAGAGGGTTTGTTCTACATCATGTATCAATCTGTGTCACCTCCTGGCCTGAAATCCTCTGCTAGACTCCTAACACCTTTGTGACAAAAATCACACTCTTTAGAAAGGGAAGTATAATCTATCATAATTTGATATCTTTCTACCTTCCCTAAAATATCTCCAGCATCTCCTCAATAGGACCCTTTCCTTCAGCCCTGCTGAGTTGGCTCGGATCCCTAAAGCTGCCTGTGTGTTCTCATTCAAGTCTCCCATCTCTGCCTGAAGTTTCCTTCCCCATTCCTTACTCCTTTGCACAACCTTTCTCTTCCTGGCTAAACTGTTCTTGTCTGTTCTCCTTGGCTCCTCACAGATTTTCCTGACTTCTCTGACTGCTCCTTCTCAGCCTTCCTTGCCTTCTCCTCCTCCTCTAATGAACTCCTAAAGCACTGGTGCACTTCAAGGAATAACCCCAGATTATTCTCTCTTTTAAGCCTCTCTTTTGAGATCTCATCTAGTTCCAAGGCTTTCTGCCATGGACTCATGTGTCAGATGACTCCTAAGCTTATCTCCAGCTGAAGTCTCCTTTGCATACTCCACTTGGATGTCTCTGGCTTCTTGAATTTAACCAGTCCAAAGTGGAACATCTGAATTTCCTCCCTTGTTCTTCCTGATTCTCCTTTTCTTCCCCATCTCAGTAACTGGAACCACTGACTACCTAGATTTGAGTGGAAATAAACCAGGTTTTGAAATGTCTCTTACTTCTGACCCATCCTTAGATCCCATTAATTGTACTCCTCAGTACATCTCAGGCCTCTGGTGTCCACATTTCCACTGCCATCATTCTAGTCCAACCCCCACCTTCTTTTTTTATTTATTTATTTATTCATGAGAGACGGGGTGGGGGGCGGGTAGAGAGGCAGAGTCACAGGCAGAGGGAGAAGCAGGCCCTACACAGGGAGCCCGATGCGGGACCCGATCTCAGGTCTCCAGGATCATGCCCTGGGCTGAAGGTGACACTAAACCGCTAAGCCACCTAGGCTGCCCACCTTCTTTCACATGCATTCATGATGTAGCCTCCTGCTTGGTTTCCTTGCTTCAATTTCTGCCTCTTCACAATTCAGTATCCAAATAGCCACCAAAACTTTAGAAAAGTAAATCCAACCAAGTTATTTTCCTGTTTGAAGCCCCTTGGTAGCAAAACAAGCACACAAACCTTCAGTGGCTTCTCTTTATACTTTTGGTAAAGTCCCAAATTCCTGCACTGGCCTTCAGTGCTCTGAAAGTCCTGGCTCCTGCCTCCCTCCCTGAGGTCACCTCACACTGCTCTTCCACCTGTGCACTACACTCTGTCATGTGCCCTTCCTTCATTTTCTCAAACAAGCCAAGTTGTCTTCAGTGATATGCAGTTGCTTCTCCTAGAATCCTTTCACTTTCTACCACCTTACAGAACTCCCTCCTTCTCATCCTTCATGTCATAACTCAAATGTCACCATTCTCTTTTATCTTATTTTGAGATTTATTTATTTGAGAGAGAGAGTGAGCACATGAGTGAGGGGAGGAGCAGAGGGAGAGAGAGAGAGAGAGAGACTCTCAAACAGACTCCATGCCAAGTTCAGAACCTGACATGGGGCTTGATTTCATGACTCATGAGATCCCGACCTGAGGACCAAAACCAAGAGTCAGATACTTAACTGACTGAGCCACCCAGGTACCCCAAATTTTGCCATTTTAGATAGGACTTCTCTAACCATATTTTTCATAGCTCCACACATCCCTAATATTTTCTACTAGAACAACCAATCTCCCTTGTGGCATTTATCACACTACCAATGTTTTATTTACTATCAACCCTACTAGAATATTTGCTCCATGAAGACAGGGACCATGTCTGCCTGGTCCAGTGCCAAAATTCTAGTATGTAGCACAGTAGCATAGTGCCTACACTCAATACATATTTGTAAAGAAATTAATGAACACTGACTAGTATGCATTTTAGGGGTTATTCTCTTTTTGGAAATATTTCCTCATAATTCCCACAGGAATTAAGAGTTCAGATGAATCTTGTTGAATGAAAGACTCCTCCTGGAACCCATTCCTTCCTCTATACTATAACAATTTTTAAAATGGTATGGTTGTTGATTTTCATATTTTCCCCTCAATAGATAGATGCAGGCTTGAACCTTGCTCATCTGTGCAATTGTGACAGTCCTAGAACAGTGTCCAAACCACAGTGGGTGCTCAACAGTCAATTGTGAGTGAGTGAATGCATTGGGATCTACAGTATCAAATTCAAACGCCCTAGGAGTTTCTCAGTTGAGTTTAAAAGGCTTTTTGTATTGAAACGTTCTTTGGTGTATAGAATCATCTGGAATATTGAGGACATTGGGTATCTCTGGCTTCTGGGATCTAAATGCCAGCAGCACCCCCCGAGCCATTGTGTCAACCAAAATTCCCATTCTAACTTTCTAAGTGTTATCTCCCTTTCTAGAAAGTTTGAAGAGTTCAGTTGTCAGCTTGAAATAGCGATTGTGTCTTAACTTCTTCATTTCCCGTAGAATGAGGACTATTCTTTCCACACACATGCTTAGAAATTAATAAACACGTATTCATCTTTAATTCATATTGGAAGTCATTGTTTGTTGGAAATCTACAAGACCAAGATGAACTTTTGAGATCAATATGGACATTGTCATCTTTCTCTGGTATATTTACTTATGGATTATACCCTGTTGTTTCATTAAAAAAATTAAAACAAGGCAGTTAAAAGAATATACTAAGAGAGAGCCAGAGAATATAAACCTTTTTTGTTGAATATAAACTTTTTTAAGAAGAAAAGGAAAATAAAGGAAAGAGAGGAGTTCACTTGGTATAGTAGTATCTGAATATAATTTGAATATAATGTATAAGTTGAGTATATAATATATAACATAATTTGAATACTCTAAGAAATCATTATATTCTCATACTTAAATATAATTGAAAGAAGTTTTCAATGATCCTTTCTTTGAAAAATACAGAATATTAGATAAGGATCAAACACTTGACTCATCAGATTGAAATCCTTCAGTGGCATGTGATTTCAGTGCCTCCTTTTTCAGAGTGCAGTCGTATTGTTTAGTCTTTCCTAAAGCACTTTGCTATCGGTAATGCCCTCATGGTACTTGTTAACTTGCTTCTTCGTGAAGCCAATTGTTTCCTTTCTATGTTGCTGTGAAATCTGCCAGAATTATGTTTTTAATGTGAAATGATATTTTTTTCCTAAAGTGATTAGTCTGGCACATTTCTTTCTTGGATCTGATTTTGTTTCTTCTTCTATTTCATGTGAGATAGCATCATAAAGAATAAAACCAAAAAGATTAGACTAATATCAGCCACATGAGTAAATTGGTACCGCCTCTAGCTGTGGAACGTGTGGAATAATGTGTTTATCTTTTTTTCTTCCTCTCATTCTAGGGAGTTTTATTCTAATGACTGATTCTGAACTATAAATTTATTATCTGTGAAAATTGAATTGAATTCCTTTGCTGTTTGTAGCTCCAAATTAAAACCCATAGTCTCTCTCCTACTACCCCACGTTCCTGGAAGTATGTCTTATATGATGTTTTTTAAATATTTAAACTCATTTTTATTATTCCCACACCAGGCTTTGCTAAGGAAATTGAAGACTCTATCTTTATAACGATTCAAACATGAATATTTCTGATAAGATTATCAGTACCAGTTCCTCCTTAATGCCCATATGAATTGAGTCAACTTATCAATCACTATAGAAGGGGATGACTCAAAACTTGTTCTCCCAGTGTCCTGATTTCTTCCAAAGTCGTCCTATTGTCCTTGACCTGTGTAGCTAGGTAAGGTCTGCTTGCCCACACCCTCCTTCAGTAAACAATCACTGAGGAGGACAGAGGGAAAAGCAATTTGAGGATGTAATAAACTTCTAGACAATTTAGAAATCATATAATATTATCACTAGCAGATTTCCATTAACGATTTTTAAATAAAACTTTTATAGTTTTTCTAAGAAAAGCATTCTTATTTTTTTCTATTTCTAGAAAAGAAACACTAGCATGGAGGGAGCTACTGAATGAAGAATAAAAAAGAAAAATAGATTTGAGCCTTTGCTGATTAATGAAATGTTTAATCTCAGCATAGAAATGATCCCATGCTGTGCTTTCCACAAAATCCAGACTTGTGTGCTATTTTGGCTCTATTACATATTCAAATTCATTCAGATTTAACTGAGAAATCACTTACTAGTGCATGAAAACATGGACTATCCTTTTAACATTTTCAAGTGAGGTTGTCAACTCTGTTTTACCCTATGTGAAATGTATGAGCTCAAATGATTTGGATTGTAAATCATCTATATTCCTGTAATTGATTGGAGCCAAGTAAAATGGAACTTACTGTGAGCAGTCATCTGAGCTCAGTAGAATTTGGTGACAGCTTTATGAAATGGAAAATTTTAAGGTGAGGATATTAGCACAGATGTGAAGAGACACTAAACATAAAAACAATAATTTGCCTTTCTTTAAAAGTTCCAAAATTCATTTGAAGGAAACATGGGAGTTATACTGTCACATTTAAAGAAGACTACAGTACTTAAGAAAATCCAGAAAGGGACAATAGTTGTTTGCTTGAGATATGCTTTGTAGTTTTATTTCTAACAATAAAAAAATCCAAGGGCATCCTAATTGGCAAGTTTATAAGAGACTTGAATACTATATTATGGTAGAAAAATTAGAATGTTACGGAGCTACCAAAAATGATGATAGATAATGATTATTTAATATTGAGTTAAATGGGAAAAAAAAGTGAGAATTGAAGCTGTGCTTTGATTTCAGTTGTATTGAATTATGTGTGCTTGTAATTATGTGTTTTAGGATGATGAGAATGTGGACTTTTCACCCTTTTTTCCCCTTTGCTGCAATACAAATATGATTTGTGCATTAAATAAAAACTAGGCAATAAAATAAAGATAACAGTGCCATTCCTAACATAAAAATATTGTACAATTGTTTTCCATTGTTTTTTGGTTCGGCTTCTGTTGAACTTGATTCTTATAAGCAACAGTGAGCTTGACTTCAGTGATTTTGTTGTTCACCAGATAGTCCCAGGATAACTGCATTTTACTGCTGAAACACCATCTGGACTTTGTTCAAAATCCTCCTTAGCATGAATTGTAGTTGGCTAATGTCTCTCCCTGTACAAACATCATAAATTATCTACTCTCACTAGGAACCTGTATCGCTTTATAATTTAAGTTATTTCAACTTTTCAGGACACAGCTACAGAAACTTCTCAATATTTTACACTACTTTTTGGTTATAATTAGATTATTTTTAAAGATACTTTATACTGAGGGTTTGTTTGTTTTTAATTTATTTATGTATGGGAGAGAGAGGGAGTACAAGCACATTAGCAGGAGTAGCAGGGGGAGATGGAGAGAGAAACTCAAGCAGATTCTGTGCTGAATGCAGAGTCAGACACAGGGCTTGAGCCCATGACCCTGAAATCATGACCTGAGCTGAAATTGAGTCGGTCGCTTAACCAACTGTGCCACCCAGGCACCCCATTCTCTCTCTCTCTCTCTTTCTTTCTCTCTTTCTTTCTTTCTTTCTTTCTTTCTTTCTTTCTTTCTTTCTTTCTTTCTTCTTTCTTTTTTTCTTTCTTCTTTCTTTCTTTCTTTTTTCTTCCTTTCCATGCTCAGATTCAGGTATTATATTCTGGGTTCTCTCCATCTTCAAAAGTTTGGTTTTGTTTTTTGTTTTGTTTTGTTTTGTTTTAGCAATCAAACAAACAAAATGTGAAAAAGTGTTGAATACACTGTGTTAGAATAAGCATAAGGAGGAACTAGTTCCGAATTTTCTCTTACTTTAACTGGTAGAGGTGTGGAAGTAATTTTAATTTTCTCATCGAACCATCTCACATTCCTTCCCTGTGATGGTCTTGCTCTTTGTCATCCCTGGGGGTTCCTGCTCCTTCAGTAGCAAGCAGCTGGGGAGGTGATAAGAATGTGATAATAATCACCTCGAGGTGATTCTTTGTGTTAGCTAAACGCAAACAAACACTCCAGCCCCAAGAGATGAGGAAGAGAGATTGACCTCCTGGCCTGTAACTGAAGAAACTAGAAAGAAGCCAACACTTTGAATCTTCAGGAACACAATGGCTGCCCTTTAATCTCTTTTGGGCTGATGGCAGCCTTTGCCTTTCTCTATCTTCTGCATTTTTGGTCTCAGAAAAGCATCACACCCGTTCTCTCTGTCTTGCTCTCTGGGTGTGGCAGTGACCTAATAGCCCATGAGATTTGGGTGTTAAGTTCATTTTGGAAAGAGAGTTGAGAGGACAAGCTATCAGCCATGCAACAGACCATCTAAATCTGAGCTAAAAGTACAGACAGGGATGTTTGAAGTGATATTTATTTCTCAAGTCATTATCACAGAATTGGAGCATATTAGTGGGCCTGGGTGAAATTCAGTCTTAGCAGCTGGCCTCCCATGAGACCCCAGTCAGTAGCCCATGGCCAACACTGTAGACAAGGAGTAGTAGATTGATACAAGGAATACAAGGGAACACGGAGATGTGGGGGTCTTTATCAGCTCATTGAAGAGACCCATCCAGCTCTTTCTCTCCAAAACAGTGTTTCAGAGTGAGACCTTCAGGAACCAAGTAACCCAACTGTTACAATCGAGTACGGGAAGGTGGGAGTAAGGGAAAACAGATATTGAGCACCTACTGTGTATCATATTTGGTGCTAGGTGCTTTATGTATGTTAATCCTCATAGTAAGCCTATAGTGAGTGACATGTTACCATTCCTGTTTGCTAGATGAGGAAACCACAGTCCATACTTTGTAAGTTGTAGAGAAAATATTTGAACTCCACGGGAGCCCATAGCCATCCTTCTAATACATGCTGTCACTCATACATTGTCCAAACCTAAAATAACCTCTTGGGCTTTGGGGGCTATATGAAGAATTGCTTGTAAATAGGCAGAATGGGAGAGAATGAAATGAAGTGGCAGTCTGTCGACTTCAGGGCAGCAATGGGAAGGAGCAGGCAATGTGCTGTTTTCAGGTATTAGACACTTACTAGAGAACTGCTGATCCCTTATAGTGTACTCTTATATGTGAAACCTCTCAAAGAGCTTTCCTGTCCATTTTATCTGCTGAAGTTCATCATTTATAGTGAGGTCAGGACTGGCCAGACTAGATTGTTGTTTGAATTGCCAAAGTGAGGACTTGCATTCAGTAGGGCTGAACTTGGATTAGGAAATTTTATGCCCAGGGGCGAATCAGACCCTGAGAATAGGGAATACAAGTCAAGTCAAAGTCCATAGGAAAATGTCAAAGGTCACACCCAGGGAGACTATGTATAAACATCAAGTCCACAGTGCCAAAGGTAGGATTGAGGGCAAGGTCAGAGATCAAGAGTTTGAGACCAGATGGGGATGAGATTGGAGCAAAGGCAGGCCAGGGGCAAGGAGGCTAAGACTGAGGGCTGGCAGGGAGGCTTAGGAGAGGTCTTACAATCAGAGTAGAAGTCTGTTCTTGTTTTCCTGGAGGCGGGTTCAGGATGTGTGGATAGGTAGGACGGGCTTAAAGCTTAAAGGGTTTACATTGCCAGGATGATAAGGGATATAATCCTCTTTATGTATACTTTAAACAAAACAGACCAAGGGAGCCTGACTCTAGTTGTTGATCACACAGCATGTATGGCATGGAGTGGTGGGATGGGTTTAGGGAAATGGCATAGGAAGAAGTGAACACATCAGCACCATTCATGAGAATGGGATGGAAGGAAGCACAATGCAGGTGCATCATCTCCAGCTGTCTGGTTGATGGGCTATCAGCTTAACACAGATGTGTGGGGTCTGAACTTACACTACAAACTCATTTAAGTTACATGAAAGGTAACATTATTGTTTTTGATAAATGACATTTAATGTAATTTACGTTTCCATGACGATCCCCTGCCCCATGGCAAAACGTCTCAGTCGATTCAGGGAAAACACCCCCTTCTTCTCAGAGTTGCTTTCAGCTCCAGGTGGTGTGACAGTATGTGGGCTGGCGGGGCGGCGGGGGGGGGGGGGGTGAGGACCTGGCGTGGGTCTGTTTTCCCACAGTGGTGTCTGCTGAGTTATCTTCAGGCCAGTTTGTTCTCCAGAGATCTCCAATGGGTCCCTTGCTGTCTCTTATTCCCAGACACAGGGTTCCTGCAGCTCTCACCAATGTCCCAAGAGGATATAGGCTCCTTTGCTCCTGTACTGGGGTGTCACCAAATTTGGTGGTGTTTTGGGGCAGGGAGGATCTCTGGTCTTAGATACAAGGGACTCATTCTCTTGGAAAACTCACCCTTGTTCCTTTAATTATTTCCACAACTCTTGCCCCCCCCCCCGGACTCCTCCCCTCCTCTGATGCGAATAATTAATATTTCCTCAACCAAATATGAAATGTAAGCAAATGTCAATGCAACAGAGCAAGACTCCTTTTGCCCAAAAGCCCTCCTGGTTGGAAATCCTGGAGCTGCCCTGGCTGGGTTCTCCAATAAAGCCAGCAAGACTTTGTGGGGTCCTGGGCAAGATGCAGACTATAGTGGATTTCTCTGAGGTATCCTGCCCAACGTTCATCTAGCTGCCTTGATTTTCCTTAGTGGCTAGACAGGATTGCCAAATATCTAAATGACTAGGTATCATTCTGGCTCCTTCATCAGAAATTATAGCTAAGGCCAGGTCATCCTGACACGAAGAGAAGTCAATTGCTGGCGGCTGACCTCATCTCTGGCTGATATCCTTTTGTAAAACGTCTATAACCTTACATGTTTTAGGAACATTTGATGAATGCTAATAGAATATGCTGCTACGATTCACCCATTAAAGATACTTTTCTTTTTATTACAACAATTATGTGAATGTTTTTACTGTTGATTCAGAATAACTTTTCTCTCATTCACACTAAGCTTTTTGTTTGCGTCCTAGTGTTGTATTCCAATGTCATGGTGTAAGGGATGAAAGTTATAAAGTTTCTTGCATGAAACTGTAAGCCATTTTAGCTAATTGTGTTCATAAAATCTAACTTTTTCCAGGGATAATTCTATCACATATGTGAGTGGAGCCATTATGCTGCCTTTCTCTTCACCCACAAAGAGAGAGGGTCTGGGTACCATGAAATGAAACTGGATCAGACAGATTGAGTTCAAATTCTGGCTCAGTAGTAATAAATGTCACCTCAAGTCAATCACTTAAATTCCCTGGATCTTGGTTTCTTCCTCTGCAAAATGTGCCAAAGTACCTGCTTTGTGAGAAATGTACCTTATGGTGAGTACTTGTTCCAATGTACCTCAACACCTCCTCTTCAGCTACTTAGTAGCTACTTACAGATATGTCAGATAGTAAAAATGAGGACACAATAATAAGTAACTAAAGAAAAACCTGGGCTGCCTGGGTTGACTAGGTTGGTTAAGCATCTGCCTTCTGCTCAGGTCATGATTCTGGGGTCCTGGGCACATTGGGTTCCCTGCTTGGTGGGAAGCCTGCTTCTCCCTCTTGCTCTGGCTGCTGCTTCCCCCGCTTGTGCTCTCTCTCTCTCTTTCTCTCTCTGTCAAATAAATAAATAACATCTTAAAAAAAAAGAAGAAGAAGAAATACCTTTTAATCACTTCAGCTGAGGCTGGAGTTGTAGCAGAAAGAATACAGGTGTCAGAAAACCTGGTTTCAAATCTTATCTATCATTTGTGGAGCTCCTGGCAAATAATTTCTCTGAGTCTCAGTTATAAAAGAAAGAAAAAAAGAAGAAACAGTCATATCTAACTTACAAAGTTTTAGAACCTAAATGAGATAACACATATGAACATTTAGAAAGATGATTGGCCTTTGGTAAGTAATAAACGCTTGTTACTGAATTAAAACACTAAGCTTATTGAGAGTTAATTATTAATTTTTGGTAGGGGGTAGGATATTATACACTTTAATTTGCAAATATGTGATGTGGTTTTGTAAATACAGTAACAGGATCACTTCTTAGCATTTTCTTTTTTTTTTTTTTTTATTAGTTTCAGAGGTAGAATTCAGTGATTCATTAATTGTATATAACACCCAGTGCTCATCACATCAGATGCCCTCCTTAATGCCCATCCCCCAGTTACCCCATTCCCCCACCCACCTCCCCTCAAGCAACCCTCAATTTGTTATCTAGAGTTCAGCATCTCTTATGGCCTCACTCTCTATTTTCATCTTATTTTATTTTTCCTTCCTTTCTCCTATGTTCATTTGTTTTGTTTCTTAAATTCCACAGATGAGTAAAATCACATGATATTTGTCTTTCTCTGACTTATTTTACTAAGCATAATATCCTCTAGTTCTATCCACATCATTGGAAATGGCAAGACTTTATTCCTTTTGATGGCTGAGTAATATTCCATTGTGTATAGACATCACATCTTCTTTATCCATTCATCTGTCAGTCAATGGACATCCGGGGAGAGTTAATTATTTGAATTGAATTTGCATGGAAATAGTTTTGTATTATAGCACATTCCATAGTTTGTTCTAAGTAAATACATCCAAATATATGACACTAGGAAGTAACCTTTCATAGACTTTTTCTCCACAAAAATTAACAGTGATGATTTCATTACATGCAGAGATTCCCAATGATAATCTATCCTGTGATAACACAAATTTGGCTTTGACACAACTGGTAATTGAGTCCTGTCCTCCACAGCAAGGTTATCCTCATCAGACTTTTAATCTTGCATTAATGACACCAAATTTTACACAACAGGATTTTTCAGATCCCAGTTAGAGTAGTATGGTAAGGTTCATGACAATTTTTTTTAAAGGTTTTATTTATTTATTCATGAGAGACACAGAGAGAGAGACAGGCAGAGACATAGGCAGGCTCCACCCAGAGAGCCTGATGTGGGACTCAATCCTGGGTCTCCAGGATCACATCTTGGGCCAAAGGCAGGCGCTAAACTGCTGAGTCACCCAGGCGTCCCGGTTCATGACAATTTTATCCTTGTGGCACTACTACTATTTTTGCTCAGAATGTTAGAATAATGAGCTGCTACCATATTGCAGGTGGAGAAACAGCAGACAGATGGTCAATATCTATCCAAGAAGAGATGATAACAACAGTGGATTGAGGCTAACAGTGGAAGATTTTGAGATAGTTTGTCTTCAGCTCTCTCCTACCCACTCTCCTCTTCCAGTCTAGCATCTGGATCTTCTTGTCCCCCCGCCCCCCCCCCTCAGATTTTACACTTCCTTCACCTTTTATCTGTATCTTGAACTTGGTAAAATGTATGGGGTGGATCCAGTGCTCACCAAATATTTCATCTGTCCCCTAAGTTTACCAGTCTTCCGTGGAGTTTACAGCCAAATGACTAATGCTGCCCAATGAATATATAAATGGAAGTGACGTGTGATTTCTGAACCAAGACAGTTAAGAGCTTGTGTGTTTCCTTGACTTCTTTTATCCTCTGTTTCAGGGACCTTGGAAACCTGGAGATGGCAACATCCCAGAAGAAGAGAACCTGAATCTCTGAGTCACAGAGTAGATGAGAGCTCTCATGGGCTGCATTAGATTTCTTGTAAGGGGGAAATCAACTTTTCCTGTGCTGATGCACTGAAATTTCAGGGATCATCTGTTACAGTCCCTAATATTCATAACTTCAATAAAGAACAAGGTATGCATTTGCACTTTTATAATTATTTGCCTACCTTCCTTTTGAAAAAAGCACCATAGCTTAGTTTTGCCTTTTCTAGAATTCCATGTAAATGGAATCATACAGCATAAATCTTTCATGTCTGGTTTCTTTTGTTCAGCCCAATGTTAATGAGATTCACCTAGGATTTTGCATGTTAATTCCTTTTGATTGCTAAATATTATCCCACTGTATGGCTATATCACAATTTATCTGTCCCATTTACCTGTCGTTGAACATTTGGGCTCTTTCTGGTTTTCAGCTCTTACCAAAAAAGTGTTTTAAAAATTTAGATATCATCTGTATGTGAATATATGTTTCATTTCTCTTGAGTAAATACTTAGGAATGCAATTGCTGAGTTACAAAGTGTATGTTTAACTTGAAAGAAATACAAAACAGTTTTCTAGAGTGGCCTTATCATTTTCCATTCCCATGAACAATATGTGAGAGTTCCAGTTACTCTGTGTCATCATCAGATCTTGGTCTTTTCTTCATATTTTTAAAATTTAGCTATTTTAATAGATGTACAGTGGTATCTCATTCTGGTTTAATTCGCCTTTCCCCAGTGGCTAATTATGTTGAGCATCTTTTCACATGTTTTTCTTTGTCATAATATCTCCTTTTTGGTCAAATGTCTGTTCAAATGTCTTGCCCACTAATCAAAATCAGGCTGCATATTTTCTTATTGAATTGGAAGAGTTTTTATATATTCTGAATAGAAATCCTTTATCAGACACATGCTTTGCAAATATTTTCTCCTGGTCTATTGGTTGCCTTTTCCTTTTCTTAGCAGTGCCCTTTGAAGAGCAGAAAATTTTAGTATTAATAAAGTCCAATGTATTACTTTTTATTCATACTTTTTATGTCCTAAGAAATCTTTGTGTAACTCAAAGTCGAAAAGATTTTGTTTTGTGCTTTCTTCTAGAAGTCTTACAGTATTCCTGATTTTTTTTTAAAAAGATTTTACCTATTTGAGAGAGAGAGTGCAGATGAGGGGGGACAGAGGCAGAGAGAAAGGGAGAAGTAGGCTCCCTGCTGCGGAGGGGACCGACACGGCGCTTGATCCCAGGAACCCAGGATCATGATCTGAGCTGGAGGCAGATATTAGCCAACTGAGCCACCCAGAAGCCCCAGTTTTGCTGATATATTTTGATGTAATTTTTGTTTGTGACATTTTGCGTATATTTATGTTACATTTTTGTTCTGGCACCATTTTTGAAAATTTTATCATTCTTCATTGAATTACCTTGATACTTTTGTTGAAAACCCATTTCTCATATTGGTCTGAATTTATTTCTGGATGCTCTATTCTGTTCTATTGATCTATATATTTATGCTTATGCCAATTTCACATTAGCTTGCTTACTGAAGTAATTCCTGAAATCAGACAATGGAAATTTTTTAACTTTGTCCTTCCACTCCCATCCCAAAGTTATTTACGCTATTTTAAGTTTTTTTTTATTACCACATAAACTGTAGAATCAGTTTCTCACTTTTTACATAACAAAACAAACAAAAAGACCAAAAAACCTTGTAATTATTTTAATTAGAAATGCATTGAATCTGTACACTAATCCAGGAAGAAAACAATATTGAGCCTCTAATACATGGAATACTTTTCCATTTATTTAGTTGTTACCTAATGATTTTTAGGAATCTTATGTCATTATTCAATATATGTGTCCTGTACACATTATAAAAATATTTCCTAAGTAGTTCATATCTTATGATGTCATCATTAATAATATTATTTCTTTGTTCCAATTACCAACTGTTCATTGTTAATATATAGAAATACAATTGATTTGTATATAACCCTGGATCATATTAATTTACTAAATTCACTTATTAGTTTCAGCAGATTTTTTGGTACATTCTCTAGAATTTTCTACATAGACAATAAAATCATCTGAAACATAGAAAAAGAAATAAAGTTTTAATGATGGAATTTCAGACAGAAAAGAAATCCCAGAGGAGATGTTGGAAAGGTGCTTTACAAGTATGATATGTGAAAGTAGGCACTAAATTAATGTGTGCATGAACTTGACTTCAGACCTTTGGAAAAAACAAACAAACAAACAACAATAACAACAAAACAAAGCTCAAGTCGTCTCCTTCCCTAGATCTGTGTCCTAAATGTTAAGTCTTGGACTTATATTAAAAGTTAATGAGCATAAATTGTGCTAAAGGTTACATTAAATACAAGCATTCAATGACTCCTCAGGGGAACTGAAATAATTAGTCATAATTTGAATTAAACTTCCAAGCAAAGTGACTACAATCATTTCTTGAAGAGGTGCAAGAAAATCATACTGTTATATTCATTCTTACAAGTCAATAAGGTTAAACCTAAATAATTGTAATTAAGGAAGAGCAGATATACAAATATTATTTATCGATTGTACTCTCCTCTTTCAAGGTTACAATAAAAATAACTTGATGGTTAAATATTTGTTGATAACGGTTCACCATATTTTATTCATTTAATTTCTAATATCATCCAGCTCTCTCCCATTGTTGCCAGCTCTGGCCATTTCATCGCGTCTGTGGTTAATTTATATTCTACTGAAGGAATATCTTCCAGAAGAATGTGCTTGTCTGGTTAAAAGCTATGGTGTCTTAAAGACCATAAGTCTTTCAAATTTTCAGAAGGCCGTAGAGCCAATTTTTAATCAAGGAATACACTCATAATGTTTTTATGGATACTTCATTTTTAAATAATGCCAATCTCACATTATGTTGATGCTGACTTCTCTCAAATACATATAGAGCTTTAAAATGTGCATCGTTTTTTAAAATGGTCAGTTTTATTCCCCCCAAATGTTGATTTACTCAAAATAGATTTTTTCCCCCTCTGAGACTGCATTCCAGTCTATATGTAAATTGAAACACACTCAGATTAAATTAAAATAACCGTGAATTATGGGGCAGTTTCCTCACATGAAGTCTTTTCTTACTTAACCTTTCCACATGAAAGAGAGAATCTGTATTTGGTGTCTACTGAACCTGTTTGACATTCCAGAGATGTCAGAATCCTGAAGAATACATCTTAGCTGGTCTGGGTAATGCTTTTGTTGCATAAAAGAACTAAGCTGGAGAGGGATTTGTGATTTTTCAATTCTAGAAATAGTATGATGAAAAAACTAATGATCCCACACAGAGTTCAGTGTTTGTGCAATGTTTATTCAGCCAAACAGAGCTGTTTTCTCTGCTATTAATCCTCAGCTTTTCTTAGACTACGGCACAAAGTATTGGTGGAAAGCAATGTTTCAGTAGCATGTTACATTTCATTAAATAAATGTGGGCATATGAGTGAGTCACACAACTCTTTTTAAAATCAAACACATTTCCTAACCTAAGAATTTAACTCTTTAATTTGGATTCCTTTTCACCCTAAAGAAAATTATATTTTCATCCTATGTCCCTTTTACTTGCAAATTAGTATGCAATAATTTGATGTAATACCCAAAAGTCTTGTCATGAGATCATTTTAAATGTCTTGAAGCAAAGAAGATTTTTTTTTTATGAATGGCGCATTTTATGCATACCTTAACTTTCTTAAAGTTGTCTTTACTTTTTTCCAAGTCACTCTGAACATATCCATATGAAAACATTTGGAATGACTTGATCCACTAAGAATTCAAATTCTACTGCATGTTTTCCTCAAAGCTCCTATGTTTTAGTCTTTACATTTTCCCAGTGAACATGCCAATTCTCATAGGATTACCATTTTAGCTTCTCAGAATCACTTATGTATGCTTTTGTGAAACATTTTGGAATCAGTATTGGCAATTTCTCGATATGGTGGCAAAAACTTGAACTGGAATAGGTGAGAAAGACAGGAAGGAGAAAGGGGGAGGGGGAGAGAGAGAGAGGAAGGAAATCCTTTGGAATCCTAATGAAGTTCAGCCAAATTGCAAACCTTATTAAATAATTACAGCACCACGACTTGGCTTTTATTGAGCACTAACTACCTGGTAGGCACTGCAGAAAGTGCTTTCCATAATTTGTCTCACTCTGTTATCCTTCTTCCATAAGAAGAAGGATATAAGTAAGCAGTCTCATTACGCCCATCACAAGGTGAAGGAAATGAAAATATACAATATATTAAGTGTATATATATTAATATACAATATATTAAGTGGGTTTAACAAATAACTGATAAGTAGCAGAAATGTGATATGAACTCAGGTTTGCCTGGTTCCAGTGCTTACTGCAAATCCATATCACCAGCACTGCAACCAGCTCCGTTAGGAGCATACATTTCCGAAAAGGCTTGTTTTCTTCTGAAATTACTCAGAATGAGGCCAAGTCTTGTGTTTTTGGTTTTATGTTCCCCTGACAACTTGTAGCCAAACTCTCATCCCCCCTGCCCCCAAAACTTTGAAATCTTATTCTGGGATTTTTTTGTGCAAGTCTCTTTGTAAATAAATAAAAAAAAAATGCAATAGAAACAGAGAGGTATTAGGTTCAAGCCAGCATGAAATTTGCCCTATGTTAGTCAGTGAAGCCATGCTGACGGCCCCAGAGGGGCTTGCTGGAGCCAGAGAAGCACTGTGAGAAGGATCTCAGAACTGCACTCTGCTCTCTCCCAGCCAAGCCTCACTTCGATGCCTGCAAACACCCTGCTTTGACTGTGCCTGCATCTCATTACTGAGCGAGGATCAACTTTCCAGCACTTTGTCTTTTACAAACTGGAATAGCTGTGGTTAAAGATGTAGAAATTTTATTTAAAATCTGAACATCTCTTGGTCGACCATAGCCCCTTCTCATTCCTGTCCCCACATTTATAGCCATCTCTAACATTTTTTTGTCTCAGAAAGGAGACAAATGATCTCAACTGCATTTGATTTCATAAAGAATAACTCCTTTGTAACAGAGGATAGCATAAGGGGCTGTCCCAGTGGTCCCCTCGTTCTCAAGCTGCCATAAGGCTGATGGCATAGTGCTGACAGATGCCAGTGGCATTTTCTTCCACCTGTAGTTATCCGCACTTATATTTATTTGCAAAGCATTCTGCCCTATTTTATTTAGGGAAATGCTTGTGACAATTAAATTTTAGCTAAGGTGATTATATTCCATCTGCTGAAACTTTTCACTTACAACTTTTGAAGTTTTCCAAATGCATAGAGTATTCCTTCTTCCCATATTCTATAGAGTCTTGTTCAGTAGGAATGGTTAAGGAAGTTTGTTTTCTGATTAAGCCAATCTTCTAATTAATTTAGATTTAAGGTGAAAGTCCTTTTGGGTAAGTCTTTGAACAATTGTTTTTTTAAAACATGATTGGTAAATGTAGCAAATGTAACGCAATGGTTGCTTGGCTGAGGTGCATTCAAGGTCTGAATTTGTAATCTGAGTGAAGTTCCTGGAGAGAACTGTACATATTGATGGCCCATAGAATGACCATTTGTTTTCTCTAAGTCCTTCCTAAGTTGGGTTCAAATTTCACCTTCTTCTTCTTCTTCTTCTTCTTCTTCTTCTTCTTCTTCTTCTTCTTCTTCTTCTTCTTCTTTTCTTCTTCTTCTTCTTCGTCTTTTTTTTTTTTTATTGGAGTTCAATTCGCCAACATATAGCATAACACCCAGTGCTCATCCCATCAAGTGAAAATTTTGCCTTCTTTAGGTACTATTTGATCTTGGGCAAGTTCTTCATTTTCCCTGAGCTTCAGTTTTATCATCTGTAAAAAGAATAGTGACGGCCTCAAAAAAAGATGTTGTGAAGACTGACTAAGTTAATTCATATTAACATCTTGCACAATGTCTGGCCAAGTACAAGGGCTGAGTTAAGTCTTAGTTATCATTGGTACGTCTTCTTTAACTGTGCTGACCTCAACATATACTTTGAAAATTGCTCTCCTTTGGGTAAATACTACACAAACCAAATTGTTTTCTTGTCATTTGCTGCTTTTGGAAAGCGAGTTTAGTTGTAGGGCAGTCAGACTGGATCTGGATTGAGGGGGACGTAAAATGTTGTGTTACCTTACCGATGTAACAGTTATTTTATAGAGACCAAAAATAACTTGTTTAGGTTTGATGAATGCCTATGTAGCCCTAAGACAGACTAGTTGGCTGACTCACAAGTATGAATTTCAAATTCCTATTTTGTATTAACAAAAAAATCCTTAATAATCTGCATTGTTGCTCAGTGGCTTTCCAGAGTGAAGTGGCTAAGGACAGCAGTTTGCACCTAAGTAGAGTGTCTTCCTTTTCCTCCTTCTTTTCCTTCTTCCCTTTCCTCCTTCTCCTAGACGGGCATGACAAAGAGAAGTAGGAAAAGGCTTATTTGTCCACTCTCTGGTCCCTCTCTTTGGCCATCCTCTCCATGGTAGAAGGTTGACGTACAAAGGTCACCTTCCAGGGCTCCTACAACAAACACTCTGACCTCACTGCCAAATCACTTTTCCAGAAAGTGCCACCAGCTCATGTGTCACTTTTATGAACTTTTGGTCAGGCAAATTTGATGTTGTATGTCATCTCCTTTTTTGGTTAAAATGTGTGCTCCTTAAAAGTAAACTACAGATGGATAAAACTATGTTTCCAGCCTTACTTCAAGAACTTTCTTTTTCTTTCTTAGAAAATGAAAGTATATTTAAAATGCAGTACCACAGCAGGAACCTAGAATCTACTGGTATGCTCCTTGTTAGCATATTGTATTCACATAAGGTACTAAAACAAGGTTACAGTTCATGAAATTTTCTTGTAATGACCTCTTTTAGGAAGTATATTTGAGTTTCATTATGTAGAAGTCTGCAATTTGATTAATGAGTTGATTCATACAAACATCAAGTTTATGTTTTGCCCACTTAAAGGCTAGTTTTTTTGCTTTAGAAGTGCTTGCTTTAATTTTATTAAATACACAATGGCATATTGCTTACAACTTTGTCTTCACTAAAATGAGGCAATATGTTTACAATTAACTTTTAAAACATCTTAATGCTTATTTCTTTATATTTTCATTAACATGTTAAAACACTTTTGCATCCTTTAACTTCAAAGCTAGTTTAACAAAAACAAGTCACCTCTTCCCCTCCTCCACCTGAAACATCCAACTGGATGCTAAAGCATATGGTAGTTATTCATATACACGTAGATTTTGTAGTTTATTTTTCATTTATAATTATGGAGGAGGATGACACTTACATCCTTAATTTTTAAAAGCTGATTGGAGTTTCCATTTGACAACTGGTGTCTAAATGTATTTATGTTTTGTACTCTTCAAAACATTATTTTGTTCAATGCCACCATTATCCTTAAGTAGACTGAATATATATACTTGACATCGGTGAATTATGTCATTTTAAAAGAAATATTTTCACAAAATCTAATAATTTTTGGCATTGGGATTATGACTATTTATCCATATTTTAAAAATGTACACTCTTTTTAAGCCTCTGGATTTCTCTGAGTATATTTAAGTAATTGTTTTAATTTATAACTAACCCAATGAATTAAAATTCTTCTGTAATTATATATATTTTTGAAAATCTAATCCCCACTTAGAAATAGCAACCAAAAGCCTGTCCATTCATTTCCTGTTTAAAAGAACAGTTGAAGACTCGCAATATTTTTGATTCTACAAATCAGAAAAACAGATTTTTACAATCCTGCTAGCTGTGATGGGTTCACTAAATTTTGTTGATATTTTTATACATTACTGGCAGTTCTAAGACTCTAGCAGCTCGTGGCCTATGGGAATGTCATTTAGATGCAAGGGGACTAATATATAATTTATCCAAGGATCAGCAAATATTTCCAGTGGTAGGCAAGCTGTGATTATTTTACAAGATGAAACATCCTTATAAATTTACTGATGGCTAGTGCTGGATGATTAAATGTTGTAAATAGTTGTAAAACATAGTGAGTTTTTTTTTTCTCCCTAGCTTGAATTCACCAGTACAGTGAATGAAAAACTGGAAACACAAAATCTTAAAATGACAAAACCACAGACTTATAGCACAGAGAAAAAAAACTCTGGAAACTGACTTTTCAGCCATGTTATAGCTACATCATGCTCCTAAAAGCAGTGCTCTGTGCTATTTCTACAGATCCCCACAGAAAGATATTATATGACTTATTATTTTAGTTACACTGATTAAAACTAAAGTGCTTACAAGATCAATAATTATATCTGACTTGCTTATGTCCATTCCAGTGTCAGTGTGGAAGAAACTAGATGCAAAATCACCTCTGGCTCATATATTGAGTAATACCTGAGTGGCAAGCTCACAAGCCTGTCACAAGCCAGTCTGGGTGGAGTATACCAATCTCCCATAAGACTGTTTTTTTGGAGGAGTGAAAATCCATCACTTTCTTGTATCCACTACTTTCTCTTCACCTCCAACAGTATCTCCAGTGGTTGCCATCTTTCATGGGGACACAGCATTAGGTTGAGGGAGCCTATCCAGTCTGCTAAACTCACTCAGTATCTCACTCCAGGGCTCCCCACATCCCCCTGCCACTGATGTCAAATTTGAGCCCTGACAAAGGTCAGGTTTGAGGCGGGGCATTGAATCGTTGAATCCATAGCTGTTAAAATCTGGGAACATGGGGCAGCCCAGGTTGCTCAGTGGTTTAGTGCCGCCTTCAGCCCAGGGCCTGATCCTGGAGCCCCTGCACGGAGCCTGCTTCTCCCTCTGCTTCTGCCAGCTTATTTTTAAATGCAAATAACCCTTGAAGGGATGACACAACAAGGTGGCACAGGTCATCTTTTCCTTACCTGCAAGGGTTCTTATTAGATTTCTTTCTTCTGTGGCCTACAGCTTAAGGTGGAGTTTCAGAGATAACTATCAGATTATTTGAAACCCTGTTAGTGGTACTGGATGGGGACAATCTACTTTGAAGGGTTCCTGAGGTGGGTCACATGAGGGCTGAAGAAATATCAGGAGGAGATCTTTTTCAGGCAGATAATAATGGCAAGAACAGCCAGCGTTTCTTGAGGGCTTATCATGTACCAAGCATTATCCTAAGGCTTTTTATATGTACAGAATCATTTAATTTTCATAAAAAGCCTTTAAAAGTAGACTCTACCGTTATCTCCCTTCTAGAGATGATATAATTGAGGCAAAGTCAAATAACCCCAAGGTCATGGGAAACAACAGCGTGGGGATTTGAACTCAGCTAACCTGGCCCTAGAGTTTAAGGATTACCATCTTTTCACCTGGTTCCTTTCGAACAACAGTGAAGCTCTGAGAACCCATGAGAGAAATAGAGTCCAGAAAAAGAGTGTGGAAGCCCCACTAGCTAAATCACAAATTTCAATTTTGCTTCAGATTAGTTTTCACAGTCTGTTCAAGGAAGGAGATTGTCTTGATCCCATGATCTCTCCCAGAAGTAGGAATCTGTGTTTTGTGTCAACTTTGTTAAGCCGTGTACCACTTTGAGTAAGTGTCTTTTTCCTATATCTCAGATTAATTTACCAATATAAATTGCTTCTGTAAAAGAAAATAAATGTGCATAAATACTTTTAAATGTGAAGTAATCATTCTATATGATGATACATATCATTGGTTTTGATAAGTTTTTAAATTCAATATGGAAACAACTAAAAAAGCTAGGTAGTCGAAATAAAACTACCCTAAATAAAAAGTCTATGGAAAAAGAAATCAAAAAAATCCTTTTAAAACAAGTAACTTTAAAACAATCATTTTTTTTTAAATTAACTTTTATTGGTGTTCAATTTACCAACATACAGAAAAACACCCAGTGCTCATCCCGTCAAGTGTCCACCTCAGTGCCCGTCACCCATTCCCCTCCAACACCCGCCCTCCTCCCCTTCCACCACCCCTAGTTCGTTTCCCCGAGTTAGGAGTCTTTATGTTCTGTCTCCCTTCCTGATATTTTCATTGTATTTATAGATCTTAATCTCCAAGGCAAGGTGAAAAGTTGGGTGAAACTGTCTAGATAATTCCTAAAGAAAGATTACTTGTGTCCATGTATTCTGACAAATAAAAACCAGTCTGGTTAGTTTGCCCCACCCTGGATGTGGATTTCTTCAATTGATTGGTTGATTGCTTTTTGTTATTCTAAATCCTCAGGAAAATTGCCAGGAGCATATAAGCCAACAGCAGTTTCTGGAAATTTGCTCTTCTTTTTAAATTGAAAGACATTTGGTGAATTCTCTGTTCTAAAAATGGTAATTTAGGCAGAAACATTATGGGCTTTTAGATTTTAGAATCATGCTTCAGTTCTATCCTTCATTTTGCCAATAGAGATTGGTCACACTCCACCAGCCTGGTGTCGTGTTTTGGAACTTGGAACTTCCTATCATTGGGAATCATTGCCATATATTGCTCTGGGATCAATTGCCTACTGTTGGTAGTTTCTAAGAAAGCCATTCTACTCCTGTTCCTGCTCTGAATCAATAAATAGGTCTGTTATTACATGGGCCCCTGGGCAATTTCTCTACTATGGAGTCTAGCCTTGGGAGTCAGGACGTGAGAAATAGGGTTGGGTCCAGGAGTGGATAGTTCTTTAGAGTCATGTGACAAGTGTTGCCAAAGCATCTCAAATACTGCCTACATTTTAAAGTTTAAGTTAGCATAAATTGTCTCAGAAGGGTCAGATTTTTGGTGCAACTGGAAAGTTGTTATTTAGTCTGTTTCCCTTGGAGGTCCTGGTCTTCTGGATGATAGCATGGAGGTATACAATCAAAGCAATAGTAGCAGGGTGGAGAGCAGGAAGCTAGAGTCAGCTCATTCAGATGAGTAAAGATCTAATCAAGTGCCATCTCGGCAAGGTAAAGTTAAAGAGCACTTGGAAAGAACCACCAATGCCAAGGTTTTCTTACATGAAATATAGCACAAGGTCAGGCTTCTAAACTCTACGTACCTCTGACCTTTGGCTCTTTTATGTCTCTATTTTTCTGGCCTGACAGACCACATGCCAATGTGCAACCCAGAATCCCTCACCCTTGTGATTTATGGCTTACAGCTGCTTCAGTGTCTCAGACATGGCAGCTGCTTTTCAGATGTCTTCAAACCAGAGGGAGAGTGTTAATGTGAACTTGAGTGGCTGCAGAAGAGAAGAGGAAAAGTTGATGAAAAAATCATCTGAATTCAGCCCCAAAGCTTTCCATTGATCTTTGCCTTCGGGGCCAAGCAAAATGTTTGGTTTATTTCATAAGCTAATTAGGTGTGTGAAAGGCTACTTGGCATCTGCTATTGACTGAAGCCGACAAAAGTGATCACCAGGCTGGGTCATCAATAAGGGATCAATAACAAGCGTGTGATTGGATTAGCCATTTGATCAATGCTGTGTGCTAATATATTAACAAGCAAATTACTGAGCAGCCCTTAAGAGCAGAATGCTGACTCTGATTGCATTACAAACTAGTGAGATCTAATGACCTGCCAAGTGCAAGGGGTTAGTTATACAAATCAAGACCTGAAAGTATTTTTTCCTTGAAGATTTCTCCCCCGCCAAAGAAAATGCTTTCTTAAGTGGGATTCAAATTAAATTACAATTAGTAAGCAGTTGCACTGGGACACCTAATTTCCAAGCAGATATCATTCATGACAAAGAGGGCTTGGGAATTCAAGAGATAATAGCCTGGAGAACTTTTAGGAAAACCCAGGTAAATATCAAAAAGGACAAGCACAAAGAATGCCGGAATAGTCACCAATATTTCCCCAGTACATTTCGGTAAATAGATTCCCAGTATGGATATATAGAATTTCATCATTATTAGGATCTAACGGTGATCTTTTATCAAAATCATATGGTCTTTCTAGCTCCCAATTTTGTTTTAAGGTGACCTGCTGGAAAAATTTAAAAAAAAAAAAAAAAAAGGTGACCTGTTAACTATTTCAATCTCAAGATGGGTAAACAATGAGACGTCTGTGTGTGTATGTGCACATGTGCACACGCGTGTATGCACAGAGTGGAGGATTGTGGCCAACAGCACAGAATGCCCTTCCAAAAGAAAGCAAAGGAAAAACCAAGAAAAAAAAGGGGAAATTATGGCAAGGGATGTGGAGGAGTGAAGAAGAGGTCTTTATTTTCCAACTCCAGAACTTGTCACTATTAGATGATTCTATGAGCAACCTTCCAAGAGTAAAAAGCCACAAAGCAGAGCTTCTCTTCTACCCTGCTGTCCCCATGATTAGGTGAACGGTTTATTCGATTGATTGTGCTCTTTCTGATTCCCTAAGTGGAGACCAGGCAAGCCTTTGCTCACTTTCCCTCTTAATCCTTTTCCTTTTAAGAAACCTTTTTTTTTTTTTTCCCTTTGCCTCAGGGAAGCTGAACCGATTAGGCTAAATTCTCCAGTGTTATCTGCAGACTAGAAAGGTCTCCGGGCCCAGAGGTAGAGTGGCAGCCAGAGCAGCAGCAGTGAGGCAGGCGGGGCGGCCCCCCTGGCTGGAGCCCCCAGCCCCCTGCGCCCTGGCCAGGCCCAGGCGGGAGGCAGCTGACAAAACAGCCGGCTTGGCCCACCAAAGCTGGGGGGGAAGTGCGGGGAAGAGGCTGTCAGTCAGCACCCCAGAGGTGTGGGGGCAGGGGACATAATAGCTGATGGGCCCTGTCAGTTCCAAGAATTTAAGGTGAACCACTGTTGGCTTGCCTGAGGCTGAAATGCCTAGTACCTCTGGGCTGTGTGTTTGGACACTAGGGGCTACGGGCAGATTTTCCCATTTGACATGCATTTGGTGGGTTTCAATTTTTATACCTTTACCAGTTAGCTTCTGTACCCAAGTAGCTAATTCTGTGCCATCAAGAATGTCTCATGAAATTTTTACGAGAACTATTTTTTCCATTTGAATGTAACTGCTAATAGGCCGTGATCACAGTGATGACAATCCTCTTAGACCCCTTCCTTCATGGTGTTGTCTGTCTCGTGTGGGAAGCCCTGTTCTGTGTTTTAAAATACTTTTTTCTGGAGGCTACCAAAGCATAACTTACAGGAAGCTAGCAATATAGCTAAAGAGATTAACTCTCTTTTAATACAGCAGTACATGAAACTATGCAGTCATCACATCTACTGTTGATGGATTCTCACCCAACACTTTACCACACAGTGAGATTTTTGTAGCTAAATGACAAATCTTTGGGATCTGACAAAGCCTACGCTGCAGTGACATATGGTGTAATGATATAATCGTCTACGCTACAAAATTAATTCTCTTAGTCATCAAAAATTACATCCATGGTGAGGAGCCAATGCTTTGAACCAGCAGTAAAAGCCCATCTAATTAAAAACTCCATGTTCATCAGAAACCTTAAAGAGAGCAGTTAAAGAATATCCTACATCTCATAAATGCAAAACAGGTGCCTATAATTCTATAAACCCGTATTGCAGTGTTGCTGGTTAATGCTTCGCACATTATTCTACACTTCTCCTTCTGTAGTGTTATAAATTTGAAGCTTAAAGTGATAGCCTCGTAAGTATTTCTGCAGGAAGAATCAGCTGCATGGTTCTGGATGATAATGGTTATTTAAGATCTAAACCATTGGAAACCAAGCTTGTCACTGTGTCTGATTTTGTAATGTGCTGGCTTGCAGGAAGAACTGAGAGGGAAGAGTGAAGGCTAAATAAATAAATAAATAAATAAATAAATAAATAAATAAATAGCTGATTCTTAGTATTTCATTTAGAAATTTGTGATTATTTCACTTTAGAAAAAAAGCCCCACAAAATCTTAAGTGGCTTGATAAATATGATCAATAGAATATATTACACCTGGAGCATCACCTAAAATACATATGCCTTCAATAGATTCTTTTTAGAAAAAGATCTGTTTTGGTTTCTAAGCTATCTCATTTTACCTACTTCCATGCTAAGCTTATTGACAGTTAATACTAAAGATTTAATGTTTTGTTTTCCATCAGTCTGAAGATTACTATGTTTCAGAATCTTACAGATTTGTTTTTTGTTTTTTGTTTTTTGTTTTGTTTTGTTTTGTTTTTTGGTTTGTTTTCGTTTTTACTTTGACTAAATTGAGTAAGAGTCTGATATGGCCCTCATCAGTGGGAAGATGAAAGACATGTTCTTTTGTCTGCTTTCACCCATAGAATTTTCATCTTTCCCAGACATAACTAGTTACATTCTTTAAAGGTCCAGAGGGTGTGATTTGGTTTCATTAGATAGCTCAAGGGTTATCCTGTGAAGGACCAATAATTAATCAAGGCGAAAAAGCAGGGATGGGTAGTTAGCTGAAGCATACAAGTGAAGTGGTTTACAAGAAAGGGAATAATTCTTTTTTCCTTTTTTAAGATTTTATTTATTTATTCATGAGAGACACAGAGAAAAGCAGAGACATAGGCAGAGGAAGAGGAAGAGGCAGGCTCCCTGCAGGGAGCCCGATGCAGGACTCGATCCTAGGTCTCCAGGATCATGCCCTGAGCCAAAGGCAAACCATCAACCACCAAGCCATCCAGGAAGGAAATAATTCTAAGTAAATGCTATAAAATGCTATTTGGGGGTCTTCACACCCAGTAGGTGGCTATTATTTAAAAAAGACTAACCACTTCACACCCATGGGTTGTACATAAATATACCAGAAAATGACAAGTGTTGGCAAGGATGTGGAGAAATTGGAGCTCTTGTGCACTGCTGGTGGGAATGTAAGATGGCACGGCTACTGTAGAAAACACTATGATGGTTCCTCAAAAAATATAGAATATAATTGCGACATGATCCAGCAATTCCACTTCTGGGTATATACCCAAAGAAATTAAGCAGGGATCTGAACAGATATTTGTACACCCATGTTAATAGAAGCATTTTTCACAATAGCCAAAAGGGGTAAGCAAGCCAAGTGTGTATTGATGGATGAATGGATAAACAAAATGTGACATATACATACAATGTGGTGTTATTCAGCCTTGGAAAGGAAGACATTCTGACACATGCTACATTGTGGATCAACCTGGAGGACATTATACCAAGTGGAATAAACCAGTCACACAAGGACACATATTGTATGGTTTTACTAGGAGGTATCTGGAGTAGTCAAATTCACAGAGGCAGAAAGTAGAATGGTAGCACCAGGGGATCAAATTAGGGGGAAATGGAGTATTACTATTTAATGGGTGCTGAGTTTCAGTTTGGGAATATGAGAAAAGTTCTGGAGATGGATGGTGGTAATGGATGCATGACATTGTGAGTGTACATAATGTCACTCAACCACACACTTAAAAATGGTTAAAATGGTTATAGTTTACCACAATCAAAAAGTATTAGTCAGGAGATAACACACAGAGACATCTATGAGCTCCCTATATCTCCACCCTGCTTTTTTGAGAAGAGGAAAGGAACAGTCACCTGACACAGTGCATGTTGCATTTTCCCTTCTACCGGGAGCTCAGGCCAGAGGGAAATATTTTTCATTCTTCTGCTGCCCTCGATTGCCAGGGAGTGAGGTTTGATGGTAGTACTGAACTGGGAGCTGAATTAGTCCTGCTTAACCTCAACCTGCTTTCTGGAGTAAGGTTTATAATCACATAGGTAGGCTCTGCCTCCTAGAAGCTTCCTCTACTGCACCAGGGGACCACAGTAAGAAGACTTGCAACTTTCACTTTTTTACCTTTATTTGGTAAATATTTACCAAGTGATCATGTGCCACTTTACTCAAAACCAAGTGCTACATCTTCAGTAGGAGTCGTCGTCATACCAGGCATTGGCCAATATTCTTTATACAGATTGCCCATGACGTTAGTATTGTCTGTCTCAGCAGTTAGGGCTATAACCCCAACAGACCAGCGTCCTTTAAAGACATGTCATTATGTCATTAGTCAGTTAGTTCTGAGATTTCTAACGTTTTAAAAACCCATTTATATTTTTTGCCTTGGCCTTATAGGGAGCAAAAGTTTCACTACTGAATTGAATGATCATGGCAAACACTACTTCTTCAATGCATAAAGCACCTGCAGTTTATATAGACTGCTATCCTAACTGATCACCCCATAGTCTTACATTTTGAGATTTGTTTTTCTTATTTATGTATTTTATGACAGAGACTTCAGGTCCAATCTTTATATGCTGGAGTTACTTGCTTTTTATCCTCATTTAAAAAGTATGAAGTATTTGATATGCTCAAAAGAATACATGCACTATATGTATAAATTATGAAGCCTAATAATGGAATGAATACCTGTGAGCTGACCAGCCAAGTTAAGGAATAGAACAATACCAATATTGTTTAAACAACCCTTTAACTTCTCTTGGATCGCATGTAAACTCTCAAGAGGTAACTCTAACATAATTTAAAAAATCATTTTCTTTTTTACTCTATAAGCATATATCCCTAAGCAATGTATTGTTTTTATTTTGTTTTGAATATTTCAAATGGTACTGTTACATATCATGTCTGAGACTTGCTGTTCTCACTCATTATTATGTTTCTGAAATTCATCCCTCTGACTTGGATAGCTATAATTCCACTCATTTTCACTGATATATAGTATTCTATTGTATAAATAGAGCACAATGTGTTTCTCCAATCTCCTGTTGATGAGAATTTAGGTTGTCTCCAGTTTTTCTTGTCATTGGCTACTGTGGACACTGATGCTATGGATAGTCTTATGTGTGCCTTCTGGTGCCCAACTTTTCTAATAGTTTTTCTCTGCAAAAGTTCTTTCTAAGATGCAAAAGTTTTTCTAAGGTCAGGAGAGAAATTGCTGGATTACAGCCTGTGTTAGTGTTAGTTACCTGTCTTTTTTTTTTTTTTTAAGATAAAATGAGTGGAAACTGACTTCTCATCTTCACCACATATGCACTGTTTCTAACCTGTTCTAGGTTTTTAATCGACATCTCCTTTAATTTGCCTTTCATAAACTGTGGTGCCTCCCTTTACTCCAAGAAATGCCTCTTTCATTCTAATTTTTGTTTCTCCCATAAGTGAGCTCCTCCTCCTCAGATTGTACATTTCTGGTTGATCTTTAAGCCCAACCGAAAGCAATTCCTATCCTTTGCTCCTAACCTCCAACTATCTCAAAGCTTGTCAACTGAATATTTCCAGTTCTTTAAAGAAGGAATTAATTCCAACTGATACGCACTACTTTAGTACTTACATTGAATATAATTAATACCTATTAAAGGAAATAATTGAGAAATCTACAAGTATAGCAAGAAGTTGCTGTGGCCAAGTTCAAAGAGGTTGCTGCCTGTGTTCTCCTCTAGGATTTTGATGGATTCACATCTCACATTTAGGTCTTTTATCCACTTTGAGTTTATTTTTGTGCATGGTGTAAGCAAATGGTCTAGTTTCATTCTTCTGCATATGGCTATCCAATTTTCCCAACACCTTTTGTTGAAGAGACTTTTTTCCATTGGATATTCTTTCCTGCTTTGTTGAAGATCAGTTCAATAACCAAAATATGGATAGAACCCAGATGTGCATTGACAGATGAATGGATAAAGAATGTGTGGTATATATACACAATGGAATATTACTCAGCCATCAAAAAGAATGAAGTCTTGCCATTTGCAATGATGATGGAGCTAGAGAGTATTATGCTAGGCGAAATAAGTCAGAGAAAGACAAATACCATATGATTTCACTCATACAAAACAGATGAACATAGGGGAAGGGTAAGGAACAAAATAAGAAAAAAACAGAGAGGGAGCAAATCATAAGAGACTCTTAACTCTAAGAAACAAACAGGGTTGTTGAAGGGGAGGTGGTTAGGGGGATGGGGTAACTGGGTGATGGGCATTAAGGAGGACACTTGATGTAATGAGCACTGGATATTATATGCAAGTGATGAATCATTACTTTCTACTCCTGAAACTAATAATACGCTATATGTTAACTAAATTGAATTTAAATATTTGTATTTTTTTATTTTTTTAAGATTTTATTTATTTATTCATGAGAGATACAGAAAGAGGCAGAGATACAACAGAGGGAGAAGCAGGCTCCCTTATGGGGAGCCTGATGCAGGACTCCATCTCAGGACCCCGGAATCACGACCTAAGCCAAAGGCAGATACTCAACCACTGAGGCATGCAGGTGCCCCATCCAAGTATATTTAATACAACCTACTAACATTCTAGCCAAGAGTTTAAAACATCAGTATTTCAATTAGGTTTTTCATTAATTTCATCAACTCAGCTTGCTCTGGGATGGGCACCGTGCTAACTACTAGGAACATAGCAATGAACAAAACATGCATGACCCAGAAGACAGGTAATAACTAAGTGTGATTGACTTCATGAGGAAGAGAAGAAGTGTACTATGTTTTAAGACAGTGTCGGGATGCCTGGGTGGCTCAGTGGTTGAGCATCTGCCTTTGGTTGAGGTCATGATTCTGGGGTCCTGGGATTGAGTCCCACATCAGGCTCCCTGCATGGAGCCTGCTTCTCCCTCTGCCTATGTCTCTGCCTCTGTGTGTGTGTGTGTGTGTGTGTGTGTCTCATGAATAAATAAAAAAATCTTAAAAAGAAAATAAGACAGTGTCGTGGAGGACCAACCAAGTCTGCAGGTACAAGGAGTGGGAGCCATGCAGGCTTTCCCAAGAGAAAGGTCACTCAGTTGAGATGAGCAGCTGGATGTGAGATGGTCATCTAGATTAGAGGGACCTAGGGAAGCAGGTGGAAGGAGCATCACCCAAAGCCCTAAAGAGCTGTAAGAGTGAGAGGATTTTGAGAAGCTGGACTAAATAGGTAAGCAGGGGTTAGATCATGCATATGTTCAAGGACAATGAAATGTCTTGGCTTCTTTCCCCTAAGGGCAGCAGAATGATCTGATGAAATTAATGTTTTAAATCTATTGTCTGAGGGGCACCTGGGAGGCTCAGTGGTTGAGCATCTGCCTTTGGCTCAGGGCATGATCCCGGGGGTCCTGGGATTGAGTCCCACATTGGGCTCCTTGCAGGGAGCCTGCTTCTCCCTCTGCCTTTGTCTCTGCTTCTCTCTCTTTGTCTCATGAGTAAATAAATAAAATCTTAAAATAAAAACAAATCTATTGTCTGATAGCTATATGAAAAGTGTACTAAAGGGGGGCAGTTGTCAAAAGTGGGGAGTCCATAAGAGTTCTATTGCAGTGAGAGAGGATGGGACTTGGCTGAGGTGGTGGATGGGTCGACGAAGAAGACTGGAGAGTTTTAGAAGCTGAAATCAGCAGGACAAGAAGATGCAGACGAAGAAAGAGTTAAGGACATTTTCAGATTCCTGGCATATTTATTGCCCTATAACTCAACAGAAAGCAAGCAAAAGTGTTCTACTCTGGGGCTAGTGGAAAAGAAACAGAATTATACTACTGGTGCAACAAGGAGAGAGAGGAAATTGCCAACATGTTTCACAGTGGAAATCATACTAGTGGTCAATATCTGTCTTTGAAAAATTTGCTTCATCTTTTTCTCAATCCTCTTCATATTCCCCAGCTGTTTCAGTCTAAACCCTTCCTCCTATGGGGCTGTACCTCCAACACCAGGGTCCTGATCTCTCCACAGACAAATCCCTCTCCTTCTGCTCAGCTTTCCTGGCATTTGCTGCCAGAGCTCATCATTACTAAACAGGTTTATTCACCTGACCTGACTGTAAGCCCTTTGAGGCAGAGACAATGTGTTACAATCATTTCAGGGCCATCATGGTCTCCACTCTGCTCAGCACTGCATCATTGCTGCTCCTGATGGAGGCACCTTCAGCATTGCCCATCAATCCCGAGACCCGTGGTTCATTATTTTGTAATCTCCATGGTCATCCACAAAGACATAGGTCTGGAATGCAAAATCAGAAACAAAATAATATTATCTCTCAAGAATGCCCACATTTTTTATTGCTATTTGTCAAGTAGAAGAATAATCCAGTTTCAAAGTAACTAAATCCCTAAGCACCAGACACTTAAACCACTTGTTGTTGACCCTTTGCTCAGAACCAAAATGTAGCAACTATTCATATTTGTTGGGTTTTGGGTAATAGTTTCAGGAGAAATTTAAACAGCTCACAATTCAAAACAATGCACATATTTTTCTAAGATGTATTTTGTAAACATGATTCACATTGCAATGAATAATTATATCTCAATAGTCCTGATAGGGATGTTTGGTTTTGTTTTAATTAAAATGAAATGACACCCACACACATATACATATTTTGTTCAAAGATAAAGGCAGGGGGCACCTGGGTGGTTCAGTGGGTTAAGGCTCACACTCTTCGTTTCAGCTCAGGTCATTGTCTCAGGGTTTGAGGTCAGCCTGGTGTCGAGTTCTGTGCTCAGGGGCAGCTGCTTGAGATTCTCTTTCCTTCCACTCCCTCCTGCTTTGTCTTCTCTCTGCTCACACCCCCTTTCTCCAAAATAAATAAATAAAATCTCTTTTATAAAAGATAAAAGGCAGGACATAATTCACAATAGAGGTGTATAACTTAAAAATTAGGTTTACTATCTAAGTTCCAAAATTCAAATCTACCTTTTTAAGTTTTTTTCTTCCTCTGCTTAAAAGAAAAAGTGTACCCCTAATTTTATAGTGTGTATTTGCATTAACACTCAATTTATGCACAGCAAACACATATTTAATGATGTTAGACTATTGATCCCCAATTGTTTATTACAGGGTCCTGATGGAGAAATATTCTGAGTTGTTTAATGATATCTATGCTTCATACCAACGTAGTGTTTTGATTTGAATGTTCTTAAGACTTTGTGAAGGAAGAAGTCATGGTTTTACCAGTCTTTCAGTTTACACAGGGCAACTAAGACACTGAAGGTACAAGCCACATTCTTAAATAAAGTTGGAGAAGGACTGTACTGTCTTCCCTTTCAGGCCAGCAGTACTTTTTTCCACTACATTTTCACTATTGGCATCCCTAATCTGTCTTGGACTTATGTATCTAGAATCAGACAGAACTTCGGGATGACTCACTGAATGAATTTTTTTTGTAGTCTTAGAAATAGAAAACCATTCTAGATTTTGGTCTAGCTCCAGACTGCATTGGAGAGAATAAATGTTGGCTCCATTCACGCTGGTTTTTCAGAATGAAATATATCCCATTATTTAAGATACCACATTATTTTCTTTTGAAACAGTAGCATGAAATTCAGTAGGATTTTATAGTTTGAAAACCAGGAAAGACATTAATTTAGTTAAAAAGAAAATATAAAAATATTCTCATTATTTAGAAGGTGAATATTAAGTATTGTATCACTTTCAAATAAATAAATAATTTATGTTATTTACATTAAACCATTAGAGATAATGACAGTTCTTAGTAAGTACAAACTTTTGTGAAACTTATTATGTTAGAAGTACAGAAAAAAAATCTCAAATGATGCCCAGGAAACGTGTACTTGCATTTTGTTTTAATTGGCTAGACTTAAATAGGAAGACCTCTAAACTTCTTTTATACCTTCATAAAGTATTGAACTTCTTTGATAGTGTGCCAGAAAAAAAGCATATATACTCCATATATAAGGTATCATCTACCTGTAAAAACCTTATGTCATCCTGGGTTAGATAATTTTGTATTGAAAATGTTATTAATATTACTGCTTAATGTTAGCACACATTAGAAAAAAGAAATGATTTTTAAAAATATTTATTTATTTACTTGAGAGAGAGACAGTGGAAGGGGGGCAGAGGGAGAGAATCTTCAAGCAGATATCCCACTGGTGTGGAGCCAACATGGGGCTCACTTGATCTCATGACACTGAGATCATGACCTGAGCCTAAATCAAGAGTTGGCTGCTTAAACAACTGAGCCACCCAAGTGCCCCAGAAATGATTTTTTTGTGTGTTGGCCTTTATTTTATTTAATTTTTTAAGTTTATTTTTTTTAGTAATCTTTTAACCCAACGTGGGGCTCAAACTCATAACTCCAAGATCAAGAGTTATATATATATACTCTTTCAGCGGAGCCAGTCAAGAGCCCCAGAAATGACTTTTTACACATGCATTTAATGTATGCATCTAAGGATGACAGTGTAAAATGTGTCCTTAGATGTACCTTCAAACAACCTAAAAGCAGCCTTTTTAGCAAAATTGGAGTCACTTAACATCCTCTCCTAACCACAGTGTACTTGCCATCACGCACCCTAACCATAATGTTCCAAACCAGCAGTTGCCAAGGAAGAGCAAGGGCATGATGTGAAGAGCAGAGATCCAAGGGCATCTGAGTATGTTGTTCTCTGTGGCTGGATTCTGTTCTCACACCAGAATATGACCACCAGTGGCTTTATCCAGCATAAAAAATACAGAGCTATTCATAAGGAAATTTCAAAGCATAAAATATACATTAATTCATAGAAACAAATGATATAAAAGAGAAACGACTGATAGCCATCAATGGACAAAATATATTAATATTAGTAAACATATATTTTTGATCAAATGTATTCACTTTTAGTAATTATGTCAATGTAATTTCAATAGCTCAGCTTAATATATACTCCAGTCAATATGAAAGATAAAGTGCTGTACCAACAACCCATTCTTTTTCTTTGATTTAGCTTTTTTCCTTTTTTTTAGTATATAAAATATATACATTTTAACATTTATATAATGTCATCAATAAAATACCCGTTTTATCTTCACTCCTGGGTATGAATACTCCTTGACTCATTTAAGGATATGAATTATACAAGCCACGGACTCTTCCTTCCCTATTACATAGGATGCTGGCTTGCCTTTTGTATTTGCAATCTGTATGCTGAATAAATTGGTGTGTTCCTTTCCCTTGAAGAGGCTACATATTTCATACATATGTGGCAGTTGTAGGTACATATGTCTGCTGTAGGTACAACTCACATTCATCGCAAGTAATTACATAGAAAGGGTTATAGTGAGCAAAGTGAGTTGATAAAAATGATAATGCAAGGCTCTATATTTATTCATTTGCAATGATTTCCACATCAACTTCACTCAGTTTATAAATCTAAACATTAGTTCTCTTGCTGTCAGCACTTCAAACTCCACCTGGGATCAGTCAGCCAAGCTGTGCTTTCTGCCTCTTAGAATCATCATGCAAAAGAAAGATTCTGCATTTGGAATGTAGCTGACAGGTTGGTTGATGATGCACCAGACAAAAAGGAATGCACTTTTCCTCCTCAGCTGTATAAGCTCCTCTGTTCCACAGGCTTATTCCTTTAGTAAGGAAAGCAGATGTGACTTAAGGAACAGGGACAAGGGGGTGGTAGGCAAGGAGTTCTCCTTCCATGACCACATCTTTAATTGCAACACATTTTGGGGGGGACTTATCTTATAAGGTATTAACATTTCCTGGGGATCAATAGCTAATTAGGTCTGATGATTTTTATTCCCTAAAGAAAAAAATTATATGCAAATTTTGCATATTTAAATGCCCCCATTTAAATATGATAACATATTTGCCAAATAATCAATTTTGTCCAGCATATAATTGTTTTCCTTTGAAATTTCACTTTTTCCTTTTTTTTTTTTTTTTTTTTTACATTCTAAGTTTTGTTTTTTGGGTTTTTTTTTTTTCCTATAGCACTGACTGCAATAGAATTTATCAAGCTGTTTATCTTTAACATGCTAGTCATGTGTTACCTATCTCTGGGGCCTAGAACATTAAATTCATGAATTCTTCTTGATTTCAGGCTTTGACAACCATTCATTCGTACATTTCTTCTTTTGTGTTGAATGTTTATATTTCACAAAAAGAATTACCCTGAAGACATAGCATTTATCTGTCACTAAGCAAATATGAGCTCTCGAAAAAATAAGAACTTCAAAAGTAAAGAATTATTCAGAATTAGGTGGCTAGTTGCTTCTATGTCAAAGAGGCAGACTTTGCTAAACAGAAATCCAGCCTATATTGGGTTCTGTTGGGTATCTGCAATTGTAGATATAACAGACCAGAAGTTAAATACGTACATAGCAGCTAGAAACTCATCATATGGATTTTAGGTTACCTTTGCACGTGGGCTTTAGCGAAGCTATGGATGGAAATGTTCCCATAAAAGAACTATCCCATTTGTATATTTAAAGCTTACCTTTGAATCATTCTCTCTGCTGTTTCCCTATCTCCTCTTTTCTTAAATGCAAGTTAATCTGTTTATTTAGATTAGACAGCCAATCAAATAAAATACCAAATAAGAGTCTGAATGGTTGAGAAGAGTTGAAAGTTACCCTGCTCTCGAAGATAGGAAAATAGACTAATAAAATTAATGCTTTGGCAATATGTAAGTCTATTTCCTTTCGTATTTTACCTACTACATCAAACATAAAATCATCCTGGATACTTTCCATTATTTTTTAACTCAATAAATTTATTAGGTTAGTATTCACCTACATAGTTTTTATGTTACTAACAAAAATATTTTTATATAATTTTATTAAATTTTTAAAATATCTCTCTTACCCAAGAAAGACGTCTCCATTTACAAATGGAATGGAATGTGTATCTCTAAGTGTGTCTTATGGGGCCTATTATTGTTCTTTTACTGACCTGTTGGAAAGTCAGTTCATTAAACAATTATTCTGGGCTGTGGTCTGAGCTTCTAATATAGCAAAGTTAAAGAATCTAAAACAAAGATAGTAGTCTGACACAGTCAGTGAGCTATGCATTAGAAGGGGTTCACTGGCTATGACTTCTGGTGGGTTATCTCCATCCTTGGTTTCTCATACCATTGGTTTTCATATGATAGCACCCCGGGGAAATTGTTTTTTATTCTTTCTTTCCTTTTGAACGGCCAAGATTAAGGATGCTTTCGTGGCTTTTTCTAACTACACATGGGCAAAATCCACAAACTGATCTTTCCTTGGAACCATAACACTGGAAAGCAGAACAAAATAAAACACATTCTGATTGCTTTGGTAAAAGAATTAGGGATTGGTGATGAATAGGGTGGCCTGGCACAATGCCTGGTACAAATTGGTACTCAATAAATACATGTTGAATGAGTAGAAGAGTAATACCTAATGACCAATAACATCAGCAACTTTTAGAAATGGCCCTGGGATTGATATTTTATCCCCAAAGGGATTATTCAGTCATTCAACAATGATTTACTAGGCACCTAGCCCATGTAAAGTTGTAATGTCCACTCTAGGGAATACTAAAATGGATAAATTATAATACAAACTGATAACCGAAGTACCGTAAAATTTGCATGAGTACTAACATAAAATCGAAAGGAAAGGCTATGAAAGAGATCCAGATAAAGTTAGTGTAAAGGCAATTATTAGTTATTCCCGGCGGTGACTAACGCACATCTCCCACACAGTGATTAATGATATACCCCCTTAACAAAAGCTACTGCTTATTTACTGCCAAGGCCAAGTGCCTTCTAGATGCCAGGTGTTTTGCTGCTATTTTCCTTTTTTTTTTTTTTTTAAATTTTTATTTATTTATGATAGTCACAGAGAGAGAGAGAGAGGCAGAGACACAGGCGGAGGGAGAAGCAGGCTCCATGCACCGGGAGCCTGATGTGGGATTCGATCCCGGGTCTCCAAGATCGCGCCCTGGGCCAAAGGCAGGCGCCAAACCGCTGCGCCACCCAGGGATCCCTGCTATTTTCCAATTAATACGACGATCTAGCATGGAAAGCATCACTGTCCTCATTTCATAAACGGGGAAATGGCAGCTCAGAGAGGTTAAGAAGAAAATTTTCTCAAAGTCATGCAGCTAATCAGCTCTAGATCCAGTGTCTCTCACTGCTGCAAGGGGAAGACCTACTGAGTTCCTGCCTCTGTTTCTCTCTTCTTTCTGCAGCCCAGATCCTTCACTCTTAACAGCTCAGTATGTTCCCTCGAACCCCCTCCCACCACCAGCCCCACCAACTCCTCTCTCTGGAGAGAGTTAAGAAACACTAGTGTCACACTCTGAAACTCTCCTCCGAGTTACCTCCAATTCTTGTCTGGGAGAAACAGAAGAGTTCTGGGTTTCTTTCTTGTCCCTGAAACCAGTCCTCACATGATAATTTCCACCCTTTTGTAGCTTGTGCCCAAGTCATGCCTGGATTGTCTAGTAGTCTAGTCCTTCTGGGATGGGGGTCCTGGCTTGCCTGGGGCATCTTTATCTGTGGACTGGCATCCTATCCTTGAACTCCAGCCAGGAATCTGAGGCACTACCACCTGACAACAGAGTTCACTGAGTCTCCTGGCATTTCCTGTTTGGATCCTCTGGGTTACAGATTCCCTAACATGGAACACGAGGCCTTTGATGGTAGAGCTCCCACTCACCTGTCCAATCTCACCTTCACACCTTCATACCTCACACCTTGGTCAGGCCGAACTACTACAAATCTCTGAATTTGGCCCATCCATTTTCCCACCTAGGAATTGACATAAATTACTCCCTCTATCAGGATATCTTTCCTCACTCTTCTCCTGTTTTCTGGGTTCACTCTTATTTAGAGCTTCACTTAGATATCCACCTCCTCCAGGAAATTGCCCTAGGTCTGCCCAAGACATTCTAGGTTTGCTCCTCAGTCTCCTTGGTAGGCTAAGAGCGATTTGAGGTCGTCATTGTATTTCCAGAAACTAAGCCAGGGCTGGCACACTGCAGACACTTAACAAATATTTTTTCATTGATATAAACCTACTCACAAAACAATTTACAAGGACCATAAAAATCAAACAAGCAGCACTTGGACAACATTGATTTCCAGTTCCCTATTCTTTGATACAGTAATTTCCCCCTTGATGCAATATTCTAATATACTGCTGACTCTTGTGAATCTTTTAGGCCACCATGAGAATTTTAGTTCTAGCACATGAGAATTCTAAGTCCCTCCTGTTGGAAGAATTATTTCCACTCATAGTTATTGCAGGGACTTACAGAGTACAGTAGTGTGATTTGCAGGTGCAAAACCTGGGGCCTAGTTAAGTGTCACATGCTGTTGTGATGAGCCTCATGAACAGAAGATTTGAACTTGTATTCAAATTATATTTCTACTGAGATAGAACGCCAACATTTTAAGTATGTTGTTAATTAAGACGATTCTGTGTCTGTGAGTCTTATGTATGACAAAGCACTTACTGAAAATTTTAGTAGGAATGTTCCTAGGAAAAATGTCTGTCTTGCCACCCCTGTGTCTGCAATGTGGGCCATCAGTTTGCCATGTCTCCGAGCAATGCCATCTGAGAAGGGAGAGGATCTTTGTCTGGGAGTGGTAATGGCAAACTCAGAAGATGGAATGAGTACCTCGTAAGGCATGGAGCCATTGCAAAAGGCCTGGAACACTGTCTGAAATGTGTTAAGAGTTTTCTGGCCACATTCTCAAATGATTAGGAACATAGCGTTCTTTCATGCTTTGTGGAAGTCTACTGTATTGCTGCCATCCTTTAAATAAAATTGTCTTTCTTTTAATGGAAGGAAAGGATTTCTCTGGGTTTTTGTTGTTGTTGTTGTTGTTGAATTGTGTTCCCTGAGGCCAAATCTGCACAGAATGCTTTCTTAAATAAGCAAGTCCTGACAGTATCATTGGAAGAAAACAAAAGAGGAGGAAGGTCAAGTTTTCTTGGCACACATGGGCTAGCAGTAACATTCACTCCACATTCATTCATTCATTCAGGTGAGGTTTTAGAAACCTAGATTATGCCAAGCACTGTGCTGGACACTGGAGATCTGGACGATACTGTAGTGAGCAGTGAACAAGGTAGCATCACTGCTTCCTTACGGCACTGGAGTCCCGGGAGTGGGGAGTGGAAGGCATTGGCTGTCATTGACCAGGGTGAGTTTTTCCTTTTGATCCATGTCTTTCTGGATTCAGAAGGCAAAATGTTTGGCCCAACAAGAACAATACAAGGAACAAAATCCTTTGTTCACTTAGCCCTCTGATTTTTTTCTTAAATAAACTTATAATTCTCAGGTGGAAGATTTCTGATCATTGGTGAAGGAAGATTTCATAAATCGCCACCCTGCCAGGAAAACTTGGGCACGTGTGACTACTCAACTCTACTAGCATTCCCCCTTGAGACTTCTGTGCGTGTATGAATTCCTGTATAGAGCAGAGAGACATTTCATTCTTGGATGAACTCGGGAGAGGTGAATTAGCCTCCACATTTTAGACATATGAATTATTCTTTAGTCTTCTTTATAATATAAAGGGAAATACATTTCATCTCATGCAAATACGTATTCAACCCTTTTTATTTAATTGAGTGCAGGAGTCAGTCTCCTATTCTATTTTTATTTACTTATTTGGTAGTTTTGAGGAAATTTCTCCATTTTACTAACCACTTTAAAATCCTTCTTCAGATTAAGATCAACATCTGAGGCTAGAATTTAAACCCCAGAAAAGGTAGTAAAGTAAAGAATCTTTAATTTATGAAACTGAACAAGTTGACTTATCCAAACATCTCTAGGGCTTTAATGGGGGATATCTATAATTCTCTGAATTGTATTCCTTTCACAGTGATATTTTGTAATTCCATTCTATTACCCTTGCTTAACATTAATGAGATAAAAAGATCACATTATGGCGATTGATGTTCTTCAAATTGAATGCACGTTTCCATGTACAAAGCTGTCTGCTAATTTAAAAAACATAGCATGTAACATAGAATCATGACCATGGTCATCACTCAGCTGGGACCAGATAGCATTTTTTATCTATTCATTGGATTTAACAAGGCATGAGATGGAAGCAGAATACAAAGTGTGGGTAGATTATCCCATATCCCTCCTTTTGGCCAATTCTTGGCAATCTCAGCAAGGAAACTGAGGCTTCATGTTTCCATGGAAATAAACCTCAAGGTCAAAGGGGCATATGGAAGGTCAGACAATGACAAAGGAACATCTGAGAGGCCATCTGGATGAGTGACCTGACATAATTAGTCATTAATCCCACTCTGGGGAACAATAGAGCTGGCAGAGAGTGTGTTTGGGCTTTGATCGTGGTCTGGGTGATCTCATGGGGAAGAGGGAAAAAAGCTCCACTTGGTAACTAAGCAGATTACCCCGGCATGCTATTAACTAAAGACGGGGTGGCCGAGCAGGCCGGTGGGATACGCATTTTACATATTAGACTACATTTCCCTTTACTTACCACAGGCCCCTCTAGGGCCATGTGGCTTTCGGATTAGCTTCTGGGTAGCATTTTTTACAGTTTACAATGGAAAGAGAGCAAGAGTCCCAAAATGCATCGCTTAAAATTCTCAGGCAACAGATGGGAAGATAGCTGGAGAGCCAACGGCATTAGCCAGCTTGGTTTACAGGTGTCAATATTTACTAAGCAAAGTTTGCCAGGGTGCCTTTTGGGAAAAAGCAGAGAGAATAGTTAATCAGTAAAACAATAGCAATCAGTCCGTTGTCTGTTTTTAGCAGAATGGTTAGAATTATAAGTTGCCTTAAATGGTAAGGAGTACTCATCGGCATCTGTCTTTCTCTTTGGTTCTTCTTTTTCATGTTTATTAGTCTTAGCTGACTTTGATCAGTTACCCCTCACATGTAGCTGGAATCCTCCTATTTGAAGAGTTGGTGATGTTTTGAGATCGATTGTGTGCATTTTTGTAGGATGTGAACACGCTAGCAGTCTTTACAAATGCATGTATTTCGGCACCTGCTGAAATCACCCTCTGCCCCCCCAGTGGTAACTGATTATACTTGCTGTGTAAAGAATGGTGGCCAGATGAGGTAGTAAATATATTGGACCAGAGTCTCTTTATTAGAACAGATTTTTGAAGAATGAAATTTAAAAGTCATTGCGAAGTTTTTCATTTTGAAAGCAGAATCTGATTAGTCATTTGGGTGGTATATTCTGGTAAACCAGACATGAGGCACACATTAATGGAAAGGACACTGGGCTGAGGGTGGGGGAGCTGACACATATCATTACCCTAACTCTGCCGCTCATCTGACGTGCAATCATTTTGTGAGCATTTCTTCGTCTGTGAAAGGATGGGTTGTGCTATATCAGGGATAAGAAATATTCTATCTGTAATGCCAATGATGATAGGTCAGTAGTGGCTGCCTACACATCCACTGAACATTGAGAAGGGCCCGGGGGGAGGGGGGGCGTAATCTATGCTTGGTGGGAAAGAGTGGTTAGTAATATCTGCCATTGGTGTGGGAAGACAAGTGGCATGAGTTTAAATGCATCTACTTCCAGATTTGATTATCTTATTTATCACTTCCAGTTCTAGAGAACTTAGAGGAGGAGACTATTTGCATAAATACTTTAAAAAACTATTTAAAGTTGGGCACATATTATTGCAGTTATTCTCAGTAGCAATAGTAGCACCAATGGTGACAGCAACCCAGACTCTTGCATTAGGTCTGGTCCAGAAGTGATGAGTATGAAAAAATCAAATTAGCTTGGTTACCAATATTTAACTCTATTTCCTCAAGGAGAATGTGGGAGCCTAAATCACAGAATGTCCTGACAAAATTAAGATGTCAAGTCAAGGCTGAATGTAACTAATGACAGAAAATAGCTCTTTGATATATAAATACATTGCCAAAGGATTTGTGCCATCTTGTTAATAAACACATCCATCACCTCACATATTTATAATTTTCCTTTTCTTTCTTTCTTTCTTTCTTTCTTTTTTTTTTTTTTTTTTTTTTTGGTGAGAACATTTAAGTTTTACTCTCTTAGCAAACTTCAATTCTATAATACAGTGTTGTCAACCATGGATTTTTTTTTTTTGATGTTTCACCATTTAATACTTGAATCTTTAAGTAATACTCTCCCAGTACAGATATGTAACCATGTATAATCATCAGGCTTTGTTCTTTTTTTTCCAAGTTTTTATTTAAGTAATCTCTACACCCAACATGGGGCTTGAACTCATGACCCTGAGATTCAGAGTTGGACGCTCTTCCATCTGAGTGAGCTAGGTACTTCTCTAGTCATCATGCTTTACATAGGTCTTCAGACCTTATTCATCTTACAGCTGGAAGTTTGTACCACTTACCAACCTCTCTCTATTTCCTTAACCACCTCCAGCCTTTGGCAACCACTCTTCTGTCCTCTGATTCTATGAGTTTAACATTTTTTTCTTTTACTTCCACATGTAAGTGATACTATGTGGTATTTGCCTTTCCTTGTCTGGCTTATCATATTTAGCATAATGCTTTCAAGGTCCACCCATGTTGTTGCAAATGGCAGGATTCTTTCTCGTGGCTGAGAAATTTTCCTGTGGGGGTGGAGCATGAGGGTGTGTATTTATGAAAAGTCTTAAACATATTAAAGTCTTAAAACATATATGTTTGGCAGAGATTCACAAAAATCCCAGAAAAAAATTCACAAAAATTCGCAATAAATTCCAGAAATTGTCATTACTATCCATACTTTTGTTTCTGTTAGATTGATTCAAATCATATTCAAATGTCTCTGTAATTGAAAACTTCCACTAAAATATTTTCATCATAAAACTAATTTAAAAATTCTATTACTCTATTACTGTTGGTAAAAGCTTCCAAAGTTTTTCTTCTATGAAAGTCAGATTAAATGGCTGACATTTTTGATCCAATGCTTTGGAATGGATTGTCCAGGTCTTGGTAAAAATAATTGAGACATTCAAACTTGCCCTTTGATTTCTTCTGATAGTAAAATACTAACATCTTCCGTCAATTGTCTTGCCATTCTTCTTCAAAATTTTATTCTTTTTTCTATGAAATAATTAATGGCTTATTTCAGAATTTCTGTGGACCAATCAAGGAATGATTTAAAGGCTTCGTGTTTGTATTATTCATTGTTCAAGGTGAATGCCAGCTGTCTGTAAATATTTCTTTGCATCTGATTAACCTCAGTTATAACTTTATGACAGATAAAATTTTTCAGAACAGAAAAATTTATACAGCCTTCACTATTTATTTCATATCTACTGCTTAGTTAGCAGACTGTGTAGCACCCTAAGGGTTGCACACACAAATTACAACTGAAGTGAGCTCAAAGGATTTCAACCTGTTGGGAACTTTGCCTGTGCTTACATGCATAACTGAATCTGTGGATGTTACAGGATAGCTCTAAAACTGGGAATTCTCTGTCAACTTCCATATAGGAAACGATGCTTTTTAAAGGCTAAGTAACAAAAATATGCTCATTTAGAGCTTTCACATGTATCATGGAGAGGCAACAGCAAACACAGTAATTATTTGGAAGTTAGACAAACAGATTTGAGGGAGACGTGTTTTATCACTGACATTGTTAAGGACATAATTGATATCAGTATCTCCACCTCCTCAACTCTTTTTTCTTTTTGTCCCATGGACCTCACATGTGATTCTCAAAACCATAACTTTGTCACTTTCCCAGCAAAGCACAGATCCTCTTCACTTTGTCATAGGACCACCTCTCCTCAGTTCTTAATTTTGCAGTTCTCTCAAACATATTTTCTATTGCTCCATTTGACTGTACTATTGTATATTTATCATTTATATTAGCTTCTTAGTACATTAAACAAATCCAACAAATCCAAATCTCATCTAAAATACATGTTTCTCGCTCTATTTTTCAGAGAAGCCTTCCCAGACCCCTAGGTAGGATTAACTCCTTCCTACACTGAGATACCAAACCGTTTTTTCTGACACCTCTATTGTAGGTCTTACCATCAATACCATAATGATTTCTTATACATATCTATTTTTCCCTTAGCATGTGAACTACAGAACAGGAAACTTTCTTCTCCATCTCCAACATCTTGTACAGCTTGAAACATAGTGACAATAAATTATTTTGAAAATAATGAATGAATGAAGATTTAAGCTGGTGTTAAGACTAACTCACCAAATTTTCCTGTCTTGCAGATTTTTTCCAAATATACTCCCCTTTTCTTCTTCAAAAATCATATATTGGCCTATATACAATTAATACTGCTGTATTTCCAGGCAATAATTTTTGTTCTATCATGTAAATATTCCACACCTTCACTTGCACTTAGGTCAGAATTGTCAAGTCCCTGACAATCAGAGAACTTGGTTGTCAGGGATGTGGTAATGGTACGTGGTACTACTATTAGTAACATGGTACCAACTGATACAAGCTATTTCAAGCTTTTGAAACCAAATAATAGCAATTGGTAGCTCAAGCAGGAATCAGAGAGAGGCAAATGGACCAGAACACAAAAGACCATATTGTTGGCTTTCTGACTAAGAAAACACACACTTTCTCAACACTATTTAAGACACATTGCATTTGAATGCAATATCATATTTTGTTAATTAATATTCTTTGCTGATAGGCCTTGCTTATTTCATTGACAGATATTTTGGATTTCTCTGGTAATACACTTCAGGAGAAAGTGCCAAGCTAGCTATTTCTTCCTGATATACTTGAGTTGATTATTATCATTGAACAATTTCCTACAAAAAACAACTATGAAGATAGTACGCAGCACTAGGAAATTTAGAAATAATATAAGACGTAGTCTTCCCATGAGGCTAACGATCTTCGGGGGGAAGTTGTGGCATGTGTAGGGAATGATTTGAAACAATGCAGAGGTGTAGAGTACTATTAAATCATGTAATACAGGCTCTTTGTACTAGCTTGGACTAGAGAATATCGGGAGAAGATTCTCTATGGGTCTGTGAAGTTTCTGCATGTCTTGCAAGCAAAGGCGCTTACTACTTTTGTTCTAAATTATTGTTTCAAAGATGTTTGTATAGTAAACAGACTGGAAGATAAAGACAGTGTCTTTCTCTGGGGTAAGGAACAGGCTTTCTTACAGCCGTTATAAAAGATTTGGGTTACCTGAGCTCAAGATTTCCCTCATGTAACACAATCCACTTCATGTTTAGGCATCGATTTCTTTCTCTCTGTGGAACTTAGGAACGAGAAAATTTAATGCAAATATAATGATACTCAAGATGCTTGCTGTGTCATGAGTAATATAGTCCTCCATCTCTGATCTCAGAGTCTCATGTCCTCTGCCAGCATCTATGAAATTGTGGCAGGCTAATTTGTAAGCTTGCAAGTAGGGTAATGTCTTGGGACCTTTATAGCTCTTGACAGAGACTAGGAATAAAGCTGTATGGAATAAATAGGATTAGAGTTGTACATGAAAAATGAGTATGGTTTGGTAGGGAACGAATGCTATGCGCCAAAGAGTGAACTATGTAAAATGGGCTCAGATTTTGGAGGTTCTTAAATCAAGTTAAGTGGTTGGATTTGTTCTTACATACTGTATATTTTTGAAGAGGGTGATAAGATGAGAGCAATATTTCAGTAACATTGGTCTGTGTACTAGAAAGGAAGAGAGAGAATCGAAAATCATGGAGGCCCATTAGGAATTGTAGCAATCAAGGTGTAAGATTATAGGGAGTCAACATGATAAAATTGATATAGAAAGAGAGGAAATATGAGAAAAGACAAAAAAGTAATGGGAAACTATAGCTTTTTATTCTAGGTTAAGCCTTTCAGTGACGAATGGTGAGATGAGTTTTAAAGTCAGATAATACTAGCAGTATGATCTTAATCTAGTTCTTTAACCTCTCTGACTCTTAGTTTGTGGCGTTAAAACACCTATCCCACACCTGCTATTACAAGGATTAAAAAAATGTCAGTAAAAGTGAAAAGTCTTTATTCTGCAGCAGTCTTAATCACATAATATAATGCAAATAAGGGGTAGGATAGGAAATAGTATGTTTTAGTAAAGGTTGCTGATTTTAAGCTGGATGCTCTTACCAAGTAATTCCTAGGACAGGATTTGACTATTTCAAGGTAAGGAAAATGAAGAATAAAATTACATTTAACAAAATTTTATTAACAACTGTGTAACCAATTAAAATGTAGCAGAAGAAAAAAGAAAAGCCTTTATCAGCGGGGATTGTAGGGGGGCAGATAATTGCTTTGGATGAGCTAGACTAAGATTATCACTTGCAAGTCACAAAGATCATATCTTTGGTTTTTGTTTTCTCTCTCTCTTTCAGTTACTCAGGAAGAAAAGGGACAGAATAGAAAAACCACTCCTTGGACTGCTATATGCCAAGATGACCCTGAACTGGTGCTTTGCCAAGTTCTCCCAGAAACAAATGACCTTTTTCATGGGATTTCTAGACTCTTTGTTCCTGTTACTCTTTACATTTCATTTTTATGCCTATTTCCATTTCTCACCATGTCCATCCATTAGAGCAAGAAGAGAGCATCAAGTACAAATCAATCTGTTTTGTTTCTACTTAGCACCCTTCATAAAAACTTTGCTTGTGGACACCGGAGTGGCTCAGCGGTTGAGCGTCTGCCTTTGGCTCCGGGCATGATCCCAGAGACCTGGGATCGAATCCCACATCGGGCTTCGTGAATGGAGCCTGCTTCTCCCTCTGCCCTGTCTCTGCCTCTCTCTCTCTCTGTGTCTCTCATGAATAAATAAATAAAATTAAAAAAAAAAAAAACTTTGCTTGTGAAAAGAGTCAAAATGAGATCAGGCAAAGAGCCCAGGGATTTCATAATCCTATCCATTCCTACCATTCAGCTCTCTACACTGAGCACCATAAAGGTTCTGTGCTCTCTAGCCTAGGACTTCTCTGTAGCCTCTACTTTAATTTTGTTTCTCTGTCTTTTCACAGACTTGGATCAGGTTATGTGCTTAATACAATCTTAATAAATATCACTAAAGAAAGCAGTTAAACAGTCATCAGTGAACAGAGAGATGAGAAAAAAACGTTGAAATATTGCACATTAAACATTTGCAAAAATTAGTTACTTCTCATTCTGAGAAAAATTAATATTGGCCTCCAAACTTCAGAAAGGATAAATAAGGGGATACATTTACTGAAATTAAATGTCAAATAATTAGGAAGCCCTCACTAGCAAAGTGAGCCTTGTACCGACTGGGAGCCCTATGAGTAGTATCATTCTTCAACTCCAGCATGTGCTGTATCCCAGTTCTGCTGCATTTCCCTTCATGGCACTTACCACTTTCCAAAATATCATTTACTTATTTGTTATATTCTCTCTCTTTTTCCAGTGAAATGTAAGCTTCATGAGAGTAGGCATGGGCCAAGGGACAGAACTTTTGTTTTGTCTCCTTTGTTTTTCACGATATCTCTGGCACCTAGGATGGTCCCTGGCCCAGAGTAGGCACAAGGAAACAGTTGTTGAATAACTGCAAATATGGAGACTAAAACATGGGGGAAATAAAATGATCAAATTATGGGTGCTACACCAGTGTTTCCTAAAATTAGCAAAATTCTTATGTTTCTTAGGAAGAGAAAGATGCAAAGAAGGATGAAATGGGTAACTTAAGATTGCAGAGTTGAGAAAGTATTGGTCTCTGGCATCTATGACCTCTGTTTTTTGACTCTTGCTCTCTTGTACTAAGGCAGGACCCCATAGAACAGATTATGAGAACCCAGAAAGTGTCAGCAGGACAGTTTTGTTCCATCTCCACTTGGATAGCCCCCACTATCCAGTCTTCACCACTGGTGCCCTTTCTGCCAGTCTACACCACATTCCCAGGCACTTTCAGTGCAGAGGATTCCAGAAAGCTAAAAATTTCCGATGCTTGTTTTCAAAGGGGAAACTCTGTGTATATATGTGTGTGTGTGTATGTGTGTATAAGTTACATTTTTTACCTCTTACTTAGGACTGTCTCCTTTATTTTTATTTGACCAGTGATCATTTCTTCTTTTCTTCCTATCAGACACATTTAATCTTCCACTAAAACCTGATTCTATCTCTTTAGCCTATCTTGCACAGGACTCTCCAAAATTTAACTCTTTCCTGTGGTCCCAATTCTCATCTTTTACTACTATATCATGTTCTGGATCTGGGACCTCAAACTGCATAATTCAGCCAGCAGATGTATCTCATTTTTTTTTTTTTTTTGAGAGAGAGAATCTTAAGCAGGTTCCATACCCAGTGGGAAGCCCAGTGTGGGACTCCATCTCAGGACCCTGTCAGTCATGACCTGAGCTGAAATCAAGAGTCAGACACTTAACCAACTGAGCCACCAAGGTACCCCTATTTCATCTGGTTTTGAAGACTTTTAAAAATTGGGAAGTTTCACAGGAAGCTGTGTATTTCCAGTTACTTTTGCAAAATCAGAGTTGGCCATACTTAGTCTGCTTTATCACAGGCAACAATCAGCTGAAGTTCTATCATGGCTATGACACAGGGTGGATATGTTCCACTTCACCACCTGCTCTTCCTTTCTGCTTCAGCTGGTATTGATTATCAGTTTACTGTTCAGACCAAAAGACATTGGAAAAAGAGTAAGGTAAGGATGTACCAGGCCATATTCCCAATGATCTTATTACTAAAATCTACTCCTTTTAAAAGACCTAGATCAAGAAACTTCTACTCTATGCCATTGACTCTCTCTCCTCCATGCAAAAATGTATTCATTCATTCTCAAACATTTATTGAGGATCTACTAGGTGCTAGGCAATGAGTATTCAGCAGTGAAGTGTACAGAACCAAGTGTACGGAATCAAGGATATATAGTTGGCAGTCATTAGCATCAGATGGTATTCAAGCCACTGGATGGGGAAATATCACTAAGAGACAGAGTGTGCATGGAGGAAAAAGGGAGAAGTTTTCTTGGTTTTTTTTTTTTTTTTTTTTTGCCATCACTGTTCACTATCATGGCTTTTCTCATGGCTTTTTCACCATATTGGCAATTTTTTCTTTTTACAATTATTTAAAAGATTCTGTAGTATTTATTTCAAAATAATTCAAACTTGTGGAAAGCTTGCCAAATGGTACCATGGATAGCCATATACCCTTCCCCTGTATCTCTACATTGGTAGGTTGTTAGTACTTCATCATATTTGCTTTCTCTCTCCTTCCACCCCAATGTTCTCTTTCTCTCTCTTTCTCTATCCCCCATTTGAGAATTATTTGCAAACATGATTACATTTCACTCCTAGATACTTCAATATACATTTCCTAATAATAAGGATATTTCCTTTACAATTATAATCAGAAAGCTTAATACTGACACTATGATTAAAGATGCTTGTCCCTATTCAAATATCCCCTCATTGCCCAATAATTTTTTTTATAGTTTTTTTGTTTGATTTTGGTTTTAGTATCTGGTCAACAATCACTTGTATTTAATTGTTGTATCTCTTTTGTCTCATTTAATTTAGAATAATTTCCTAGTTTTCTGGTGGGGGGGTAGGGATGGATACACAGGTGGGAGAATAGGGATGAATACACAGGAAGTTTTTGTGTTCTTGACTTTTCTTTTTCTTTTTCTTTTTCTTTTTCTTTTTCATTTTTTTTAGAATTCTGGACAGCTGTTTTTCAGAATGTCTGTCCATTTGAATTTGTCTGACCTACATGTTTATTATTAACTTAGGTTAAACATTTTTGGCAAGAATATTACATGGATGATATTGCATATTCCTTATTGAATCACATCAAGGCACATGATGTCAGTTCTTCCTATTATTGTTAAATTTGGTTATCTAGTACTTAGGTAATTATTTAGGTAATAGAAGATAGTGTTTCTCAACTCAATTTCTCTATATACTGCTCCCAACAAGGTTTCATTCAATATTCTAGCATCCAAGGATCTAACTGAATACATTATTTTTATAGTGTAGTAAAATGATGACTTTCTGTTTCTATCATTCCTTCTACATTTATTAGCTGGGTTTTTTATTGTAATAAGAAAGCTTTTCTTATTCTCTCTCTCAAAAAAAAAAAGCTTTTAAAGTATCAGTTTGGATTCATAAACTTTTAAGAAACATTTCATGTCTTTTCCCCCATTCCTGAAATTCATCATTTTGATTCTCAGAAGTAATTATTTATTTACAAGCTGTTTCCCACTTAACTGTGAGCCTCTTGAATGTGAGTCATAAAATCATGTCTTGTGGGTATTTCCTCATTGCCTCATACACATGGAAACCTATAGATGTTTACTAAATGAATGAATGAATATAACTACTGAATTATCTATCAAATTTGTTCATAGTTTTCAGCAATTAAAGCAATGAGATAGTATTTATTATTTATCAATTGACAAATATCAAAACATGTATCCATATTTTACATTAGCATGCATTGGGGTTTTAAAAGGATATTTATCATATGCTACTAGAGGATAATTTAGTAACATGTATTAAAAGTCTTTTAAGGAAAAAAAAAGTCTTTTAAGGAATAATGGCTAAGATTATGATAGAAATGATTAGAGTTAAAACACCTTCAAGTTTATAAGGAATAGATAAAAATAGATTTCCTTCAACTCAATAATTCCACTTCTAGTGATATCAGAGATGCATTTTTGAGACATCAAACCAATGCTTCATGTGGCAATCCCCTTTTTAGAGTAGTTTGGCATCTGACCAATGCAATGGATCAGTGCAATTCACTGCCTTGTGGAAGTGGGGTGAGAAGCTGCCAAGAACAAGGGAATCATTGCTTGACTTTAAATTTCACAACAGTGGTTGTTGAATCCATTGTGAATTAAAAGGCTAAAAGCAAGTACTTTTGATTTTCAAAAGCCAGACTTTAATGAGAAATGGGAAAAGTTTGTACATTTCAAATGAGTCAGAGCTTAAAAGACTTACCACAGAATAGATGATAAAGCAGGGAAAAATCTTGAATATTGTGTAAGCCTTTCCTGGGGCAAAAGAGAATAAGCCAGAGAGAAGGGAGGGAAGGCATCGAGTCAAAGGTCAATGTCCTTGTTTCCACCCTTCAGGTTTGAACATCACAGAAAGGAGGTGTTTTGAATGGGAAGCCAACCCATGTTCTCTGTTTTTCATTTGCTACCCCTTCAGGAGATTACCGAATGCTGTGTGCCAACAGAAGAGTAGAAATGGCAACATGTCTAGCTTAAACCAGATAAGAGTCAGGTTTTCATGGGCTGTCCATGACTGTCAATAACCAGAGCTTGTAATAGGCCTAGGGAAGAATTCTGGGCACAACTGAGAATTAAAGTTATGTATCTTCCAAGGCATCATGATGGTAGCAGACAAAGGGAAAGCTGAAAGGTGGATTCTGAAGGTGATCACCAGTGTGCTGAGGGTGGGGCATGGACAACCTCACAGACCTAGAATTTGTCCTAAAATTATTTTTGAAAATGCTATTTTTTGACATTTCATGGGTTGCAAACACTTTCAGTATGTATAGTAAAATTTTTGGTCTTAAAATATTTTTGTCTACATTACCTAAAAAAAAAAATCAGGATAGTTAGTGTTAAGTCTCACATTAACCCTTTACCAAAAACATATATAATTACTAGATTCCAAAGGTTGAGTCATGAAACATTTGGCAGTCATACTCTTTATTTGAAAAAAGATTCAATTGACTTGTATATTTTATATCCCTGTATTTGTTTCTTTGTCCAGGTCTATGTAAGCCAAACTATAAGATGTTAATCCTATTTGTAACTGATCACAAGAAGATTATTACATTTTAGGATTGGTTAGGTCCATCTACTATGAAGTCCCATGCTTAATGAAGTTAATACTTCTACTTTGTTTCATTTCATTTAAAGGAAAGAACAACTTAATTTTTACTGCATAGCTGTTTGGGAAATTTAATTCTAGCTCTCAGAAATTTCTTAGTCTTATTATAATGGTCTAAGATCATAGCAAGGTCTGAAAGGAGTTTTGTGGCTGTTTGGCAGGGGCAGTGGAGAGGGAATGGTGCAATCATAGCAGCGGCTGGCATTTAATACTAAATTTCTGTTCTATGTCCTACCCATCAAATTATAAATGAGTGGATGAGATGTTACTGGCTACTAAGTCATTCCTGTGAAAACTAGGAGAATTACCAACGTGCAGTCCTCAAATGGTCATATTTTCTTTTGGAATGCTGTGCACAATTTGAAAAAGTTCAATAGTGAAACATTTTCATCATGCTAATGAATGGCTTTTGCCTTTGTTGTTGTTGAAGTAGACGTGCCTTTAAGTTTTGTTTACCCTTTACAATAGATCTTTTTGCTTCAAAGACAAAAAACTTATACAAATCTTACATGAGGGGTAGGGGTAGAGATCATGGACTAGGAAGACCTTGAGTCTGTCTCCACCTTTGAACACAGCTAGATAGTTACCAAATTATTGTCAACACCCAAGAAGTCACTTAGAGGTCTGAGAGAATAAAAACTGGAAATCTGCAAGTAGAAAAGCAACCACTTTTGGGAAGGTAGGGTGTGTGGAAGTTCGCTTGGGGGAGACATAGCTGTGGATGCAGCACCAGGGAGGGAGTCTCCTTCCAGAGGCTACCACAAAGTATTAGAAGCAGTGGAAGGCAAAACCTGAACTTTGAAATTCACTACCATGAGGGACATGCGTGGATTACAGGCGCTGAGGTGGTGAAGACCTGCAGAATCCCAGGAGTGACAGGGTGGTCTGAGGATCCCCTGGGTCCCAGGAAGAAGGGGTGATGCCAGGGTGCTACACTGTTCCCAGGCATAGGAGCCAGGAAGCTGGCAGAGAGCAGCGGGTTTTGGTGCGGGCTCTGCTCTAAACTATGAACTGCCAAAAGGTAGTGCGATGGCTTTCCTGAGATGCAGGTGGGACCCTCCCTGGGGGAACAGTGCAGGTCAGCACCCAGGACATCCCTGAAACACAGAGTTTTCAAACTCAGTCATGGGCCTGAGATAAAAAGGCTGGGACACCCACAAGGTGAACTCAGGGTTCACACAGAAACCAGGGAAACAAATAGGGTGATCAGTTCCTTTTCTGTGAGGGCTCACTAAAGAGTAGGGGCACGGATTTTTAGCTCCAGGGACTAGGAGCAGGGTACAGTCATTTTCATCCCTCCTATGGGAGCTGCAAGTCTTCACAGAGCAGGATAGCGCCCCTAGTGGAGTCCTGGGCCCCCTACATCAAGTCCCTCCCACCCCCCATCCCCCATCCCTGCCTTCCCCTCCCCACCTCCTGGCACCAAGTCTACTGACCATAGAGTGCTGCAAAGCTTCAGCTCTAGGGGTGAAGAAGATTGAGATTCTTTTTACTTTTATTCTTTATTTCTTTTATTTTTATTATTTTTTCATTTATTTTCTTATATTTTCCAATTCCTTTTTTTATTTAAAAAAAATCATATATATACTTTTCACATATACATCCTTTTCTTGGGTCTACTTTCATTTCATTTTATTTTTTATTTTGGGATATGGATTTTTTTAACAAGCCAGCCAAAACACACTGAGATCTAGTGGGGTTTTTTTTGTTTTTTTGTTTTTGTTTTGTTTTTGTTTTTGTTTTTTGGTTTTCTTGTTTTGTGTTTTTATTTTTTTATTTTTTGTTTTTTTTCTTTGTTTTTGTTTTGTTTGTTTGCTGTTCTTTTTTCCCCTTCTTTTCTTTTCTGGATAAAATGACAAGATGGAGGAATTCACTCCAAAAGAAAGAACATGAGGTGGAACTCAAAGCCAGGGATTTAATTAATACGGATGTAAGTTAGATGTCTGCACTAGAACTTAAAACGATTATAAAGATAATAGCTGGGCTTGAAAAAAAGCATAGAAAACACTAGAGAATCCCTTACTACAGAGGTAAAAGAACTAAAATCTAGTCAGGCTGAAATTTAAAAATGCTATAACCGAGACGCAAATATAAATGGAAGCAATGAAAACAAGGATGGACAAAGCAGAGGAGCCAGTCAGTAATATAGAAGATAAAAGTATGGAAAATAATGAAGCTGAAAAGAAGAGGGAAAGAAAACTAATGGACCACAAAGGTAGACTTAGAGAACTCAGTGAATTAATAAAATGTGATAACATTCATATCATAAGAGTCCAAAAAGATGAAGAGAGAAATAAAGGGTCAGAAGGTTTATTCAAACAAATTATAGTGGAAAACTTCCCTAATCTGAGGAAAGCTAGAGGCATCAAAATCCAGGAAGCACAGAGAACTCCTATTAAATTCAACAGAAGTCGGCCATCACCAAGACATATCATAGTAAAATTCACAAAATACACAGACAAGGAATGAATCTTGGAAGCAAGGGGAAAAAAGTCCTTAACTTACAAGTGAAGACAGATCAGATTCACAGTGGATCTGTGCATAGACTTGGCAGGCCAGAAAGCAGTGGAAGGAAATATTCAACTGAATGGGAAAAATATGCAGCCAAGAATTCATTATTCAGCAAGGCTGTCATTCAAAATAGAAGGAGAGATAAAGAGTTTTCCAGATAAACAAAAACTAAAGGAGTTCATGACCACTAAACCAGCCCTGCAAGAAATTTTAAAGGGGACTCTTTGAGTGGAAGAAAAAAGACCAAAAGCAACAGAGACTAGAAAGGATCAGAGAACATCACCAGAAACACCAACTTTACAAGTAACACAATGACACTAAATTCATATTTCTCAATAATCACTCTAAATGTAAATGGACTAATGTGCATCATTCAAAAGACACAGGGTATCAAAATAGATTTTAAAAACCCAAGATCCATCTATATGCTGCCTACAAGAGACTCATTTTATACCTAAAGACCCCTAAAGATTGAAAGTGGGAGAGGGAGAACCATCTATATGCTAATGAACATTAAAAGAAAGCTGCAGTGGCCATATTTATATCACAGAAACTATATTTTAAAATAAAAACTGTAACAAGAGATAAAGAAGACCACTGGATCATAATTAAAGGGTCTATCCATCAAGAATATCTAACAATTATAAATATTTATGCCCCCAACTTGAGAGCACCCAAATATATAAATCAATTAATAACAAACATAAAGAAACTCATTGATGATTATATAATAATAGTAGGGGACTTTAACAACCCACTCACAGCAATGGAAAGATCATCTAAGCAGAAGATCACCAAGGAAATAAGGGCTTTGAATGACACACTGGACCAGATGGACTTCACAGATATATTCAGAGCATTTCATCCTAAAGCAGCAGAATACACATTCTTCTCGAGTACACATGGGACATTCTCCAGAATAGATCACATACTAAGTCACAAATCAAGCCTCAGCAAGTATGCAAAGATCAAGATAATACCAACATATTTTCAGATCACAACACTATGAAACTGGAAATTAACCACAAGAAAAAATTTGGAAAGCCCTCAAATACATGAGGGTTAAAGAACATCCCACTAAAGAATGAATGAGTTAGCCAGGAAATTAAAGAAGAACTTTAAAAATATATGGAAGCAAATGAAAACGAAAACATGACAGCTCAATACCTTTAGGATACAGCAAAGACAATCCTAAGAGGGAAGTAAACTGCAGTACAGGCCTACCTCAAGAAGCAAGAAAAGTCTTCAATATACAACCTAACCTTACATCTAAAAGAACTAGAAAAGGAACAGCAAATAAAGCCTAAAGCCTGCAAAAGAAGGGAAATAATAAAGATTAAGGCAGAAATAAATTATATAGAAAAAGCTAGTAGATCACATTAATGAAACTAAGAGTTGGTTCCTCAAAAGAATTAATAAAATTGATAAATCCCTAGCCAGACTAATCAAAAAGAAAAGAGAAAGGATCCAAATAGAGAAAATTATAAATGATAGAGATCACAACCAACACCACAGAAATACCAACAATTATGAGAATACTATGAAAAACTATATGACAACAAACTGGGCAACCTGGAAGAAACAGATAAAGTCCTAGAAACATAAACTTCCAAAACTGAAACAGGAAGTAGTAGAAAACTGGAACAGACCCGTAACCAGCAAAGAAATCAGTAATAAAAAAACTCCCAACAAACATAAGTCCTGGGCAGGATGGTTTCCCAGGGAAATTCTACTAGATAGATATTTATTTATTTATTTACAAATATTTTATTTATTTATTCATGACACAGAGAGAGAAGCAGAGACATAGACAGAGGGAAAAGCAGGCTCCCTGTGGGAAGCCCAATGTGGGACTCAATCCCAGGACCCTGGAATCACGCCTTGAGCCAAAAGCAGACACTCAACTACTGAGCCACTCAGGTGTCCCTCTACTAGACATTTAAAGAAGAATTAACACCTATTCTTCTCAAACTGTTCTAAAGAATGGAAATGAAAGGAAAATTTCCAAACTCATTCTACAAAGCCAGCATTACCTTGATTCTAAAACCAGACAAAGACCCCACTATAAAGGAGAATTACAAGCTAATATCCCTGATGAACATGGATGCAAAAATTCTCAATAAAATACTAGCACTTTGAACTCAACAATACATTAAAAGAATTATTCACCATAATCAAGTGCGATTTATTCCTGCCCTGCAGGGGTGGTTCAATATTCAAAAAACAACACAACACACCCTACTAATAAAAGAAAGGATAAGAACTATATGATCCTATCAATAGATGCAGAAAAAGCATTTGACAAAATGCAGCATCCTTTCTTGATAAAAACTCTCAACAAAGTAGAGATAGAGGGAATATACCTCAGTATCATTAAAGCCATATATGAAAGACCCACAGCTAATATCCTCAATGGGGAAAGACTGAGAGCCTTTCCCCTTACAGTCAGGAACAAGACAAGTATGTTCACTATTACTATTTAACATTGTACAGGAAGTCTTTCTCTCTGTCTGCCCCCCACCCCCCACCAAAAGAAAAGAAAGAAAGAAATCAGCTTTAGAGGAGAGGCCGTGTTTGTTCTGTTCAATGGCATTAGCAAGGGCCTGACACATAGTAGGTTCTACATAAATGATGTACAAACAATGAATGAATGAATGAATGATGCTCTGATATGATCTTTGCATAAAACTATACATTTCTTAGGCAAATTATTTTACTGTAACTAATAGAAAGAATTTAAAAAGTAATTTTTAATGATGGGGCCTCTATAGAAGACTGAAGGCCTTCAGTTTCTCCATGTTTTCTAGTCAAGAGAATTTCTCTTCTTGAGAGGAAAAGCCTTGTTCTCACCTCAGCATAGTGCCCTATAGAGACAAAGGGTCTCTAAGATCATTCCTGGAGGGATGGATTAATACCAAGAACCCAAGGGTGATGTCACCTGTTGAACACAATGCTGCTGAAAAGTGATGACCAGGAAAACCACACTGCAAGTCCCTGGAGCATCTAACGGAGGAGGGGGAGGAAGGGTGGATAACAAGTGATCCTCATAGAAGCTGCTCTCAAGAAAGGCAGGCATGGGAGGTCTGAAGCCTTAGTGATTTGACTCGTGGAGGTGACAAGTATGGAGATTATTAGAAGTTTTAAAAATCATTACTATTGTTGTGCCATCTCTTAATTGTATTCCATGGGTTGGCATATTCTGGCAAATTCCATTCCATATTTTGAGAAGAAAACTGCCCCCCCCCCACTGCTTCAAAGTACAAATATCTCCAGGGTTGCTACAGTTACACTCCTTCCTCTCTGTCTGAATTCAGTACCCCATTTTAAAAAGATATGTTCTCTTCTCATCATTTAAGAACAGTTCAAAAGTAAGTTGACCATTTTTATGGGTGCGACTGCTCCTCCTTTTGTGTCCCTGAAAGAATTAAATTTGGGCAGCAAAAGAGATACTGTTTATGCTTCTAAGGCTCACAAAGCTTTTCCTTGAATGTATAATTAGAAAATTTTCAGAGTCAGATTTTAACTTCAGATTGTGAAGGGTTTTGGTGCCTATTAATTTCTCTTTGAGAGATTAAATGTATTTGTATGGTTTAACTCAAGTCTTTCTATTTGGGAATAATGAAGTTAATTATAAATAAAGTTCTGCCCCTCAAATAACTGGCAAAAAATGATGAATGTATGTTTCCTGTTTGTCTTTCTGTTGGTTATAGACTAAATCATTTACAAATGGTCAACAATAAATAAAAGACCATTTGAATTCCCTCATTCACTTTAATTTAAAACAAATCAACAAATTTTATTAAAAAGCTACAATTTAGCAAAATTAAGATTTAAACACTTGAGAGTCTATCTGCAAAAATTAATGTGCCAATTTCCATGACCATATAACATAATTTGGTGGTTGAAACTGGCCTTATTTGGTGAGCAGGAAGTTCTGGCCCGACATCAGACCACCCATCAGGGAAAAATCCAATTACAGAATAAAGACGAATGAGAAAAATTAAGATGCTGTTTTGAGTAGTCCAAATTATCACTTTTCTTTGGTTTAGAGGCTGCTAATGGGTAGCATTGCATGAAGTGGAAAGTTTGATGAAAGTAGAGATTGTGGCATTATTCTAAATGCTTTATTTCTTGAATTGGAAGTCCGTGTAAAAGAGGATTGGAAGAGAAGGGTCAATGGGTGGCAGTGGAGGACCATTCACTATAGAAATGTAGCACTGGAAGAAAAGGGGCAGGGGAAGATCCCTCACCTGCGCTGATGAAGGTAAGAGCTATTATCTGAGCCGAGTATTTCTTACTCAGCTTTTTATTTCCAAAATGCTAGAGGAAACAACACAAGTGGCCACAGCGCCAACAGGGCACAAGTTTGGCTTGCCAGAACTCAGGATTGTTGAAGCAGCAAATCCTCCTGAAGCTCTGAGGTTTGTATCATTAATTGATGACTCTTCCAGGCTCAGTGGAGCAGCTATTAAACAGCACAATCAGTGCCAAGATAAGAGGCTCTTCTGTAGGCCACCATCTTAGATCTGCAAGTTGCATTATTTGTTTTTAAACAACAGCATAATTATAGTGAGTACACAACTGGCTAATTCTGAGATGTGTGACGTGTTAAGTGTATTTAACTATGACTTTAAACCTGTTAGGTTATCATCAAAATCTATTGTTTCAATAGATTTTCGATAGCCAGACAATGGCAAGCTTGTTTCAAATAATGTTGCCTACCATATTTCTACAGAAGGGCTTTGGATGGTAACTTAGAGTTTTCTGCAATGAGGCTTTAATTACCCATGAATTTCCTATGTTGACATGAAGCTACTAGAAAGGAAAAATTGCTATGGATTGGGTAGCAAAAATACTACTGGTTGAAATTTCTAATTTTCATAAAAATAATTATTTGAAATTACAATTAGAAGGTCTAATAATCTAATAATCTAATTATAATTATCATTGTAGTTATATAATTTATCATTGTACAATCATAATTTTTTTACTATTTACTGTTACTATTATAATACTAATAATGTTAGTAGTACTAAAATGTACATGTGAACTGGCCAGGTAAGTCCATTCTTAATAGACATAAAGTTTATTGTTACCATTTAAATAGGAGGAATATATGCAGACAATGAGGAACATTCTTCATGTACTAATTTTTATACCCACTTTTGCACATTAAATCTGGCTTTCTCCTCTTTTTGAGAAAAATCAAAGGAACCTAAAAGCATTAAAACAAATACAGAGGAATATATACCAAAGAAATAAATAAGTTTCTAAATGACAATGATAACATTGGGTTTTGTTTTGTTTTGCTTTGCTTTGCTTTGCTTTGTTTTTGTTTTACTCTGGAAAGGATTCAAAAGTAACTCACTATCTGTCTTCAAGTCACTACATTTCTGTAAGGGTTGTACATTGAAAGAGGCTTTATATGCAAAGAAAGTTGGGTCAAGCAACACAAAGGACCACTGGGGCCTCCCTACCCCTAAGTACAATGGAAGACTGAGTCAGGCCCCAACATCCTCATAAAGGTGCTTGTCAATTCCAACAGGGCTCACTCACACAGGGTCACCTTTGGGACTTAAATCCTGCCTCCACTGCATTCTTGTTGATCTACCATGTGCTGTTCTTCTACACCTCCACCCTGGTGCTGTGTTGGCCAAGCACAGAACACAATCTGTTTCCTTGTTTCCACACGTGTGCATGCATGCATGCACATGCACACACTATCTACTGACAAAAGATGCTTTTGGAATTAGCAGACTTTATTGAAGATTTTGGGCAGAAAGAGAGTGGCTTATATAACAGAAACTCAAACCACTTCAGCCTGACATTTAGATGTCATAAACCCTTTGCCATGCCCTGCCAATTTCCTCACCTGCTTCTTATTTACACTCTCCCCTCTTCTCCATTTTTTTTGTCTTCCCATTGTTCCAAATTTCAAATGCAGAGCAGTTTAATCCCTTTTGTTGTTCGTCTTCTGCCAACTCTTGCTGACATGGTTATACTTTTCAACTCAATCAGTTTATAAAACATTGTTTTCCAAAACACTTCCTTCGAAGGAATTCTAGCACCAGCTATTTTAAGGTATTGTTTTCCCACTCTGCTATAGTTAGAAATAAGATTAATATATTTATTAAAACATTTTTTTTTAATTTTTATTTATGATAGTCACACACAGAGAGAGAGAGAGAGAGGCAGAGACACAGGCAGAGGGAGAAGCAGGCTCCATGCACCGGGAACCTGATGTGGGATTTGATCCCCGGTCTCCAGGATCGCGCCCTGGGCCAAAGGCAGGCGCCAAACCACTGCGCCACCCAGGGATCCTAAGATTAATATATTTATATGTTAAGATAACTAAATGTGAAACAGACTGCCAAGTGAGATAATGTTTAGGAGGTCCCTGAAATAGAAATGCACTAATTCACTCAAGAATATTTATGTGCTAGGTTATTCTAAAAATTGAAGATACATTCAGGAAAGAAAAGCAAAGGAAGACCTTGGTCTCATGGGGAGAAGACAATACATATGCAAATAAATTAGCATAGAGAGCATATCAAGTAGTAATGCACGTCATGAAACAAATGGAGATGGGTACTAGAGGGTAACGGGGATATGTGGGTGATATTTTACATGGGGTTCAGCAGAGCTCTGCAGGAAATGAAGATGTGAGCCATGCCAATATCTGGGGGAAGATTCTGGGAAGTGGAAATAGCAAATGAAAGTTCTAGAAGCAGGAGCATAATGGTTTTGTTTTCAACGAATAGCAAGAAGTTCAGAGTGACCAAGGCAGAGTAAGTGACAGATAAAATCAAAGTGTCCAATAGCCATATCACACAGAGCCTTGTAGAGTAAGATCTTAGGTTTTATTCCAAATGAGATAGAAGCCATTGAAAGATTTTCGGCAGAGGAATGTTGTGGTATGAAATTTGTTTTGATGTGGCTGCTGTGTGGAGACTAGATTGAAGGGGGTAGAGGCAGGAGTATAGAAACAGGGAGACCAGCTAAAAGATCATTGCAGTGATGTGGCAAGAGATAAGATATTCACCTGTACCAGGTCAACAGTGACCTGGTGAAATCATGAGAAGTGATAAAAAATAAGGCTGAGATTTTTTTACTACATCAACTAGAAGGACGGAGTTACCATTTACTGTAGGAGGAGCAGGTTTGGGGAAGAAAATCAAGAGTTCAGATTTAAAGATGTTAAGTTTCAGAAGTCTGGAACACCAATCAAGAGCTGTCAAGTGGGCAACTGAATACACACTTCCAGAACTAAAAAGGAAGACTGGAACTAGATATAGGAACCTGGGAATCACCATCATTTAGATGTTATTTAAAGCCACAGGGACTAGATGAGATCACCCAAAGTGTGGTTCTAACCACTGAGCAGATGATGTGGCCAGTATTGAATGCAATTGTCCATCATCCCATCAAATGAGACAGAAGAGGATATTCTTTAAGAACCCTTCCAGCTGTAATTCTTTAATTTGCCCTATTTTATAAGTGAAGAAATTTATGGTTGAGAGTCTGGGAGTACTTTTCTAGAGGAGATGCTGAGGAAAGGACTTGTCGGAAAGGAAATGGTTGAATTTGTGAGAGAGGGTATAATTGGTAGTATAAGTTTCTGAGGGATTAGAAAAGATCAAATCCAAAGCTCAAGTAGAGGGACTGGCTTTAGGAGTCAGAACAGCTTCTCTACTGGTAGATTTAAATAATAGAATAATATTCCATTGGATAGATTACACCTTCCTCCCCCACTCATTATACTGTGATAAGTGCTACAGTAGAGCTAGGTATAAAATTAACTAAAATCAATGGGAATGTATCTATTAGGATATTGCTATAACAAGGGCCAAAATAACAGCAGTTTAAGCCAAGTGAAGTTTATTGTGTCTTACTCAATAGCTTTAGCATCTACAGCCTGGGGCTACTATAGCAGCTCTATGCTGTTTAAGACTCAGGCTCTTTCTGTCCAATTGCTTTGCCAGTCTCACATGTTGCTTCTTTTTTTATGGTTTGAGATGGCCAGTTCAGCTGTATAATAACTTCAATCAGGAGAGCAAGAGGGGAGAAGGGGAAAAGGAGGACATGAACCATCCTTTAAAGAACCAGGAAGTGGCTCAGAGTACTAGGGTCACACAGCATTGATCAGGACTTTGTTACACAGCCCCAGTAGGGAGACCAGAGACATAACCTTCAGCTGATTGGCTATGTGTGCAGCTCCATTCAGGATGGTGCTGCTGAAGGAGGAAGTATTCATATCAGCCTGAGTGAAAGAAGAGGTCCAAGAAGTATTTGAAAGACTGAAGTTTGAGCTGAGAATTTACTTTGAAAATACAGCTTTGGATTTAAACAGTATTTTATTAATGACAAGTGATTTCAAGACAGTGATTTTTCGATATCCATAGCAGCCCTGTTAGGTAATCCGGGCAAATGTGATGATTCCTGTATCACAAATTAGGAAACAGAGACTTGGGTTAAATGACTGGATCGAAGTTGTATGTCTAATGCATGATCCTAAAATAAACCTATGTTTTCTGACTTCTCAAATCCAATGCTATGGCAGAGAACAGACCAAAATCTGACTCATACCCAAATAAAATGGTACTTAAGCAGAATTATATCTTATCTCCAGAGATCTTCTCTATTTGGGAACTTTTAGTTGCTTCAGCAATGTGACATCCAAAACAACAGTTTATAAGAGTAAGTAGAATGATGATAGGAGAAATATAAATAAATTTCTATCTTTTTGAGTTTAATTCGTACTGAGAAAACATTCAGACTTTTCCAAATGGTTTGTCTTAGGAGAGGAAGAAGGAGATCAGGGCATCCAAGAGGTCCTCGTGATGCGTCATCAGCTAGGTGCCCTGGCTGCTTGTTTCTGTTCAGTGTGGGTCACTTCATTTGCACAGATGACTCTTGCTGCCAACCTCTGCCCTCCAGGGAGGCTGGGACTATGGGTACCAATGTGTGAGTTTTGCTTTCACACCCTCCAAAACCACAGACTCAGTGGCAGCTGCTATGTGCAATATAGCAGTGGCTCTGAACGCCTTTCTTAAACTCTTTATTTCAGTAGTATCTTGCCTCCAAAAAACCTTGCAGACAAGAGAGTTTTTTGCTCTGAATTGAGGTGGGGTTTCAGCATGCAGAGCTCCTACTTTATTATGGGGTCCTCATTTCATATTACACATCAGTGCATGGGTAGCCTTCCAAAACCCGCACTTAGCATCTATTATGAGTATTATTGCTTTGAGAACAAGAGACAAATTTTTACCCAGTTTCATGATTCTTTTTGCAATAATTAAAAAAAATGATATCCAAATCTATATTTTGATGTGCATTGCCTCAGCTTCTTTTAGAAGAATATACAAAAACCTTACTTCTGGAACTCGAATTCTTCTGCGTTTCTTCATCTTATGCTTAAATTTTACATTTTTAAAAAGTCTTTTCTTTGTGATATGATGTATATTAGAGAACATTTATTCAAATTGTTAGATAGATCCATGAAAATGGATTCAAAATCTAGCAAAATGTGATCAATGCTATAATTAATTCGTGATTGAGAAGTAATGGAGAAGATGGTGAGGAAAGAGACAGTGTAAGACTGAGTAACAGATGGACTGGATGGGTGATGGGCATTAAGGAGAGTACTTGTTATGAGAAGCACTGAGTGTTGTATGTAAGCGATGAGTTGCGAAATTTGACTCCTAAAACCAATGTTGGATCTTACGTTAACTAGAATTTAAATAAAAATTAAAATAAATGTATTTATGTACATTTATTTAGTCTGAGTAACAGTCAGAACATCTTTTCATCTAACACCTTGTAGAGTTAAGAGAGAACATACCACATCCTTCTAGAGTGGACTTTCCTTTTACTCAGAATAATTTTTGCATTATGGTAACAACTTCTGCCTAAACTCTCTTCGCACCTCTGCTTTTTATCTTCTTCCTTAAGAGAGGGATGTGGTATATTTTCACAGGGGGGAAGAGCTGCCTATGTATCAGTGCCCCGCCACCCCCATACAAAGAAACTTAAAGGAAACCCTATGGGCATTCCTTAAGTTTTGTTCTAACCAAGGGATATGATGGGAAGGGAGACAATTCTAATCTAGAAGAAGCATGAGTTTCCTGTCAAAAGAACTTGAAATCAAATGAAGGCTTTCCATCTGCTGCAAAAGGCTCCTCATTTCCGTGTGGGTATGTTTTTCCTCCCCTTCACTTCGGTGTCACACTCCAGGGACTGCTGTGGTCATTATCACCATCATCATCATTTCGAGACATGCAAGACTTCACAGATCCCTTGATCTTTATACCTTGTCCCCAAGGGAGGATATGGTTTTCCTCCTTTCCAACATTGGCCAGCTTTCCTCCCGAGGTAATAAATAAGGTCACAAGACTGGTCAGCAGCTGCTCTCTCTCTATTTGTCACAACTAGTTGGGTTCTTTCTTCTGCCCCATTTGGCTTGAGACCTTCACTCACCTCTCACTTCCTTCTTATCGAACTTCACTGCTTCAAAATTCTCTTGGCCAATATGGAGAGTCTCCCAGATTCTATAGGATTTACTGTTTCTGACTCAAAGTTTAGAAGAAAATAAGTGATTTTTTTTCACATGAAATTTGCTAAAGATAGTGACAATAAAAGTATTTTTCAGGAAAGTGAAAAAATTTTTGGAAACTTCATTCCTTTTTCATCATTTATCCATTTTCTAGTGATTTTTAATAAACCATGAGACCTAATTTTTAAAGCAGTTAACCAATTAATTATGTCTTACATCTGGAAATAAGAGTATTTGGTTTGATTACCAAATGCCACATGTAGATCAGCTGAGTTAGCACTTACTGGGATTATAAAAATTACCAATTCATGATTTTGTGTTATTATCCAAATATAGCTCTTAAGATTTCTGCTTAGGAAGAAAATACCATATGATTTCACTTATATGTGGAATCTAAAAAAACAAAACAAATGAACAAACAAATAAAAATCAGAAACAGACACATAAATAGAACAAACTGGAGGTTGCCAGAGGGAAGGGTGTGGGGGAGGATGGGTGAAATAGGTGAAGGGGATTAGAATGTACAAATTTCCAGTTATAAAGTAAGTAAGTCACAGAGATGAGAAGTACAGCAGAGGAAATATGGTCAATTAAAAAAAGAGAATTCTCCTTGGTTAATAGGTCAGTGATAGCTTATAACTTTCTACATATTTATGTATATGTACCTAATAGCTATAAATGGAATTTTTTTTCATTTAATATATGAATAGTGTTAATCACATAAGGTTATTTTAACCTCTGTTGCAGTCTTATATTTTATTCATTCCTATTTTTTCCTAAATTTAACTTACCATCTTAAAGTTTGGCCTCTCAGAAGTATTTTTCAATGATTTATATATATATATATTTGATATATAAATCATATATATATTTCCATATACATTTACATATATAGCTGGTTTGAAGACGGCAGGTAATTGATGTTCTTTGCAGCCTATGTCTGATGCTGTCTCAGATGCAGTCTTTCCACGGCCATTGTATCATGTCAACTAGGACTCAGCTCAGACATTATCTGCTCAGGGAGGCCCTCCCTCTGCATCCATCTAAAGGAGTCTCTGGTCCCCTGCCTCCATGTACTCTTTGGTATCATTCTGCTTTATTTTCTTCATCTCAACTTCTTTCTGATAGTATCTTGCTTCTGGTTATTTATTGACAGTTCTCAACTACAGTGTAAGCTCCATTTAACTATCTGTTTTGTCATCACTATGTCCTCTGTTCCTATAATGATGCCTGGCACCAAGGAGGTGTGAAGGAAGAAATAAGTATTGAATGAATATGTGTTCTAAGTTGCTACTGAAGCCAAGGTCACAGAGAAAAGCCATAGGACTGGTACAAAATTTGAAGGAAGGGGACTTTTCCCAGGTTAATGATATTGGGTAACTCTTTATAAGCCACATTGTTCTGCACCACAGGGGCAAAGTAGTTTCCTGTCCTATTTGTAATCACAGCTTTTAAAGAAAATGGAAGACTAATTAAAATCGTATGCCTGAAAAGACATGCAGAAAATCATTTTTAAAAGAACAGTTTTTAAAAAGAGAAGGAGAAAATGGGAAGGGAAGTGATATTGCTGAAATGGTCAAGGACTTGACATATGTATTTTAAGGACAGTGTAAATTATTATTTTTTTTGGTAAAGATTATTTTTATTCTTTGAACTCTCACTGGGAGAAATTTCATTTTGAAGCAGATTCTCACAAATCATAATTTAGAACCTACATACAGAAAGACCTTTCTCTTTCCTTGGTCAGGTCCACATAACTCTTTGGAGGGTTGGGAAAACCTTCACACTTGGTCATGGCTCTGTTTCTTCCTTCCCTGTTGTTTTCCCAGTGGCACTGCCCTCTTCCTGGGCCAGCAGATGGCCATGGGGAGCAGGGAAATACCACGTGGGGAGCAGAACAAGCACTGAGCTTAGCTGCACTTGTTCCAAGTATCAAGGAAGTCAGAGAAGACTAGAATCCAGCCTGAAGGAGGGCTAGAAACCAGAGAAAGTCAGCAGGAGACTATACCTTCTTTTTGTTTTTAGCTTTTTATTCAAGGGTAATATTCTCAGAGAAAGTTCACAAGTCCGAAGCATCTACCAAGATGAACTTTTACAAACCGAGCACCCCTGTGTACCAGATCTGGAAACAGAACATGACCAGCACCGTAGAAGCTCTCCTTGTGGCCCCTGCCTGTCACTAACCCTCCTCACCAAGGGGAACCACTCTCCTGTTTTGCTTGGTTTTATACTTGATATAAATGGAATTATGTAGGATGCATGATTTGGTGTCTGGCTTCTTTCATTCTCTATCATGTTTATGAGATTCAGCCACATTTGTCATGCATTGTGTTTGTTCATTCCTGCTGCTGTGCAGTGTTCTGTTGATGAACACAGCACAACCCATTCATTCTGCTGCTGACAGGCAATTGAATAGTTTTCTTTCTTGAAGAAGGAGGTGGGAACTATTCTGAAAAGTCTGTTATAAACATCCTGATACATCTCTTTTGATGACAGTATGCACATACACACATACATTCCTGTTGGAGATAGAGCTAGGAGCAGAATTTCTGGGTCATAGGGTGTGCATATGTTCAGATTTAGTACATAAGCCAGTTTCCAGAGTGGTTACAAGGACTTACACTCACACTAGCAATGCATGAGAGTTTTAGTTCCTCAACCTCCTCACCAATATTTGGCATTTTCTGGTGGTTTTTTTGTTTTTAATCCATGTTTAGCCATACCAGTGGATATCTATTGAATGTGATTTAATTTATATTTCCTTGAGGTTACCTTGTTCTTATGTGCTCCAGTCACAAAGTTTTGGTATCATGTCTGATGCTGAAGCCAGGAGTGAGCTACCCAGGGGCTCACATACAGAATGAGACACGAGACCAAATTCATTCTAAGACAAAAAGGTTAAAGGTTCTTGGGTTCAGAATCAAAGAGAAAAAATAAAAGCGGGCAGTAAGGTTACTTTTGAATCAACTCCACTTTCCCCCAGCAGTTTATCAGACAAATTAGAACCCATCTTTTCAGATAGAATAACTCTCTATTCTATTCAAGAAAAATAAGAGCAGATTAAAAAAAAAAGGACTGAAGCCTTTACTAGAGAAATGATTGCATAAATACTAGACTATAAAATTCAGAAGAATAATTACATGATGGACAGATTTATACAGACTTGGTCCTCATACTTAAAACCATTCTAAAGGACAGTGAGAACAAGAACCCAGATACTCACAAATTAATATTCTTGATAAGTCTCAGAAATCACAAGTCTCATTAACATCTCTCCCAGAGTACTATTTTTGGTAAGGTGAACAGATGTTGGGGGAAAAAATCACCACTACTAGTTTCTTCCTGACTTTATCTTTTGCTAAGGCATCAAATTGTGGGGTGAACTCATTTAGGTAAACCAGATGGAAATACAGAGCTAAAGTCTTGGGGTTACTCAAAGAATCATGACATTTGTTTCCTGGTTCTTCAAGACAGGCAGCAGGGCTTGATTTTGTGTCTTTATAACGGTCCTGCCTCAGAAGGCACAGGCCTGTCAAAATTCTCTTCAGTTTAAAAATCCACTGAAGTACTACAATTACATAAAATTTTTCCATGGGAGAAGCTGGGTAAAGCATACACATGACCTCTTTATTTTGGTAACTTCTTGTAAGCTATAGGTATTTCAAAATAAAATTTAAACATCTTAAATATCTGTCTTCTAAGACAGAGAATCCATAAAAAATAAATTTCTTTGGATTTCAAACAGATATAAAAATGTCCTGTAATTTTACCAGCAATCACATGCATTCCTTTAGGTTACATATAGTAGAGAAACTCCTGTCCGAAGTGCCTATTAAAAGACTTTTACATGAGTTGGAAACATTGGCATACTAAGCTGTGATACTGGGGCATGACATCTCAAGTACTCTGTTTAAATGATGGATATATGGTAGTGATTTTCACTGCTTTATTTCTCCAGCATGAAATTGCCACTTAGCTTTCATAAAAATTTTAATGAAAAAATAAGAACATAATCAAATAGTCTGCAAACAAATCAGCAAACTAGTTGGATGTAGTGGCTTGCGTTAGGTCAACTATGTTAGCCTCACATAAGAAAGATAAATAAATAGAATTATTTCTGAACTCCCACGAGATGCTTCTTGAACAGGAAAATATAACCAAATTATTCATCCACTCCCTTTAGCTTCTAAATTATTCCCAATTTTAGTTCTTCAGACTTAACTTTAAAAAACAGATGACCAGATTTATAATTGTGAGATGGAAAGCAATTAAACACTTAACAATTTGAATTGCTTTAATTAAAATTGAGAATAAAATAATGAAGATTATGCACTTCGATTTCACTATGACCACTCTATGAGAGAGTTTTCTTTTATAAGCTAGGAAGAAAAAGAAAACTTTGGAGAAATTAATTATGCTTTACTTATTTTTAGCACATTAATTTTCCTTCAGGGAAAGTCTGCTATGAGTTTCTTTGTAGAGCTTGCTTTCCTAGAGACTCTCACACATCTTTTTTTTTTTTTCACCAACAGATACTTGTCTTTGGTGAGGAAAGGCAAAAAGCAAACAAACAAAGAATGAGTGATTAAGTAAATGCCTAGCTGTAGATAAGCACCTCATAAAAAGTGATAAATATACCAGACATCAGGATGATTTAGTGGAAATGTTATGCATATTATAAAACATATGTGAATTTATCCATAGGATAAAAGAGAGTGACAGAAAGCTAAATATTCCCACCAGGTAAATAATACATGTGAAGTTGGATAATGCAAACAAATTCTAAATATGCATAAAACATAACCAACTAAATACATATTTACCTAAGAGGTCCCATAGAAATTTATACTACTCCCTAATATTCATATAATATTAGTATGGAACATATTAAAGGGCATTTGGTCACACATACCAAACATGCAAAGACTATGATGAGTGTTATATATCAGCTAATGTTAGCTTTTCACAAAGGAATGTGAGACCCCAAGAGAGGTAATTAGACATTATGGTAGAAGGAGGTGACTGGAGCATTATCTTACAAAGGAAGTGATATTTGTGGCAATATGATAAAGTTATGAACACGCTTGCTCTCAGAGTCGAACAATAAGAACTTCAATCAATACAGCAACCTTGAAGCTACTGACCAAAGCAATTATTTTTAGGGGAGGCTGAAAGAATTATGTGCACATAATGTCACTTTCATTAGAAGAAACTTGGATTTCTTTCCTTTGAATGCTGCTTAAAATTAACTTTAAGGCTCACTTAAAGCCTTCATTCATTCACTTATTTGTTCATTGAACAGCAATGAACAAAATGACAGAAATCCTTGTACTTACAAGGACAGTAAACAAGTGGATAGTAAGACATATAGTATGTCAGATGTGGAAAATACAGCAGGAGGGAAAGTGGAAAAGGAATGGTTTGCAGTTAAAATAAGGTCAAGGAAACTAACCCGGGTGAGACAAATGGAAGAGGAGGGAGTCATGCAGCTATCTTGGGGAGGAATGTTCTAGGTAGAAGGAGCAGCAACCGTGAAGACCTTGTGATGGTGACAAACTTGATGTGTTTGAGGAAGAGCATTGGAGGCCAGTAGGGCTGGAGTAGAATGAGAAGCAGAAATGTAGAAGAGGACAGAGGGTGGTGCTTATGTGGCATAGGCCACTTGAAAGGCTTCAGCTTTCACCCGAGCTAGAGGAACACGTTGTCTCATGGAAGAAAGGCAGCTGGGCTTTGGGGTGAGGGGTGTGTGGAGCAATGTAGCTGGAGGGAAAAATTAGGGAGGAGAGCAGCAGAGATCATGGCTGGTTAATCTGGTTTTCTTCTGCTTGAAAGCTTATCAATTATCCCTAAATCTGCCTTCATGGGGATGAGTGAAATAATAAACTAGGGATCCAGTTAGGAGATGTGAGTTCTGTTCCCAGCCAGGACACTGATACCCCTCCACTACTTCCCTGCCACCAGGCATTCTTTGGCTCCTCCATTTTTGTGCAGTAGAATACTGCAGGCAGGTGGACTTTCTCTCTTTCCCCTTGTGGCTTTTTAATGACCTCCCACACAGAAACATTAGCAGACAGCAAGCAAATACACTACACACGCCGCATTTCTTCACCCAGGCACACCAGCAGATTTTCTATTGATGAAATAGAATTTAAAGATAGTCTTTATTTTGTGGAAGCTGGATTGCTGTGCACTTTCACTCCCTCTGCTGGTTGTGAGGAATGTGGAAAAGCACAAGTCTTCCATCGTTCTGCTAGAAGAGATCCAGAGCTACCCACCAGATGTGGTTTTACTGAGGTTTAAGCCAGAGGAGAAAGAAAGTCAAGGAAGTAGTGTGCATTTAGGCAGACAACCACACGAAGGAAAGATTCGTTCTCTGCCTTGCTCATGATAGAGCTGCAGAATCATGTGGAGCCTCAGGGCTCCAGCAACTTGGGACAGAAGCAGGGCTTGTAGAAGTGCCCTCAGTTGCTCATCATAAGTAAAAAGACTTCATGGATAGTGAGATTGTGCTGTTAACAAAGAGTTAATGTAGCTTTATCTGGAGCACCCATTTCTTGTGATCTGGTCCTAATTTCAAGATAATAACTGTTGTGGGGAGGTGCTTATCTTAATGTTCATTTTTTAATATGTCAATAGAGCAATCAAAGTCTAGTTGAAAGTCATTTCAATTATTCTCTGAACTCATTTAATGACCAGTCTGATTGGATTTTTAAAATGTAGTTCCGTAAAAATAGAGTCTTCATTAAAGTTTTTCTTGGGTTTTAATGCCTTCCCTCTGTGAGACCAGAAGAAAGTCATCACCACTAGCAAAGCATTTATTTTCAAGTCTTGTGTGTGCCTGGTGTGACCTGAGCGCCTGTGCCAAGTTAAATAAAAGAAGCTTGGACATGGTTTGTGAAGAAATTAACTTGTATACTTATTGTTTTAATAGGTCAGACATTTCCTACTCCCTCATATCCAATGACTTCCACCAAAAATAAATGCTGCCGATCCATTTAACACACATCACATTTCCTGGAAAAGCCACGAATACAAGACCTACATTAGTCAGGATCTTTGCGCAGTATTTGTGGCTCTGTTTATCTTTGGAGGAGGCAGAGGCTGGAGGAGCTCCAACCTCCATCCTCCCTCCTGCAGGTGAAACAGGAGTTGTGTTGATGAACGTAGTAGTGGAGAAGAAAATGCTTGACCCTCATTTCTTGTGAGCACTGCTGGCCACAGGAGTGATGACGTTGGTCTTGTAAGTCAGTCACATGATATGTTTGCCTTCTTCCTTGTATGACAGTTATTTATATACTTTGCTTATTGAACTTCTTGATAGTAAACTCATCAAGGTCTGATACAATGTCTTATTCTTTTTTTTTTTTAATTTTTTATTTATTTATGATAGTCACAGAGAGAGAGAGAGAGGCAGAGACACAGGCGGAAGGAGAAGCAGGCTCCATGCACCGGGAGCCCGATGTGGGATTCGATCCCGGGTCTCCAGGATCGCGCCCTGGGCCAAAGGCAGGCGCCAAACCGCTGCGCCACCCAGGGATCCCCAATGTCTTATTCTTTACAGCACCTAGTATGTACTAGTTTCCCAGAAGAGATTGTTGAATAACTAAAGAGTTATTTACTAGATTCTGAATAAATGTTTGTTGAATGAAAGAATTAATAAAGGAATTCAGTTGAGATTTTTCTAAACCATACCAGAATCTATGGATTGCCTTTAATCAATAACAATAATAATATTAATAATAATTATTATTAATAGTTACATTTGTTAAGCATTTATAGTATGTTATGGACTGTGCTTAGCTTTGTAAATACTTTCTCACTTATTCTGTATAGATGGATGAAGTAGGTCCCAGTTATTTATCTCCATTTCACAGATGAGAAATTACTTGCTCAAAGTTACCTAGCTAAGCATTGTGCCCCAACCCATTTACATCATCTTTGGATATTGTCTTTATGAAATGACATGGCCCTTCGGAGCAGTGGTAATGGGAAAATGGGGTCTCATTCTACAAACCTGAAACTATTTTAAGCTCCCTTCCCAAAACAGAACAATCAAGGACCATATTAGCTATTAAAGTATTAATATCTTTGGATTTATAGGGATCCAAATATCTAGAAGATATTTGAAGAGACTACAACATTTTCATTCATTTAATTAAAATATCTTGCTGTAAAGTGCTGCAGATACAGACATGGTAGAGACACTTCAACTATGATGAGTCAATCATTAGAATTGAAATCCAGTATGCTAAGGGCTTGGCTAGATGTGTGAGAAAGGCACCACAACAGCTCAGACAAAGCAGCACAAAACTCTACCTGAGTCTCGGCCTTCTCTGGGAAGAGGACATTTGAGAGGTGTTTCAAAGCGCAGCTGAAAAGGAAGTGGGGGAGCAGAGGCACATTGTCAGGGGGCTAGCATGGGGAAGAGTGAACATGTGTCCACAAAATAGAAGTTGGCTCCCCTAAATTCCCCCATTCAGTTCACACTTTTAACCATCCTTGTGAATGAAATGCAGTGTATATATTTAAAGGATATTGAAGAAATCCAGGAGCAGATAAATGCTGCAACAGATAAGGAGGCATTTTTTATCGAAAAATCCATGTAATTAAACAAAAAATGTCTTGCTAAAGACACAATAAGGAATTGTTGAACATTGGTGGACTGGTTACTGGAGTTGGCTAGCATACCTTGCAGAGGCACAAGTATGCAGAGGCCCTCCCGTGCCGTTGGCCTCAAAAGAACCAGATGAAAGCAGGTAAATGGAACAGAATAAATGAATTCTCCCATGCCAATCCCAATACAACAACAGCAAAGTCTTTGTCTTTGAAAGACAGAATTATTGGGATGGCATGAAATTGCAAATGTCAACATTTATTTTTGGCTACCGTGAAGAAGTAAATGCAAACTGCAAAGTTAAAAAAGAAAATTGCTGTGGCCTCTCAGTTTCTTGAGAACAGTCTTTATACTGCTTTACTTCGGAGTAGAATAGAAAAAGTACAGTTTTTAAAAGTAGTGGTTAAAGATAATTAGCTATGATTTTGCTGTTTCCTTTCTCTGTCTACCTATTTATTTCTCGATTACATATTTATCATTCTTTTGTATTTAAAAGTTATATCAACAGCTTATACATGACATGAATATGATATATATTTGATATATGAGATATATATATATATATCTCCTTTGACTAAAGTTTGAAGTTTCTTTGTAATAACTTGTAATAAATACCCAAATTATTGATCCACTCTTTCTTGCCACAACTCTAATTGTCTGTTAACATTATTTCTCAACATACCTTTTTTTTCATATCAGAGATGAATAGTGCCTTAAAAATAAATGCATATATAACCTGTTACAGTCTCTACATAAGATCATATCCATGTGAGCCAGAACTTAGTTCAGCGTGTGGTAGGATGATATATATCAATTTCACCATGTTCTAGTAAAAACATTTCCTGGACACCATTTTCACCTCATATGATGCTTAGCAAAGCATCAGACTGTTTATTCCTTTATAAATTATTAAACATCAGTGAGTCAGAAAAGTATTTCTCAAATCAGATTTACAGATTATTATTCTCCAGAAGGCTCTAACCATAAGATTTGGCATGTGATAATTATTAGTATAATTTTTTTTTAAGGAAAGACTATTGCTGCACACTTAATACTAGTAACTAATATAAATAATGTTTGAATTGTAGGCTGTATGAATTTTAGTAAATGTTAGGTCTAATTGCCCCTAACAAGTCCAGTCGAAAAAGCACGTTTCAATTGATAAAAGAACATGCTACTTTCATGGTTCTCTGGCAAGTCAAAGGGCTTGTCCATTTTCTTGACATTGTATTTACTTAAAAGAGTTTATCTAAAGGGAAAGAGCAAGGCTGCAGGCAGCTTAGAACAATGTTGTAATTGTCACTAATTAAGTGCCCTCAGCTGTGTCTATACTGGGCTACTGTTTACTTGCCTCACACATACTCAGCTGTAGGTAGCCACACTAAAAATTCCTCCACTTATTACCTTCCTTTCTGTTTTCATTTCTATGTGGGGAAATATTGACAAATATGTCACATTTGACTTTCACGCTTTGTTCTGTCAATGGGTAAATTGAGGATGCAACTGTTCTTCCCTACTTCAAAATTATCTGTATAGAGAGTGGGTTGGAGTTGGGGGGATACTGGAAGTTGCTCTCGGATTTGACCAATGAAATGATTCTGAGGAGCAGAAATGCAGCACAATCATGCTTGGAGTACATCAACATGTTCTCAAACATGCTCTTTACAGCCATGGCAAGCAATTCCCAAAGCTGGCTGGCATTTCAGCCAACATCTAACCACCGACAAAGTTAACTACGACTGTTATAGACCTAACCCATTACTGGGATCTATTTAGCATCATATTTTAACTACTGTACCTTTCGGCCTTAGAGACCTGTAAGAGTTCATTTTTGCCACTGCGAACAATTCTTAACCTTTCTTTGCCTTAGTTACCATGTTTGTAAAAAGATAATGAAAGACTAGACCAGTATTCTCAAATTTTAATGTGCATGTGAATCCTCTGGGCATCATATTAATCCAGATTTGGATTCAGGAAGTCTACAGTGAAGGTGGATGTTCCACCTTGACTCCCAGGTGCTAATCCACGACCATATACTGAGTACCAGGGAGCTAGCTGATTTCTAGTGAGCCCATCAACTCAGATATTCTCTCGTAAAGTCTCTACTTATGAAACATACTTTATCCTAGATTATGTAATAAATTTAAATTCACTGATTTTTTTATATCATGCTACATATCATTTTATAACATCAGTGAACATGATAATGAATGAGGGATGAAATTTAACCCTGGACTGTTTTCTAAAGTTTTTAATTTCATAAATGTACAGTAATTATAACTGTAGAAATTGGGTGCCAACGTTATGCGCCTATGATTTTATCACTAAATACTATACAGCAGCAAAGTAGATAGCATCTTCATTATCATTACCACTTCAGAACATCACAGGGCCCTATGAGGTTCCCGTTAGTATCTATTTCATTTCCCTTTTGTGTGGATAAATACACATTCCAAAAATACCAGGAGCTTTCAGATATTTATTTCTGAAATGTTTGTGGATTTCCTTTTGATGCATTGATTTTCTTCAAGATACCTCAGAATTCTGGCCATCTCAGATTGCCTCTGGCCATATCTCTCCCATATACCACAATACCACTCCACTCAAGCTCCCCCAAAAATCAAATTAGGTGGAACTTTACTGAAGAGAACTCTCCTTCTGGAGTCTTTTTATTTGATTCACCTGTATGCGTAGCTTTCTAAGAACAGCAGAAATACACACAACATTTAAAAGCCTCTATGGCCTCTCTTTCTTGGGATGTTATTTTAGCATCTGCACTCAATTTTCAAAATCAGCCTATTTCATATTCTCATGATTTCATAAACCTTGAACAACATTTATACATCTTGCTCTCAGTTTTATTGTGCCAATTGCTAAGTGATGGTATGGAAGATTTTAACAAAAATATTCATTTCATATTTTCCTTTAAGAAATTAAATGCAGTAGAAGCAAATATTTTTTAAAAACGTTTCCAATGTTTTTCAAAGCATAATATGAAATGCTGGAGTAAACATTTATGCAGATAATGCATTCGTGACTGAACTATTTGGATATTAAATATGGTTGTGGGATATAAATTAACTTAAGCTCTTGAAATTTATAGATGAATTCAAAAATGTAAATCTGCTCAGAAAAAAGCTATTTATCTCATCCGTTTGTATGGTAATTGGTGGTTCCTAATGAAATAATCTGATGCACAGAGTCCAGCTAAATTAGCCTGCCCATAATGCACTATCTTGAAGTGACTTCACATTCTCATTAGAGCCTTTCTAATTTCTAAAGCAAAATTAATGCAATTAGTGATCAAATCAATACATATTGATCATGAGTTTCTTCAATATGGCATGAAAATATCAGGTCAAAAAGAAAGGGCTTTTTTTAAATCATAGAATTAATAAAAGAAATTTAACTTGTGGGAAAAGCCCCCCGCCCCCCGCCCGCCCCAACTTTGTCTTATTTTCCGGAGTTAGCTATTAATTATTAGAAAGTAGCAATATTACTTTTACCATTGTTTGGATGAAATTCAATATAATGTGCTGTGCCCCCAACCCTTCCCCCCAACATGTCAATACTGTATTCATTGTCCATATGGATTTTTCTTCCCATAAATATCCAAAAGCAAATTTTTTCCTCATGGTGCAGAATTTCAGATGACTAATTACTCAAAAGCATTTCTTTCTTTTCACATGCAAATGTAAGCAAGATTCCAAGGAGAAGTACACCCCCACAACCCCTCGACCCAGTAAATGTACCAGTGTTGGAGTGGGCTGCAGTTAAATGTATGCAGGAAGGAACTTGAGGCCCAGAATAAAAAATCAAAACACATTTGTGGAAATCAAGAGACTGTTGCTTTTCTACATACTAATCAGCTTATTTCAGTGAGAAATAAAATACTTCCAAGAAAAAAAAAAAAGGCTCCATCCCTGGAGTCCCTCCCACTCCTACCCAAATGGATTCTGAGATGTGTTCAACTGGTGTCTACAGAGGTTCTGAGGGCAAACTAGGGATGAACTACCTCAGCTGTTCAACTTCTGATTCTGAAAGTCACCAGATTATGTAGATTTGGGAGGAAATTTCTGAGTAAACCCTGAGAAAAGGATCATATTATTGGGCCAAGTCTACCTTTGAGATCTTCCTAAGGGCTAAGCTGGAGAGACCTGATCCAGGGCCTTAAGACTACAGATTGTAGCTATGGCCAGTTAAGTTGCTTCTACATCTTGAAGACATGTTGGAGCACAAGCCACTCTTCCTAGGTCTTATTTCATGACTGTATTTCCAGAAGTTTTATGGCTTGTGGATAAATTCCCTTTTTGTCTGCGATAAAATTAAATTGCTATGTTTTAAGAAAGGTAATTAATTTGAAGTTTTTCCTGCAATTTTCACACCATATGAACATGAATAAAGCTTTTCATGGCGTGTAAATTTATAAACTGTGATTATGGATATGAATGGCAGTGACAGGTGTACATTTTATTTTGTTTACAGACTGGTCCCATTTACTTGAAAGTGATTTCACAGATTTTGGTTGAAGTTCAGATGCTTTTGCACTGGTATGAGAACTCTGGTGCTTCTGCTGGGGCAGCTTGGCAGAATTGATTTTATATCCTCATCAATGTCACAGTTCTTGAAATTAGAGAGTGTTTTGGCAAAAATAGTGGGTTCATATTTGCCAAGTCATTTTTTAATTCTCCTGAGGGGAACAGTACATGCATTTATAGGTGTTTCTAGAATACTATTTTAGAACAATATTGTCCTAAGTTTTTTGTATGGTCATTAGACCTTTGTGATTCTTTGGTAAAAAAACAAAACAAAACAAAACAAAACAAAACAAAAACAACCACCACCACAGATATCATGGATAAAAATGAAATTTGGAAATGTCTTATAGACTCCCAACAGTTTCCAGAAAATTTAAAAGTGTACATTAGTTTAATGAGAGCTCTGAGGAGCCCTGCAGTCAAAAAGCATATTTAGTGTTTATTGAGCTCAACATTCCCAAATTAACTTGGCCACTCGATTTTCTGGTTTTTTGTCTTTTAAAATCTATCAATGCCCCCTTTAGATCTACTTTGGGATACTGATACTCTGATCCTGATTTGGTAAATGGTAGGGAAGTTATAAAATCTGAATTCTGGGAATATGCTGAATGACAATGACCACTTTATGTGTGGTTTTGGTCATTCATGAGCAAAACCAGCTCATGAACATACGTCTCTCCCCAACATTAATATTTTGTTCCTAAACCTGAAATAGTTCAATCAAATCAGTACTTTAAAAAAAACAAACAAACATTAAGACTGACAATAACTGGGATGCCTGCCTGGGTGGCTCAATGGTTGAGTGTCTGCCTTCGGCCCAGGGCGTGATCCTGGAGACCCGGGATTGAGTCCTACCTTGGGCTCCCTGCGTGGAGCCTGCTTCTCCCTCTGCCTCTCTCTCTGTCTCTCTCTCTCTCTCTCTCTGTCTCTCATGAATAAATAAATAAAATCTTTTAAAAAAAAGACTGACTATAACCTTTACCTGGACCACCTATTCCATTTTCTCCCACTTTCTGAGGAAAACCTAAAATAGCTCTTTAAAAAATTAAATAATGCACATTCATTATAGGGAATACAGATAAGGGAGGAAAAAATCACCCTGGATCCCTATACATACATATCTTGATGTATATTCCCCCTATATTTTTATTTGATTCTAACTATGTATCAATTTTGTATTTGGTACGTGCTATTTTTATAACCTATTTTTTTTCCACTCAGTGATACACAGTGACTGTGCTTCCATGCCACTCATCTGTAACATCATTGTTTTTTCATTGCACCCATGTGCCATACCTTTTAAAAGGCACAAAACATACAGTGGGTAAAGGGCCGTGTGTTGAAAAGGCTTCCACGTGTTCTTGTTAGGTGTGTGGCAGGGCAGGTCCTACATGGACACCACTGCAGTGCTGCAGGGGTGGAGGGGGGCGGGGGGGTCGGCTCTTCCTGGGGACGAATCCCTCAGCAGAGGGAAATCAAGGAGCAAACAGAAGCTGAGCACCCTGTCTGGGTCAGTCACCCCCCAGTCCTCTCCCCAACTCATTTTCCCAAATACTCCTGGGGCATGTCTCTGCTTGTGGGTGCACCTTCTCACAGGTTGGAAGGGGACGTTGGCCTTAGAGACCCTCTCTGCAGGGCCGAGCACACACTGCCCTCCCTTCACAGTCCTCTGGAGCAGGAAAGTCAGACCCTCCGCCTATTAGGATATCTAATAGCCAAGCCCACCAGCCAGCCCTTAGCTGCCTGCCCTAGAGATGCCTAATGTCTATGCTACATCAGAAGCTCCCTTGAATGTCCCCCGATTGGATTCTGGTTTCTGGTCAAGCTCTGGAAACCCATGTTCTGCTGCTGTGAGTTCTGATCTTGCAGTAGCCTGAACAGGTTGCTACTAAGGCTGGTGCTAATTTGATTTGATCTGATATTTAAAATTACTCCTTGCAGACACGCTGTGCATACGTATGCTAAAGATTACAAGAAAGCTCCAGTAAAACAGGGGGACATGTAATAAGATTTTCTAAGGAAATGGAAATCAAAACTCATTATCTTTTCAAAAAAAGACTTCTCTAAAGACCCCAGTCTTTAGACTGAATGCTCCCTTACATACATTTCCCAACTATTTTGCACATTCCCAAGATTCCTGTCACCCTACAGTGTTCGCCTGTGTGTGCCTGCACAGGTGAGCACCTGAAGGAGATGCCACCCTGTTTTACCTGCTTATTTGTAATTTTCTGTAATCCAGGAGTCCCTAGACACTAGTTGTGGAGCAGGGAGCTTGGGGTCTTATTCCAGTTTAGAGAAGTGGTTAAAGGCATGGAACCTACAGTTCAAGTCTCAGTTTGCTGTGACCTTGGGCAAGTTCAATCTCTCTGCTTGGGTTTCTCCATTTAAAAATGCAGATGATAATACTACCTGCTTTGCATGGTCATTCTGAGTAATAATGATTTGGATTTATAATGCACTTCTATGGGGGCCTGGGTGGTTCAGTCGGTTAAGCATCTGCCTTCAACTCTGTGGTCATGATTCCAGGGTCCTGGGATTGAGCCCCCACATGGGGGTCCTTGCTCTGGGGGTGGGGGGGAGGGGCAGGGGAAGGGATCCTGCTTCTCCTCTTCCCCCTGCTTGTGCTCTCTCTATCTTTATCTCTCTCTCTCAAATAAATAAATAACATCTTTAAAAAATAATGCACTTTGAATAATGTTTGGCATATGAAAGTATTGCATGGCTATTAATTTAATTTTACTTTAGTCATATCGAATTGCTACTGAAGCCTCCGTTTCTTTACAGGTGCAAGAGAAATATATTGGAAGTGGCCAGCACGGAGCCTGAAACGTGCTACAGGCTCGGTGGACACTTCCCGGGCCACACTTACAACCACTGTGTCCACTCATGAAAGCTTGAGATGGGGTGAGCATGAAAGTGCCCTGAAGGCGTGCCCGTTAGCAACTTCTTGGGCCTCTTGCTTCCAAGCCCTCTTTCCTGCACATCTGTAGTGGTCGTGCAGTTGGCTACTGCAGTTAAGTTATACCACCAGGTTGTTGTGGCTGTTTCTCAGGAGGAGAGATCAGATGTGTGTCTGTGGGGGGGGGGAGGGGGGCGATAACTCATGTGAAAACAGTAGGAAATGCTCAACCCTGCGTTCCCCTCCACCCTTTCTCTCCCAAGCTGTGACACTTTGTAATGTAGGTAAGAGAAGAAATCATAGTGGGGTCTTTGGATTGGAGATGGGAAGGAGGCCCATTTTTAATGGCATTGAAATAAGAGGTAAGCCTAAACCCACCATTGCTTATTTATGGCTGTAGTTATTTCTCTCTGGTACATCCCAGAGGGTTACTTTCTGTTGTTAATTGGAACTTCTAAGCCATTTTTATTTACAAAGTGTTTTACAGTCATTGGTATTGATGACTTATAATTCCCCCATGAGTTAGGTGTCAGGATGAGGCATTGACACAGGCTCCACTCTCAGGAAGCTGAGACGTGAGGGTGGATAAATCTGCCCGCCCCCTCCCACACAGCAGCCATGGGATCCCGTTTTGCTTTGTTGTGGCTTGTCAGACCAGTGTTACCTTCTCCATGTGCTCCGATAGCCACTACGATCGGATTCCTGAATAAAGGGTCTTTAGAGGAGGGTCGGAGGGAAACTGCGACCCTCGGCACGCTTATTTTGTTTTTTAAAGAAGACAAATAACTGCCTGTTTATTGTTAAATTTGTAGTGCCAGTCATGACAAGCATAAGGATAGTAACACTTTTGCCAGCAGGGTGCTTATCTGTTTTACTAGTTCAGAAGGACTTGATTGATGTGAAAGGCCAAGGTCTCAGTGAAGATAATTTAGCCATTTCCATACAGTTTATGCTTGTGTTAGTTGTATCCTGCAGGGGAGTCCCAGGGGGTGGCTTCCCTGACCTTCCCTCTAAAAGGTAACACATAGGAGATTCCTGAAGGAACCATCATCTAACAAGACTAATGATGGCTTCCATGCCTATTATCATTCAGAGACATAGAAAGAGGCTTTAGAAATGCAGTACCACATTCCTCCCTTGATGTTGCACATGATCTATTAAGGCGTTATGTGGCAGATAAATTAATCATTAAAAACTTACTGTTAAGTCTTTACAAATAATAACCAGGTGTACCTTGATTATCTTTGATCTCAATATATATTTTTTCTGTCACTAAACAGATGATACATAGCAGTTTGTTTTACTGGCAACTTTTCTGAAGGACCCAAAGAAAGAAGGCTATTTTCCTCCAGCACTTTCTTCTGCCTTTTTTTTTTTTTTTTTTTTTAAGTTAGAAGGGCTACAAAGAAGTTTTTCACTCAGTAATAGCTCATGACAGCCAGGATCACTTTTTCATATTGCTTTGCTGGGATGTGAGTATAAAGCATCTTCCCTGTTTATTATTCTAGCCATCCTCCCAGTTGATTTATTTCTCCCATTCACTGCTACTTAGTATTTAAAAGTTCTGACCAAGGGACACGCTCCACATCTTGTGTGCATTAGGTGTTCCATGATACACTGGATTCCACTTACTGCCATCACTTTGGATTGAGGTGGATTTTTTTTTTCAATATCATATGTTTTTTCATCACATTAACCACTTCCAGAGCTAATAACATTTTCTACATTCCAAAAAGAAAAGAAAAAAAATGAGAAGATGAAATAATACAAATACAACAATCAAGCTAGATATACATAAGACAAATGAAAATGCATTACAACACAGAACAGGTTTAGTATCATAAATGATGTAATGATTAAATCATTCTTAAGTGATTTAATATGCTTCTGGGGAAACTCACATTAATAGAAATTGCTTGAGTAACTGATAAATTCAGACACGGCACTAGGAATGTGGTGATGGAGATGAGTGGTAACAGGAGGGGAAGAGGTGTCCTTCCACAGGCAGTAGGTTTTGTAAAGCTTAAGACAGCAAGTTTGGTTGAAATTCTTGTTCTCACCACATATCTCTACAGTTTACTCTCTTAGGAAATGCATGCTTTTATTAAAGGTTAGTTTAGAGAGGTAAAAGTTTTAATTTAGCCTTTCAAAAACCATTTTTGAAAATCTTTTCTTTGGAGATGTGGAATCTTCAATATCTTAAGGACTATTTTATGGTTGGGTATTGAAATATGGGGATTACTCCAGAGGGAGAATTAAGATTTTTTTTTTCTGGTTTGTTTAATACAATATACGTGAAAAGGATTCTTTATTCCCTCTGAATTCTGAGAAATTGATGGTGATGATGTGCAATTTTACTTTTTAAAACTTATGTAGAACATGATTAATAGGAAGACAAAAAAACAACCATATCTTCATAAACATGCCAATTACAACAAGAACATACTAGGGCTATTGATATAACTTAATGTTCTCTTTAAAATCAAAATGTTGGGGCACCTGGGTGGCTCAGTGGCTGAGAGTCTGCCTTCAGTCATGGTGTGATCCCAGAGTCCTGGGATCGAGTCCCACATCAGGCTTCCTGCAGGGAGCCTGCTTCTCCCTCTGCCTATATCTCTGCCTCTCTCTGTGTGTCTCTCATGAATAAATAAATAAAATCTTTAAACTACATAAAATAAAATAAAATGTTTTTGAAGGGACCAATGACTATTATGAACTGTGATAATAGCAAAAATTTATCAAACATCAAAACTGTTCTAAGTGCTTCACATGTGCTACCTCATTTTACTATCATAATATTATAATCTAGTATTATTTTTCCCTGTATAGAGGCAAAGAGAGATGAAATAATTTTTTAAAAGATTATTTATTTATTCAGAAAGAGAGAGAGAGAGAGAGAGAGACTGAGGCAGAGACACAGGCAGAGAGAGAAGCAGGTTCCATGCAGGGAGCCCAACGTGGGACTCGATCCCGGGTCCCCAGGATCACACCCTGGGCCGAGGGCGGCACTAAACAGCTGCACCACCAGGGCTGCCCCCCCCCTTTTTTTTGAAATAAATTTCCCAAGAACATATGACTAGGGAGGAATAGAGCAGTGATGGATGAGAAAGTAAATATTGTCTTCTTTCTTTTAAGATTTTATTTATTCATGAGAGACACAAAAAGAGAGAGGCAGAGACATAGGCAGAGGAAGAAGCAAGCTCCCCTCAGGGAGCCCCATGTGGGACTCGATCCCTGAACTCCAGGATCACAGCTTGAGCCAAAAGCAGAGCCCAACTGCTGAGCCACCCAGGCGTCCCAAAAAGTAAATATTTTCTACTGAACAAAGTATAATGCCTTGATGATGTTTTTCTTTTTCTTTTCTTGGTAATACTGACAGTCCATCCAGTGCCATTCTGGCATCTTAGATTGATAAAACTGAGGTCCAGAGAAGTTAAGTGGTTTGCCTAAGGTCACACAGCAAATTAATGGTAAACAGGGAAAGCTCTTCAGCACTCTACCATGGTATCTGAATTGGACCTATTTGGCAGCCTACATTGGACTGGAGTGGTACCAGTGGTAAATGGGTCCCACTCTAAGAGCAGAAAGTAAGGTTATTTGGCTAAATAAAATCAATCCCCTCTTCAGTTAAAAAGAAGACACCTTGGGAGTAGAGTAAGAGCATGAGTCAGAATGAACCTGAGGTGAATTTATGGAGCAAATGACAATTTCTTGGGTATGATCCTAACATCCTACTCCTAACTACGTCTTCATCCCTTTCCTGCACTATCCAGTGACTTGAATTCAGATTCATTATGCTTATGCTGACTGAAATCCAGTCTCCCTGTATGGCCATCAACTTTAAAGTGTGAGTGCTTTAATAATTCCTTTCTGGGATTTTTAAGAGACCAGCTAAAAAGATCGTTGCATGCGGATTTTTTTATATTGTAGCATCTAGAGACAGAAACTAATTTAATATAAGAGAGGCTTCCAAGTATTCTTCAATTCAGATAATATAAACAGCCACGTTTTCATTTGTGAATATACGTCTGACCCTAAAAAGGGTAATGAAAATTTTCGGGGAGAACATTTACAATAGGCATGGTATTATATATTTATTTTAAGATTACCTATCTTTGAGATGCTCAATCATGGTCAGATTTTAAAAATAAAATCAACTCTTCGACTATTATCCAGTATAGTAGAACCTCGCCAATTAAATTCCTGGAGATAAAATAGAAGCACAGGGAAGTTACTTCTTATAGAAAAAAGTCAGGGTAAAGATGGAACCTTTCTGATTCCAGTTTGTATGAGCCAGTATGCCATTTTATTTGGTAATAGTTACAGGGATAGGAGAGGACACTGGGAATATATAACTCTTGGACTTCAGACTAAGATAATTTGAGTTCTTAGATTACTGGGCTAATCTGACTAAACACTAATTTTCTGGGTTCTTATTCTTGTAAATGAGTACATGTTCACGTGGAAAACACAGACTTCAGACAAAAACATCTTATATCCCTTCCTATCTTCCCTAAACCCGGTGAAGAAGAAAATTAAGGATTTCTACCCTAAGAAGAAAGTAATTCCTCCTTATTAAAGAAATAAAGTTGTCAGATTTACTAAAGAAAATTACAGGATGGTCAGTTATATTTGAGTTTAAGATAAAGAATGTATTTTTTTTTTTTAGTACGTGTCCCATGAAATATTCTGATGTAGTGTATTTTATCCGACAACTCTCAAGAGGAACCCTGAGCCCACTCCTGGTGGAAAGGGGGTGTGGGCACTGACCAGCAACCTGTGGGTCCCCATGGAAGTGACTGCCTCATCAGGGCTCTGGAAGAGCAGTACTTCTGCCAACAGATCTTGTTCTGTGCAGTAGTACAAGCACTGCCTGAGTGTCTGTCTTGTCTCGGACTGTGCTGGGAGAGATAGTCATTGTATGTTGGCCATGTATGGGGCCAAATTCATGTAGGGGAAGTGGCCAGGCCTTCAGGAACTGGACCACAGAGACAAAATTAATCCTTCAATTCTTTTACACTATTTTGATGGAGGCCATTCTTATATTTTAAGCATGGCATTGATGTCTATATTCAAACTACTGCATTGTAATCCGAGTCATGTTAGCTGGATTATATTCAAGGTCTACAGGCTTCATCTAATTTAGGATATAATTTGCTGACCAAAGAAAAAAATTTTATTACAAAGAAGTATTTGTTGTGGGCCTCCTGCACAGTCTTCCAAAGGGGATTTTTTCTAGGTACTCTTCCCAACTCTACGGTAACCAAGTGAAAATCATTTGTCCTTCTCAGTCTTGGCTTTCTTATCATCCTTATGTGAAGTATAGGAAGTGAAGTGGTTTGAGGGATAAGACTCAACTGAATGATATTATAACGGAGCTAAGAAGTGATGACTTGTCCGGCAACTACTCAAATGAAAATTGGTGCTGATTTCTAAAAAATGGTAAAACAGTCCCCCCTGAGTGATTTTATTCCCACCACTGGCTATTTATGATTTTTAAAAATATATATAAACTAGAAGATGCAAAACATTTATAAGGGGAACCCTGGGTAGCTCAGTGGTTTAGTGCCTGCCTTTGGCCTGGGGCGTGATCCTGGAGACCATGGATGGAGTCCCACATCGGGCTCCTTACATGGAGCCTGCTTCTCCCTCTGCCTGTGTCTCTGCCTCTCTGTCTCTCTCTCTCTACTCCCTGTGTCCCTCATGAATAAATAAATAAAATCTTTAAAAAGAAACATTTAAAAAAAACATTTATAAAGATTTTAAATGTGTAGTATTTAAAATAAAACCCTCATCACCTTATTTTTTTAAAAAAAATCTGATGAGCTATTTTAGCCAAGAACAGTAAATTAACATAAATTGGCCTGTGGCTTGAACACTGAGAATCAGATTTTGACAAATCAATACAATAAAAAGCACGTTAGGACCATTAAACAAAAGAGAAAATCCAAAGAACTCTATAGAAAGGCATGTTTTCCAGCATAGCAGTTTTCAAGTGCTCAATGTTCTTTTCCTGCGGCATATGAAGGGCACCTAGTGCCCCCTAGCTGAGGAATCTATGTAGTTTCCCGCCCTTCCCCCACTTGACAGACAGCTGGTGTTCTTGGCGCCTCTGCCCCTGCACACCGGTAGCTCTTGGGAGAGAGCAGCTCTCCCTGCAGCAAAGTGCACCGCTGATGTAGGCTCTCTCTCTGCCTTGTCTTTTGTGTGTTTTTGCAATCAAAACTAACATCTTCTTGTCTCTCTCTTTCTTAGTGATTTGTTTCCCTCCAATACTTACATCCAAAAGGAAGATGCTCAGAGTGATAAAGTGGTCCAGAGCCTCTAACGCTGCAGTGATGAGGCATGAGGAGCATACATTATCCCCAGGAAATCAAGTGCATTGTGAGTCAGGGCTTGGGAAAGCAGCTCAGTGTGTACCTGCAGGTTTCCTTACTGGGCCATTGTTCTATTAGTTTGTTAGAAATTAAGACAAGCGTCTATACGGGAAAAACTTTTTTAAAAATCTTGCAAGAAAATACACTAAGGTGGTTACCTTTGAATCAGTGACTATGGTTGATTTTTTTGAATTGATATTTGCTACAATTTAAAAGGTTCTAAAATAAACACCTAACTCTATAGGTCAAAAAAATAATAAACTGTAATAAAGCAAAAGGAATGTGAGGTTACATATTCTGAGTTTGTCTTTCCTTAGGTTTCAGGAGTTCTGTATAAACTTGCTACCTTTGTGAGCTTCCATGGTCGAATCAATTCACTGCATTACCATGCAGCAGCAGTTTCTATCTTCAAAGACCTAAAGCAGGAGAAGATTGCAGAGCCCCCTTGGACCCTTACAGCTCTAGATGTAGGATGTAATGAGTATGTCTCTTGAAGTAAGAGAGTAGTGGTTGGCTCTAAACCACCTGGGCTGAGTGAGCTTTTGTAGCACATCATGTGGCAGCTGAATGTGGAAGTCACTTTTGAACATACAGAAATGGGTCCCTTAAATGAAATGCAAAATTATGGGTAGTAAATGGATTGTCCAAATATATCCATTCCCCTTTTCTTCCTGAGTGTTGCAGAATCTCTGTGGTGAAGTCAGAGGTTGTATGAATTTTGTACAGTTTTCCCCCAGAAGTGCCTGGCACATTGTCGACGTTCAGTGAACTTCTCTTGAATGAATGAAATGTGAGACTGAGTCAAAATTGCATCACATCTGACCAGAATCCAATTATCTGAGCAAGCACATGTTAAAAGACATCTAGCACAAACCCAGGACAAGTATGGGCACTCAGTAAGTGCTCGATAAATGCCTTCCCTATAGACCTCGGGTTTTTCTGCTTTCTATAAATCTGTGCTCTTTCTAGAAGATAGTAGTTACCAAATGGCAGCGTGTGTGCCTTTGAAGATGTTAACAAGCGATTAAAGAAATACATATAAAAGTTCCGGGGCCAAATAAGTTTGGGGAATGGTGCCTACCTTACTTTGCCCTTAGAAAATTTCCACTTACAAAACATTTGAAAAATACAGCAGTAAAGCAGCTTGTTTAACCATTTTCAAAAATATTTTTATCTCTACGAAAGTTATGTATGCACCTAGTTCTCCAGTGTTTGTTATGGAAAGTAGAAATCCTTCACCCCAGCTTTACATTCCCCACTTCCCAGAGGCACCATTGATTCTGTTAGCATTACTTTCAGTATCTCTAAATAGCCCTAAACAACTATTTGTACTCCCACTTTTTGATATATTGGTTTTAGGTATTATCTATTGACTTTGACAATGGAAGTATTAAGAAAAAGGGCTCAGACAGTGCCACAGCAGCAAACAGTGCAGGCTAAGACTCATACGTGGAAGGACTAGCAGGATACACAGTGTCTTGGCATCAAATGGAGAGTTCTGCTTGGGTGAGCATAGCCAGACACAAGGATGTGCTCTGGAGAGGGGCAGCTCCATCACACCAGTTGCTTTCTTCTTATGGGGGCTTTGCTGGCAGAGTTGTGGTGGGGGCAGAGGATGTGACAGTGGGTTTTATACAAATAAGGGTGGTGTTGCCTGGAGATCAGCATTTTGTAGCTTTATGCCAGTTGCCTAGGAGAGTCGAATACCAGTCTTGAAAGATCCTGGGAGGAAGGAAACATTGGTCCCAAAAGGCTCATTGGCAGATAACCAGAGAAAACTGCAGGGTTCACCAGTGGACAATCCAGTAGGACTCTTTTACTCCACTGCCTCATCCTCTTGGTAGTTATTTCACACTTTGGTTAGATCAATATTCAGTGTATTCATTATTATGACCATTTGAAATGCTATTCAGGGTCGAGCCATATAATACCTTTGATTAATTTATCCTCCTGTACAACTTCTAGTTTTCCCTGGGGTTATTTTACTGTTTTATGTTTGCAAAGTTCTTTATGACTAATTTTTCCAAACTCTCCCTCATTTGTATAACCTTCCTCTCAGTATGTTCAAGCACATTAAGCATTCCCTCAGTTTTATCTTCTTAAAGACATCTCTTCCAGAACCTTCAGGTCTCTAGTCTGACTGTCTTGCCCTCAATGCCTGTTTCACCCAGTGGCTTAGTTTCTCATCATTGTAGTGGTCACTGTTGGCACCCTGCTCAGATTCCCTTACAGGGCTGGGGTGCCTATCTTGCAGTTGCTATATATGCCAGTGCCTCACAGATGCTCCTTCCCCAATAAACTATCTGAAGTCAAACGGGAGCCATTTCAACTAAGAGGTTACACCCCTCCCATGGTCAATGCTGGATTGACCCAGGATACAAAAGTCTGGTCTCCTTGCCTTTAGGTGCAATTTATGCAGCTGTGCTCCCCATAGGATGATGCTGAGCTGTTCTTCAGCTGAGTCCTCATCTTTGCCTCCTTCCCCTACCCTATTCTGTTTCCCTCTCCTGCTTTTTCCTGAGAGCTCTCCTTCAATAAGTCACAGGCACGTGAATTTCTGTTTCAGGCTCTGCCCTGGGAACCTGACCTATGACAACCATCACCCTGAGGGGTCTTTTCACATTTCTCTTGAGTTGAATTTTTCATAGTTCACTCTTATTTTGTGGAATTGTGTCTTCCTCCCTCTTGGTTCATTTTCTTGGTTAAAGGCATCCTTTTGTCATTTTCTGAGAATAGTTGCATGGGAGATAAGTTTTTAGTTCTTGAATGACAAAATAATGTAGGCCACTCTCATACATGATCAATAGTTTAGCTTGGTATAGAATTTTAAATTGGCAATCATTTTCCATCAGAATTTTAAAGTCAAGGTTCTATCCCTTCTAGTTTCCAGTGTTGTTGAGAAGTCTGGTGACTTTTTGATTCCTGAATCTTCTTTGTGTTACCTTTTTAGCCCTCATTGGATTCTCTTGAGATCTGTTCTCTGCCCGAGTATTCTGCAGTTTCTCGGTGATATAGATTGATATGGATCTACTTTTTGTGCATTGTGTTAAGTATGCAATGGACTCTTTCAATCTGTCCATTTATGTGCTTTAGTTTGGGAAATTTTCCTGAATCATTTCTTAGAAGATTTTACACCTAACTTTTTTCTCTTCTTCTTGTTGTGATTCCTATTATTTGGATGTTATAATTCTTTAATTGATTCTTTTTTTAAAAAAATCTTTCTTATTTAGCATCTCTTTGCCTTTTGTTCTACTTTCTGGGAGACTTTTTTTTTTTTTTTTCAATTTTATCCTCCAGTTCTCAATTGAATTTTTTATTTCTGTAATCATATTTTTAATCTCAAAAGCCATACTTGTTTGTTCCATTTTTAAGGTATTCTCTTGCTTTATGAACTCAAGATATATGTCTTATCTATCTGAAGGGTTAATGATAAATTTTGGATTTTTTCTTGCATGGTTTCTTTTTTTTCTCCAAATTTCTTTCTTGTTACCATTATTGTTGTGATTGTTATAGCTCAAATATCTCTCAAATTTCTGGTAGTTTTGGCTGACCTCTTAACTTTGAGAGTGAAGCTCTATAGAGTTGTTTGTTACCTCTATGTGCTTGGCCAGGACTCTTCAACCCTGTGCTTCCCTGTAGGGTTATTGGGCTGTGCCAATTATTATATTGCTTAATGTATACATTCAGCTATATGTAACATAAAATTTAAAGAAGAATGGTTTAAACAAGGAAAAGCTTATTTATATCAAATGCAGGTTTGGGCTTAGCATAACACTCCAGGACCCAGACATCTTCTATCTTGTTGCTCTACTATTTTGTGGATGTACAAGAAGGCTCAGCACCATGTCTACATTCTAATCCACAAGAAAATGGAAGAAGGGAAGAAAAGTTTTACATAGAACATCTGCTTACATCACATTGGCCAGAAATATTGGCCACATCTCACGGCAAAGGAGGTTGGCCTTTTACAAAATATGTATAGCCATATGACTAATTTAAAATAATGTTACTATAGAATAAGGGAAGAATGGATATTAGGATGCAACTAAAAGGTGATGGCATAGTCAATATCTCTTTTTAAAATAATATATTTATTTTTTATTGGTGTTCAATTTGCCAACATACAGAATAACACCCAGTGCTCATCCCGTCAAGTGCCCCCCTCAGTGCCCTCCACCCAGTCACCCCCACCCCCCGCCCTCCTCCCCTTCCACCACCCCTAGTTCGCTTCCCAGAGTTAGGAGTCTTCCATGTTCTGTCTCCTTTTCTGATATTTCCTACCCATTTCTTCTCCCTTCCCCTCTATTCCCTTTCACTATTATTTATATTCCCCAAATGAATGAGACCATATAATGTTTGTCAATATCTTTAAGGCATTTTCTTTGGGCTGGTCAGATCTTCCAGAAAAGATTCTTCCAAAATCCTGACTAGAATGTTTTAACCCTGGTTGTCAGAGTTCTGGGAATTGAATGAGACAAAAAAACAAAACAAAACAAAACAAAATAAAACAAAACAAAGACCCAAAATAGCAATAGTGATAGTAGTGGGGACTGGCTATCATTTATTTATTTTATGTAATTATTATTTATTTATTATTTTAATTGAATTTAATTTAATTTTTAATTGTAATTTTTAAATTTAATTTTATTTAACTATTAAATATTTATTATTTTATTTAATGTGGATAATTCTCGTTCTCTAATCCAAACACCAGAGCTCCAGAAAATCTAGCCTTGGCTTGGGGTGGGTTGTTGGTTTTTCTGCATGGAGTGGTGAGGAGGTCTGAGAATCTCATTTTCGACCAATCTTTGTTTTCAGTCCTATCTTCACTTCTAGTTTCAGAAGTGTTGCTTCCAACTTATGAGTCCAGCAAATATTGGGTTGCTTCTCAGCTTTCCTCACTCTTGACTTAGAATTCAGCTTTCTCAAGTCTCCCAAGACATTAGCCTCCCATTCATCTGCTTTATATCTTCCAAAATTTGGGTTTTGTTGACTTCTCACCCATTCTCTTTGTCTGACAGGTTTATACTTAAAAAAAAAATCCCTTACTTTTGTTTTAGTGGGAAAGAATAGAAATAACTTCAAAGTTTCAACCCATTATCATTAACCTAAAACCTGAATTCTTTAAAGCCTTTTGTTTCAATACTTCACTTCTTTCCTTCTTGGAGTACCTAGTAACATTTCCTAAGGAAAGTATAATTTGATGGTGATGGTGATGATGATATCCAACATATAGTGAGTCCTTACTGGTTCTTACTAAGTACTTCACCTTTTATTTCCAGGACTGACATGAAAGCCAATTACACAGGTTCTACTGCCCTTAGACCTAGACATGTAGGCTCCTGCACCAGGACCTGAGCTCAAGGGGTCCTATACTTTGAGAATGCCTTCTTTAATAATTTTTAAGAATTTCTCTGGGCCTTGGGACCAACCAGTGCTGGCATTGCCAGGGTATTGCAAACTCTACTTAGAACCCATGTGTGCTATGGTTCCAGTTTCTTCCATTTAGGGCATTTTCTGGCCCTCTATCCGTTGTGTTGGGTTGACCAGATGCCCTAAGGAACTCTGTAACTCATACCAGTAGACTCATTCCAGGGCCTGGTGGCTAGCCTGGTTCTAGTGGGCTGCCCTAGTGAGCTAATCCAGCTGACTGCAGCAGCATTCTTTCTCAGAATCATGTAAGATTAGATCAGGAGAATGTGCTGACATGCTAATTTGGGGGGACTCTGACTCAGAGGATAAAAAATCTGGACTTACACTGTGCAGTAAACAAATGTTCATGTTCCCTTTCTCTCCTATTATTAATTTTTCATGATAAATCACAGGAGACTGTGAATATTCTTCATCCTGTGTCCAAATGAGTAAGAATTACCCCACACCAATATGTCAAAGGCAAGTCTTACCCAGAATATACAAGAAAATGTAAATGATAGTTCATTTCATGGCCATGTCAAATTTACCATTTGGAACTTTATAGTGTAAAAGTACAGTGACAAATCTTCCAGCCATGTTTCCTCTTGAACTCTTTAGACTGCAATCATTGACCCCTAGAATGCTATCTCTCTCAACCTTGACTGCACCTCTGACTTTCCACATCGCCACCAATGGGGAAGGAAGGTAGGCAAGGAATCTATGGGCAAATTGAGAAAAGTAGTCCCTATACATACCAATACCTCTAGTGGTGATTTCAGCTGGTTCTAATCATTCAGTGCCTTATGCCCTACCAATCACTGTGGTTTCTGAACATCAATCCTTGTTACTTCATGTAACTTTGTTTTATTGTTGCACTAATATAACTGAAGGTCAAATGGATGAAGTATTTTGCCTAAATTTGTAAGCTAAGAAGTAAATGCCAGTGCAAGGATGTTACCCTAGGGCTGTCTGACTCTAGAACTTGCTTTTCAGGGTATATACTCTACTACCTCTAAGATCCAAAAACACCAATGTAGAGTTTAGACATATTTTCCCCCAAAAGAATCCATTGCACTTTTTGGTACTCTCTACTTCAATTAAAGTAGTTAGTTTGCTGTATTATACTTTAAAATGATAACTCTATGTATCTGAAGTCTCTAAAAGAGAGAATAAAATGGATATATATGAAACAATAAAAGGCTCAGAACATGGTGTAGTGAAAAAGTGCTTGGGCTTTTGACTCACACCAAAGTAAGTCCCAATTCCAGAAAGTTACTTTGACTTTCTATGTATCATTTTTCTCATCCATGAAAGAGAAATGTTAAGTATCTATCTCAGTAATTAACAGTAGGCATTAAATAAGATTCCATGGATAAAACATAGCAACTGTATATGTAGGCACTCAATGAATCTATTTTGTCTTCACCAACTCCCAAACACACACACTTATGGATATGGATAATTCTGGTTTACAGACCTATCTGGAGAAACCAATCTCTAACTGTCATCGTATACCCTTGAGTCCTATCGGTGACATATAAAATGAAAGAGTCTGGGACATAACCCACTTATGTTATAGTGGGTTATGTTATTCTTATCTTTGCTTACTTAATTTTGCCAAATGGCTTAATGACACATCTAAATTTCTAGAAAATCTGTTGAGTATAACCTATGGCTGAGTCACTGTTTTTCAATGTTCAGACCCTGGAGCAAGCAAGAAAAAAAAAGTCACAGAATACTTGTTAAAAACAAGCTTTGAAACTTTAAGAAAAAGAAAGGAAAACAAAAAAAACATAGATTTTTGGGATATCTATAGTTTGCGAGATTTACATTTGGAGACATTTTGAGCATGGAAGACGTAGTGAGGGCAAAAGTTATTTTTTATGGTAACTTAGCTTTTAGTGAGTTTGCAAAAGCAAAGTTGGAGAGTTTTTTGAGATCCAAGTGCCAAGATTTATAGACAGCAGCTGGCTAGTATGATCCTCACATTTCCAAGCTCAGTAGACATATAGAAACAAACTAGTTTATGAATGCTAATCTTGGGAGAAAACCAATCAGAAATTTTGCTGCTACTCTTTGGTTTCTGTGTTGTCCTCTTCCCTTTCCTGCCACCACTGTCTACTTGCAGAGCATACTATCCTGGGCACTAGGCCTATGAGAAAGGTTTTTCATATTCATGCACCACTGGCTTTCCCCGTAAAATGTGAAGATGGATTCCTCTTGGAGCTGCTCTCCACAGGCCTGGTCACATGTGTAGAAAAAGAGTAATTGCTGTATAGATCTTGTATGGGCAAATACTTTTGCTGAATGTTTACTATATGAAAAATAATATTTTATTGTTCAAAGGTGAAAAAGACCCTTTTGGGGCTTCTGTTGGAACTAAATTACATGAATTCTTACCCTTTTTCCATGGGAAAGTAACTTTTTAAAAAAATTTTTCCAATTTATTTTCATTCTTAAAATCTAAGTCTTCATACCAGTCATGGCCACCCTGCTTTACTCACCTAAGTAAAAACATTTATATTCACGATGATTACATTCTTTTTTTTTTTTTAAGATTTTATTTATTTATTCATGATAGTCACAGAGAGAGAGAGAGAGAGAGAGAGGCAGAGACACAGGCAAAGGGAGAAGCAGGCTCCATGCAGGGAGCCCGACGTGGGATTCGATCCCGGGTCTCCAGGATCGCGCCCTGGGCCAAAGGCAGGCGCCAAACCGCTGCGCCACCCAGGGATCCCCATGATGATTACATTCTGACTATAATTTAGTGAGCAAGAAAATATTCTGGAAGAGAGAAATGTAGCATTCTATAAGCACTGTAGGAGTAGAAATTTTCTTTTACTTTGTGGTTCTAACATATACTTTCTATAGAGGGAATAACTTCTGCAAAGGCAACTCAAAAGACCTAAAATTAGCACCATATCTTTGATCCAATAGACTATAGTATCCAAAGATTAGAATATAATGAGCCTACATATTTTCTCATCAGTACTTTCATAAGGGAAATAGATAATTGAAAATTAAACTCCTACTAATAGGATGCTGGATATCGGGTTTGTATCTTTTGAAAAAACAAGAAAAAGTAAATTATAAATCAAATCAAGTTTTAAAGTCATAATGGAATCATGCTTACTTGAAATGTGTGTTCATGCACAGGCCCAATAGACTGCCCATAACATTATCTAGCAAAGACAAGAGTCAGAGAGAAACTGTTTATTGTGTGGAGTCGCTAAACACATATATACTTCAAAACAGGACAACAGATGTGGAGCAGCTGCTCATTATCCACAAGGAAGCGGGAGTCTGCCTTCTTTGAAATTATTTATAAGCTGCTTCATGTTTAGTTCTAATATTTTTTTCTTTTGGGTAAATAGAATTAAGCATTCATGATCAGAATTTTAAAGTATATACTGATTTGCAACAACAACACTCACATATATCGCATTATCAAAATGCTTCACACTTTAATTACAGCAATATTCATGAGGGTCCTGTTATATCTAGTCATTATAATAAACACCTATCAAATGCTTACTGTGTGCCGGGCAGCACTCTAAGTAATTTAAGTCATTTGATCTTCACAACTACCTTCAGAGGCAGGTACTATTCTCATTCTTATGTCACAAAGCTCAGAGAGGTTATTAAACTTGTCCAAGATCACACAGCTAGTAAATGGTGTTGCCTCAATTCAAACACTAGCATTCTGACTCCAGAATCAATACTTGGCTAAGCCATCACGCTGTTCATAAAACAAAATATAGACTATTTCAGGTGTGTACGTTACACAGTGTGTGACAATTGTTGCCTTAAAAGAGAAATTTTCTGACCAACAGGATTATCAGTCAGAATAAGCTTGGTTAAGATGTGGACACAAAATGACACAATAGCACCACATGCCCAAGCCAGGTCAGCAAGAGGCTCTGCTCCCCCGACTTACCTAGGGACCTGGACCTCCGTTTTCTCTGGCAACAGAAGACAGGATAGGATATAGCAGGGACACAACAATTCCTAAATTTCCCAGGTCAGAAGTCTCACATTTCACATTCACTTACATTCCATTGGATGAAACTAGTCACTTGGCCACATTTACCTGCAAAGCTGTTGAGAAATGTAAGTAATGGGTAGAAAAATATTAGGAAAAAAGCCATTGAAGTCAAATAAGAATAAAAAGATTGCGAAGAAGCATTTAGCTACTCTGAATGTTAGCTACTCTAAATGTTGACAGAAATTTAGGAGACACAGGATGTCCAAACTTCCACAAAGCATTTGACACCAGTGTCAAGTGGACAAGCCAGAAAAATGATGACTGGAAGGTCTTGTGGCTAAAGAGTAAGGCTGGCCCCTGAGGACACAACTGGACACAGGGCAGCTCCTTGCAGAGGCCCCAGCTTGCTCACCAGTTCTAAATCCAGAAGCACCTGTTGGCTGGCACCTCTGAAATTTCAGGTGTCTCACCAACAATAGCGATGTTTAAATCAGATTGCTAAATTATTAATGTAGAATAACCATAAAAGTGGAGCAATCTTCTTATTTTGGCTGATAAATTCTGTACTCTGGTAGATTTATAAATTCTGAATTATACATAAATTCTGAGCAAAAAGAGCGAATTGATTGTTTTGGTTATCATTGGTTTAAAACTAGGAGAGCCCTGAGCTATGCCAGACTACAAAGGCAGGTCCACATATGAGATGAGACATTGGTGAGAATGACATCTTGGATACAGCCAAGCCTGCTTTGAGTTGGTCTGCTGGCAAGTAGAGGGGAGGGCACACCAGATCAAGGATTCATGAGGGAACAAGTGGATGTGGCTCTGGGTTCTTCCCTGGTCCTCACAGAGACACAACCCTGTCATCTCAGCAGATGATGAGAAGTGTGGATTCTGTTGGGTTGGAGGGACCCAGAACTTGAAGTTCACTGTCCTCATATAGTCTAGGGCTGAGGAAAGGGAGTAGCAGCAGGCAGAGGACATTTCAACCGTGTCCGTGCCATGAGAATCTCACATCTGAGTTCCAGATCCATCATTTTTTTTTAAATTTTGGTAAAATACACATAACATAAAGTCTGTCATTTTAATCACTTTTAAGTGTACGGTTCAGCGACATTCAGTGATTCACATTATTTTTTAAAGGTTTTATTTATTTATTCATGAGAGACACAGAGAGAGAAAGAGAGGCAGAGACACAGGCAGAGGGAGAAGCAGGCTCCACGCAGGGAGCCCGACTTGGGACTCGATCCCGGGACTCCAGGATCAAGCCCTGGGCTGAAGCGATGCTAAATGGCTGAGCCACCCAGGCTGCCCAGCGATTCACATTATTAAACAACCATCACCACTATCTCTCTCTAGTACTTTTTCACCATCCCAACCAGAAACTCTTGACCCATGAAACCATAATTTCTCTTTTAAATTTTTTTTTACTGAAATATAATTGACATACAGTATCCTATTGGTTTTAGATGTTCATCATAGTAATTCATTATTTTTGTATATTACAAAATGATCTCCTTGATAAGTCTAGTTACCATCTGTCACTATAGCAAAGTTATTACAGTATTATTGACTATATTCCCTATGCTGTGCTCTACATCCCCATATTATTTACACCAAAGTTACGAAGACCTAGGTGCCCCCTGTTTTATTTCTTGTCTGTCTGATGCCTGCCACAAGACTGTACTCATGTACATCTGGCTATACCTGCCTGAAGGACTGAATGCTCAGTTAGGCATTCAGGTTAGGGTAGGTTAGGGCTGGAGGTGGAGGCACACAGAATAAATGTCTATGCTCCCTGGCTCTTTACACCAGCACACGAACATCTGCTCCCTCCGTGACCACATTCTTTCTTGCAATTTAGTATTTATACCAAATTTGGACAATAAGTACATTGATTCTTAGTCCATTCGGGTTGCTATAACAAAATGCCAGAGATTTGGTAGCTTATAAACAACAGAAATTTATTTTTCACCATTCTGGAGGCTAGGCAGGTGCAAGATCAAGATACCAGCAGATTTGGTGACTTGTGAGGGCCCACTTTCTGGTTCATAAGCAGCATCTTTTGCTGCATCCTTATAGGGTGGGAAAGGGGCCAAGGGAGTTTTCTTGGGCCTCTTTCACATGGGCACTAATCTCCTCATAAGGTTTCTGTCCTTATGACTCTCAAAGGCCACAGTTCCTAAGACCACATCATGTTGGGCATGAGATTTCAACATACAAATTAGCCGGGGAGGGATACAAACATTTAGACTATAGCATATTCTTTTGTTTTTATAGCACATTCTCTATAGAGGCTCATGCCCTATTTATCATAAATAGGGGTTTCTCTAGATACCTCAGGTGTTTATTCACAGATTACTTATGACAGAAGGACAATCTTATTCTTTTTTTTTTAATTTTTTATCTATTTATGATAGTCACAGAGAGAGAGAGAGAGAGGCAGAGACACAGGCAGAGGGAGAAGCAGGCTCCATGCACCGGGAGCCCGACGAGGGATTCGATCCCGGGTCTCCAGGATCGTGCCCTGGGCCAAAGGCAGGCGCTAAACCGCTGCGCCACCCAGGGATCCCCAATCTTATTCTTATATGTATTTATTTCCTAATTTAACTTTGAAAAACATCTTAACTTGATGTTAGGAGAATACTCTATTCTTCTTTCTATTTATTATCTACAAATGCTAGTTCAATTGAGCAACCCCTATCTGGTTGAACAGCACCAGGGATGCTGAAGGGTAGGTTCAAACCTACCTGGAGTACCACGAGACACATTTCAGGTGGGACTCAGTTGTTAGCCCTGTTCAACTAAAAAGCTTATCCCATAACTGGATAAAACCATAAAATGGATGCTGATCAAAGTGTTTAATGACTTCAAGCAAAGGAGGAAATGCAAGATTTCAGAATCAAACTCTAAAAAGGCCTACTGGGCTAAAATGATGAAATCCAACACTGAGACTGAATGGTGGTCAATTCAAGGTCCTGCACCTGGATCCCAAACTTCAACTGCTTAAGGGCAAGGCATGGGTCATGGGGTTTGTAAATGTTCACTGGTCTGACTTTGGCTCTTTTATATTTCCCAGCTACCCTGTAGTTAGCTTTGCCACTGACGGACTCTGACAGTGGAATGTGAGTGAGAGTGACATATGTCACTTATAAAATGAGGAAGCTGAAAATGAGGTGTGCTTCACCTCACATACTCCCTGCCTCCTGTCCTCAGCAGGATGATACTAGGGAGACCCTGAAAAGACAAGTTGGAGGAGCCACGAGATGAAAGTAGCATATTTCCTTAGTCACCTCTTTGAAGTGAACAATTCAAATCTCCCTGGAATAGGATGTGAGGGAGAATAAATCTTGATTCCATTAAGCTATTGAGATCTTGGGGTTGTTTGTTTACATCTGAAAAGCATTTAAGGATTTTAACTGGCAGTAAGTTTATATGAATCAACTAGAAGGATGCTTCCTATTCTTAACTTAGTAGCACTCAACCACAGGCCCTCCCTCTAAAAGGAAACATTGATTTCCTGTGGACACCTCAACATCCTCTAGGTTTTTCTCCCACCTTGCTAGCTGCTCCTTTCTCAGTCTTTCTTTGCATTTATTCTCAAGGGCTATTAATTATTGAGTTCTAGGTTCAGGGCTCTGGGCTTTCCTCTTTTTATCTGATGTTCTTCCATATGGATTCAATTACCATCTATATGCAGAAGACTCACAAATTCATATCACCACCTGAGCTCCAGACACACATAATCAAACCTTCTACTTGATGTTTCCTTGTGCACTTTTCAATGACTCTTCTTACAAAACTGTACTCCTAATCTTTCCTCACAAATCTGGCCCTCTTCCAATGTCTCCCACCTCAGTGAATGGCACGGAACCCCTCCAGTCACATCAGATAGAACCTGTAAGTCTATGAATCTCTCACCTTTATCTAATCCTTCCCTTCCCCACTTTATATGATCCATTATCAAGTTTTGCCAATTTTCCTTCTAAATAGTTCTCAATTCCATTGTCTTCTTGCCTGTTACCACAAGCCACCTTGGCATTATCTGTTCCCAAGTCTTTTTACTGATCCATGTGCATATATTCTGGTGTCTTCCCAATCCACTGTTCCCTGTAATCTTTCAAAAATTAAAATTTCATCCTCTCCTGTTTAAAACTCCTCATGGAAAAAAAATAAAACTCCTCACGGTTTTCCATTTGTTGTGTTAGGCTTGAGATAAAATAGGGTCTCAAAGATCCTGCATGATCTGGCACTTTCTTCATTCCTGCTGATAGGCATCCCCTTCCTTGTTCCATTTGTGTTGGACTTCTTTCCATTCCTCACACCTTCAGGAAGGTCCTTACTACCCACCTCTACTGCATATGCTTGCTTCCTCGCCTGAGATGATTCTCTGTCTTCTCGTCACCCTATTAGCTTTAACCTCCCTCAAGCATCTTGCTCAAAAGAAAAGAAGCCTTTTTGATCTCCCAGATTAGCTCAAATCCTCCTATTACAGGTTCATAAGACTGTATACCTTTTCTTAGGACTTGTCACAGATGCAATTTTACATTTATTTGTGAGACTGTTTGTTCCTCTCTATATCCTTCACTGGATTATAAGCTCTATGAAAGTAGAGGCCATGTTTTCTTTTGTTCATTTTTATCTCCAGGACCTAATACAGTGCCAGATAGAGATTATATTCCCAGTATTTGCCAAAGGAAGAGTGGAAGGGGAAAGGGTGGAAAGGAAAGATGGAAAATAAGAAGGGAGGAAAGAAGGAAGGAAGAAGACAGATCAGTTTCTCCCCCATGCTTGGGAGAACTGGGTTAGATTGTAAGTGCCATATTTTGAGACCAAAGCAAACCAGAATATATTCAGAAGACAAAAACCAAAAAGGGAAGGGTGAACCAAGTTGGGGATCCAATTACCATTAGTTTCCTGTAGTCAAGGGATCCTATTCTAAAGAAAAATATGTTGTAGTATTTCATGATGTGAAACAATTTATACCGTTCATCTTTTGCAAATAAAGGCATTTACAAGATTTGTAAATAATCTTCAAAATCTATTTCTGGACAAAAATATATACAAAAGTTCTGCAATTTCACCATGCATTTATTGATGGGAACTTTTGTCCCCTTTTCCTGTTGCTATTTCTATACTAATATAATGGAATTATCTGCTTCAATAAATCTCATGAGTAGTCTCCTGTGAACATCTATGGTTTAATTCAAGAGGAATAGTTTATAGTATTTGTCAAAACCATTTTTTTTATGCTAAGTAGAATTACCACCTGATTGCTTCTGAGTTTGATTTTTTTTGGCTTTTAATAATATTGCATATGAATATGAAAGTTATAGTCATGTAGTATAAATTAAAGAATATATAAATACACACGTGGTGGCAAAGTTAAGATTAATAACCAGATTAGCTGCCAACTATGAACGTTAATAAAAGTGACTAACCAAATTATAAAACCATCTGCTATAGTCATTTATTGGGAATTGCCAAGTTTCTAAAAGTTGCTGATATTTATTATATATTTTTAGTAACAGGTTAGACTTTTGCAAATTTTTCAGTTGTACTTCCCTTTTAAAATTCAGAATTTCACAGTGTCAAATATATCCTTCTCACTACTTCTAAGCCTTTAAACTGCATACCAGAGGAGGGTATTTTTATTTGTTTGTTTCAACACCAGTAAAAATACAGAAAGAATCCAATGACTTGATTCTAGATTAAGGAAGCTAATACCTGAATCAGAGGAAGGATCTGTATTCTGCAGCACTAGCTCACAGCAGAATATCAAACTGGGTCCACCTCAGTCTGTCACCAAGAGTTCCATCAGTGACTATGCTAAAGGAGCAGGAACAAGACTGGCTCCAAGTGGCAAATCACGTTGGCAGGAGAGGAGGACACTCACTCTTTGTGGGGAAGAAGTCTAGATTAAAGCATTGCTCATAAGAACATGGTTGAGGAACAACTCTGAGAATTCACATGAGACTGGCCCCAGCTTCAAATCTCCAAATGGGTAAGGGTCAAGGATAAGGCATATTGGAAGAACTGAATTTCAGTCACTGGTAAAATCTTAGGGGATTGTCTTAGAACAGAGTCCAAATCAGCTCCACTACCCAACAGATCAAAGTCAGAAGGAGCCCGCACTATAGAATCAAGAGCAAAATTGCTTCAAATGAGCCGTAAGTAAATGGAAGGAATTTAGAATTTAGAAGGAATTTAGAACTTACCCACTGTCCAGGTAGTGGGCAGAGAAGAAAGTGAAAATAACATGATCCCACTGACACTAAGTCATATGTGAATCGTAAAGGTAATGAGGTTTAAAAAAAAAAAAAACACTTTGACTCAGTTACATTCACCATATCTTATGAAAGTATTCTAAAGAAATGAACTTGGACAATTAAAAATTGTATGGCTAACAGACTCAGACCCTCTCTTCATCATTCCTATTTTTTTTTTTTTTATGATAGGCACACACAGAGAGAGAGAGAGAGGCAGAGACATAGGCAGAGGGAGAAGCAGGCTCCATGCACCGGGAGCCCAACGTGGGACTCGATCCCGGGTCTCCAGGATCGCGCCCTGAGCCAAAGGCAGGCGCCAAACTGCTGCACCACCCAGGGATCCCTCTCTTCATCATTCTTATACAAATCTGGTCATTGGCAGCATCTATGGAATGAAGAACAAGGAATGAAGATTTCAGCTTGCAAAAAAATATTTTGGAGATTCCTTTTAAGAAATATTTTTTTAGGGATCACTGGGTGGCTCAGTGGTTTAGTGCCTGCTGTGGGCCCAGAGCGTGATCCTGGAGACCTGGGATCGGGTCCCGCATCGGGCTCCCTGCATGGTGCCTGCTTCTCTCTCTGCTTCCCTCTCTCTCTCTGTGTCTCTCATGAATAAATAAATAAAATCTTAAAAAAAAAAAAAGAAATATTTTTTAAATGTACTTGGCCATCTTATCTGAATAAATACATTTATAAACATTGTTACCAGGTAGCAAGAGGTGATCCTGTCCAATGTTTGCAGAGATTTTATGGTTGGCAAATATAGTGTAAAATTTGCAAAGATACTAGGCTAGGAGTATGTTTACATTGGATAAGTGAAAAAGCCCGGCTTACGCAGTGAGCTTCATTAATGTCGACAGTGAATTCGAAAAATATAAGCCCCTAAAGTCCACTTTTCTTATCAAAACTTCTAGGTCAAAATGATTGGGAAAAATATTTCAACTCACACTTCTCTTGGTTTTTAAGGGAAGAGGTGTCAAATTTATGGAATCTCAAATATAGGTTACTTGACAGGATTAAAAGAAATTCCACTTAAAAATACTTGCTGGCAATGTATTCTATTATTTTTTTTTAAATCCACTAATGAATTTTGTGTGTGTGTGTGTATGTGTGTGTGTTTGTGTGTGTGGTTTTTTTTAATAGCCTTAGACCTTGTAGGCTTGAAGCAGTTACATATTACTTGCAGTAACTCTTGGAAGTAGCACACGTAATTCAACCCCGAATCTAAACCTTTAATCATCTGGTTTTGACAACTTCTGTTTAGTGTGTTCTGCCAACAACATATTAATTAGATGTGACCCAGTGGTTCCAGGTCATTGCAGGAAAGCAAACAAAGCTCCAGAGATTACATGCTAAAACTCAACTATCTTCTTGGCTACTTTGTAAAATAAAGGAAGTGAAAATCTGAAGTAATTCTCATAAAGACGAGCTACCTAAAGAAAAAAGGAGGGACTGGGGACACATGGATTACCAAGATTATATGTGTCTATGAATTGTTTACTTTGTCTGCACAAACCTATTCAGAGTGGTCTTACCAATATTCCCAACGCAGTCTGCTGTGTTTCTAAGGAAAACATAAAGGACTAAATAAACAACTTTGATTTTCTGAAACAGTTGGTATAGAAAGAACACTTGTGGTGGGCATTGAGTAATGTATAGAACTGTGGAGTCAACATATTATACACCTGCAACGAATATAACATTGTATGTTAGTTATACTTCAATTTTAAAAAATCAACTAATTTATCTGGATGAATCTCAGTGTTCTAAATATGTAACAGTATTAGTCTGCTAGGCTGTCATAAGAAAGCACCACAAACTGGACTGCTTAAAGAACAAAAAAAAATTTTTTTTAAGTACACTGCTAAATAATAGAAGCAAGTGTGGAAAACATTTGTGCACCACAGCAAGGAATGTAACTCAGTCACTTAGAGGGAAATTATTATATCATCTGTCCCAGTCATATCAGTATTTCATTGAGAGTAGTTATTCCCCCAAAAGATTAATGATAGTTCTCATCTTTATTATTATAATTAATGACAATAAGGGTCACTGGTGAGAATCAGTATTGATCAACAACATTGATTTGAATCATTGAATTAAACTTATTGCAGTAGAAATCTTTGCAGTCAAAAAAAAATGAAGTGATAACAATAGGATTTCTATGATTGTAACACTGATGATTAAAAATAAAAACCCTACAGGAAAATGGATATATTTAGTATATTTTGGTTTTTCATTTTTAGAATGTTAGGGAAAGAGGTATCTTGACCTTTTAAGCAGTTTTCCTGTCAGAAACACTAATTTCCTTCTATATTCAGTGCTGGGCAGGGATATAGATGCTTTTGCTTTTCCCAGCATGTGGTATTGACTTTGGAGCAAAACTTAAATGGAACCCAGATGTTTCTCCCCTTAGCCCCAACTCTTGCCTCCAGGCCTGCGGTCTCTGGCTTTCCTTAGGCCAACCCTGATTCATAACTCAGCACCTTTTGGAATTCCTTGAAAAGAATCCACCCTCTCAAAAGCATTATTGAGATATATAGACTTTATTGAAGACTTTGAGGGAAAGGTTTGCTTTGCAAACTCCATAGCAAGCAACTTAAAAATTAATATAAAATCATCTCCTAAGTGCTCTTCTTAGACATTCCTCCCTCTCCTTTTTAACCATCCTACCTGGATTTTCTGCCCTACCTCTGGATCTTCTGGAAATTTCAAATTACTCCGTCATCTTCTGTGCAAAGTCCTTCAACTCTGCCCATCTTCCATGCCAAACATGGTCACTCAAATGCAGCATGGCACATAAGCAAAGGGCCCTCCAGGTAAAAAGATCCCCTTGCTTTATAAGGCAATTTATTGGCCCATTAGGATCTCATCTTTCATACTAAGAAGTTCATCCAAGTGGGTTTTTTTTCCTAAGAATATATAACGTTCTGCCTAAGAAGAATTCTGTAGAATAAAAATTTCTCCATTTCTCTTAATAAAAGTCACTTTCTCTGATTCAGAAATTCCAATAGCCTACACCTACACAGCAAGAAATACCAAGGAATGTGATAATCCACAAACATATCTATCAACTCCCTGGAGATCTCTCTCCTCGAATAAATTCTAAAAAATTCTAATTTCAAAGTATAAATTGCTACATATGTTTTGGCCTAACTAGAAGATCTGGTTTTAAATAGATATCCTTGTTTTGAAAATGACCTTTGATCACCCAACATCATTTCTCCATTCCACTCACCAGGAGTATACACACATTTTTTTAGAAAACTATATACCACATAAGTTCATATCAATGAGATCAAACCTTTAAAAGAAGCAGATTCATCCAGTAAAATAACTTACCGAAAGATCCTCTTTTCTTGTAATAAACCACACCAAAGAAAATTTGAACTTGCAAATGTGTGTGTTATGGCATAACTAATTATTTAAGATGTAGCTAACAAAATGAAATAACTATTGGATTATGAATCTAAGAAGGGCCTTGGTGGAGTGATGAGGAGGGTGTGTGGAGGTGGCTGGAAATTATATCTGTTTGATTTTCCAGTTTTGGGTTGTGGGACCATGTTAACTGGGCAACAAAAAGAACGTAAGCTGCTTAGTTAACTGGGCAACAAAAAGAACGTAAGCTGCTTAGTTAACTGGGCAACAAAAAGAACGTAAGCTGCTTAGAGTCACAGCTTCAGGTGTGACGATGGCTCCATCTCTAACTTTAGTGAGTTATGTCATCTTTTGAGTTTCAATTTTCTCATCTGTAAAAGAGAAATACAAATCCTACCTCAGAGCATTATCGTGAGCATTAATTATATGAGTATTTTACACATAGGGAGATATCAAGACAATGCAATCAGAATTTCATAGATGCAGAAAATGAGTCTCTTCTTCCTAGCCTCAACTCAGGACGCCTTTTTGCGGGCCCCCCAGATCATCTGGGAGTAACACTCAACAGCCGGCCATGGAGATGAATTTGATCCAATACTTTGTTTAAAATTTGCCAAGGCCACATTCTGACTTTCATGGGCCCTGGCCACTTTTTGTCATTGTAGGCTCCTTCCTCCATAAAAGCACATTGAAAATTATGTTTTATGAATGTGTTGGCATAAAGATGAATACAACCCAGGCTTGATCCATTTTGATATATTTATTATGATAATATTCTTTTTTTCTTCTGATTTCTGAAAGAAGTTAAAACATTTCTGTAGGTCTCTAACAGTACCTTGAGCCCTGGGCACTCTGTCTACAGAGACTTCTGGATAAGTCCCTGTTACCTTCTTGCTCCTGTTGGGAGGCTCCAACTTCTCGTTTGTGGTACTTTTTTTCAAGTATTTAAGGAAAAGTCTCGATCCCCTCTCTTCTTTTACTCTTTGTTGAACACATTAATTTTCTCTAATCTCTCTTCATAGACTCAATCCTCTTATCCTTTTATCATCTGGTTGATTTCTTTGGGTGCCTTTGAATTCTAGCCAAGGTATTGATGTTTCTCTTTGGTAAGTGTAAAACTGTATATGATATCCCAGGCCACCTGATGTAGGCCATATTGAATAAAATGATTTATTTCCTCTTCAGACATGTGAAACTCTACTTTTTGAACTTTTCCAAGTGCATTTGGGCTTTTTAATTTTTATTTGTTTTTAGTAGCTGACAGGGCATATTTAATTTCTTCTGAACTCTTACCCTCAGGTTTTACTGCTTTCCAAATGTCATTGTTTCATTTGTGCCTTTTTTGACTGCATGCACAGAATATTCTCAAATCAAAACTAATAATAAATCAAACACTTAGCCATGGAGATTCAGCATATGATTACCTATCTCCAAAATGTAGCCATTAAAAGAAAGGGGCAACCCTAGGATCCCAGAGTTTAAGCGGGTTTACAACAATATAGCACACAAAATATGACACAATTCACCTTTCTTTGCTTCTTGGTGATCATTTAAAACATTCACGTTACATTTATCTAAAAGTCACTTATACTAGTTTTTGTTTTATCTTAATGTAACTAGTTTACATTTTTGTTTTATTTCTGGTTTTAAAATTCTAGATGTCTAGAAAAATGGTTACTCTGTTTTCTCCACAGTTTTACTAATGATTATTGCCTTGAAGTTTTTTTAAAAAATAATATAATACATTTTTATTCACACTGTGCTGTATTCTAAGAAAAGATTTAAGAAGGTCTATAAAGAAGCATCCAAGATGGTATCATAAAATACATTTGAAATAAATCAAGGGAAAAAATCAAAGAGAAAATAAAAGTAAGGAAATAAGTTGGATAAAAGGTATGTATGATAACATATGCCATGAGTTCATACATCCTTGCTGGAAACAGGCCACAGTGCTGACTTTAAGGTCAGTTTTTGAATACTAGGTAAGGCAAACAATATGTACTTCCAATTTTCCACCTAAAAACTGATAAAAACATTTTAACTAATACTTACTTAGGATGAATAAAAATAGTATCAAATAATTTTTATGTGGCTGTGACTCCTTTATGGGGAAGACAAAGTGTTCTATCATAAAGCTTATATCTCCCCATCCCCCTCCAGCTCCCCATCTGCCATATCTGATTTCTCAGTAACACAAGGAAAATTGTCAATTATCTACAGCCAGAAATTCTCATCTGCTTTTTAAAAATCATCAGGGCTGTCAAGTTGAGCACTGCCAAACTAAGGGATACTATTCACAGGCTATACGTTAGAAATTTAAAGATCTGGAAAACAGAAAAATATAAAGAATATACAAAAGAGTATAAGATACACCTTAATTACACAGAGATAATATCTGTTAACACCTTGTTCCTTTTATCTTTTTTAAGGACAACTTCCTATAAAGGGAATTCTTGCATTAAAAGATATGCTTGTGTTTAAAACAAAATTTGCCAAATTAGCTCTCAGTCTGTAACATATGAGGATGGCCATTTCAGTATATACTTGCTAAATTTATGGCTTGTTTTTTTCCTTTATGACATGAAGATAATATTATCTAACAATAACCCTATTAGCTCATGGGGTTGTTGTAAATAATAAATGAGCTGGCAATATGTAATGGGCTTAGAACAATGTCATGCACATTTTTGCTATTAATTGCAAATTTTGTAGGTAAAATTAGTTTCTCATTTTTTCATAGTCATTAGGGATATGGAATATGTATTCATATATTTATTGGGCATCTTTGTTTCTTTCATTAATTGTCTATTCAGATCTTTGCCACAACTTTGTAATGCTTGCTTGCTCATTTTATATATTCTCTGTATACTAAGGATATTAACCATGTATATGACATAAATGTTTCAAATACATGGTTAATTTCTCTCAGTTCTTGCTTTTTTTAAACTTTGGTTTTATGTTTCTTTACAGGCAAATGTTTAAATATTTTAGTGAGTCAAATAACCAATTTGGGGGAGTTCTGTTTCTTCCTTTTCTATTTAGGAAGTATATTATTTTTTCTGTGATTGCTGTAACAAGTTGCCACAAACTGGGTGGCTTAAAAACAACAGAAATTTATTCTCTTACAGGTCTGGAGGCTAGAAATCCAAAATCAAGGTGTCAGTAGGAATTATTCCTTTCAGAAGCTCTGAGGGTAAACCTCATCTGTTCTCACACTTCTCTCCTAGCTTCTGGTGATTCCCTGCAACTCTTGGCTTTCTTGGCTTGTAGATGCATCAGTCTGATCTCTGCCTCCCTCTTCAACAGGCTTCCCCCTGTATGTCTGTGTCTGTGTGTCCAAATTTTCCTGTTTTTATAAAGACATTGGTAATATCAAATTTAGAGCTTTTTTTCCCCTTTAAATTCAATTTTCCAACATAGAGCATAATACCCAGTGCTCATCACATCATGTGCCCTCTTTAATGCCCATCACCCAGTTACCCTATCCCCTCCCCATCTCCCCTTCCACAACCCTTTATTTCCCAGAGTCAGGAGTCTCTCATGGCTTGTCTTCCTCTCTAATTTTCCTCCACTCAGTTCCCCCCACCTGCCCTCTCTTATGGTCCCTTGCACTATTTCTTATATTCCATGTATGAGTGAAACCACATAATAATTGACTTTTTCCAACTGACTTATTTAATTCATCATAATACCCTCCAGTTCCATCCACGTTGATGTAAATGGTAGGTATCCATCCTTTCTGATGGCTGAATAATATTCCATTGTGTTTATATACTATATTTTCTTTATCCATTCATCTGTTGAAAGACATCTTGGCTCCTTCCATAGTTTTGCTATTGTAGACATTGCTGCTATGAGCACTGGAGTGTAGGTGTCATGTCATTTCACTACACCTGTATCTTTGGGGTAAATACCCAGTAGTGCAATTGCTGGATCATAGGGTAGTTCTTTTTTAACTTCCTAAGGGTGGCTGCACCAGCTTACATTCCCCACAACAGTGTAAGAGTGTTCCCCTTTCTCCATATCCTCATCAACATTTGTTGTTTCCTGTCTTGTTAATTTTAGCCATTCTCACCAGTGTAAAGTGGTATCTCATTGTGGTTTCGATTTGTATTTCCCCAATGACAAGTGATGTGGAGCATTGTTTCAAGTGCTTGTTGGCTATGTGTAGGTCTTTGGAGAGATGTCTTCTGCCCATTTCTTGACTAGATTGTGTTTTTTTGGATGTTGACTTTGATAAATTCATTATTTATCGTGGATACTAGCCCATTATATGATATGTCACTTGAAAATATCTTCTCCCATTCTGCAGATTGCGTTTTAGTTTTGTTGATGGTTTTCTTTGCTGTGCAGAAGTTTTTTATCTTGATGAAGTCCCAATAGTTCATTATTGCTTTTGTTTCCCTTGCCTTCATAGATGCGTCTTACAAGAAGTTGCTGTGGCCAAGTTCAAAAAGGTTACCCATGTTCTCCCTTAGGATTTTGATGGATTCCTGTCTCACATTTAGATCTTCCATCCATTTAGATTTTATCTTTGTGTATGGTATAAGAAAATAGTCCAGTTTCATTCTTCTGCATGTGGCTATCCAATTTTCCCAATGCCATTTATTAAAGAGACTGTATTTTTTTCCATAGGATATTCTTTCCTGCTTTGTCAAAGATTAGTTGACCAGAGTCGAGGGTCCATTTCTGTGTTCTCTATTCTGTTCCATTGATCTACGTGTCTGTTTTTGTGCCAGTGCCATGCTGTCTTTGTATATAGCTTGACGTCTGGCATTGTGATGCTCCCAGCTTTGGCTTTCTTCTGAATTTAGAGCCTATCTTAATCTAGTATGAGCTCATCTTAATTTGATTACATCTGCCAAGATTTTATTTCTGAATACAGTCACATTCATAGGTTTCTGTGGACATGAATTTTTGTAGAACATTACTCAATCTACCACATGAAGTACTTTTGTACCCCAAGATCACAAAAAATATTCACATACATATTGTAGGTATATATGTATTTTTATATTACTCTTTAATCCATCTGTATCTCCATTGTTTCCCGATATAATCAGTGTTTAATTATTTAGGCTAGAGTACATTATCTTAAAACTTGAGCTTTTCCACTTTTTTCCAGTAGTAATGGAAATGTAAAATAGCAAATATTCCATTTAAATAATTTTCACAGAGAGAGACAGAGAAATAAGAAAAATTTAAGAGGACATTTGATGACCCAGAACATAACCAAGAAATACCAACCTTGCCCAGTGCAAAATAAATGCTCATCACTCTTGGAAATCTTCATACTCATCTCTTTCTCCTAAGCTAAGATTTACATAGTTTTATGAAGATGAAATCACACCCTGATTTAGTGCTCAGCTGAACAGAAGATGCTTGTAGTACAAGAAGCCCTTCGGCATTTTTTGTCTTCTATTACATCACATGTTTGCTTTCATGTCATATTTTCCCTCAGATCTGGCTTTCAGATGAACACTCCACCCAGTGCTCTGGCTTTCTTCATTTCCATATTGTCCCTCCTCATCCTGGGGTGGATACATGGGCAGAACTCTGCTTGTTCTCCAGATACTTTTCTAGGTCACATTGGATTCTTTAGTGATCTTCAATTATACTAATGTTTAATGGGTTTCCTCCTTGGATTGCCTTGCTGGTTGTGTTATGTCACAGTTTGTAATGCCTTGTCCTTTGGTTCTCCACAATACTAAAATACTAAAAGACCAAATATTTTGGTCTCTCAGATTAAAATCCTCTCTATTCTGTCTGAAATGTCTGTGCATAGACTGGTATGCTAATTTATCACACACCTGTTATTTTTTTCTAGAGATTTGTGTACTTTGAAGATTTTAGGTGGTTCCATATTCCATTAAAACCTATTGTATTGAAGAAATTTCATCCACTGCAATAATTTCTGAATTGTATAACTGCCAATTAAACATAAGATTTAAGCTTGTTCTTCAAACCAATGCATACATTTGATATTAATCTACATAACAGTAAAATTGGAAGAAATTATTTTTCAGTCAGTGACTAAATACACACCAGGGAAAATTCTCCTTCTGGATCTAGACTTCTGGATGCTGGAAAGAAATAGAACTTAAATCAATAAGCTAATATTTAATTATATAAATATTAAAACAACACAAGAAAAAAACATTTCTGACAGAATGAATCACTCTGTCAATAGCTTTTAACTCTTATATAGCTTAGTTTAAAATGTAAGTGGCTAAGTAATATTAAGGCATATGGATATTAGAACTCTTTGGGTGTTCATTATTTCATATATAAATATATCTAAGCATTGTTATCTTTAGACATAAAGTTTACAAATGTATGGGTTCTGAGAGAGACAATCTATCCTAAATAGAATATTTAGTCTAGAGATATTAACAAATTTCTAAAGGCTTTGTCCTGTAACCAGATTTCTGAAGGCCCAATCATCATCATGACCCATAGATTCCATTTATCTAACAAATAATTATTTAACTCTGCTATGTGCCAGGTCTTGTTCCAGGGGTTAATGAATGAAACAAAAAATAATTCCTTGCTCTCATAGAATTACTGTATGGTAGATCTTCTTTAACCCAAACTGCAAATTCCAATATCTCTTAAGACTAATGTTCCAAAGAGCATGTTAGGAACACCAGAAATAGACTTTTTTTGAGATCTGATAAGAACAGCATTTTTTGATGCAGGAATATATATGAGATCTTAGTCATATAGACACAGGTTGTGAGAAGGAATAGGGCCTATACCAGGATTTTAATAACGTGGAAAAAACTATGTAAGGTAGGGTATTACTGCATTGGGGTGAGATGGTTCCATATGAATATTTGTTAACTCAAAGAAAGGTCTCTATAGTAGTTGGATGAGTACAGTTCATTAATGGGGGTGGGGTGGGGTTAAGGTGGCACTGCATGACACAAATTAGCTGGTTTGGGATCACACTTTTTTGAAATTCTAGATTCTAGGTAAGAAAAGCACCAAACCAAATACTGTGTTCACCTGTTTGGTTCACCAAACCAATTACTGTGTTCACTCCATTGAATCTTTTTGTCTAACAGTGAAATGCTAAATGACAGGAGAAAGCCTCTTCATAAACAATAATGATTTGTGTCTGCTGTCAGCTGTGAAGCCATCTAAAAACAATTCCTTCCCATCGCCTGGCTCAGCCGAGCAGCTGCCATTTCTCTGGCCTAGCTTGTACTGTTGCAGAGCTGAGCAACACAAACATTGGTGGTGCACCTGCTGCTGGGCCTGCCAGAACGATGGTGGTGCCATCGCTCAAGCCAGAGGAACGGGACCATAAAATATAGACGCTCGCCCTTGCTAGCTCAGCTGTTCTCCCCAGTGCTCTCTCCTGCCAGACCAACAACCAGTCCAGTTTGCCTCACAAATCCTTTGCCGGCAGGACTGCACTGAGATATAGCCTTGTTTACTATACCCGGGGAAGGGAGGCAAGTCTTTGACCGTGGTCATCTCTTCCTTGGTGACCTTCTTCACATCCAGGCTGCAACCATCACTCCTCTTGTGATGACTCCACCAAATCATTAACTTGAGTTTAGAATCCTGGAACTCTGGTGCTGGAAGTAACCCTTGAAATCATCCAGACTCCCTCCCAAATTTTAGAGATGAGAAAACTGAAGCAACAAGATGTTAAGTGATTTTTCCAAGCGTATACAAAGAAAGGGCTAGTAAAACCAAGATTACAACCTGGACCCTTGACTCCCAATCTCGTGCTCTCTCCACCTCTCCTTGTTTTACCTGCTGCTTCCCACAACAGCTCATCGCTTCCCCTTATTTTGATTTCTGTAGCCATTTCTGTGTTCCAGGTGATCATTTTTACATGCTTTTGTAATATTTTTCTGGCTGATATCCTACCTGCATTCTCATATTCATTGTAAGATAACCAGTGCAGATTACATCTCTAAAATATTTATAAGAGCTGTCTTTCATGGTTTCTTTATTGCCTCAACTTAGGTCTAAAGTGGATCCAACCCACTGTGTCTGCCTACATCCAGTTCCCTGTTCTTGGAATGCTGCTCATGTTTTTCTATTTTCTGTTCCTTCTACTTGGAAAGACTACCCCCTATCTCTGCTTATCAATATCTACCCAGCTTTCAAAACTCAAATCAACTGTCATCAACTCCATCTATTATTCCCCACATTGACTGTGACCTCTTCCTTCTATGCTTTCCTATGATATTTAATTCTCTCTTTCACATAGCAACCAACCCCACAGTATAGTTACTAGCATATGTGTTTTATTCCTTCAAGAAGACTTTAAATTTTCCCATGCCTGAGATTCTCTCCTATACAGTCTTATACCTGCTACACCCCCAAAAGTGCCTTAAATATGGTGGATGCTGAGTTGAATGTCATAGTATTTGAGCAAAATCTGACAACAGTATAGTCTCTTAGCTTAGAAGGTTCATTTTGATTTTATAATCTATATTCATAGCTCCACCATGTCTTGGAATTAGAAATCAAAGCTTAAAAAGTGGGATTTTTTTGTTTCTTATTTTTTTTTAATTTTTCAACAAGCATTATCTTTTTTTAAAAATGTGGTAATTGCAGTAAAATACACAATAAAACAAAATAAGATAAAACCTACTATAGTATTAAATACATTTGTATTGTTATATAACCATCATCACCGTCGATCTCCAGAACTCTTTTCATTTTGTAAAACTGAAATTCCATACCCACTAAACAGCAGCAACTCTCCATTCTCCTCTTCCTTCAAGCTCTGGAAACCACCATCCTACTTTCTGTTTTTATGAATTTGGCTTTATGAATCTAGGTGCCTCGTGTAAATGAAATTATACAGTACTTGTCTTTTTGTGACTGGTTACATTCACTTAGCATAATGTCCTCAAGCTTCATTCATGTTATAGCATGTGTCAGAATTCCTTTCTCTTTAAGGGTGAATAATATTCTATTGTGGGTTTACGCCACATTTTATTTACCCATTCATCCATGAAGGAACACTTGGATTGCTTCCATCTTTTGGCTGTTATGAATAGTACTGCTATGAACATAGGTGTACAGATATCTCTTTATGACTCTGCTTGCAATTCTTTTGACTATAACCCAGAAATAGAATTGCTAGGTCATACTCTATTTTTAATTCTACTTTTAATTTTTGAAGGGACTGCCATATTCTTCTCCACAGCATTTGCACCATTTTGCACATTTGAAAGTGAGATGCTTTAAAAAAATCTTCCAAAAGCCTAAGGTGTAACAGAATACCTGAAGTAGAAAATATGAGATACTGCAGTCTATAATCCAAGCTGCTTCAGTCAGATGAGTCACAGCTGGTGTTTGGAAACCAATTCAATGTGAAGAATACAACCCATAGCCCTGGAGTTCCTGAGCCTGGCTGCGCCTAAGAATCTTCCCACCAGAAATCCTGAGCTAGAACCTCTGGGAACCTGCAGTCACATAGAGCTCCTCCAGTGGTCATCTGGCCTGGGGATATGTGGAGAGTTTTCTCATGGACTATGAATATGCTCACAAACTTGTTTTGCTAATGGCATTGGGGCTGGGGGAGTGGAACAATGAGTTAGTATTTATTTTAAAATATTACTTGTTTAGATTCATATTCATGGCCATACCTTGGGACAGGACCCCTGCATGTGCCCAGTTAACTCCAGAGTGGTGGGGCAGAAAAACCAGATCCAGGGGGATGCACTATGCGGCCATACCCAGCAGGGAAGAAGTGAATGGAATAATAGATGAGTGTCTGAGAAATCAGTGGCTATGGATTTGATTGGCTCTCTACACGGTGGATGGAAGATGGTCGAAGAAGGAATGTAACAGAGAATCCAAGGGTGGGCAGAACTTGGAAAATGAGTAGTTGGGAAACAAGTTGGAATTGGGGAATTCTATCAGTAGGGAGCAGGGGCAAGACAAAATAGAAGGTAAAGGAGAAAGATCCTTGTCGAGGGAATGAGGTATTTAGAAGCTCACAAAATCAAGAAATCAGGCATAACTTAAAAACTAGGCCAATGTTAAAGGTGACATCCCTCTCTCCATAATTTCTTTATTTTGTCATCCTTTCATCTATGCAGTGACAATCGCTGTAGGCTTTCTTAGTGCTTGGCATCATTATTCTGGGTCCAGAGTGCTCTCCTGGAATCTTCCAGTTCCTACTGCTCAGTCTCACCACAGACTATTGTTACTAACACCCTATAAACTAGTCTATTCATTTACATTAAGTACTGTATTTTCCAAGAAGTCCTAGTCTGTAAATAAAAAAATGGACATTCTTTCAGTAGACATTTCAACCATATCATTAGAAAGGGCATTTCAGTCCTCACCATTGTTTTGATTTCTAATTTTGCACACTCTTGATTAATCTAGGGCACCATTACCCGGCCAGTAGAACTTTTTCCCTGATGTTTTTTTTTTTTAACTTCTCTCTCCCGTGTCCTGTTTTATGGACTTTCGTTGCTCATTAATGTGTGGATAGGAGTAGGAAAATAAGACAAAAATCAGTTGTTTTGCCTACTTTTTACTAGATGGTTTACTAGATGGTTTACTAGATGAGGAAATTAGAACTGTGAACTAAAATTAAGGTCTTGAATTATCTAAAGATTTCACTCACTCTTGTTATCCCTAACCCCAGGGAAGAACTCTCTGTTTACTACCACGAGGAAGGAAGAGCTTCATGCAAGAATACAATTCAGTTGCAAATGCTTCCTGCCAATTTTGAACAAGCATAAATTGTGTTTACATCTTGAATATTTAGGTTAGCCATCTTAATTTAAAATATGCTTCCTATAATTTCACCACTTATGTATTTGTTAATTAAACTGGCAATGTTATAAAAGTAAAATCGAGTTTCAGTTTAGTTTTGCAATTAAATTCTTCAGCACCCAAAACAATTTTATAGCTAAGTATAAATACAGAACATTCTTTGAATAGCTAATCATCAGTACCTAAATTAGGCGAGTGTTTGGATATTCCTTCAATCTTCTAATGGAACATTATTTCTGACTTTAACTGATAAGGGGCTAACTTACCTGCCCCATGGTAAGTAACTCACCAATAACTTTAATTGCACCCATTATTCCCTCTGAAACTGTGCTCTTTTTTTCCCCTTGATTTGTATTATCTTCATGACATCTTGGTTGTTAAATAGGTGTTTAGGGTTATCACCTCTGAGAGTTTCTGTGGAAGACATTCAATGCACTGCAGATAGAAAATACTTATTCTGCTCTAATCTTTGTTATCCTAAGCAAAAATTTAATATACAAATTCAACATAGGTGCCTTATAATAACAACATGCAACATTAATATTATGGCTGACACATCTTTCTATTCCAGTCCATTATTTTCCAAAGTTATTGTAAGCAACCCTAGTCCACATGATGCTCCACAAAAAGTGGTTCTGAAGTAGAGTTTGGGAAATGTTGCACTGCTTTCACACATTTGAAGAGGTCCAGACCAATTAGTGTATTATAGATTTAGTAGACTTGCTGTAAAGTAACCTTATAACTTTATTCAAGTCTTTCCCATGGTTATTCAGAAAATCTTTTCCTCCTCCATGGCAAAAGTGTTCCCCAAAACACCGCTTTTTCTTCATGTTTAAGGCCAGTTTACTCCTCTCTGTGTCTCTACTATATGTCAAACATATAGCACAAAAAGACTGCCTTCTAATCAGCAAGTTATGTGCTAGCTTTAAAATACAGTAGATTCCCCATTAAATGGCATATTCTTTCATTCAGAAAATTGGCTAGGTTGACGCCTTACAAATAATGCCAGATGGTTAAAATTGGGGTGCTGAGGAAAAGCACAACAATGAAATATTCCTTGGGCTTTTGACATCTTCAATAAATTATAAGTCAAATGTATATATCCTTAAAAGTACTATTAGTTTCTTGTAGAAAGAACGAATGTTCACAAGGATGTGAGCATTGATATGTCTTCCCTCAGTGAGATGAGGGAAGCATTAGGTTCTATTGCTTTTTAGAGACCATCATTCTTGCCAGCGCATCTTCAATTTTTATAACTACAGAAGTGAGAGTTGTCTCCTTCTCTGTTTTGACTTTTCCTTAAACTGACACTCTGTTTCAACAGAAATTTGCTGTGTCCCTCTTACGTTTATGAGTTCTTACCACATATGGGACTGACATTTGCAAGAACCTTTGACATGTTAAGAGGACCCAGCCCAGGATGGGCATCAGCATCCATGCACTTCTGTCCCGTGTTTGCTCTTGTGAGTAAACAGACCCACTTAGCCTCTCACCATATTTTCACATATGGGAGCCAATCTCTGGGCTTGGGAAATAGGTTAACATCAAATGTAAAAGATGGAAGGCACCTCGGAAATTATCCAGTTCAGTAATTCTTAATGCTGGGCAGCTGGAACACAGATACATGAGCAAACAATATGGAAGGACCTAGCACATCAAAGATTTAGATTTAAGCGATCTAAGGTGGAGTCTACCGCCTGGGATTTAATATTTTCAAAAAGTCTCCATTGAGGAGGGGAGCGAAATGTGCAGTGTGGGTTGAGAGCAATTAATCTTAAACTTCATTTTATGAGTGAGGGATTTCTTGAGCAGTTAAGCAATTTGCTTGCTTACCGCTGCAAAATTAATTAACTCATTTGAATCAGAACCCAGATCTTCTGATTCTTAACCAGTGCACTCCTGTCACATGGAGCGGCCTCTCCTCACCACTCTCCTTAGCTGTGTGACCTGGGCAAGTCATACAACTCCTCTGTTACCTTGTCAGAGAGGTTACTTGACAAGAACCATCGCAGGATCAAATAATCAATGGAAAACATGCCTGTGCAAATTTAGATGGCATTGCTAATTCATTATAAATGACCCCAGCCGCGTTGTTCATTTGCACTAATTAGTGCGATGCTTCCCATCAGCTTTCACTTGGAAAAGTGCTTTCCTCAATTTGTGTTTGAAGTCTCTTGGCATGTTATTCACATCCAGATCCAGTATCTTTCCTGAAGCTACACAGTGGTTTTTACACATCTGTCCCAACATCCAACCCACTCTGGGATGCAACCCCTTGGTGATAGTTTTTCCAAAGAAAACAAAAGTAAGAATGCTTAAATAAATGTTCTACCTCCATGTCCTGGACTATGATGGTGCTTTGAGATTCCACAAAATAAGAAGCAAGAGCAAACAGAGAGTGTTTTCTCTACGCCTTCCCAAGGGTACCCAGCCAGCAGCCTTGCCCCTTTGGAGTGGCATATCTGCTTTCCCCACCTGTCCCTATGAGCCCAGCACAGCAGGTTCCCCACTGTTGTCTCCATGTCAGCTTGAGCTTCCATCCTCAGTGGGTCTGCTCTGCACCCCCAGGAAAGGTACAGAAGAGGAGAGAGGAAGGCCACCCATGGGGTTGTATGCCAGGACCGCCACTGTGTCTCTGCCGAGCAGATGGGCTGGGTTGCCTTGATGCTGGAGCTCTAGGTGGTTCTTGGAGTGCTCTTTAGACTCCTGACATCACAAGAGGCCAATGGGGATAGTTAGGTTGTTCAGCAGGTGGCTACTACTCTAAGCTCTCAACTACTATCCTGGAAAAAATGCAGAAAGTACCACTGACAAATGCCAAACTGGTCTCCGGGTAACAGACCCAGATACTGCCCTTATTTCTAGGCCTTGAGGATTTTAACTTGATGTCCCACTGGGACCTACAGGGTGCCTGTCTGGTCCTCATTATCATGAATAATTGAATGTTGGAAGTATGTCCGAGGGCTTCTAAGGACATTGTTTTTCACCTACCATAAAGTGATGGCAGTCTGTAGGAAAATCATTTCATGGAAGGTCCCTAGAACGTGCTGATCTAAGCAACCAGCAGCAGTCTCTCTAAATCAGTCATGCCATGGTTTCAGCCTAATTACTGGAAGTGGTGTTCCAGTTAAAGTCAGTAAATACCAAAAAGTTAAGTTTTATTGCAAAACAGATTACAGTCCCAGTAAAGATGCTGTATATGAACAGAAACGTGCTGGTTACAGATGTCCACCAGGCCCAATCCTAAGTGATATAGATGATAGAACAAAGGGGGAGGGTGCCCACAGTAGTAAGGACAGATGCTCCTAGCAAGGCATCACAAATCTAAATCAAACCTAAATGCTCACAAATGGTATGCTGTGACTGGGTGGAATAAAATCAGACAGACTCAATTTTTAAAACAGCTTTACGTGACAGTCTTCTCCAGGAAAAAAAAGGGGGGGGGGTAGTGGCTCCATTTTTAATCCAATGCCTGTTTGAAAGCCTTCATCTACAGCTCTGCTATGCCTTGCATAGAACAGGCGCCCCGTGATGTGAGCTCAATGAATCCTGTAAATAGGAAGAGGAGAGAACCTGTTTCAAAGAGCTTTCTGAGTTTGTTGCTCAGCATTCTCTGCCTCCAAACTACAGAGGGGTTAAGTCCAGTGACCAGCAGGGGAAGAGGTGATTGTTTCCTAACTTCTGTCCGGTACCTTTAAGCAAAACTGGTATCCTTTGCTGGGAGTCTGAACTATTCATTTATTTCTTAATTTCCAACCTTTTCTCATATAGGGGGAGATAATAATCTCTTAGATCCTGAGGATCTGTTAGGCCTTTTATCCTCAGGCTGTAGGCCCCTTGAGAGGTAACTGTATTTCTTTCATAGCATAATAAGTGCTCAACAGATAATTGTATATTCACATTAGATGTATGTCTTATTCAATGGCCTTGCCAATGAGGCCACTGTCAGCCAATAGACTTTTCAGTGCCTACCCTTATATTCTGGATGCTTTCCCATCTATACAGATGGGCTTCATTTCTCTTTTAATCTTTCCCCCATCCTCCTTCCTGGTGTCCTCCTCACCCCACATCCTTTTCCACAGCGTATGGGTCTAGTCTGACTGCTTTGGGGGGAATTAACTCCACCCTCATTGATAGGATTCTAGGGCTCACCGTGAAGATGTATCTAGGTAACTTTGAAATTTTTTTCTGAACTTCTAAAAAGGATGAATGCCTGTGCCTTCCTCCTGAATTATTTTATTACAAAATTAAGTTTTCTGTAAATGAATCTCACGTATATCAAGCTGGATTGATCCAAATCCTTGGTTCAAGACACTGTCACTATTGGCTCATGCCTAGCCTCATCTTAAAACTTTTTGCTTATCTATTTAATAACATAATGAGCCCTTGTGAACACACTGCCTGACACGAACCTTGGAGCATTGCCAGTAACTTAAATCAGCCTGTGTGTTCCAGTTCCCGCCTCCAATGCACAGGAGCCACTGTCCTGCTGAAGTTTGTCTTTATCTATCATCCCCAGGCTTTTGGAAATGTGGCTTTTATCACATATATGCCGAAATGATATATTGTTTAGTTTAATTGCTTTTTGAACTTTTTGGAAGGGATATCCTGTTGTCTGAGGTACTCTCGCACTTGCCTTTGTCACTCAACACTACCTTCCCATGATTCACCAGTGAATCTCCTTTTACAGCAAAACAGATTTATCTTTAAACGCAATAAAAAAAAAAGAAGAAGAAGGAAAAAGCCTCAAAACCAAAGCAACAAAAAACAAAGCTGCTACCTAAAATGCTTATATATTCTCCCACTATGAATGGTAGGTCCCTGAATTTAGGTTATGTTAAATCAGAAGACCACTTGTATGGAATAATATATAGAGTAAAATGTCACACTTTGTCTCATTTATTCTAAGTAACTTCAAGGAAGGCTAACACAAAAATAACTAACTCATTAATGTTCATCTATGAGTCATGTTGCTATTCCCTAATACTTTCTATCAAGTTGTTACATGATGTAGGATACAAAAAATATTTTTACTTCAATATATGCTAAAACTCACGGTGTATATTTTTAATATGATGCTCAATAATAAGGTTCAGAGGATTTCTCCTGTTATCCTCATATCTAGCTCTTCCAGATCATGAAAATACATCTCATAAAGGTTATTTCTTTTGCCATTTCTTACTCAGACAATAGCAAACACCTCTCAAAATTTTCTAGATAAGTTTTCTAGGTTCCACACTGTAACAACTCTGAATTAAATTCCCTGGAGTCTTTAGGAACTGCTCACTGGAACTTAGTCTTTGAATCTTCTAAGACTTGGCCATTAATAATCTAAGCTGATACTTTCACTCAGTAGTTACCCAACTCACCACAGAGCTGCAGCATCAAATCAATCTGGCCCCAGAAGTCCACTCTGCAGGCCCAAAAGAGCTGGACAACTCCTTATTCTCCAGCTAGAGGATTTAGACCCTCACACACCAGATCTCTCCTGCCAGGCTATTTGCACAGCAGCATGGAGTCTTGGTTTAAAAAAAAATTAAGCTTTAGGAGCTGCATGAGAGATGAGTCTGAGACATCAGAAATAAAAATATAGGATGAATGGTTGAAAATATCCAAATTCTAGTTCTTTCCTTGGTAATGTATAGAGGAAATCTCTAAACTACTAAGCAAAGGCTATGATTCTAATGAAAGAGGAAAGGTTTCTTCATTTCCCATGACCTCAAAGAGCAACTGTAGTTAAGGAAGCAAATTTGAAATGAATTACTTTGGTTATATGATTGTACTCTTCTTGTATGTTTGGCCAAGATACCCACTGAACATTCAACATTCTAGTGCGTGCTGGAGAGGACACAAAAAGAAGGATAGAAACTAACATTTATTTCATGCCCAGCCCTGTGTGAGACACTTCTCCTTTACAACTGGGGTAACTGGTACCCAGACAAGTTACCTAATTGCCATGCTGTATTACAGTGTTAGCACCAGGTCTGAGTGCAAACTCCATGTTCTCTCTATAATTTAATTGCCTACTTTTAAGGAATTTTAGACTCTGAGGATAAAGGCACAAAACAAAATAAAACAAAACACCCAATTTTGACGGCCAGGAGACTGGACAAGATTATCAATGGAATGAAGGAAATGAGGTAGAATGCTCATAAGGAGAAATTCAGGATTCAAGTTCAAGTTAATAACCATCATGGAACAGAATAGATTTGTTAGGGGGATGGTTTTATTAAAAACAGATTTTAAAGAAATTGATCTGATTACAGCAGTCGCAATTTGATAGCTGTGGCCATAGGAATGGAGAGAATGTATATCATAGGAGGGTCTCTCTCTCTCTCTCTTTTATTTTTAAATTTCCACATGTTGGCTAGAACATGGTACATGGTAAATAAAGGTTTATTAGATGAAAAATGGAGATATTGTGAAGGAGGGCATGGCATAACTCAATAAACATATATCTAGTCATTCAAAAAGATGGAGAGAATCATCATGCTGTTGGAAGAACTGGGGAAATAGCTAACGTACAGTGTCAGCTATTAGCTATGTGTGGTTCTAAGTGCTTTTACCTACATTGATTCAATCAACATACATAACAAACCTGCGAATAGATGCATTATAATCCCTGTTACACAGGTGGGCACAGGGAAATCGATGTCTTGCCCAGATTGACATGGCTACTGAGTGGTAAAGCCAGGACTGGAACCAGGCTGTCAGGCTGCAGTCTCCATCTGCATCTCTATGCATGAGATGTGATGCACAGAGACTAGGGCAGAGAAGGTCTCTTCTCCTTTTGACTCAGAAGGGAGGGTAGATTTTTGGAAAGGAGCAAGACATATAGGTGAACTGTGGATATGCAAGTATGCTCTGCCTGCGGTAAAAGGGAATACTCTAGGGGCTTACTCAAATACTTCATAACTTCAATCAATACCGCAGAGCTGGGCACTGGTGAAAAACAGCACTCACCATGGGTACAATGTTCCTCCATCCTCCCGCTGGCTAGAGCTTTTACTTGGTTAGGCTCTGGAACACATTACACTGGCTCTAGTTTTATGAAATGATTTGAACACATCTCTAGCTTTATTTATATGTTTTTTCATGTCAGTTTGGGCTGCAATAACAAATTACCATGGGCTTAAACAACAGACGTTTATTCCTCACAGTTCTGAAGGCTGGGAAGTCCAAGGTCAAGGTGCCAGCAGATTCGATGTCTGTGTCTGGTGAGAGCCCTCCTCCTGGAGGCTTCCTTCTCCTGCTCAGGATATAATCTCATCTCTGGCTATCTCAGACTCAGAGATAATCTCTCTTGTAGCTCTTCTTACTCATGAATGAATCCCATTCATTAGGCCTCCACCTTCATGATCTATAATAATGCTAAGCACACTGCGGTAGATGCTGCTAAATGCAGGCATTCCTCTGCATCTAGATCTAATATATTCTAGTTCATACTCGAGTGGACTCTTCATGATATGCCTCAGGGAAGGTCTGTTTTCATCCCTGGAGCTGGGCATTCAGGGGGGCCCTTTCCATTATGTAACTCCCAACCTTTAACTTTGATTTTATTTTTTAAATTAGTTTTCTCCATTTCCTTTGCTGTCTCTTTATAGAATTCATATATTAAGGATTTGGGGGACACTGGGGTGGCTCCATTGGTTAAGCATCTGCCTTTGGCTCAGGTCACGATCCCAGGGTTCTGGAAAGAAGACCTGCTTCAGGCTCCCATCTCAGCTGGGAATCTGCTTCTCCCTCTCCCTCTGTACCCACCCCCCACCCCATGCTTTGCCTGGAGTGCTTGCTATCTCTCTCTCTCTCTCTCTCTCAAATAAATTAAAAAAAAATCTTTAAGACTTTGGGATCTCCTCAAGGGCCCTCTAATTCTATTCCATTTTATTCACTGTCACTATGTTTTCATTTCACTTTGGGGGGGGGACTCTTGAACATTATATTTTATGTCTCCTTCTGAGCCTTACATGTCTGCCATCACAATTTTAATTTCTACGGATTTTTCTTTGTTCTCAAAAGTCATCTTTATGGCATTTGGGGAATCATGCATTGCATAAATCGTATTTTGCTGAGGCTATCAATGACAGCTTTTCGGGAAAACTTTTATTTGCTCATGATTGCTTGTTTTTGTATCTATCATTTATGTTGAAGGCTTTTCCACAGGTTTTGAAGATCTGGGCTCTTTGCTCACATTTAAGGTGAGAGCCCATGGTGCTTGGGCAGAGCCTGGCAAGGGTGGGACTCCCTGCAGAGAGACTGGCTGTTACATCCCCTAGAGATGAGCTTCAAACACCACCAGAAAGGTGTCTGCTGGGCTGAGCCTGTGGGAGCTGAGTGTGGAAAACAGCTAGGTATATAAGTGATCAGTCATGGATATAGTACCCTAACCTGCTGGTCTACCCTCTCTTTAGATTAGACCTCCAGTCTCCTCCTGCTTATGTGGGAAGAGGCTGAAATCCAGGCTATATACCTATAGAAGATCAATCTGGGGACCTAAATACTTCTTCAGCTGAACTTCAACCAACCTTCAGATATGAGCAGCAGAGAAACCTCTCATGCTGAGCCTCTGAGAGGAGTGTGTGGTGTACTTCAGGCTGACCGGCCTCTTCTCCTACTGCTGGTTTATGCTGTGGCTCTCTCAAGATTCGGCTAAGTCTTCCATCTGCTTTCTATTTTCTAGTATTTGTTGTTTCACCTCCTCCATTTTCTTAGGCTTCATGGTTTATACAGTTTTAAAATATTCCTTTTGCCAAAATCCAGTCCATTTTTTTCTCAAGATCAAGAAGGTAGTGTATGAGTTCTACTTGCCATTTTTACCCGGAAGTTTTCTTTCCTTATTTTTAATGGTGTGGAGATCTTGCAAAGGAAAGACATCATTTAGTTACTGACATAGAACACGTGCAACCCAGATTTGACAGCATCCCAATAGGCAACATCTCTTCAGGCTTCAGACTCACCTTGAAATAGGACCCAGCTCTAACCCACATTCCTCACAAGCCAGTTGAACTCCATGAAGCCTTAGTGATCAATGTCTCACTGTGTTCATATTTTCAACTGAAAATACATTGTAGCAAGTGATGCAAGAAAAACCAAAAAATGAAAGTATTAATATGTTCCATGAAGAAAAAAAAATGGTACTGACTTGGAAATAAGATAGAGATTATGGATAGGACTAATAGAATGGGCAGATGTGTTTTGACAGTGATTGTCGGATGGAGTAAATGAAAGAAGCTCAAAGCCTCAGCAACCACAGGTCTGAGAATGTCTCTGGGAGGATGTATAGGGATATTGGAATATGACGGCTGAGGAGCTGAGTGAACATGTGGCAAGGCACACTTTATTTATAGTATAGGACCCCGAAATCCGTGGCTGACTTATTTTAGCTCTTTTATGCTAATTTTACATTCTAATTATTCATGGCTGATATTTAGGAATACAATTGATTTTGGTATAAGCTTAAATGCAGCCACCTTTCTAAATTCATTTACCAGGTTTGTCTATTTAATTGTAGATAATTTTGAACTTTCTCCATAGACACACATGCTATCTGCAAATAATAATTCATTTCTTCTTTTTCTATCTTTATACTTTTAGTTGTTGTTTTTTCTTGTTCCATTGCACTGCTAAGGACCTCTAGTTCAATGTTAAAGTAACAATTGCAGATATCTTTTGCTCCCCATCTCCAGAGGAAAATTTTCAATATTTCAGCATTATATATGTTGTTTGCTATAGATTATTGCAGATAATCTTTTATCAAATTAAAAAGGTTCTCTACCATTATTAGTGTGGTACATTTTTGCATTTTGGTTTATGTTGTTTTGCCTTTTGAGCATAAATGGTTGTTGGGTTTTATCAAATGCTTTTGCTCCATCTGTTGAAATTATAATTTTTCCTTTTTATTTTGTTAAAATGGTGAATTACAAAGGTTGGTTATTTTTTTTCAAAGATTGTTTTCTTAAATATTAATACAAATTGGTATTCCTAGAATAAATCAAACTTAGTTTTATAGTAGGGATTCAAATTGCTAATATTTTGTTGAGATTGTTCATAAATCTCTCATGAAGTTATAATTTTTCTTTATTTTAATATGCTTTTTCAATTTTACTATAAAGGATACAAGTAGGGGATAAGGAAATCAGTTTATTCTTTCTCTAGATGAGTTTGTATAAAATTGGTATTTTTTCCTTTTTAACTGTAAGAATTGTTGAAGCTATCTGAAATAATTTTTTTGTGTGTGGAAAGACTTCTAATTGTACAGTCAATTTATTTAATAACAGCTATTCATATTTTATAATTTTTAGTCAGTATTGGTAATTTCAGTGGGGGATTTTGTCTTTTTCATCTAAATGTTTTAATGTACTGACATATAATTTTTCATATCTGTATCTATATATACTTTATATAAGATCTGTAGTGCCCTCTCTCTCATTTTTGATATTGGTAAATTGCTCTTGTCTTTTTTTTCTTAATCAGTTTTATTATATGCCAAATAATTTTATTAGTTTTTTCAAATAATCAACTTTTGGCTTTGTTGTTTTCATTAATAATACATTTGTTTCCTATTTCAGGAGTTTCATTCTTATCTTAATTTATTTCTTTTTAAAAGCTTTTTTAAAGATTTTATTCATTGATTCATGAGAGACACAGAGAGAGGCAAAGACATAGGCTCCCTGTGGGGAGCAGAACTCAATCCTAGGACCCCGGGATCACGACCTGAGCCAAAGGCAGATGCTCAACCACTGAGCCACTGAGGTGGCCCTTGATTTATTTCTTATTGTTTTGAAAAACTTTTAATTACAATATTTAGACCATTTAGATTTAATGTAATTATTGAAATGTATGGGTTTATATCTATATCTTACTATTGTGTCCTTTTAGGTCCACTCATTTTGCCTATTATTTCTTCTCTCCTTGGGTTAACCTTTCTGGTCTTTTTTCTTAACTTCTTGAGATAGTTACTTAAACTATTATTTCTCAGCCTTTCTTTATTTCTAATACATACCTTTAAGCCCCACATTTTCACCTGTACATAGCTTTAGCTGCATTACTCAAGTTTGAATATATTATATTTTAATTATTTTGTTTGAAATTATTCCTAAATTCTGATGTTATTTTTTTGATCCATGGGTTGTTTTTGAGAAGCATATTGCTTAATTTTAGAACATTTGGTGAATTTTCTAGTCATCTTTTTCATCTTTATTTCTAGTTTAATGCCTGGTTGATAAAGTCTATGATGAGAGACTAAATTCTAAACTCAAAACTTTTAAACCTGGTTAAGACTTGTTTTATGGCCCAGCAGATATTCAATTATTGTCAAAATTCCTTGAGTATTTTGCTGCTTTGTATAGTGTTCTCTATATGTGAATTAAGTGCCATTTATTAATCATGCTGTTACAAATGATAAATTTTATTTTTTTTTTGGCCTGTTTTATTAGTATTGAGAGAGATGTATTAAAATCTCTTACCATGATAGTGGATTTGGTTATCTCTTCTGGTAATAACATCAATTTTTGCCTTACACATTTAGAAGTTATGCTATTAGATGCTTACAAATTTAGAGTTGTTACATCTTCCTAATGGATGACTTTTTATCTTCAAGAAATATCTCTTAATCTCTAATAATACTTCTTTCTCATGTCTACATTTCTCTATATTTAAGGTGTGCCTCTTATAAGTAATTTATAGTTGGGCTTCACTTTTTAAAAAATTCAATCTTTCTATTAATTAGGATATTTAGACCATTTATAATTAGTATGTGGGTTTCCATCTATCACTTTGCTATTCATTTTCCTTTTTGTTCTCTTATTTTATATCACTTTTCCATTGCTTTTTTTTCTTTCTTTTGAATTAATCAGATGTTTATTTTTCTCCTGAGACTTATACATGCATTTACTGGTTGTTAGTGATTTCTCTATAGAGATTATAATAGGCATGTTTAACTTATTAGGGTCCAATATAATTGAATGTTCTTGCCACATTCCAAAGAGTGCTAAGACCTTAGTAAACCTTAACTCCACTTATCTTCTTCTCTTCTTTGTGTTATTATTGTAATGCACTTCATTTTTAAGTATAGTATATGTATAGCATTAGATTTTTAGGTAGTATAGGTAAAATCTGTTTATTTCTTCTTATTTTAAAAATCTTTTCCTTTCTCTTTCTCTTACGGTTTCATCCTTTATGTTAACTGCTCTGGTACTCTTTCTAGTTTAGTGTTTGCTTTTAAAATTATCTTTTAGGGCAGCCTGGGTGGCTCGGCGGTTTAGCGCCGCCTTCAGCTCAGGGTTTGATCCTGGAGACCCAGAATCAAGTCCCACAGTCCCACGTCAGTCTCCCTGCATGGAGCCTGCTTCTCCCTCTGCCTGTGTCTCTGCCTCTCTTTCTCTGTGTCTCTCATGAGGAAATAAATAAAATCTTTTAACAATTTATCTTTTACTTCTAATTATTTCTTGAGTTCTGTCGCTTCATTTTTAATTTTTTTTCGTTCTGACTCCTATTGTTCTTTCAGCTCTTGTAATATGCTCTCAATTTCTAAAAGATTTTTTGAAATAGCATAATTTTTTGTTTTTAAATGTGTATGTAAACATTTACCTTTAATAATTTACTGCCTCCTATTTTCATGTGAATTTAATTTTTATGAACTTTTACAAAGAAGCAAACTTCAAGATAGATTTCAGGGTTTCTTTGTATGTTCTTGTGCATTGTTAAAAAAATTTGGCAGCTCTTTTTGAGATTTTGGAGCTCTATTTTCCTCCCTCGTTTTTATCTGGACCTTCTCTTCATCTCTATTGTCTCTGTCCTTAACTTTTATTCACATCTATTTTTTTTCTCCTCAATGTAGGGCTCTGTCATAAATAGAATCATAACTAGTCCATTTTGAGAGTTCTAAGGACTGGCCTGCTCCCTCCCTCCAGTCCTTATCACCAGACTGTGCTGCTATTAGATTGGGCAAAATCTCTCCTGGTTTCTCAAATTGGCATGCTGCACTTCTCACAAATGTCTGTGGGTTATGTGGGGACTCTCCAGTTCTCAGATCTGACCAATGTCTGGTGCTTTCCTATGTCTCCCTTCACATGGAAGCTGATAACTGGTAGGTCTTGTAGCTATTGGTAACCTCTTCCCATATTCTTGTATTTTGGAGTTAATGAGGATATTTTGTCACTTCTCTGTGTTGTTTGTGGGTTTTTTATGTTGGATCTAGTTGTCTCTCTTTTTAAAAAATATTTTATTTAAATTCAATTTACCAACATATAGTATCACACCCAGCGCTCATCCCATCAAGTGCCCTCCTTAGTGCCCATCACCCAGTTCCAAAAATCATGATGCCACCCCTGCTCCAATTGTCTCAGATTTCCTTAAATAAATTAATAGTTTAAATGTAGTTTTTTTTCTCTGAAATTCTTATGAATTATATGGACAGTTCCTCCAATTTGGAAACTTACCAACATTTTTATAATATCAAGATTTATTACAGAGAAGCTTTATTGCCTTGGGAAAAATTATAAAATGAATCCACAGTAATTTATAGTTGATTCACAATCTACAGATCATAAATTACTATCCAAAATGTGTTTTTAAATAAATTCTGTATTGATCTTTAGGATGAGAGAAATAACAGAAAACCCAACAATGTCAGCAACATTATTGCTGACAATATTTTCGAGTGTTTATATGTCCTGCAACACGTTCTTATTGGATTTATATAGATTGATTTATTTAATCCTCACACTGACCTTATAAGATAGAATTTATTAATATCTTCACATTGTGAATGATAAAACTGAGGTTAAATAGTTTGCAATAGTCACACAGAGGTTAAGTAGGTACCAGCCCATGACTCTATCTTCAAAGATGTACTCTCAGAAGGAAATATCACCCAAAATTGGTTTCGAGGGCAAATTTTGGGGCAGAATATTTTAAAAACTTAATGAGATTTTAAAAATTAAATATTTATATTATGTATTACTATATATTATATTTACATCATAAATATTAACATTAATATTTAACATTTAAAAATCTACATGGGGTTTACAGAACAGAGTTGAATGTAATCCTTGGTAATTCTGTATGTATCACCAGTTAAGCCAGAATGTTCTCCTTGGCACACAACTTCATCTCCTCTTGGCTTTTTCTACACTTATAACGATGATAGAAAATGGCATCCAAAGTTGGATGGTAGGGTGTCATAGCAACCTTAATTCGGTTACTTGATCCTGAGAACCAACATGTTTTCTGCCCGGTTTTCAAGATCGTGTAAAGACACGTTAGGCAAGCAGCAGGGACATCAATGTTCTCACCTCATTGAAACTCTGGGCTGTGCCTGCATAGCTACAAACTACCAAGATTTCAGGAGAACAACTTCTTTCTTGACTCATACAAATGGGTCTTGACTTTCAATATCAAAGGGTTAATTTAGACAGACATCAGAAACCAACTCAGGCCCTCAGTCAGAGAGAGAGCCAGGAAAGACTTCAGAACCAGGAGCTTCTCCTGCAAAAGCCTGCAGTCTGCATTCCATTCATCAATTCGTTTTCCTGGTATTTTTTACGGTTCTTAATTTGCCCCATCCCCAAACAGCCTAAGAGCAGATAAGAGTATTTTAAATATATATTTTCTTAAACTTTTTATTTTTTTTTAAACTTTTTAATAAGAAAGAATGTGTGACTTCTCATCTCTAAAAGACTTTTCAAAATGTCTAGGCTTTGAAGATTTAGAAAAATAGCAAAGCAAAGGCAATCAGGAAAGAATGGATAGACTCTTCTCCACTCTCCTCCACACCACTTCCCTTAGACAGCTCGGCTTATATCTACAGGTATTACAGACGTGTGCAAGATAGAGTTCCTAAAAGGGACCTTGGAGAGGAGAGGGTTCTGAGTGATGACATCAGCAAAGGAAGGAGGAGGTAACAATGTGAGTAAAATATCCACTGTGGTGCACCTATGGTGAAAATGTACACATTTCATTCATAGATTATGCCTTCTAATAAACTGCCACTCTAGGAATTTTATTTCTCTTCTTGTGTGTATCTTTCTGATACCTCAATATTTGGAAGGAATGGAGAATACATTGTCAGAAAGAAAATAATACTATTCATTGAGGTTACATCTAGCCAGAGGATGGAGCAAGACAACTTTTTATTTTTCCTCTTAAATTATCCATCACTCATACTGAAGCCATCTTATCTTAGCTCAGTGTCAAGGATTTTTCTCCTTTTCTGTGTCCCTCTCTCTTATTCACTGCCCCTGATAATCCGGGCTACTTTTTCACCCCTCTACCTCTACCCTAAAGTACTGGATTTCAGCTATGTCGTATCATCTGGATTTCCCACCTTTTTCTCATGCAGCTGGGGTGACTGAGTGCAGGTGGGAGGGCCTTAAATTCTTCAGATACTTTGCAGTAATATTTACAAGGTAAACATCCCCCCCCCCCCAATCTCTTATAATATGACTACCTTCCAGAATAATGCTAGGGCATTTTTATTATCTGGTTCTTTTACTTCACTGTGCCAAATATCTACTTCTATTGCTCTAAGTAGGCATGGGCAGCACTCAGATAAGTAAGCCAGCTCTTCCCCCTGCCCCACAATGAAGAGTTCAGGAGTAGAAGGAGAGCCCTTACTATCTGGTGCAGCCTTTGAAGTCATGCACAGGTGTCTTGTGTGTATGACTTGTTAAAGCTCACCAAATAGTGAATAATTTTCACAAAAGCTAGAAGATGCAGGTTGCAAAGTTTTTCCGAGTGGCTAATGCAAAGACCTGGAATAACACTAGTTAGGCAAAACAGACAATGTGGTCAAGATGGCAGAAAAACTGAATTAGGGTAGTGATTGACGGCACTAATAGCTGGTGATGGAAGCCATGAACAATTCCTTTTTCCCAGCGTCCCAGCTTTTCCAGCTCAGAGGTTTTCTTGCCTTTCACTGTGGGTGGACAATTTTTTTTTTAAGATTTTATTTATTTGGGAGAGATAGGGAGAACACAGAGGAAGAGAGAGCACAGAGGGAGAGGGAGAAGCACACTTTCCGCTGAGCAGAGAGTCCAATGTGGGGCTTGATCCCAGGACCCCTAGATCACCACCTGAGTTGAAGGCAGATGCCTAACCAACTGAGTCACTCAGGTGCCTCTGGACCATTTTATAAACTATTATGCAATACCACAATGTTAACATACAACAGTATATGTTAAATCCTTACCTGAGGAAGGTAATCTTTGTAAATTTGAAGGCAGTTTATAGTTAAAGGTAGTTATACCAAGTATGGAACATATAAATAAGCACAAATGGTAATAGAACACTCTTGAAAATGTGGTTCCTAAATATCCTATATTTTTCCTAAGACATATAATTGCATTATCTATGCTTTCTTCAGGAGACTGCTTCAGAAATAAATGTGTATTTAAAGTAACTGCTATATCTGAAGCTGAAAATAGTCTCCAAATCATCCCCTTTCTCTCCTCTCTCCTGAGTTCCAGGAGACTGAGGTAATATCAGTAGTGGAGACGCTCAGGTATGAGCAAGATACACATTTAACAAGTGCCACGAAGAAATGCTTGTTTGCTGTTTCACTATGCTCTTCAAAGTCAACTGGGATGGTGGCAAGGGGCAACTGTCTCACGACCCCTTACTTTAGTACAGAAAAAGATCCTCAGTGGTCAGAATTACTCACTTTATACAGGGTAATCATCAAAACATTTCTAAATATCATAATTCACCATTATAGAAGTTGTGTTATTAGAGAAAATAAAATTATTAAGCTAGAATAAGAGATCGGGCTGCCCAGAACTAACATGTCATAAGAATGCAGATGTTGCAGTTACCTGAACTTCCTGTTTCAAATGAAAAGAATAAGCTTTTACTGTTATATTAACAATCACGTAATCCTCTAAAGATGGCTTTTATGTCATGAAAGATTCAACATTTTCTATATTAGGAACATTTTTTTTTTTTTATTAGGAACATTCTTAAATTGGATCTTTCCTTTTATGAGTAGAGTGACATCTACTACTTCTGAAAGCTGCTCCTTTGGGGACGAATGAGCATAGTAGGCATGTATTGGTTGACCACTGCTTAGGGAAAACATTCAATTTGCTAAGCACTTTTCAATAAGCATTTCTGCACCACCTACTATATGCTGAGCACAGTATGACAAAATGAGTCAAAGATCCAGAATATGCCTTTCAGAAGAATATAAACTTTTTGGGAAAACAACAAATGTTGAAAGAAAGAAAGAAAGAAAGAAAGAAAGAAAGAAAGAAAGAAAGAACGAACAGAATATGGAGTAGACATAATAAATGCCATGGGAGAGACTGCAATGAAGAGACAAGGAATGTTAGAGGAGGCCTGGAACTTGGCAAGAAGGTAGAGAAGCCATTCTAAGCAAAACAGTAGAAGGCAAAAGTGCATGGCAGGTATGAACACAGTGAAGAGCCTCAGGAAATAAGGTTATTTCCATGAGGAAGGGTCAGATGATAAAAAAAAGTTTCCATTCCAGCCTCACCTCGGTGGCTCAGTCAGTTAAGCATCTGACTTCAGCTCAGGTCAGGATCTCAGGGTCCTGAGATCAACCCCCTCATTGGGCTTTGTGCTCAGTGGGGAGTCTGCTTGTCCCTCTCCCTCTCCTTCTGCCTATCTCCCCACTCACGCTCTTCCTTTCTCTCTCTCAAATAAATAAAAACGAAACTTAAAAAAAAAAAAAGAAAGTTTTGATTCCATAAAAAGGGACTCTTCAGTTGATCTCATAAACAGTGGAGTCATAATAGTAAAAATGAATCATGCAAGTGGGTGGCAGTGGCACATAGAACAGACTCAAAGATTAAGCATCAGCAAACATGAACATTTAAAGCAGAGTTTTTGCAGTAATACATCCATTACATGAGTAGAATCTATGGTGGTGGAATCCATGGGCTAGAAAGAAAAAACAAAACTGGATTGATTGAGGACAGGATTGAAAAAAATAAAATGCTGAAGATCACGCCCTAGCACAGGGCCTGACAGAGTTAAACAAAGGTTATTCAGTGCATGGTGTTTCAATAGGTGGTTAATAAGTAAATCTCAGATTCTGAGCCTGGGCAAATGAGACTCAAAGAGCCAGTAGTGTTACAAACAGCCTCACACTGGCTTAGCTGAGACCACACAAAATTGAAATTATGATCACTTAAGGTCAGTTCGTTTAATTCAGTAAATCCAGTTTTAAAAAATCCAACTGGTTAGTTTAGGGATACATAGAAGGGGCTGCTAGGTTCTCCATATTTCCCTTTTTGTCAACTCATTTTTGATGTTGTAGAGACCTAGGCCCATGAATGAAGAAGGATCAAGCCATATTAGGGTCTGTGGGATATGCTAACCTTTCCGACATTTTTCTTTTACAGAAAAGATTGTTGATTAAGCTGACTATACTTTCAATGAATAAATATTTTTTTTTCATTGGATCATTTGCAAAGTCCCAAAAGAAACAGGACTTCTCATGGAACATAAACACAATAAGCCATTTCTGCCAGGGCAGTTCTATTCACCCTGCACCAGCCTTCTGTATAGCTGTCCCTCCCTCTTTTTTCCTGCTTCTGGTCTTAAATCATTTCTTTATTGTTATTACCTTGGCTCAAAGCTCCCATAATAGCTTTTTCCTTAAGCGCAGGGACATGGAAATCAGAGCAATGGTCACAACCGAACAGTATTGCTGGTGTGAAAGATGGGGAATGCTGGCCTGTAATGACAAATGGTCAGATACAGGGTATTCTATCCCCACAGACGTCACAGGCCACAGCCTCATTCTTGCAATTCTCTGTTTTATTTTCAAGTATATAAATTTGCAATATTTCCTTAAAGGGAGTATCCTCATACGAAAGTCAAAACAAGCAATATTTAGTCCAAGACTAGAAGAGATCATTAATAATTGGATACTTCTTGCATAGTTCCAGGTTGGTAGAGCCTTGTGGGTGTTTATTCCCGGATCCATTGGTTTTTTTTTTTTTTTTTTTTTTTTGTAGTTACCGGCTCTTCTAATTAAAAACTTCAGAAGGGGAGGATTTGAAAGCTATGAAGGTGCTGCCACCTTGAGGATCCTTCCTGTCCTTTTGGAGTTTTACCTTTACAAAGCAAGGGTAGATGAGTGGTGGTATCATTTTATTCTGGAAAGAAACTGAACTAACTTGTGGTCCCAGTTGATATCCCAGTTTGGGATATTGCAGAAGCCAGGGACAACAATCCTGATGAATGGTGGCACCTTACACTCTTCAGCCATAAGTTTTAGCATCAGGTGCCACAGGCACCCATCTGAAGCAGTCTTTCACACTTTCCTTGCTGGTTACTGCTTGGATTCACAGGAACCTTATCATACAACTTCCTCTTCTGTCCCCAGCTCCACCTCCCTTGAGCGGTATAAAATGATTGGAGGGGGAAAAAAAGATTGGATCCTATTTCGTTGAGGTTGAAAACAACATAAAACGAACAAATAAATCTGTATGGTTAAGATACAGATTTAATCACAGAAAAAGAACTACAAAATCCTCACTTCTCCAATTCTCCCAAATGCTGTCAATTCTTCCAGCATTAACGCTTTTGTGACAATAATGGTGCCCTAAAAATGCCCTGCTCAGAAAACAGAGGAGTTAGGGATAGGTGGGATCCCATTCCTAAATTTATAAGGGGCAGGATGGCTGTCAAATTCATTACCATCTCCAAGTGAAAAGACAATGAAGTGTGTTACCAAAAGTATCCTTTATCAACTAGCCCTCACTTGAGATTTAGTTCTATGTATGTTAGATTGATTTTTTTTTTTAAATAAACAAACCTAAACAGTAGACTGTTCGTTTGGAGGATCCTTTTGTATTTCTTGGTTTTCAGAAGCCATTTTCACTAAACCTTCAGTACGTTCCACATGAATCCTTTAGAATATGTTTATCAAGATGCCTGCTTCCAGCATGCTGAGGAAAAGAAGACTTGAACTTCTATTGAACCTGAAGCTCCAGCACAATTCTGGGGCAGAAGTGGTTCCATTTCCCCATTAAAAAGCTTTCATTTGCAAGCCACAGATGAAATTTCATCTGCTTTGCATCAGTCTAGTTTTAACTTGAGAGAACTTGGCACCACAAGCCTAAACCCCATTATTGGTGTTCCCCTTCTGAGGGGAAATAATACATTTACGGCTTGGTTTTTGTTTATTTTGTTTTTGTGTAAAAAAAATTAAAACTCAGTGGTGCCCTCACATATTTCGCCCCTCATTGAAAGTTTATTATTCTGGGCTGCTCTCAACTGAGCATTTCCGGAATGATGGCCATATGTGGGTTTTTTTTGGCCTTTGTGTACCTTGCCAAGCATCCTGGAACTCTGTTGGCACCTACAAACACCCTCTTGGGTTGCTGAGTCCACTTCCATACAAAACACTCTTTTATATATGGGGAAATTAAATGGCCCATTTTAAGTTTCCCCTTAGAAAATGTAATCATAAATAAGCTTTCTCTTTCTCCAGTTGTTATGCTACAAAAGTGCTGCCCAGGAGGTTCTTATTAGACCCATAAAATGCATTTTAATTTGAGGGGCCCGGAATCATCTTAATGGGACATTGACAGTCATGTGGAAGACTCCCCGGGGACCACTGCAGGGCAGAGCTACTCAATAATAAGCTTTTTGAGGACAGGAGAAGATCTCTCACATTTGGAGAATATGTATTTATTGAATAAGGATACAGAAGAATGAGAGAGAAAGGAGAAAAGAAATTTACTTGCTGGAGGCTGATTGGGAGCTACCACAATCCTCATTACTCACTCAGAGAGCATTGGGCACTGAGGAGTGACCAGCCTATCAGTGCCTGTCATCATCCTCTGCACAGAGCAACAGCTCCCAGAATTCACCATTTTCATTTCTCTATGCACAGAATGTAAAGTAATGGTAAAAGGACTACACGAGCAACTGGAACAAGCCCCTATTTCATTCTGGTAGGGATTTCTTTGCCATCCTTGGTTTTATCTTCCTGAACCAAGTTCTTCTAACTTAGCCATTCTTAGCTTTTAGCACCTGTCAATTAGCTTAGCTATTATCATCAAAATAAATGTCTGATTTGACATTTATTCTTCCAGTGCAGAGAAATGGTTTGGCCACAAAGTCTGTATCTGAACTGAATAGATTTTATCATATAACATAGAGGGCAGATCTTTGCAAAAAGTATAGACATTTTCCCCCTCAAATGAAATTTAAAAAGCACAATGTTCAACTTGTTCTGCAAAGCTAAAAATAAAGGAAGGGGAACATGTAACCAGTGAACTTCTTGGCAGATTAAGTCACACGACATAACGGACAGTATGACTCACATTCCAAACTGTTATCGTGTCCCAATATTAGAAGCACTTTTTAAAACATCTTATTATTTAACTCGGTGAGAAAATCAATTATGTGTTATTCATTCTATATCTTTTCTTCATCTGAAAACAGAAATAAAATGTGACTTACAATGTAACTATGGATACGGATAGAATTATGAGAATTTCAAGATGAGCAGCTCACTTAATCCTATGAATCCATGTCACTACACTTAGATTATAATAACATAATAATGGTAACTGTAACCAGGTATTGTGTTAGGAGCTTTGGATCCACCACATAATTTAGTCCTCCTAGTACTACGAAGAAGTCACTGTTATATTTCCATTTTATTCTGACACTCAACCAGACAACACAACTTCCCCAGAGTGATACAATAGTAAGTGGCAAATCAAAATTCAAACAGCTAGAGCCCAACACCAGAAACCACCCTGTGAGCAACCGCACAGTAACGATCATCCTGTTATAATCGTTCACTTATTCTATTTCCATTTCAAGATTCTTACTTACAGTGACTATTCACCTTAGCTCACATTGTCCTTGGAGTAGTGACTTCTGGCATCTACCACAGGGAAGTTCTAAAAGAATCGGCTCAGTTTGGGGTTGTTGTTGTTGTTGTTGTTTTTCTAAGTTACAGTGAATGAAGAAACCACGTCAGTGAAACTACCAAATCTATAGAACATCAAAAGAATTTGATCTTAAAGAAACCAAGTCTGTAGTATAGTATTTAGGTCTAAAAGAGGAAGACTGAGTGAAAGAACAGGCAGTTGAACAACGGGTTCATTCTTTCACTCCTTTAAAAGCTTACAAAGCAACCCCCGCCCCCAAAGAAAAGAAAAGAAAAGAAAAGAAAAAGCTCAGAAAGAAACTAGTAAACTTTTTTTGTAGTTTTATAATATTGGTAACAGCTAACAGCCTCCGGCTTTAGAACTGATGCTAGTTAGGAAGAGATCCCTAGAACATTGTTTTATTGGTAATGGCAGTATGTCCCTTATTATCATCATGTGAAGAACAAAGGGAGCTACAGAAACCCAATGTCCTCGACTTGCTCATATGGATCATCACAGCCTCAGTCTACCTACGAATTTGTAACATGTGCTCTAATTAATGAGCAGCGTTGCAGTGTGCCTTTTACAGATGGATCACTCATTGTAGATGTTAACTACCACAACGAGTAAAGAGAGAGGGTTGAAAGAGTTCCAAAAAATTTTTCACGGTTCACATAGCAGACAGGCATGTGCGAGGTCAATTTACAACAGAGGGCAGAGGTTGCCATTAGAGCCTTTCCCTTCATTTTACTTAAAAAATTAAGCATGGTGGAATTAGGAAGTCATTTTAATGACCTCATTAAAAGCTTCACTTGGTAGATCAAGGTATACAACGTATTTTAGTTTTTCCATAACTAAAATAAATAGTAAATAAGACTCCTTAGAAATGTTGTGATGGCACAATAAAAAGTCAAATTTATGAGGCTTTTTGTACCCCAGAATGATCCATTGAATGCTTTTTACTCACCTCCCTAGGTATGAAAGGGAAGGTTTTGCAGATTTTCCACTGGGGGAAAAAAAAGGATTCTGATGGGCTTTCAAATTAAGGCAACATTTAAATGCAGATTGCTCGTGTTGTTTTCCTTTTATATATATAAAAGCAAATATATATATATATACATACATATATATATATACACATGCACATTTTTTTTTCCATCACACAGTGACTCCTTTCCTACATTTTCTGTAGAACCTGGAGAATCATCAACCCTTCCACACTTTCTCAATATTCCTTGGTTTCAAGTGGCTTGTAGTACTTTTCACATTCCCCCAAACCCCTGGGAGGGTTTGACAACAGTTTCACCAACTGGAATGTTAAATATCAAATTTGTGAAGATCATGATATTATTTATGGACTATGGATAAAATGTTTCTGAAACATTTTCCTACCTTTAAAATCCGATGAATGCAGTCTAATTTTAAATTATATTTGGTCAAGGGTGCTTTTGTTGCTTGGGATTTTATTTATGGTCTAGGATGTGGCCATAGTTTGAATAAGATTCCTTGCCTGTGAAGAGCTTGGCCTGATGAAAGGGATAAATCACCTCTTATTCATGATGCTGCATACAACATGACATAAGCCACCTTGCTGCTTATTCTGGGCACTTCATTATTCCCATTGCTGTCAGACTCCTTGGTAATCCTATTTTAGAAACCTGAACAAACTGGAAGAGTCACAGAGCACTGACACACTCCTTTCCTGAAAGGTAGTTGGATAAACCACCTCTTCTCTCAGACAAGCATAAGTAACTTGGCTTATTCCTACACTTAATGTGGTGACCATTTTTAACCATTTTTAGACAAGCAAGCCCACTTTCCCTTTGCTGGGTTTTGAGGGTGCATCCTCTCACATGTTTGCACTGACTCATTCATCAACACATTCTCCTTTCTAACAAAATGCCATCATCACCTTCTTCCAGCTTCTTTAGCCATGGCCTGAGTCTTCCATAAGGAATGATTCTTGGGATGTTCAAAGGGGTGGGGTCTGTCTCACACATCATCATGAAGAACTCTTCTAACTGGAAGCTATCTTTGAAATCCTCATTCTAAAAGAAATGGATTTTAGAAAATGGCCAACAGTAACTTTCACTACTATGTTTTACCAAAAAGAAGTCTTCCGGCCTACACAATAAAAACAAAGAGAGAAACAACTCCCTCCTCCACCAAAGACACAGGTTAGCGATGGCCATGACCGTGAGAGGCAGCAGGCTAAGGCAGAAAGAGCCCCTGAGCAGGACACAGGCTGCCAACTAGACTCGGTAACCTTGTGCAGGCATCGAACCACTCTGGGCCTCAGTTTCCTCTTCTAAAAAATGAGGATCTATGCTAAGTGCACCCTAACACTTTGTCCGGCCCTATCTATAATACCATTGCTTTATAAACATGACAGATGGCACAAGCTTTTATATTTGACTGTCTCTTATGCATACGTACCTGTCCTTATTTCACATTATTCCACAACCACTCTTCTCCTGTACTTCTTTTCTGATAACCAAACCATGCAGGTAAATTCAATTAGGGGAAGGCCTTCTCTCTGGGCACCAGCAGAGCAACCAGCTGCTGATCATTAGAGCCCCTCCACATCTAGCTATTTTTACAAAAACCAATTAGATCGCTTACATCAGGATTTTTAACAAAAGGATGTTGTCTTTGAATAAGTCCAAAGTGATATGGACAAAATGATAAGCAGCTTATTAGACACTGAATAAAATACTAAACAAACTACAGTGCCTGTAAGTAAGCCAGCAGTTGGCAGCCACACCTTTTCCCCCCATACATCCTTCCCATCTTTTTCATGAGACCCTCGTGAGTCGTATAACAGGCTGGGTCTCCAAGACATTGTCCGTCTGTGATGCTATGAATGCCAAGGACACAGCAGACCCTAGCTCCACAAATATTTCTCAGTTCCCAAACTGCGTGATTATTGTTGGAGGTATTTGTGGATAATTCTTACAACTTTGTTCTTCTGGGGATGCCTGGGTGGCTTAGCAGTTGAGCATCTGCCTTTGGCTCAGGGTGTGAGCCCGGATTGAGTCCCACATTGGGCTCCCTACATGAAGCCTGCTTCTCCCTCTGCCTATGTCTCTGCCTCTGTGTGTGTGTGTGTGTGTGTCTCTCTCATGAATAAATAAATAAAATCTTCAAAAAAAAAAAAAAAAAACCTTTGTTCTTCTACCTCTTTCTTCTACCCTGATTATACAGCACTGGCTTCTGTTTACTCTCCCTGTCTGGACTCAGGTTTTCTGAGACAGCCTCCCTCATGCTCTGACGGCTCTGCAATGGACAGTGGCTGCTTCAGCTCTCTTCCTATCCTTTTCTCCAATATAGGTGGGCAATCATCTATAAAACGAGAAGCTCAACTAGGTGATCAATAAAACCCAACCAGCCCACTTACGTAGGTAGCCATTTGGGGTTGTCTATAAAGATTCCTCCATCCTCATTTCTTGGACCGTACTGAAGAGGAGAGGCTACTCAGCACTCAGATGATGATTTGGTGGAAAAGACAAAGTTTGGGGACATGCCAGCATGGAAAAAAGATGCCTCCTGGAAGCCAAAGAGAGTCCGTCTCTAATTCATTTTCTTCACTTTATAGCATTCCCAGATCTGAACAAAGTCCATGAACTCTTAACCCCTTCCTTACCAGTACATTTAGATAATAAATATAAACAATGTTTTTGAGCACTTAGTATGTGCCAGACACTATAACTGAGTGCTTTTTGTTCATCCTCACAACCACCCTTTGAAGAAAATGCCATTATTATACCCATTTCACAGATGGGGAAAATGTGGCTCAGACAAGTTAAGTAATTTGCCCAACCCAACATCACATACTCGCAAATAGCAGAGCTGGGCTTTGGATTAGGCAACCTGGCCCCATGACCTACTCTTTGCCCTCTCCCACCCCTCCATATGGGTTTCAGATGCACAACAATTTGGTTGGAATTAAGTGCGCATGTTGTTGGTGGGGAAGGAGGGTTGAAGTGATTTAATTCCATTGAATAGCAAGTATTTGCCTGGATGCTCTTTCCCTCTTTCAAAACAACTGCATAAAAGCCAAAAGCATATCTTATTTGTTTAATTTATTGGTGCCTGTGAATCTTAAACTGGCAGATCTGCTCTTCCAAAATTATCCACCCTAATTTGGGTTCGGAAATAAAGATTGTCATCTGGTTTGGGATGGGTACAGCCACTTTAAGAGGGTTCCATATGAATAACAAGAAACATAGACAATAGAGAGAGTAGGAAGGGACTTGATCTTTTTTTATACAAAAGAAAACTGAGGCCCAGGGAAATGAGGGGACCTGTCTGGGTTCAGAAAGTTAGTGATAGAAAAGAATTAGAATCACCAATTTCTCTTTTAGACTTCTTTCTAGAAATGGATGGTATTTCTTACCCGGTAGAAGTGAAAATATCTAACATAGATGCCATAGCCCTTCTATGGTCAATGGGCTTATATTTTAAGAACATTGTACATGTTTTCCCTTCTTTCTCCCATCAGTGTCCAAGGGAAAAGACAATGTCAATAAGAAACCAGCAACTATAGTCACTGTACCTCTTCTGTCATCCCAATAATGAGAAAGTGGTTCCTTCACCCCCATTTCTGGGCCAAAGGGGCCATGGCTGGAGTGGGGGGATATGATGAAGAAAGCAAAGCCAGATTCAACACCTGTGAGCTGGCAAGTGTTTAATCCCATCTTACTCACGGTGCATTTCCCTTAGAAATTCTCTTAAATCTTACTAGGCCTTTTCAGTTATTCAACCTTCCTATAGTTGAACCAAGAGAGAGACATTTTGTGTATTTGTTTTTTTTTTTTTTAAATACTTCCTCTGTCACCAAATACTGAGTCTTTTTTTTTTTTAACCAAATCCTTAGTCTTAGATATATAAATAACCTAAGTCAATTATTAGACCTCCTTCCATGCCAAAGATAGGCATGAATTCCCTTCCAAATTATTTGTCAATGGAAAAGAATTTATTCAATAAATTTAATAATTTACTCATTCTGAGTTTCCCCATAGTGTTCAGCTTGCTTGTAGGTTTCACCTTGCCATGTCACTGGATCTGGCTCTGCTTCTACTTGACCTTTCAACTCAACCTTCAGCCCCCAAATTACTGTAGTGAACATGACTCCATGTCTCATTCCTTGTGAGAGAGAATCTGGCCAGTCAGTGAATTGGTAGGCCTTGGATGACATGTCCATTCCTAGTCCAAGAGCTAAAGTAACCAGAAGAGCAGCAAGCCTGCCTTTCTATTACATGGTCATCATGAGACTCTAAAAAATGCTAATCAATTCAGTAAAGTTCAACAGAAAGTATTAAGACATCAAGCTAGAATGAAGAAAAAGACAAGAGTAATATTAGGATATTCTTGATAATATAGTTCAACCCCTTATGCTAGAATAAGATCAATCCCAATATATATAAAATCAGATAGTCTATTCAAAATGCAGCATCACTTTATGTAAAGAGATTATAGGAACTCTCCAACTTTTTACTTCGTGGGATTTTACTGTGTTTAAATACGAAGGGGAAGAACAGAAAGCATTTTCTCAGTTTGAAGTTCAGAGATAGAAAAGGACTACGTGACTTTAGAGGTATAGAGATAGTAGTGCCATTGCTTCCTGAAGACTGGCATTTCCCAGCTCCCATCTTGGAAGTTATAGTCTCTTCCTTTGAGTTCCTTAAGCTCTTCGTCCTGTAGTCTTTAAAATTTTCTCCTTTTACCTAAGTGAATAGGCTTGTGGAAGTTTTTTTTTTTTTCTTTTTAACCAAACTAACCAGCAAGTCTACATGATCATCCATATCCAAAAGCCTTATTTGTTTGTTTAATTATCTTTTCACTAAAATGGTGAAACATGAGAATCTCCATTGGAAAGAGAGTTAAATGCTTCCATAATTTGAAAGGTTTTTTTTTTTTTTTTTTTTTTTTTTTAATTTTTATTTATTTTTATGATAGGAACACAGTGAGAGAGAGAGAGAGGCAGAGACACAGGCAGAGGGAGAAGCAGGCTCCATGCACCGGGAGCCTGACGTGGGATTCGATCCCGGATCTCCAGGATCGCGCCCTGGGCCAAAGGCAGGCGCCAAACCGCTGCGCCACCCAGGGATCCCTAATTTGAAAGGTTTTTATTTGCAATGTTTCTACACCAAATCTATGCCTGTGTGAAAAATCAGATTAATTGGCAATATGGTTAGTTTGAGTTCCGCAGCCAGTCATTTGTTGAACAGGAAATACATGTAATTTCGGGCTCAGGATATCTAGTTATCATCTGGCAAAGCTGAATCTCCACAAACTCAGAAAGCTCATATGCAGTGAGTAGAATCCGAGCACATGATATTTCCAAATCAGGATGTATAGTATCTTTCAACTTTAGGCATCATAAATTTAAAAAGCGAATAAAGATACACACACACACACACACACACACACACACACACACACCCCATTTAATAGTAAGCAGCACCACACAGTGGTAAGACAGGGAACAGCCACTAGTTGAGGGAAGCACCAGCATTTGTTCCCTTGGAGACAGAGTTCTGGTTCTTTGTTATTTTTCCAGAGCCGTTCATATGTGATCAATGCAGTGCTATTTTCTGTGAGAAAACATTTTTATGATGTTTTCACTTCTTGACCTCTGGACAAAAACAATTGCTGGCTAAATTTCAAGCTCACAGATGAAAATGCTAACAATGAAAAAATAGTTGTCATATTTTACCATGTGTGTTTGTGTTTATTACAAACTGAATGCATTTCAAAAAACAATGATTGGAAAAATGCTATTGCCTGAGGACTTTCCTTTTATGCCTTGGCACAAAGAACATTTTACAGCTAAATTTAATCTACTGAAAATCAAATTTAATAACTGAAAATTTAGCACAAATGTAACCACAGGCATTATAGTGATCACATTAAATAAATGAAAGTAAAATACACCTCTGATATTGTAAATTTGGCTACAGTTTGACTTATAATTTATCCTGTGTGTGAAGTATAAAACAGTGATCTGAAAACCATTCCCACCATCTCAGTCTAAAGATATTGCTTCTTCTGCTCTTTGAAGTATAAAGACCTTAATTTCTAAAATGTATTCTGTTTGTGTCACAATGGGATGTTCATCTTTCTTCAACAATGCTTGATCTCTTAATACCTTCACTGACATCCTCGGTGGACAGCCTTCCTAGGCATTTCTCCATAAGTGAAGAGTTTTCAAGAGAACTTCAGCAGAATCACTGGTGTCTAAAGAGTCATTTTCTCATTATTTAACTTTTTAAGCCTTCTTGCTATAGAAGAAAACATGATTAGCAGCAGAGCTGCAAAATAATCTGTAGTTAAGAAGAATGCATGGTCAGGATCAGGGAAGCTCAGATAGCATCTCTGAATGGTTAACAAAACCTAAAAATAAAGACAACCCTTAGCACAGTTGAGTAACATATGCAGAGTGAGGCCAGCCCCAGCGTTTTCAATACTTTAATATTCTTCATATTCCAGAACACAGAGAATGGAAGGTCCTGTATTGCCCATATTTTCTCTATTTTTTGATGCTCTGGGGCCTCACCTGCCTGGGGGAGACCACCTCTCAGGGACAATTCCTAGAGACTTTAAAGGACTTGCCCAGCAAGCCCCCCTTTCATATGCAAACCAGCCAACCCCAAGTCCATACTCTCCAATCTCCAACTACCTCCTTTACAGAATTCTCACATACCAAGCCTCAGGACTAGGTATAAAAGAGTTTAGTACAATCCATACACCCCTGAGAGCCTGCTGGAATTATTCAAACTAGCCAATCTTATATCTGCTTACCTTGCCTTGCCCATTCTTTCCCACAGAAACTATAATAAAAGCTTTTACCCACACTTTCCTGTGCCTTCCCCCTACATCCTGACCAATCTGTGCTTCCTTCCCATGTGGACCTGCATAGCATGCCTAGCTTCCAGCTTCTGAAGATCTGTGAGCAGAAAAATTCTCTCCTTCACCATAGTCTTTTCTGTGTCTACATATCTTAGTATAAAACAAATTAAAACAATCCCTGGGTACATTTTAGAGCAGGTTCCTGATAATGAAGTGCTCTCTCATCTCCATCATTTTCATTTCCTAATACCACTTTATTCCCCGAATTCTGTGAAAGTATGTTTTGTCCAGGACTGTGGGTGGATTTGAAGGCCAAGAGATGTATAAAGAGAAGATGATTACTCTCTTTGTTACTTTGTGTGTGGATCTTATTTATGCTGTTGAGAAACTTTTCCCATAAAACCTAGCCTAACTGGTGATTCTGAAACCACACTTTCTGGGGCTTTATGACCCAAATTTAATTTCTTACTTTGAAATTTGATTATGGCTCCGGTCTCTGTATTAGTTCCAACCATCTTTTATTGCACTGGCTTTGACTGATTTTAAAGTGCTAAAAAAAAATACAAAACTGATTCAATAACCAAGGCATTAATTTGGTGGTAATCAATAGTCGTCACATTTACGTATTTGCCCCACGTGGCTTGATGCCTTTGGCATGTTATGACGTATTATATTTTGACTGAATAATTAACTTCCAGTCTGCCTGATAAATTGTTTCACTCTTCTCATAGCTTGTGCCCAACTGACTGTGCTGCTCAATTTCCTCTATTGGATTCAGAGTGCCCTAGGGCTCGGCCCATTTCATTTGTGCAACTAAACACTGTTCTCCTAGGGTTACATTTAATTAAAACAGCAGTATTTAAGAGAAATATTTCACTTCCAAGGTCTAAACCATCCTTTGCTAGTGTAATTACTTTACAAAAATCACACTGTGGCAAGATAGGGAAAACACAGTTGCAATTATGGGATCACTCTCTAGAAGCTGTAGAACAAACTCAGGAAGCAGCTGTCATTTTTTTGCCTTGTTTCTACTTAATAAACGTATACGCCAAATGTATCAACAAAATACCATCCACAGGAGACGCTGAGGTCTACTGATTTTTTGTTTTGCTGACAGAAAGCAGCTTTTGAATCTTGTATCCGAGTCTGCTACTAGGTGTGTGTGAGTGTGTGTATATGTGTTCACATACGTGGGTGAGTGGGTATGTGTGTGCCTGCGTGTGTATGTATGGGGGGGTATTATCATAAATTTAACTCCTCCACAAGGCACTTTTCTTGATCACTGTGCATTCGTTCTCTTTTTTTAAAAAAATTCTTACAATTCTAGTAAATATTGTGATTCTCACAGTTACAGCCCTATATAGTGGTTTTTCAACTTCAAATGTTCTCAATAACGTAAAGATTAGTAAGAATGGACATTTATGGCTTTTACGGGAGTAGAGAACTTAACTGCTGAAATGAAATATGTTTTAGGAATTCTGCCAACTTTATAGGGAAGTTAACATTTCTGTGCCAGGCCTTGAGTTAAGAATTTTATGTATGTTTTCTCATTTAAGCCTTACAACAATCAGTGAAATGGGATTTATTATTCTCTTTTTATTGTTAAGGAAAATCAGCCTCCCTAGAGGTAAAATGATTTTTTTTACATTTATGTAGCTCTTTCCACTCCCCTGTATTTTTTGTCAAGGGATATCCAGATGGTGAGGTAGACAATATTTTAAGATCTTAACTGAGGTTCCTTTTCGTGCTTTTTCTTGATTTGCCTGTGGCTTTCCTCTCAGTGGAGTGGGCGGATATAGCTTTCCAGATCTCACAGAGAAGTCTTATGCCAGGTCCAACATGGCACCTGAACAGGAAAAGCAATCATCCAGGCCAAGACTTCTCAAACCCACTGTGAAGGAACAGTTACTTTTTTAATAAAAATAAAATAATAAAGATGAATTACTAGGTATATGATATAGAAAATCCAAAGACATAAAAATACAAGCCCCAAGTTTGTTGTTTTTGTTTTTGTTTTTTATTCATGAAAGACACAGTGAGAGAGAGGCAGAGACATAGGCTGAGGGAGAAGTAGGCTACATGCAAAGAAGTCTGATGTGGGACTCGATCCCAGACCCCGGGATCATGCCCTGGGCCAAAGGCAGACACTCAACCACTGAGCCACCCAGGTGTCCCCACAAGCCCCAAGTTTTAATTATTAAAACCAAATTTCTAACTAAGTGTCTGAATGTTTACTCTCAATTCCTGTATTGATCTCACTAAAACTAGTAACAAGTAATTTAAATAGTTTATGTACTCATATCATGTCCAAATACCACTCCTTTTAGCCATGGACCTTAGGGGAGCCACCCAGAGTTTTACTCGCCCTAGGTTGGGGTGGGGGGACCAGCCAGGGGTTTCTGGTCCCCAAGAAGGCAGAGAAGTATCTAAGGGGATGATAGACTAAAGAACCCTTGTGACTGGGTCAGAAAGGACACAGAGAGTATGGATTATACAACTGAAAGCCAAGGTAGGACTGCAAGCATCCATGGAAGACAAAGTGAAGGCAAAAGTCAATCCCCACGGCCTGGTGAGGTGAGTTACACTTCAGTGAAGGCCTTGGAGGGCAGGAGACCACCACAGATAAGATAAGCACCCTTCAAATGCACCAGCATTACCTGAGATAAGCCTCCATAAACCCAGAGTCTTCCAAAGAGAAGGCAAGAAGGGGGGAAAGAATCTTGAATGGTTGAGTAGTGAGTTTCCAAAAAGACTGAGTTTAAAACCAGAAGTGACTAAGTTATCTCAATTTGGCAAGATCCAGTTTTCTGCTATTGAAGAGAAAGAGGGTATTATACACTAAAATAAATGCAAGTCCAGATATTTTTTAATTTTTGAAAACAAAAAACCATATATTTTGTGAAACATCTTATCTTCTACATGGAATTATTTATACTTTAATAGAAGACAAATGCTCTGATCTAGAAGAGTGAATTTCTAACAGAAGAATGTCTAGTCATAAGTCACTAGAAAAGCCTTTTTTTTAAAAAAAGGGGAATTTTAATTTCCTAAGTCACAACACCACAGAGAGTCGCTTACCCAAATGCTAAGGCCTTTTGAGAAGTCGTCATGCCCCACAGAAATCACTGGCAGATCTGTAATAATACATAACACTGTAAGGCTTTGCATTTTAGAAATCACATAATATTCCATGTGTTTATTTGAGAATTTAGAGTGATACACAGCTTAAATATCTGTGTGGTAAATAACCTGTCTCAGTGACAACTGAAATTGCTCTTTCAGTCAGGTGTTTTGCCAGGATGCAGACCATGGCCTCCATATGCCACTAAAACCTTCAATTTCTCATCCCAGTGTCTGTGGCTATGCCCTCCAGGCAGGGACACTCACCTATCCTGAATGGCAAGGGCTCTCCAAACATGTTAGCCATGGGCTTTTTTTTTTTTCCTAAATAAAACTGAATATAGAATCTTTTTAAAAGTTGTTATTTGGGGATCCCTGGGTGGCGCAGCGGTTTGGCGCCTGCCTTTGGCCCAGGGCGCGATCCTGGAGACCCGGGATCGAATCCCACGTCAGGCTCCCAGTGCATGGAGCCTGCTTCTCCCTCTGCCTGTGTCTCTGCCTCTCTCTCCCTCTCTCTCTGTGACTATCATAAATAAATTAAAAAATTTTTTTAAAAAAGTTGTTATTTGGTATCCCTGGGTGGCACAGCGGTTTGGCGCCTGCCTTTGGCCCAGGGCGCGATCCTGGAGACCCGGGATCGAATCCCACGTCGGGCTCCCGGTGCATGGAGCCTGCTTCTCCCTCGGCCTATGTCTCTGCCTCTCTCTCTCTCTCTCTCTCTCTGTGTGACTATCATAAATAAATAAAAAAAATAAAAGTTGTTATTTATTTATTTGAGAGAGAGAGAGAGAAAGTACAAGTAGGCAGAGAGGCAGGCAGAGGGAGAGGGAGAAGCAAGCTGGCTCCTTACTGAGCAGGGAACCCAGTGTGGGGTTCCATCCCAGGACCCTGGTACCATGACCTGAGCCAAAGGCAAGACACTTAAATGACTCACACACCCAGGCACCTTAGAAAGCCAATTTCTGAAGCAGAGAAAAGTGGTAAGGAATGGACACGTTTCCACTAGTAACCTCCACTTCCTGCCAATTCCAGAGACTATGCAAAACCCTGGGTCTCTGAAGAACGAATTTAGAAACCACTTCAGGGGCCCCACCTACACAGAGGGCTATATCCCCTCTGGAGGTCATGAAACTATGGACTTTACCCAGGAGTGTACTTCCCTCCTATTTGAAGTAGTCAGCATTCAGGAGACACTTTAGTGGGAAAAGTTTTGACTGATGGTTATAATGACAGTTGATGAAGAGAATGTCTTATCTCTGAGGGCATGGCCTGTGTGACACCATAGATCTGGGTTTAACATGAAGTTCCTGCTATGCGGCCACATCACTGGACTTGAATGAAAGATGTGGCTGGTTTTATTCACTGTGACTTGATAATAAGGCAAAGCCTTAATGCAAAAACCTGGAAAGTCCTGGCTTCCCGTCTTGTTGACACTGACTTAGCTAAATGACATCAACAACATGTTTTTAGTCCCACATTTTCAATGAATATATCCAGATTTACTGTTTTGATTTCTTGTGATGACATCTTGTGACAACATCTGAAACAAGTTTTGAAAAGTAATGATATGAATATTTTATGCTGTCTTCCACTTCCTGTACTTTAATCTCCATATTTGAGGGTACTGCTTCTTCCATGAATCATCCTTCTAACTTTCTGTTTGGTTGTGTAGGGTAATAATGACATATGGTAGCTATTATCACAATCAATAGCAAAAAATAACCAAAAAATGCTCAGTTTTAAACACGACCACTTTCTGAATCCATTGATTTAGAAAGACACGTTTAAGCCAACATATTTATACTTTATTTAAAATCATAGAAACAAGCCATTATTGAATACATTCTTTAGCCTCCATCAACTTATTTTAAATATACATGAATTAGGGGCACCTGGGTGCTTCAGTCGGTTGTGTCTGACTCTCGGTTTCAGCTCAGGTCGTGATCTTACCATCGTGGGATCGAGCTCCGCACTGGGCTCTGTGCTCACAGTGAAGTCTGCTTCAGATTCTCTCCCCTGCACTCTCTCTCTTTCAAATAAATTAATAAAACCTTTAAAATAAATAAATGAATATACATTAATTGAACACGTACAACACCTTGTGTTGGGATAACAATTTGAAGGAGTCATGACCCCAGCTCAACTTCAAGGACAGCCTCTGAGTGACTTAAACTATTCAGATTAATCCCATTCTCTTGACCTAGAGGGACCTAGTCCCAGAATTAAAGACACAATCAATGATTGAGGAGCTAAGAGACCAGAGCTAAGAGAACTTATGAGAAACAGAACCAGAGCAATAATCAAACCAAGTGTATAGGTTTTTACTGTATGGGCAACAGCCTATCTAGGTTTTCTGTCACTTGTTACAAAGGCACTCTCACCAAAACAATATCAAGAAGTCTCAACCTCAGGAAAAAGTGAGAAGTTACCAAAACTATAGTCAGAAGTTCCCAAAATAATCCTATTCTTTTAGATAACATTTAACATTGAGCTGAAAGTTGTCATCAATTCTAAGTGATCATTTCTTTTTCTAAAAAAAAGCAGCAACAAATATTCCAACATGTCTTTCTAAAGAGATGACATCTGTAAGGAGTTAACATTAGGATCAATTATTCTCTTAAACACCCCCTTACCATTAGGTATATGCTTTATTTAAATTCCTCCTTAACTTTTGAAATAGTTGAATATAGTTCTGGAGTTTGAAATCATGTGAACCAATGAGGAAACTTGTGAAAAGAAAACAAATAACAGCATGTTTACAGTGTTCCTGTTATTCACCATTGCCCTGTGTCCCTGATCACTCGGTTAGGACATCCCAGTTCTAGCAGTCTATGATTTTAAGTATCTGTTAAGCAGCTACTTTGGCCTTGACATTGTGTGAAGCTCTGTGAATTCCAAACATTTCAGTGAAGTCTGTAGAATACTAAACATCTTAGCCATGACCCATGTGAAGTCTACTAAAAATAACTGGTTGCTTTCTTTAGGTAAAATTAGAAGTTTAGTTTAATTTAAGATATAAGTTTGCTTCACTCAGAGTCCATTGGTATGAAAAATTTTTAAAAACTCACTGCTTTTCTACTTTAAAATATTCACCCATGAAACAATGACTTTATCACTTTATTTCTTAGAGAAGATGGGCCAGAAAAATTATATAAACACTAGGTGGCACTATCGTTTGAAATAACACTTAGATAAAAGACAAGCTATTTAGGAGAGATGGTAAAACAGAAAAAAGAAAATCAAAAGAGTATAATAAATCTATACTTAAGAAAAGATTAAATACTGAAGTCCTTTAGTGCTTATTAGAGAAAATGAATTAACCTTATGTAGTTAATAAATAAATTAACTCAATAAATTAACTTAAGTAATCTGTCTAATAAAAAAAAAACAACTAGTTTTTTCCTCCAGTTAAAGCTACTACTCACTAGAAGGCAGCAACTAATTAAATCAGCCATAGTTATTAAAAAATATTTTTGTTTTTCCACATGATTCAGCCTTATCAATCAAATTTTACAACTAAATAATTTTTTTTCTCAGAAAATAGAAACAAAATATCTACTGGCATTCCTCACTGAAAGAAAAAGTTATATAAGAAATTAAACATATGGTTTAATTTTTTTCTTCTATTTAGAAGATAGGCACGCAGGTAGTTTATATCCAACAAACTCAGTAAATTATAGCTTTTATAAATTTAGGATATTTGCCTGAGGTTACTTTTTTTTTAAGATTTCGTTTATTTATTTGAGAGAGAGAGAGAGTGAGCAGGAGTGGGAGGGGAGGGGCAGAAGGAGAGGGAGAAGCAGACTCTCCGCTGAGCAGGGAGGCCAACGCAGGACTCAATCCCAGGACCCTGAGCTCATGACCTGAGCCCAATGCAGCCACCCAAGCACCCCTAGAAGTTACTTTTATATATATTTTTACATATTTTAAATATATGCATCTGTATGTATATATACATATGTGTGTGTGTGTGTGTGTGTGTGTGTGTGTGTGTGTGTATATATATGCAATATTTTATTGATCGTGCATAGTCTTTAACTGGCTTCAAATTCAGAACCATGGGAGCTCTCAGCGCCCTGAGTGAGTGAGTAGTCCATTGGACTCCACCTTCTCTGGGCCACTCAATGATCTTGGTTAGTTTTCAAACTCATGTCTTTTGTCCTTCAGTTCAATCTACTTATATGATACCAAGCAGCGGCCCTTTGAGAACTCCCTCCCAAAGTTAGAACACAAAGCCTAAGAGTGAAATAAAACAGATTTTTAAAAACTTCACCTGAATATTTGATTTCACATGACCAAAGACTTTGTAGAGTAAACGTAAGCTGGTTTTCATCCCATTTCAGAGAAAAAATAATACTATGTTCTTTATTTGGATGGCTCAATTTGTCCTCCCTAAGTGTTCTGGGCTCAGTTTGTCCTCCCTAAGTGTTCTGGGCCAGGGTCCATTCTCTTCTATGGAAAACAGTCCTGTTAAGTCACTAGGAAGAGATATTTTCAAAGTAATTAGGTAGGTTCTGCTAGGGATTTCTTTAATATTCCTTGTCTTTACTCACAAAATATTGCTATTGTGGCTGGATAAACTTAGAATACATTCACCATCTGAGGCAGGAATATCATGATCATAACATAAAGAGGCCAAAAGCACTAAGAATAAGGTTTTTTAAACTTGGACTAATAATGTGTTATTTTATTTTGTTAATTTAAGAAATGAAAATATTATATCTTTGGAGACAGAAACTTGAATTACAAGCAATGAAAAAGAATACAGGAGATTGAGGGTAGCCAAAAATTACAAATACATACTGAACTCTTCTATTCTTTAAAGAATAATATTACAGATTATGTAACATAAAAATTTATAAGACATAGTCCCAGTCCTTTAAGGAGCTTAAAATTTTGGAGAGAAAATCTCTAAACACTCATAAAGTTAATTAACAATAAAAATACAAGTAATAGTTCAAGACATAGAGAAGAAATTAAAGGTAATACCTAAGATTTCCTGCATGAATGGTACAAATACAAAGGTGTAGACGTTGTTGAGAGGCAACTATAGTTATAAGTTGAGGTATAGACTAAGCTACTGTAAAAGAGACCTAAAAATTCAGAGGCTCAAACAACACAGACATTTAGAGGAATGTTAGACATTTAGACATTTAGTCAGGGTAGATAAATAATTTGACTCCACTGGGTCATCTGGGAACCCCCAAGCCCCTTTCATTTAGTTGTTTCATTGCCTTTCAGGGTATCGTACTGGTTAAAGTGGTGTTAACATCTAGGGTAGATAGAAAAAGCATCTCAATGGCTCAACACAATCATTTCTCACTTACATAAAGTCTGGAGGGCAGCCAGAGTGGCAGCAGGGGAAGGCAGGACATCTGCTCCAGGAAGACATTTAATGACCTAGGTTGACTGAGGCTCTTGCATCTTCAGCAGTGTGGTCCTGGGCATAGACATCACCATTGACTGCTTATGAAAATGAGGGCGCTCAAAAGGGTTTTTATCTTCTTTTATTTTATCTTCTTTTATTTTGTTGCCATTTTCTGGGTTCTTTAACAATAAAAATCCCTCTTCTAACCTGTTTATTCTCAAGCAGTGTCTGTGGTCTAAGATAGTCCACAAAATTTCAATCCCACCATGTACTGCCTTATGTAATATATAAATGCCACCTTGAGTTTGGGCAGACCTATGAATATGATGGGCTGTATCATTTCCATGATTAGGTTACCTGGCCTAATCAGGTGAGCCTCTAAAAGGAACTGGGCCCTTTCCGAAGTCAGAGATGCATGTGAGGGAGATCTTCTGACCTGATAGCATCCACTAGGATCTAAAAGCAACTCCCAGGGATCCCTGGGTGGCGCAGTGGTTTAGCGCCTGCCTTTGGCCCAGGGCACGATCCTGGAGACCTGGGATCGAATCCCACGTCGGGCTCCCGGTGCATGGAGCCTGCTTCTCCCTCTGCCTGTGTCTCTGCCTCTCTCTCTCTCCCCCTCTCTGTGACTATCATAAATAAATAAAAAATAAAAAAATAAAAAAAAATTTAAAAGCAACTCCCAGCTGACACTCAGTAAGGAAATGGGGACCTCAATTCCACCATCTCAAGAAATTAAACTTTGCCAACAACCAGCAATTTTAGAAGTGGACTTGGAACCTCAGATGAGACCACAGCCCCAGTCAGTACCTTAAGTTCAACCATGTGAGACCCGAACAGAGGGTTCAACCATGCTGTATGCCCAGACTTCTGACCTACAGAACTGTGACGTAATGTTGTAAGCTGCTAAATTTTTTGGTAATTTGTTATGCAGCAATAGAGAGCTAATACAATTCCAAAGTTGCTAGACATAATTCTCAAGCTCAATTTCCTTCTTTCTTTCTTCCTTACACTCATACTTCTCTCCTTAACTTAATACTTTCCTTGAGGCCACAAACTTAATATGACATTTTCTACAGGCAAAGTATTAATGGGCTTTTGTTACTTAAAGGCTTTAAAATTTTACTTCTTCCCTTTGGGGCTGTCTTAGTCAGTTCAGGCTGCTATAATGAAGTACTGTATCAACAACATTAATCTATTTCTTACAGTCTTGGGAGTTGGAAATCTCAGACCATGGTGCCCAGCATGGTCAGGTTCAGGTGAAAGCCCGCTGTCCTGGTTTGCAGCTGGCTGTCATCCGTGGTCTCCTCACATGGCAGTGAACAGCGACAGGAAGGAAGCTCTCTCTAGTCTCTTTATATACGGGCACTATTCTCATCCATGAGGGCCCTACCCTCACAACCTAATTACCTGCCAGAGACCCCACTTCCAAACACTATCACACTGGGAATTAGCTTTCATCGTACAAACTAGGGGTGGGGGAAAGAGGGTGGGCACAAATATTCAGTCTTAACAGGGGCCTCTAGGCAGTGGGTATTTCCAATCCCTCTAAATCCTAAATTTCTGGACTGCCTTTAGTCAGTCCTTTGTCTTGCAAACCTGCTGAATCTTCCTCATGTACTTCTCTTATATAACCTTGCTAAATGAAACCAGTTACAACCACACATACTACTAACATTCTGTTTTCCAACTACATTTGCAAACCTGAATAAAAAGGATAATTTTCCAAGAAAAAAATATATATCATAAAAACTTGTTCATAAAAAAATAACTTGTTCAAATAATAGAGCAAAATGATAGTTTTGAAAAACAAAAGACTTGAAAACATTGGCTCAGAGAGGGGACTTTTTGTCCAACTTCAATAAAAGCCATAGGAGCAATTCCTCTCCTACTATTTATTCATTTCTAGAACAGAGAGGAAAAGAAAATTTCATTTTTTAATGTTATTACAATTTTGAATCCTAACCTAACAAAAACAGAATATAGACAGAATATAGACCAATCTCACTTTTGAATGAGATGTATAACCCCAAAAAAGCTGGCAAAATATATATACATTTTAATATATGTGTAAAAATCCTAAAATAATAGCAAAGAATCCTGCAGTATAACAAAAGAATAAAACTCCATCACCCTAGGAGGGCTTTCAAAGTACTCTGAGCATTGTTTAATTAGCATTGGTTAGCAAGAAAAAAAATACGTACTACTCTACAAACAGGCCAGAAAAGAAAAATCAGATCTTGAGAGACTTTGTTAGATAATAATAGTGATAATAAATATCACTAATTTCAGATGTTACATGAAATTTAACACTTATTTCTGATTAAAGTTCTCAATAAAATTGGAATGTAACACATTTCCTTAATATGGGGGAGGGTTATAAATCTATTTCCAACCAATTACCAATGTAATGCTTAGTGTTAAGACAGTGAGGAGAGAATCGGGAATATTTATTAGCACTATTATTATCTAACAAAGTCCTGAAACTTCAAAGCAATGATACTTTAGCCGGGAAGTTGTAAATAAGATTATAATTTGCAAATATACCTGAAGAATCCAAATAATTAATTTAAAAAAGATATTAAACATAATTTATAAAAAACATTATGGGTGGGGTAACAGATTAAAAAACGATAGTATTTTAAATATCAATAATAGTCATAATATAATAGGTAAATTATGTGTTATTATGAATAATAACAACACAAAAATCAATACCTAAAATGTACTTAATAAGTCCAGAAAATATATAAAGAAAAAAACCTAATAAGTCCAGAAAATATATAAGGGAAAAAAAACCTACAATGATTTTTAAAAATCACTCAAGAAAAGTTAAAGTGCTATTGACAAAAACGAGACATTTTGGATATCTTGATAATCAACTGGAAACATTTAGACAATCCCTACCTCATAATTAAAACATATGTATTTTAGCTAAATTAAAAGTTAACTATAAGACATAAGATTACAAAACTACAATGAAGGATTGGTGAGTATTTTTAATTCTGGTGTCAATAAGGACTTGTAAACTTAACTTCAAAGGCAGATTCCTCCAATGGAAAAAAAAATTGGCAGAATTTTATCATATACACTTTAAAGCCATCGCCCGTCATTTTCAATGGAGAGGAGGTAGTGATCAAAAGGAAAGGCCTCCTTTTCCCAAGGCCAGGAGCGTATCAGAATCTTCGTGTGTGTGAATTCTAAAATTACTCTCACTTCGTATAATTTTTACTTTTTAACTGTCATTAAAGTAAGTGTTTAATATGTGCCAGGCAATGACCACAAGAAGCAGACATCATTATTCTCATTTTACAGATGAAGAATGACATTTAGAGATGTCATTATCGCTATTATTAGTAGTAGTACTGAGGTAATATTATTAGCAGCTTGCATATTCTGAATACAATGCTAAGTACTTTATAAGGATTCTCATAATGATTCTATGAGGTAGGGACTATTACTATTCTCATATTCAGATAAGAAATCTCAGGTTCAAGAGGTTAAAGAATCTGACTAGGCTCTAAGTGGCAGCCTGGAATCCAGCCCACATCTGCTGAATCACACCCCCCCGCCTCCACAAACCAGAGCTCAGAAGCATTAGTTATGCTATTTAAATGTGTTGAAGTTCTCAAGTAATCTTAAAGGTAGACATGAGATTTTCATGTTTTAAACGAACAGATAATTGTTTGAAGATGTTGAGAAACAGTGACTTAAAATTTCCATAAATTCAAAAAGTATTAACTAATAATGTTAAAATGTAACATAAAAACTGAAAAAAATTATTTGTAACATTTAATTAGCATATATTGAATGCCTATTATGAGCTGGACACCATTTTTTGTACGGAATATTTAGAGATGAGATAGATAAATCCCTAACCTTATGGAGTTTACATTCTAAAAGTAAGGTAAATATTCTTACAAAATTGTTACAGAAAAAATGAGCAGCAAGCAGTCCAATATTAAAAGAAATAAAGCTGCAGATAGGCAAGAATGAAATGAATTCTCAGGAAAATATACTCTCATTCTCACTAGTAATAAAAGAAATGAAACTTAATAAAATACTAGTTTTGATCTATCAGAAGAACAAAGATTAACAAGAATGATTACATGTAGTACTGTGGTTGGTGTGTGGAAGGACTCCACCAATCAGAACATAAATGGGCTCAGAATTGCTGTAAAACTGTGAGAATAGGCCTGTTACCAACTTAAAAAGTGGTATGTGAACAGCCCACAATAAAGATTCAAATAATATAATGGAATTTACATAAAATGGAACATAGTCAGTGATTAAACATGATGAGTTGATCACTACTTCCCAAAAGGAAAGATCATTAAGAATTGAAGAATATCACATGTTAAGTAGAGGATATAGAGAAAAAAATATAAAATGAACTCATTTTTTATGAATCAATGTATCTATATCCTGTCACAATACTAGATTTTTAAAAATTTTGCCAATCTAGGTTTTAGTAATAATGTATCATTTCTATACTCTTTAGGCTGCACCTACACCACACTAAAAATTCAGTAAGTTGAGGAGAAGGTCACAGACTCATTCAGCTGTTGGGATCTTAGAGACAAAAAGCCTGTGGCTGGAATCTCACTGCCCCTGTTCTATTCTGCCTCTGCACATTGGCTAACTTCTATCAAACCTGATACATGCAGACAGATAAAATATACTAGAATTAAAAGGTATATTTCAAAGCATTTTCCCCTAGAAAATAGCACAAACCACAATTATTTACCATTTGTTAGTCTCTAAAAATAGAGTATTACTTTCCACGTCTCAAATAGGCATTAAAGATGCAGAAGCTATGAGTCATGCTTGGCAGGTTAAATATCTTATTTGCCTCTAGAACATGGACCACGTCTTTATATTTCATCAGGTAAGCCAAATATGGCATCAGGGGAACAGCTAATTCCCTCTGCTGTCCTAAGTCAGTGCTGATATTAAATGACCCTTTCATCACCACCCAAGTGCTAAGGAACTGACCGAGGCAACTACAACTTTGTTTATACTAGGAATGCTTATAATTTGATAAGCTCAGGACTTGTCTAATTGGGGCCACTAGCTTAAATGTTCATTCATTTGGCAAATCAATCTAATGTGCCTTTCTCCCACTATTTTTTTTTAAATTGAGAGACCTGCCAATGGATTGGTGTTACATAAATATGGTCTCGAATATTTGACCAACAAAGGGTCCTTTGAAGTTAAGAAAGGGCGTTTCCGTTAGAGAAATGTCACCTATATTAATTTTCTAGTTGGAGACTGCCATCTAATTTAAGTCAGAGCACTGTGTTTATGAATGTAAGGTCTCCCCACCAGGAAAGGATAGAATTTTTTTCTCCATAATATCCAATTCTGCAAAAAAAAATCTCTAAAGCTGAGGAAGTGTGGGTGTGGAAGCCTCACAAGCTATTAACTAGCAAGCTAACTTCTCAGAAACACCCAAATTAAAATTTTGTGGCCAGATTTAAAACAATATGTCATATTATTATCTAAAGTTTTTACTTGGTGTTTTACAGTTCACAGGGAACTTGTGTAGTTCTCATTTGAGATAATTCACAAAACAACTCTCGCAGCTCAGGAAGGTTAAGTACCCTGCCCTGAAATACTCAGGTAGGAAACAGTCAGGTTCAATCCAAATCCAGGTCTTCTGAGTCTCTATTTGGTCGGTCATCTTTCTATGCCCTACGTTTTCTTTGGTTTAGCTTTGACCTGATCACAGCTTTGAGTAAAATGCCCCATAAATCTTCCATGCCCATCACACCACTCGGCATTAAGGCAAAGAGCATGAATGACAAATAGCTGACATTTATGCTGGCTCTCCCCACTCTGACACTGCACTCTTTCTTGCTATTCCTGGATGTGGCCTCAGAATCCTTCACAACACAACCCTCCATGCATCCACTATAAATTAATCAGATTTGGAATGCCAAAGGAAACCTATTTTTGTCATCCCTGATATAACATTCTGTCATCTTGCATCCTCTTAATTCTTAACAACTACAAATTCATTAAAAAAATATTTATGTGCATCTGGAATGAATCGATTCTCTATCATTGTAATAGTACCCAGCCTTTGAATTTCCCACTCTGATTCCACCACAAGGTCATCTTCCCAAAGTCCTGTTTTCATTATAGCACATCTTTGTTTCAAAACCCTCATTGCTTCTCAGTGACTACTGGCACCCAGATTCCTTGCTCTGGCATCCGAGGCCCAAGACCATCTGGCCCAGCCTCTCTTTCTAGTCTCACCTGACACTATTCCACAACATGAACACCATTCCCAGACAACTGGGACCAGTCATTTTCTGATACACACTCCTCTTAACACCACCCTCTTCTCTTGATGAGCTCTGTCAGAAATGCCTTTCTTTCCTTCCTTATCTTACCCCAAGTTTATTCACCAAAATCCCTGCCAGTTTTTCAACTGCCAGATAAACAATTGTCTAAGTTTTAATTTTTGTTCTTCCACTTATGAGCTGAATGAGGTTGGGCAGGTTATTTATATTTCCTGTGCCTCTACTTCATCTATTAAAGAGGAACAATAATATCTGGTGGGGCTGTTATGAAGCTTATTCTATGCAAAGATCTCAGAACAACAACTGGCACATAGATAAGGGCTATGCAGTACTTGCTATTAGTGGCATTATTACTATTTAAGCATTGATTGTTTTTTGTTATACTCTAATGCCACTAGGTATTGTTTTGCGATAAGACACCACACACTGCCTTGATGCATTATTATTTGTATATATGCCCTATATTGTATATAACAGCATTTTAAGTTCCTCTAGCGAAGTAAGCGTGTTTTCTTATTTATTTTTATTTCCCAAAGCCAATAACATAGAGCCTTAAAAATTGTAAGTAATCAATAGATATCTATCGAATTCCGTGTTTTCACAAAAGAATCCTATCCATAGACATAGCTTAATAAGTTTTCAAGTTTTATTGCCTTTTCCGCCATACACACAGTAAGAAGTAAATTATTTGCTAGAATCTCAGAGCAGGCAATGAACTTGAAAGGGATTGCAATTCACTCTGACTTCTGGTTTAGGGGAATCTAAGCTATTCAAAACAAATGACTACTTCTCCACATTTAATTGATCTCAAAGGACAAAAATACTTCAATCATCCCATTTGGCTTATTCCAGTGTTTATTTAGCTAAATGCTTTTCCTCAAGTCTAGCCAAATTCTCTTGACACAGTGAATATCTCCTCAAGATATTATCTTCTCTGTCTTTAATCCAAATAAAGTAAGATTCTTAGTTTCTTCTCAAAGGATCTATTTTTCTTGCCTTTAAATCAACTTGAATCCTCTTTCAAGATTCATTCTTATTCCTGCACTGAAAGAAAAAATAGAAACCAGTGCCAAGAATTAAGGATGAATGATTTTCTGGATACATTAAAATATTATTTTGTATTTTTCATAAAAGCTACATTCTTGCCCCGTGTGCACTGTGATTAATAAGACCCTTGGAACTTGGCTGCATTTATGTGGATTTTGTCCATCCCAGAGCTGTCTGACTTAGTTTAGTTTAGTCCCTAAGTGAACTGTTTTGCAACGGGGTCTATAAACCACTCTCAAATGTATCAAGGAAACTCTAGGAGGTGTTATTTGCCCCAGCTAATTTAGTGTCATGAACAGACGTGATGAAATCTCAATTTCTTCATCCAGGTCAGAGTTATCCAATAAAATTAGCCCTTAAGGGGCTCCTGAGAAGCAATTCCTAATGGGTGATCTTTCAGCTTGTTATTGTATGCACTAGCAGTGGTTTGGTCTAGATTTAATCTTTTTAGCTCCTGGACAAGACTATCAGAAGACAAGTAAGTGGTGGTGGTGAAGGGGAATCTAAATCCTTATTAAAATCAGTCAGGATATGCCGATTGTTTCTCCTTGGTCTGAATGCAGCTCACGTCTCATATGGCACGAACACAATATTTTATAACATGACTCACTGTGCAAAGAACTATGTCTCACATCTAATACTTTGTGTTCATTTACATCATTGGAATAGATCACTGGGTCATTTTTAATAATTCAAGAGCTTTTTCTATTACTTTTAAGGTTGTACCAGCCTAGAAAACTATTTTAAGAATGCTCCTATACATTATAGCAAAGACTAAGAAGTTTACAAAATAGTGGATGAATTTGTGGTTGAAAGCCTAAAGTGATAAATGATAACCGCAAAAATCCCACATGTGAGGAAATACTCTGTTCTTTTTGGAAAAGGAAAAGGCACTAGGGAAGATCAGATCTAAAGTTTTCCCAAAGGCTTATGCCCTGAAAATTGGAAAAAGACCAAACTCTGGAAACTGTTAAGATTTTTTTTTTTAAGGGATTAGGTCTGAAAGCAGGCTGAGGGATAACTACACTAAACTGAGAAATGGATTGTGCCCAATTGCTATCAGATGTCCCAAGTTAAACACAAGTAATCTTTCCATTTACTTTTCACGATAGTGACAGGCAAATCAGAATCTATTTCTGATGCTCTTTCATGGCAGATACTGGAGAATCTGTCCTGCCTTTGTACATTTGGTGTTTATGACAGGTCGTATTTTCTTTGAAAGCCATAGGGATTGAATATATACTAACCCAGGAAGTGGCATAAATGATCCAATAGAGATGTTACTCATCCCTAAATGGTATCTATAGCTTGGAAATTTTGCCAAAGGGAGTAAAATAACAGCAGCAACAACAACAACGATAATACAATCGTAATCCCTCACTGCAGTTGCATTTTCATTTGAAATGAAAATGTGTTTTGCTTATTACAAAAATTACAAATATTCACTGTCTACTAAAAATACTAAGAAAATTACAAAAAAAATTGAGTAAGAATCACCGACAGCCTTTTGCTCACGTAACTACATTTAATTGGTTTGTAAGCAGCCCCCTTCTCTATGCATATTAGCACATGTAAAATTGTATTTCCAAGTTTATATACACAAGATCATATTGTGTAATATATTTTCATTTCACAACACAGTATGCATATTTTCATGTTATTAAATAGATTTTTTTAATGGTTGCATAGAATTCTGTGGGATGTATGTACATTTTGGTCGTGGATATTTAAGCCATCTTCAATTTTTTGCTATGGTAAATAAGACTTCAACAAGCAATTTTCAGTGTGTGTACTCACAGATTGGTGCAACTGTACCTTCAAGAAAATTATTAGATGTGGAGTTTCTAGGAGGACAAAAGGGCTGTCTTTACATTTTGATACATTATTACCCTCCAGAAGAGTTGTGTTAGTTACTCTCAAAGCAATGTGTGATCAAATTCATTTACTTTTCTAACACTAACCTTACTGTTGCAAGCACCAAGTTCCATCAACTTTTTCATCCTTGCTAAGTTGATGGGTAAAAATGATATTTAATTATTGTTTATATTAATTTCTTGGCTTCATAGTGGTACTTAAGATATTAACTTCGATTTTTAATGCCTTTGTCAATTCTCAGTTTATTATGCTCTTGGTCATCTATTTTTCTATTATTGCTTTCAAAAAGCATACTTTTAAAATATACATTATGGATTGTTAATTTTGTCTGTCTTGTTTAGTTCAAATATTTTTTAAAATTATTATCTGCCTTTCAACTTTGTATATGGTATTTTTTAACCATATAAAATTTGTCATCAATATAGTCAAAATAGCACGCAGTCAATTCTACACTTCGGATTTTCATGTCATGACATGCTTAAAATAATACTCAGCTCTGGGCGCCTGGGTGGCTCAGCAGTTGAGCCTCTGCCTTCGGCTCAGGGCATGTTCACCGGGGTCCTGGGATCTAGTCCCGCATTAGGTTCCCCCAGGGAGCCTGCTTCTCCCTCTGCCTATGTCTCTGCCTCTCTCTGTCTCTCGTGAATAAATAAATTTAAAAACTTTTTTTAAAAAAAGATCATCTAAAAAATACTCAGTCCTAATGAGTAATGTGATGACTTTATTTTTACATTTAAATTTTATGATCTATCAGGGATCAATTTCCAAATGAGGGGAAATAGGAAACAAGATTTTTAAAATTAAATGGCTAAACAACCATTCCAGCTAATATTATTTAGTTAAAAATATATATATTATATATATTCTTTTACTCAGTTATTGAAAACCCTCTTCTTGTTATACACAAAATTGGCATATATACCTGGCCATCTTTCTGCAGTCTCCCTGCAGCTCAATTGGCATGTCTCTTCCTATAGCAGCACCACCAGCTTTAATTACTTCAGCTTTATGATATGTTTTGCTATCTAGTGAAGAAAGAACCCTTCATTACATTTAAAGAATATTTCCAGTTCTTCTTCATATGCAGTCTCCAGAGGACTATAGAAACATTTAATCAAGTTCCAAAGATTTCCCTGGACTTTTAATTGAGTATATAGATGAATTTAAGTAAAATTAACATTTGCCCTCTGTAGTGGTTTGTGATGTGTCAACTTGGGTAGACCAAACTACTTTCCAGGAATTCATTTTCCTGTATGTTTCCTGTCAGAGTGCATCAAGGGAGAGTTTCTTGGGTGAGTCTTGGGTGGTGAAGGTGAAGCAGCAGCTATTTTACAACTCACACTTCATCACTAATCTGATGACTCACTTGGTTGGCATAAGGCAGCAGCTGGACCTGCAACTGTCCCACCTCCTAGATCTTCCTTCAACTTCTCTGACTCCTGGGCCATGACCAAAATCCCTAGCTTCTGAAGGATACCATACCAAGATCTGAAATGGACAGGACTAGGTGAGGAAAGCAGGGCTCCTAGGGCACCAACGACTCTCAGTTTCCTGCAAATACCACCCTATGAGTGTGCAAATCTGAGCATGTGCACTTCCTTAAATTTGAGCTCTAGGATCCTCTCTTACCTGGTCCTAAAATCTAATACTACAATGCAACAAGGACTGTCCCAGGTTTTTGATTGGTCCATGTGGGCTCCTGATTTTGTTTGTGGGTTCCAGTTTGTTCTTGCTCTGTCCCACCTTATATTCATGCTCTGGCATCAGACATAAAGATAACAGCTAGTTGAACTAGTTCCCACAATTATGTAAAGTCAAATCCCTGTAACAAATCCTACAAACACACACACACACACACACACACACACACACAGAATCCAGGAAAATATTTGAACTAATTATGGCAGACAGAGTTGAACAACCCTAAATATATAAAAATGCTCTTAAGAATCAACAATAGAAAAATGGACCAAGGATGTAATAAAACCAACAATCATGAAAGAATGAAAAATCCAAATTAATATTTTAAACTTCACTATTAATCAAAGAAATCAATATATGTACAATTAGACATAATTTTTCACCACCATATTGGCAATGATGCTATGGAGGCATCCCCCCAGCTCCGTTCCCTTGCCCCCTCCCTCAGTAATCCCAAATTAATATCACTCCCTATTCCATCTTGTTACAGTCTTCTACAGAACTCCAATCACTGAAGATTTTATCCCCTGGCTCACCATTTTCTCTGCCACTAATGCTGTCATCATCCTTGATGCCTCACATATTATCTGTCCAACGCCCTGGACTCTCAGTTAGCAGAACTCTTTCCTCTTAAGGATTTTGCCCTTCCCATCACCCCAGACACTCTCTCTCATGCTCACACCCTCTCCTGGGCTATCCCAGGGCACTGTACCACATCAGAAATCTTGATGTCAATCATGTCACTATCACTAAGCAAGTAGTCAGTTCAATACATAACACTTATAGGAGCAAGGGTTTAGAAACTTAAGTAATGACCTCACAATAGCAGTATTTTGCCTCCTACTGGTTTTCATTTATAACAACCTGACATGCATTTTAGCTTCCAGGTTACAGTCTCCAGTGCCATTTTCTATCCAAAGAAACTAGGCAAGTGGCTGATTCATGTCTTGGATGAGGAATAAATCCAAATAGATGGGTCCACACTATATTTTTGTTTCCAGAAATCAAGAATATTCTTTTAAAGTGCTTAAACTGCAAAGGAGCTACATAAAGTTGCTCTCAAAGACTGTTACCACAATTTAATAACAAAATATATAAGTATTTGGAGAAAGTTAAATCTGTGATAAGCCATTAATCTATAACAAAATTCACAATGGGAGAAGTCAATATGATATATTTTTTAAACAGTTACAAATATAAAGAAAGGCAGCAAGATTAGAACATGGCCATTTTTAAATTTTAATTTTTAAAAATGTGGACTTTTGTATATATGGATGTTGTTTTCTCAATACTTTTATGCTTGTCTATGAAATACATTATTAAATCTGAAATTGATGGTCATTTGACTTACAAAAATGGCAATTTCACGTGGTTCAGCCAATACACATTTATATCTATATGTGTAAGAAACAAAGGTGTAAACAGATAACTATAAATGCCACAAATTCTAGAAACCATATGAAGAATTGTGAAGAATAATTTTCTTTAGGGTTCACCCAAAATAACAGATTAGCCCAATGTCCAGAAAGGAGAGCTCACTGCACAAAATTAGCTCCTCATCCTTTGGATGACCCTGGTATTTATAATGAAATAGCAAGAGTGCCCAACAAAGTGAACTGAGGAAACATATCTGACAAATCCTTGCTGAGTATAAAGAGAAAAGCATCGTCAGACATCAACAGATCTGGTTGAGAGTGCTCCATTTAAGTAGTAACTATAAAAGGTTTTGATGTGAGGTGACAACCAGCTCCTCATAGGAGAATGGCTTACCATAATGCCTTGGTGACCTTGCATTCTCTTCATTAAAACTACAGAGGCAATGCTTGATTGCAGTTTGACCAATTTCGGCAGAATGTCCTACAATTTTACATCCTCTGCTAGGGGATGTAAGTATGATGCAGAGCCACCAGGAGACAATGCTTTATCCCTATCATGTGGGACACTGCCACTGGGCTGCTTCTCATCCATCTCCCTAGCTCCAGTTGGAGGATCTTGACCCTCTTTTTAAGGGTACAGCTGCAGGCTTCTGTGTAGGACTATAAAACTGCTTGGCTGCATTTTAGAGTTGGCTGCTCTATAGCAGAGCAGCCCACTACTCACATTGTGTGTCATCTGGACTCTGATTTGGTGCCATCTTGTGGTACTAGGGAAACCGGAAACTGACACTATGCCCTTTGCTTTTGCTGTCTGAATCCATGTGGATTCATTGTTTTTCTCCAGCTTCTAGCTATGGAGGTATATGGCAAGCCAAGCTAACAGGTGCAGTAGTAAACTTGTGGCCTGTTAACCACAGTGCTGCTGCTTTCGGAATGCTTAACTGCCTGACAGTCCTCTGGCCCAACGAAGAACCAATTGTTCTGTAGCTCAGAAACAAACAACTCAGCAGTCTGAAACATTATCCTTTTTGTTTTGAATCTGACATGATTAAGGACACCTTGAAAGGCAGAGAAAAACGTACAAAGAAAGAAAAGAAGCACATCCATAATTTTGCTACTTTGAAGCACCATAAATGAAATAATAAATCCTATTACTGTAATAACTTGTGTGTATGCTTAAGGTAGAAGAGGCACGTAAGAAACTGACATGTTAAATCAAGTTATTTTTTGTAATATTTAGGAGATTTGTGTTAGTTTGAAATCAACATCTAAATGGTGAAAAGGAATTTATTTATAACTAATACATTTTGCTTTATTAATAATTAATTAGCTGTACTAGTAGGGTTTAAATTTTTAAAATTTAACAGATTTATAAATTATTAAATTGAAAATTGAAATAATCAAAATTAGTAGCAAGTGTTCTTTTCCCATACAAAGCAGCCCAGACATTACAGATTCTGGCTACATCACTCTCCCTTCTCCATCCAGCCTCCCTACTCTGGCACAATGCAATGCATTTGGAGTCCACTGACCTCAGTAATTCACACTGCCCATCACCCTCTTGGTGTTCTCAGATCTCTCCTTCCAGGCTCAGAGTCCATAGTCCATCACTGGAATTACTCCTTTGCAAACATGTTCCATTTTCATGTTCTCTTTCTATAGAAACTAGCAAAACATAGTCTATGATTTGCCCGGTTATTCCCTTGCTCCGTGTCTGACTACAACCAACTGACTGGTCATATTTTAAATGTATGACTAAAACTCTAAAGTGGGCCTTCAGCATTGCTTAGCCAGTCTAGAAAATTCACTCTCAATCCAAGATGACAACTTTATACTTCCACTTGGTTTCAAATCTCCAGTTTTTTCCATTTCAGCTGATAACTCTGCTTTCCCATTCACTGGGAAATTAGAAGAAAACAATCTCATCTTCCCACCAGCAAACCTACTAACCTACCCATTTATGGTGTCATAAACTCTGCCTTCATCCTATTGTTAGGGATGGTCACTATCTCCACTATGAATTTAATTGCACACTCTCTTTCCTGTTCAAAGATTCTGTTCCTACAATTACCTGCTTTTTCCTCCTTCAATTATTTGATGCTCTTTCTAGCAGTACAAAAATGCACTAATTTTCATAGTAAAAACAAACAGTAAATTCTTATTGACTCCAAATCTTCCTCCAAGCTCCATTTTTCAGCAAAACTCTTTATGAGAGTTTTCTATACTATCTTTCCTTCTCGATACTCATTGTTTCCATTTATTTAGTCCAAATCACTTCACTAGGAGGGTTTGTGTCAAGGCTGCCAAGGACTATCTTGCAGACTTTAATGGTTAATTTTTTTCTCTTCATATTCCTCCAGTCTCTTGGCTTACCTCCTTCTTGGCTATTATTGCTTAGCTCTAAGGATGCCACAACTCTCCCTGTGTTCCTATTGACTATCACTTTCTCTCAGTTATCTTAGCAAGCCTCATGGCTTAGTCCTAGGTTCCCTTCTCTTCTCCATGTCTTGCTCCCATTTTAAATGTCTCATCTAGCTCCATATTTTTAAATACCCACATAATTTCTGATAAGTCTCAAATTTCTATCTCCATCCTGTCTTCTTCCTTGAGTTCCAGATTCCTATATACCACCTACTCACTTCACTTGGATGCTTCATGGGTATATATGTCAGGATTTTCCTGAGAAACATAGTTAATACAATGTGTATATACAGAGAAAGACATTCATCTTAAGGAATTGGCCCATGCATTTATGATGTCTGATAAATCCAAAATCTGCAGGGTAGGATGACAAGCTGGAGACACAGGAAGAAGCCAATGTTGCAGTTTTAGCTCCAAGGCCATCTGTTGTAGAATTCCCTCTTGCTTGGAAGATTTAGTCTTTTGTTATATACCAGCCTTCAAATGATTGGCTGAGGCCCATCCACATTGTAAAGGGCAATCTACTTTACTCAAAGTCCACTAATTTGAATGTTAAGTTCGTCTAAAAACACTGTCACAGAAACATCCAGAATAATGTTTGACTGTGGCCCAGCTAAGTTGACAAAAAGTCAATCACTGCCAAAAACAAAAACAAAAACAAACAAACAAAAAAACATCATAGAAATTTTCTTCAATTAAACAGGTCCTCAAATGCACTTCTCCCCTAGGCTTCCCCATGTCAGTGAACGGTACCTCCATTCACCCAGTTGGTTAGACCAAAACTTAATATCCATACTTTATTTCTCTTTCCTCATTTGTTTCATATCCAATCCTTAAGTCATCTTGTAGACTCCATATTCAATTTGTTCTGAGTCTGTCCCTTCTTACCACCAGATCCTCCACCCTGGTGTAAGCCACTATCATCTCTTACCTGAGGGAAAATGATTACTTCCTAAATTGTCCCCCTACCTCATTCTTGCTTCTATTTTCTCCACAGGAAAACCAGAGTGATCTTTTAAAAAAAAAATACATCAGTTCATCTGCCGCTCTTGCTCAAAGCCCTATAAAAATTTTTCATTATACTTGGAATAAAGTCCAGAGTCCTAACTTGGCTCAAGGCCTTGCACTCTCATTCTCATAGAGCTCTTTCCTTTATCTTCTACCACTAACCTCCTCAATCACTCTTCTCCAACCATGCCGTCTTCTTGCTGTTTCTCAAATACTTCAAGCTTCTCTTACCCTTGCTGTCTCCTCTTCCTGGCATGCTTTTTGCTTACACCTCTCCATGGCGATCTCCGTTCCTGATAGGATCACTTTTCTGTGTTAAGAATAGACTAAAGATGCAAGGTATAAAACAGAGTGACCAATGAGGAAGTTTCTGTGGGAATCCAGTGGAGAGATGATGGGGGCTCTACTAAGATAGAGATAATGAAGGCAGTGAGAAGTAACTGGCTAGATCCTCAGTATATGGAGAAGATATGACCTGCAAGATTTCCTATGAGACTGGATATGGAGTGTGGCAGAAAGAAAAGATTCAAGGATGACTAGTTTTCAGACTAAGACCATAGAAGAATGGAGGTATGATCAATCAAGACACAGAGGACTGTGGAGGTGCCAGAGTCCATTCTGGGACAGTTAAGTTCTGAATTCTTATTGGACATCCAAATGGAAATATTGAATAAGAAGCTGGATTTAAGACTGAGATTCAGAGGAGAAGTCTGGCCTGGAAATAAACATGATCAGTTTATATATGGTAATCAAAGCCTTTAAACTAGATGTGACCACACAGGAAATATGCAGATAGAAAAGAGAAAAGTTCCAAGGGCTGTGATTTGATCTCCTCCAACATCAAGAGGTCAGGGAGATGAGAATAAACAGGTAAAAGAAGTTAAGAAGAAGCAGCAAGAAAGAAATTTACTGTCTTCACTTTTCTAGGAGTGAAGACAGCATTATAAGAAGAAAAGTGAAGAAGAAAAGTGAAGACAGCATTATAAGGAAAAGTAGTGACTAAATGGATCAAATGCTGGTAGAAGAATTTTTTAAAAATATAAATAGTAAGATTTGACAATTAGACTCAATAATATGTTGATCAATGAGATCTCAACAAGAACAAGTTTGGTGGGGTAGAGAGGACAAAAATCCTTCAGATGTTCAAGAAATTATGGGAGAAAAGGAATTGGAAACAGTGAGTATAGGCAACTATTTGAAGGAATTTTGTTTTTATGGAAAGAAGAAATATGAGCTGGTAGCCAGAAGGAACAAGAGCTATATTCTTAAAAACATGACAAAAATCTGTTACGTCCAACAGACAGTAGGAAATTGATTGTTGCAGAAGGAAAAAAAGAAGAACTGTCAGAAGTGGTGAGCAAGGACAGAATTCAGCGCTCAAATGGAAGAACAGTCCTTGAGTCCATATGGCAGATGGCAGCGCATGCACAGTAACAGCAGGGAGAGACAAGTGTGTTGGCACAGACCGCACCTCATCTGTGTAAGTTCTAGGTAACTCCCCAGATAATGTCCCCTGAACTCAGACAAAGGTGTTATTCATGACACCCTCGAATGTTCATATCTGATGTATTGGCCAGGAATCTTAAGATAAAGACAAGAAATAGACCTTGGGGAGCACAATACCCACAGTGCTTAAGATTTCTGGTATATCTGGGGCAGGTGCCTTTAGGCCACAGCCTCAGTAAGATTTGAAATATGGAATTTTTTTACCCATGGGAACTTGCTGAAGTTCAATGTGGTTTTTCCACAGGTAAGTGGTCAGTTTCAATCTTTGGATAACTGTGAATTTATATTTAAATTGGGGCAGGGCTTATTAATTAAACTTATCCCAGTACCTTCAGTAAACGGAATCTGCACTGTGGCTGTTGGCCCTAGTAAGACACCCAAAATTGTGTCTGTGAAATGGCCTCTCTAATAAGAAGCCAGATACCTGACCAGTTATTGATCTTCTCCAGGTTAATGGATCTCAGTTACCCATGGGCTTTATGGTTCAGCCCAAAGTGTTAAGAGAAATGAATCTGGGAAACACTATTGGTAGGAAGCACATTTATGTTCCCCTTCCTTGACATTTCCTTCCATGTAGAGGGACGTAATACTCCTGACTCCTCTCTATTTCTACACCCACTCCTCCCATAAAGGGATGGAATGCTTTATCCAACGGGTGAATTTGCAGGGAAAAAAATGAATATGAAAAGTCCAGTTCCTTTCTCCTCCATTTCTCAAGTGAGCTAGGTTGCCTACAGAGCCCATGTAATCTAGGTGGTTCTAGGACATGCAGTAAATATTACAGACAATGTTCCCACTCTCTGATATTTTCTTTTAAGATTTATTTATTTACTTGAGGCGGGGAGGAGCAAAGGAAGAGAATCTTCAAGCAGATTCCCTGCTTAGCGCAGAGCTGGAAGTGGGGCTGGATCCCAAGACCCATGAGATCATGACCTGAGCTGAAACCAAGAGCCAAACGCCCAACTAACTAAGCCATCTAAGTGCCCCACCACCCTCTGCCTGTGAATAGGAGTTTAGTTCTGCCTGTGAACAGGAGCACAAATCCACTAAATTCTAGAATTCACGTTTAGAAAGCCTAGTATCCAATAGATATGGGCAACCTGCTCAAATACCAACTTATCAGTAATAAAGGTGATATTTTGATCTCCCATATTCTCTACTCCTGTCCTTTAAATAGCTCCAAATTCAGGTGGAGAAGTGGGGTACCATTTTTTGGACTCTTAAATTTCCAGCAATTTCACCCATAAAGGTTCAGTACAAAGTCTATGGCTACTCTGATTTAGAAAGATTTAGGTTTAAATACATTTGAAAGAATGAGTTTGATCTGTTTTCATTACTTTTACATTTATCCTGAAATATTTGCATATGTAAAAATCTATTTGAGTATTACTGCCAAGTGCTTAAAATTCTTTCACAAAAAAACCGACTAAAGGCAGAGTGAAATTAACATAGGTTGTAGAAAAACACAAAATGCCTTTGGCTTACCATTTTATTACTAGTACTAAGTGTGAATATATTTCCTTCTGCATATTTTAAATTATTTTGAACACCATCAATCTCTAAGATCTATTTACATGGATGATTATACATTAAAATTAACTTGCAGTATAAACCAGATTGAAATTTTTAATCTGCTAGGCAAAGAATGAAGTTGTTTGGCATCTCACACAAGTCAACAAAAAATAGAAAAGCAGCTGTTTAATGAGGTTTTGCTAATTTTTTAAATAATGAGATGCCAAACTGGTACCCACACACCAAAAAAGCTCTGCTCTAATTAAGGTGATATCAGATACCAGTGTCAATGTGATTTCATAAATATAGCTTCTTCATATGGGCCCTTCCAGTCTGTCACAACTTAATGGTTTTAGTAATGAAAAATCATGCTTGAGCAAAATGTTATTTACAAATGCAAATGTGCTTCCAAAAATAATTTTTTTAAGTAAATCTTACAACTTTTCTGAAAGAAGTTACATTAGCCATTTGACTTATGTTCATTAGGTTCTGATACCTAAAAATATAAAATGTAGGCTCCATTTGGCATAACTTGTGTTCAGGTTTAGTGCCTTTTTCTTTGTCCCTCACCCACCCAAAAATTTCTTAGAGAATATGGTATCATATTCAGAAAATTCCATTACATATATTAGTCCTTATGTATTTAGGTATTTCTGTCAGCTATCACATCAAAAAAGCAGTGGAACAATATAAAAAAATAAGTGCAGTGTCTTTCCTGACTACTCTAGGCAATCACTAAAGTGAATATTTTGGGCACTAAATTTAGAAACTCTGGGCGCCTGGGTGGCTAGAGCTTCTGCCTTTGGCTCAGGTCATGATCCCGGGGTCCTGGGATGGAGTCCCCCATCAGGCTCACCACAGGGAGCCTGCTTCTCCTCTGCCTATGTCTCTGCATCTCTCTCTGTGTCTCTCATGAATAAATAAATAAAATCTTTTAAAAAATAAATAAATTTAGGAACTCCATAATTTAATAATATCTGCCATTTGGGGATATGAATTCATCATTTGGATAGCCTAAAACATTAAACTAATTAACCAACCAATCAAAACCATTTATTTTTTGTATTAAAGAAGATCTCTGGCTGAATTAAAACTAATAATAATATGCAATTAAATATGAAGTCACACACAGCAGTAGTAATAGTTACCACTTATTGTGCCAGGCACATATCAGATGCTGTACGTATCTTATCTCATATAACTTAATCCCTACAATAATGCTTAGATAGCAATATTCTAGTTTAACAAATGTGAAAACAGAATCTCAGAGAGGTTAACTAACTTTAACTAAGATCACACAGCATGTAGGTGGTAAAGCTGATATTTAAACTTAGGGATGTCTGCCTGTAATACTGTCCTTTGTCATTATACAAATAAGTATTTCAGGTGGGGATCCATTTGTGCCAAAGTTCTCATTTGTGAACTGGTTGGTCTGGTATGGGGTTTAGTTCATGGCCATGGTTTAGAGCAAGGGCAGCCATTCAGGCTTGGGGTGAATTCTAAAATCCTTTCCTTCATTAATATCATGAGCTAAGTGGTTGAACCAACTTATCAAAGACATCCCTAATGAAGGGGGAATTTGATATGGAACTGTAATCTCTACTCAACTCAGGTTTATACAGATATGCTAAATATCTGAAGCATTTATGACCACTTATTATTGAACTAAGCTGACCATAAAAGCTATACAGCTTGTTGATCATGTACAGATATTGGTTAATATTGATGCTTGTGTGTACAGAGGACACATAAGAAGGATTTTGAAGTTAAAAAACATTATGACATCTTCTGACATTATATAACTCAATTTTTATATGTGTCTATTACCCAACCCAGCCTTGGGTACAGTTTGAAGTTCCAAATAATTATCAAATAAGAATCACAAGTAAATGAAATATGTTTGTAATAGAAATATATTATTTGTAAAGTAAATAGATAATGGTAATGGTAATTAATAGGTGTATTATGGGACAAGCAAATATTTAGAAATGGCTAAAAATTGAAATTAGCAACTGATGGGTAATCCCAGAAAGATACAAGAATTTGAGGCAGTGAATAGTACTATTTGTCACATAATGCGAACACACTACTCTTTCCATTTGGTTGTCCACCTATTCATAAGAGTAGTGGATTCGGGTTACAAATCCTTGAGTTCTAAAGATACTAAGCATGCTAAACTCTCATCACAGGCACATATAATCCGTCTCCATTAGGGAGAGTAATGCACGCCTAGAGCAACAGCAAATGTCAACAATCTGCACTCAAGAACCCAGGAGATTTCAGTGAAGCCAATTTCTCAGAATCCTTCAGTCCTGAATATGTTCATATTATTTGACCCAACAGTTTCACTTCTAGAAAATTATCCCACAATAATGCCCACCCATATATACTACACATTGAAAAGCTAAAAGGAGGAAAAAGCTAAAAGGAGGAAAAAGCTAAAAGGAGGGAAATCTAAACCTCTACCAATAAAAGAATGATTAAATAAATTATCATTATTATTATTACTATTATTGAGCCATCAAAAAGAATAAGGTAAAAAAAAGAATTTGTGCCAAATGAAAAGCTCTTCAAGATACATTGTTCAGTAAAAACAAGCAAGGTAAAGGATAACATCTATAGTATGACATCATTTTTAAAAAAATAAATGTGTTAGTATATATGTGCAGGTAAATGCATAGGAGGAACCAGTAAAAGCTATATCAAATATTTGGCTTTAGTTATCTCTTGGGAAAAGAGAGAAACCTGAAAGAAAATAAGCAAAGAGGATCATTCTCATTTTCTAAATACTCTATATTATTTGGATATTTTATAATGAGAATCAATTCCTGCAGTACTTGTGTAATAAAAAGGTAAAGAATTCAGTTATTATACTAAAAAATTGCTTTTAACATACCAGAGTCATTAAAGGATATATATTTTTGTGTGATGGGTATATGTGTATATATGTATATGACATAGTTCTTAACTAATTTATTCTCTGACCCAAGATATATTTATAGCTATAAATTGTATCCAAATCTGAGTAATTTGAAAACTTTTTGTTGAAATCATGCGAGGATTTAAAAAGTATATTTAATTCATGTAACAAACCACACTAATCTAGACAGTGATATAAAAGTGCAAACATAATGCTAAGTTTAGAATTCCAGACCTAAAATAATCTTGGGAACATTTGTTTCTTCATGATTCAATCTTGATTTTATTTATTTTTTCAAAGATTTTATTTGTTTACTAGAGAGAGAGAGAGAGAACATCAACGGGGGGGGGGGGCCAAAGTGACAAAAGGAAAAGGAGAAGCAGGCTCCCCACTGAGCAGGGAACCCAACCCGGGGTGGGGTGAGCAGGGGGGCTTAATCCGAGGACCCTGAGATAAGGACCTGAGCTGAAGGCAGGTGCTTAACCAATGGAGCTACCCAGGCGCCCCTCAGTCCTGATTTTAAATAAAGCATTTATTATTTTCCCACTTCAAAGTTGAAATAGAGGCCAAGATTACGTGGAATGATCAAAACTGGTTAAGTTGGAAGGAAGCTTCAGGTCTTGATTTGTATTTAAAAATTAAGCACAAAGACCACTCTGTCAGTGTGCACCGTGTTACACTCCATCATCCGCGCACGGCATTGTGTAGTATAATGCTTGAACTTACCGCTAAGGAGCAGATAAAAATTTTCTCTTTTGCTAATCTTATGTTAAAATGCCTAATTCAAATAAGAAACACTCTATATCTACATGTCACAGTTTCTTAATGAAGGAGGCATAGTGATGGAAGAACTGCTGGCTCTAAACATTTTAAGAAATTAATTAAACTTCAAATGTTGTGATCATGGACATCCATGACTATAAAGTAACAATAAAAATGTAATCAAAGACTCACAAATCAGGAAGTTTATCACAAAATTCCTAAAGTACTCAGAACTCCCTGGTTTTTATAAACTTCTAAGAGTTTTCACTATTCATTCACTGATTTGTTTTTCATTTACAATCAAAATCTTCCCTACATTAATTCTACTTCCTTTTATTTGGTCTATCGTAAATATGTCGAAAACTCCATTTCCTTGTTATAAAATCTCCTCAAATATTTCACTAAGGCATGAACGAAAATACAGTTTTTCCTCATGACACCTGAGTTTCACTGAGTGAAGCTGATGCAACCTCACCATGATCTATAATTCTTTTAATAATGACAGCAAATATCTGCTTTCACTCTTGTAAGAGATCCTTTAATTGGATGATTGGATTAAAGACCTAGTTGTGTTGACTATTTTCACCCTTATGCATCATATAAAGGTTAAGAGCTCTATTTGTTTTCATTCTTTTGGCTAGAAAAGAAAAGGAGGAATGAACAAACATATTGAGTACTTCTGTAAGTTAGGCATTGTGCTGGGTGTTTTCACAAGTTTTCCTGTTTAATGCACCCAACAAACTACTGAAATGGATATTACTTTCTTCACAAAGACTCAGAAAATTATGTAAGTTGTTGAATATTACATAACTAGTAAAAAGGCAGAGCCTGGATTTCATGCTTGTATGACTCTGTCATACCAGCAAAATCCAACTCTTGAAATATGGAATTCCAGGTGTAGCTAATACTCATTGCAAAGTTGGTACCTCTCAAACACCTATACAATCCCCTTTAGACTTTCTGGCATTACACACCTCTCTGCTCTCAGATATCTCTAACCCACCCCTTCTCCCCCACCCATGAAAGGAAGATTGATCCTACCAAACAGGAATACTGGGAAACAGATCATCAGCAACTGGATTACAAAAACATTCAAAGAAAAACAGCATTGAATAACAATATGGAAATGACTCATTCAAATATTTCGCTGCATCCTGTCTCTACAATTCAGAGGAGTATCGGTTGCCTGAGATTTTGCTGGTAGAGCTAACGTTCAGTGACCTATAAACAATAGAAATGATGGACAATACTTTCAGAAAAAGATTGGTCATTGTAGAAAGAGTGTTTTCTAAGTGCTGATATTTGATCCTAACCTAAACATTTCATAGTTTTAGAGTAACAGCTCTGATTCCAACATTATATGGCTGCATAAATAATAGACAGTTCCTCCAACCTGGGTTGTGGCTAACTAAAGTGTTCGTGAAGGGAGAAGTATCCATTTAGGATAATGGAGAATGGGAAAGATGATGTTGGCATAAGGTGTGGAGTGAACAAAGGGAAATACTAAGTCTATGGATAAGGATGACTGGCTCACGTCAGTGACACCCTGATTTATTTGAGGAACAAGGCAAAGAATAAATAAAGGACTTAATAATTTGCTTCTGGAGCCAGTATATAGTAATATATTATAGCATTTCCTGAGGGAAGTAATATGAGAAGCCAACCTTCAGAGATCTTGATAAAGGAAAGAATGGAGAGATAAAGGAGACCTTTTAATATAGGCCAGTCTGTGGTTCTGAGAAAAATTAATTTTTATCAGTTTTATGTTTTGTTACTGAGTGGAGGATGCAATTTCACAAGTATTACAAGGATTAATAATAGCTACATGTTTAAAGAATTATTATTACCAAAATGCTTTTGAATTTCAGATACTTAAAAGGTAGAACCAAAAGCTGCCATAAGGGCTTTTTGTTTTAATATAAAAAATAATGTACTTATCATTAAGTACATTATACTTATCATTAGAAATTTAAGCAATACAAATCATATAATGTAAAAAGTGAAAACGCCCTCTGTGTTCCCTCCCAGGACCCACATGCTTAGCTTCAAGAGGTAATTATTAATCTTTGATAAGTATCAATACCATGAAATCACAGTTCTGCAGCTAGCTTTTTTTTCACTTGATTTTTTCCCTCCATGTAAGCACATGCAGATTCTCATTCCTTTTACAGTTATGTAATATTCCATAATATATAGAGTGGGTGGATTTTAGTGTGTATATACCAATTATATATCAAATATTTTTTTACCTTTTGATGAACCTTTGGAAGGTCCACGATTTTGAGGTATTTTAAATACTACTGTGATGAACAATCATATGCATACCTGGACTTTGATTATGTCATTGAAAGTAAAATAAACCATAAGGTCTCATTTTGGCAATTTTTCTTTGGTGCTATTACATGAGGCCCAAATTCTCTCATACTGTAGCTCCATTTCATAACACTAATTGTTTAGTAAACTTAATTAACTTTAGGACAGCTATTTAGAAAATGGATCAAATGTCAAGCAAAAGAAGCTTTCAATGTGTGTGCATGTTAACCATGAAAATAAATCCCTACATGGGAAATGTTGGAGAATGAACATTTGTGGCTACAGACTAAGGACTGTGTTTGAGAGTCATCAGTCATATATATCAAAGTCATTAGCCTCAATCACTGGGAGTAACGGAAGAACTGATTAGTGCTGTTTCACTCATGTTTTGGGTAGAGGGAAACAGAGACAGATTTTGGTGCTTCTCTCCAAATGCTCCCAATTTAATATTGGGATATTTCTTAATATTATTTAATTATTATTAATATTTCTTAATATTTCTTTAATATTGTAATATTTCTTACAATTCTTAAAATTATGTGTTTCTCACCAAAAAAAAGCATATTAATGTAATATTTTAGGCTCATACTCTGAGACACTCAGTTTTTTAGAGTGAGATTAATGCTCTTTTTAAAATGAAAGAGCATGAACAAATTTGCTTATGTATATAGATGTCTATAAAAGTGCATTTAAGAATCCTAGCACATAAGAACTGGAAAAAAAAAAACTGTAATGGTTGCTTAGTCCATTGATAAGAGACGATGAAGCCCAAAAAGGCTAAGTGATTTGCCTAAGGTCCGACAGCCAGTGCAGCATAAATAACACCAGCATCCAGGCACAGATACCCTATCCAGTGTCTTTTTCACCATACCATTTATATGAAAAGTATAATCGATAAAAATAAATCAATTAAGCTCTGTCAGTTTCTTTGCACCTATAGAGTCAGATACAAAAGGAAAGCTGGTAGATCTTTGGCTTGTGTGATTAATGATGCCAGACTCAAACACCGCCATGGGGCCTGAATTATTCTCATTTGTAACTGATTGCAGAGGCTGCCCTACTTGCCCTGCACTCTGTGTGGGCACCCCCATCCAGGCAGAAATGCAGCTAGAAAATGGCCATGCTTCATAACCACTGGCTGCATTCAAGCAGAATAACAGCTGTCCAAACAATAATTAACTATTTATTAACAAGCAGGCTGTATGGACAATGACTTGACAAGAAATCAGGCTTGAGCCTCTTGTGACCCTTCTCATTGTTTGAGGGCAGCTCTGTTCTGCAAGATACAAGATTTGGTAATACCAAGAGGAATCCACCGTAACTTTACTTTAAAACAGTGAAAAATAGACTATAAAACTATGCCAGTGATACTGTGGGCCACCATGATATCTCCAGGATCCCTTGTTTAATTCCTGGGTCTTTAACCTGAGGTAACAGATTTTCACATTATTGCAGTATCCACTCTCATTCACAAATGATGATTGAAGGCAGGGCCCCGGGATTCTCAGAGCAGTGCTTCTTAACTCCCATCACACTCCATCCTCTACTATCTAACATATCAACTATAAGTCCTGGAAACGATAGAGGAGAAATAGAGGAATTAAATATGGATATTAAAATATTATGAGATGTGTGTGCGTGCACTTGTGCACATACATGTACTAGAGGGAGTGCATGTAGAGTGAGAAAGAGACATAAGAATCTTTAGGCATCTGGTCTTGATTCTTAGAAATAAGGACTGAAGTAGCACACACATAAACAACTTCTGGGTAACCCTAACAGATGTCAAAGTGGATACTTAAGTGATACCTGGTAGAGGGCAGAACAAATAAAGAGACAGGTGGTTTATCTCATATTTTATCAACCAGAGATTCGAATTAACCGGCATGTCTGCACATACAATCCTCTTTCTGGGAAATGACAGTAAAATTCCTACTTTGCTGGAGAAATCTTACTCCTTCAATGTGGAATTCAAATGTCACCTTCTTAGGGACAATTCCTTGACTCCCCAGGGGTTATCTATCACCTTTAAAGCCGTGATTGTGATTGTATGTGTATGCCCACTAGGATCTTATTGCATTTTTATAACCATATGAATCTATATCTCCCATAATTAAGAGATAAAAGAGATAAAATTTTATTCATCACTGTTTGCCAAAAGCCTATCACACAGTAGGTAATCAGCTAACATATGTTAAGTTTCTACAATGACCTTTGTGTCATCTGATTTGGTCAGGAAGTACAGTTAACTATTCTGCTGAAAAGAAAAATGTATATGCTCTATATAAATGGCCAATTTTAAGAGCATACAATAAAATGCACTTACTACCTGAATTTCACTAACATGATTTCATTGTCCTTTGATAATTCACACAGCATTCACTTACTCAGGGTCATCATTAAAAATGTCAGTTGCTGCTGAGTAGAATATGTGCAGACGTGCCAGTTAATTCAAATCTCTGGTTGATAAAATATGAGATAAACCACCTGTCTCTTTATTTGTTCTGCCCTCTACAAGGTATCACTTAAATATCCACTTTGACATCTGTTAGGGTTACCCATGAGTTGTTTATGTGTGTGCTACTTCAATCCTTATTTCTAAGAATCAAGACTGGATGCCTGAAGATTCTTATTTCCCTTTCTCACTCTACATGCACTCCCTCCAGTACACATGCACACATGGGCACACACACACACACACATCTCATCATATTTTCATATCCATATTTAGTTCTGTAGTCACTCATCACATAGAAATGAAAGTGAAATGAGCCAAGTAAGTATCCCCCAATAGTAATCAGCTTATGTAGTTTTAAAAATCTAATGTTTTATTCAAGTACTGTCTCTCCTAAGAAGATGGTTATGTATATCCAATTACTAAGGCCAACTACACATACAGTAGACCAATAAACTAATTTGGGGCTCAATAAAATGTAGCAAAGTACAAGATTCCAACTTTCAGATATTTCTCATTCTTGATTTGACTTCCAAGGAAAGGAGAAAAGTTAGTAATTACAATGCAAAATTGTAATTAAAAATTGGAAAATATAGGTATTCTGACTTCAAAAAGAGAGCCCTAGTCCACCAGATATTTAGTAACTATTGAGGATCACATTTTCTATAATTATACAAAAGCTGTGACTATTCAGTAAACAGTTGATCTGCTTTCAGCATGCCACAATTAACAGAATACTTGGGCCCCAAAGCACTATGAATCGACCTTATAAATTTATAAGTTGGTGATAATTATAAATATTTAATATTAATTATTGATTTAGGAATAGTCTATGAATCCAAAAATGTTATTCCTCTTAAAAAATACATGTGGCAAAAAAATACATGTGAATATCTTTACAGGGAACATATAAATTAGAATTGCCAAATTTGGCAGATAAAAATATAGACACCTTGTTAAATTTTAGATAAAGAACAAGTAATTTCTAGTATAAGTATGTCCTGTGCAATATTTCATCAGGAACCCCAATATAAATCTACTAAAGAGGCAATTTATCCAGTGAGTTTTGTGGTGGAGAAGTGAAAAAAAAAAATTCCTCACAACTGGCTTTACACAAATCTATCACTCATTCCTAAAAACAGGGATGGAGATAAAACAGAAGTAAATCTATTCTGAAGTTTATACTTTTTAAGGTCCAGAGAGGTTCAACTATTTAGTAATGTGTTTACTTTCCCTAGTCACTGCATTACAAGCCTACATATGGCTTGTAAAGAGTTACTGTGTGGTCATTTTATTTATTGTTTTTAAGATTTTATGTATTTATTCATGAGACACAGAGAGAGAGAGGCAGAAACACAGGCAGAGGGAGAAGCAGGCTCCCTGTGAGGAGCATGATGTGGGACTTGATCCCAAAATCCTGGGATCACGCCTGAACCAAAGGCAGACGCTCAACCACTGAACCATCCAGGTGCCCCTGTGTGGTCATTTTATAATCAGAAGCTCTCCAAAGACTTAATCTCCCACACTCGGCCGTACAATCCCCTCAAACATGTTGAGCTGCTTGTTTCCTGTTCTGAGCATCAGGGCTCACTGGATATGGGTCATAAATGAATTAAGAAGTATATGAAAGGGCACCTGGGTGGCTCAGTCAGTTAAGTACCTAACTCGATTTCAGCTCAGGTCATGATTTTAGGTTGTGAGATTGGCCACCAATTTGGGCTCCATGCCAGGCATTGAGCCCGCTTGAGATTCTCTTTCTTCCTTTCCTCCCCCTCTGCTCACACACTCTCTCTCTTTCTAAATTATTTAATTATCCAATTAATTTAAATAAATAAATACATAAAAAGAACTATGTGAATTATTTGTAAATAGTAAATCCCTTATTATTTATAAGGGAATATATTCCCTTATAAAGTAGCTTTATAATAAAATTTGATAGCTTCCTTCAGGGTGGACACTGACTAGCATGGGACATTTTCTTGATATAGTTGGACCTCCACAAGAGATATTCAAATGTTTAGCCTCTCTCAGTTGTGCTTGAGTGGTTCATCCACTAATCGAGACCTGCTAGTACACTAACAAGTCATTTTTCCACTTTGTTCTTCTAATGACACAGAACACCAAGAAAGAGCTAGTCAACAATAAATGATGCTTCAGCAGTGATTTGATACCAGTTATGGGGACTTTGCAGTCACAGGACCTTCATGACCTCCACCTGTGGCATTGCACTGGATGTGAACAACTTAAGACCAGTCATCCACCATATATCATTGAACCCAAGGTGTCAACACAACAATAGTTGTAGTCCACTAAGAAGGAAACAAATGTTGATTCTAAACTATGATATGATGCTTCTTAAGACTTGGAGTTTTATACTTATTGAAAGGTTTCTTTTTTTTTTTTTTTTGAAAGGTTTCATACACTTCTTCAGACATAGATTTTTAACAAGCAGTTACTGGTTTTGTGCATACAAAAGAAGAAAAATAAGCAAAATAATTTGATTAAGGTACTCCTAAAATATTTTTGTATTTAGAATTTGACTCATCTAAACAGACCTACCTTTAACATTGTAGGACCCGGGAAAATGAAGGCCCAAATGCCATATTCCTAAATAACTAGAAGTTATGAATTAAACTACACTCACAGTCTGGACCCTGTTTCCACCTATGCTCCCAAGGAATTACTCTCATTATTGCAGAAGCTGAAGGAGCACTTCCTTTCCCAGACCAAGTTTACTACTGCAAACTAGAGGAGTTGCTAAGCAAAGCAGGGCAGAAGCAAGGCAGAAAAAGGGCAGAAGTTAGGTGGTAACTGGACTTATCAGAACCAAGTTGGTTTCCCAGGAACTAGAAAGAAAAACTTACCTATCTCATTTTTTAGACTTAGAATTCCAGTAGCTTTAGTACCTCCCCAAACCATGCCACACAGTAAAGGGGAGGAAGGGCACACTGTTATTCTGGGACCAGCTCTGCCATGGTGTGGAGGGCCAACTGGAAACAAAGCAGCCACTCTTTCTCTGGTTTCCCACAGGAAGTCCATAAACATTTTTAACCAACCCCACCCCATTTTCTCTAGAAAGTTTGGGGGCACCAAGCATAATTTTCAAATGCTCAACTTTCCAAAAACTTCTTAAAGAATGTAAAAGAAATAAAGCATGTTTGGGTTTCAATGTGTGCGAAATATAAGCCCTCTAAAGGGCAGTACCTAGAGCAGTGCACCTCTAGCTAGGTTGATGAGCAGTAGTTCTGAACCACTTTTTTAATCCAGAGTCCAAAGTGTGCTGTTATCCACTGAGTATCATCCTCTGTGCTATAAAAACCTCTAATGATGAGCATTTCTTTAAAAATTTTACCAGGATTTTTTTCTAAGTCACTAATCACTAAGAAATGTTTTCAGATTATCAAGCAAAAGATAAAATATTGGCACATTATTCTTAGTATATTTGCCCCTTTTGAAGTTGGTAGGTAAGCACATACCATATGCTTAAATCTTAATATTTCTGCTTGTATTCATGAAATAAATATCTAGAAAGTTCCCACAAGAAAAGCATATTTCTTAATGCTTATAAAATTTTTAAAATTCTAATTATATATTTTTCCTTCTCATATATTCTTCAACTTGCAACTTGAGAAAAGAAATTGAGTAACATGTGTTCAATGTATAATTTCCCATCCTCACTACTAAGAGTAAAGAAAGATTGTTGTTTTAGGGATAATAAATTATTATCCAGGAATATAAGAAGTTAAATTTAAGAACAGCTTACTGTAAAAAAAAAAAAAAAAAAAAGAACAGTTTACTGTTTGTTGATGGTAAAATTGTTGATTCAGTTTTCAAAGTCTCTTCATTTTTTTTTCTTCCACCTTCCCTATGTATTAGCTACAGGGGAAATAGTCCTTTTGAAATAAAAATAGCTTTACTTAAACTGTCCCTTTTTAGTGTTTAGCTCCAAATTATTCGTAGATGTATAATTACTCATTAAGAGAACTAGATTCAAAGAATTCTACTTCAGTGCTATATAATTCATAAAGTCATAATTACTTTCTAGATAACAATGAAAGATAGTGAAAGCCCAAAGGGTATTGGTAGGCTAAATCCAGGTTATGGCCTAATGCCCACTCCTATTTAAAAAGAAAATACCAGGAAATTGAAACAGTTATGCAGGTAGCTATAGTAAATGTCTTCCTAATCTGCACCAAAAAAAAAAAAAAATGATAGAAGAGTTATTATTTCAATAGGAAATTCTACATGTATATAGGATTGATGTCCTCTTATGAAAACTGAGAAGATGAGAGACTAACTCATTTATTTATAGAGATGTCAGAATTGGGGAGGAGAAAAAAGGATAGACCAATCAAATTTTAATTCCAGTGAAGTTTTTTAGTGTAAGTATATCACAAACATCTTATGGGACATACTTGTACTAAAATTCATTCATTATTTACCTAAAAATCCAATTTAACTGCCCATCATGTATTTCACCTGGCAATGCCATTTGCTCATGGGAACAACCCCCTGAGGTCTGTTTTATCATCCCCAATTATAATTATGTAAGTCGAGTCTCAGAACTTAAGCAGATCAAGATCACACAGATGGGAGGTAGCAGAATCCATATTAGAATCCAAAGCCCATGTTGCAATCCTACATTCTGACTATGTACTAACTGAAATTACATTTTGTATCTTTAACATACATACAGGCAGAGCTTTATATGCTTTATAAAAAAACTAGTATATGCTAGTTATTATTATAAACCTACAGGGTAAGTACTGTTATTATTCCCTTTTTATAGATGAGAAATCCAAGGCACAGTGAAGTCAGGCAATGCCCCAGGTCACATAACTAGAAGGTGTAGACCCTGGTTTCAAACCCAAGCAATCCAGCTCCAGAACCTGCCTGTTTCTCTCCATTCATCACTCTGTCACCTATAATTACTATTTCATTTCCAAATTTTGAGTTAACTAAAGGTGTACAAAATCAAACACAGAAACAAGCCTTAGAACATTTTTTTCAAGGGCAATTAGCAAAAACTTAGTTATGAGAAAAATATAATCCTCCAGGTGATATAAGACATCAATGACATGAGTAAGATAGAAATATTATATTTGAATTTAAAATGGAAAATATCAAGAAATACTATGTTTAAATATAGCTATCTAAGTAAATATGAAGACATTGAGCTATTTTTAAAAGTTTCTTAATGTAATAGATTTTGAAGATGATTAAGTTTCATATGATTTCTAAAGCAAAGATAACTTAAAGAGGAAATATTTTCCCCAACAGCATGTTTCCCCATTGGTAATAGGGTAAAGTAAGTAATGTATCTGTGATGCCCAGCCCTCTTCCTGTTTTTGCTCCAGGCATAGCCTCAGTTACCTATAGTACCATCATTAATCCTGCTTACCATCTCCATCACTCTCAGAGCTCTCTTATAGGCTCTCCTAAATCAGGCTTATTTTGTTCACCCATTGTGGAACATACAAACCATAAGTACTTATTCAATTTAGATCCAACTCATTCTGTTTTAAGGAAATCTAAATACAATACAATATAATTTTTGAAAGAATGTATCCATTTGGATTTGCATTTTTCTGTTATTTTTCACAATGTTATCATGAACATACTTGATCTCATTGAATTTTATCTTAGTTTTAATATATACCTTTATTACTTGAAATCATTCTGCTCTTAGTTTATTATGCTTTTTCACATCATTAGACAGAATCTTATTTCTTCCAGGTAGGTATTCATATTCATTCAATATATATATATTTTTTTTACCTTACTGTGTGCAAGGCACTGTTCTAAGGACAAACATTAATTAGGTATTTTTTTTGTCCTGCCCCATATAAAAAGACCTTTCCAGTTGTTGAATCATCAATCATCAAACCCCAAGAAATTTTTAAGTCATTCATTTTCTCACTTCTTTCCATTCTTCAGTCTTTTCTATGGCTTCAAATTCTGCCTCTAAAAAATGACCTCTGATTCTTTTCTTCTTCCCTGATGTCTTATCTAAATTTCATTCTCATGGTATCAAACACATATAAAATATTTCCTTTTAGGACCCTTCTCTAAGCTGATTCTCTTCCAGAACATCCTTGACATCCTATGGATTCATCCTTGACTATCGTTCTCCCTCTGCCCTCAGGCATAGCCCTTCCATCAGATTTTAAGCATTACTCAGTAGGAACCCTCCTCTATCTACTAAGAGAGCCCCTTCCTCTGCACATCTCACAAGCCTTGCTCAAATTATCTTTTGTTCCTTTATTCCTTGTGCTTTTCAAATGTTTATTGGGCACCAGTTATGTGCCAAGCACTCTTCTAAGTGCTTGAATAAAAAACAAAAACAATAAACAAAAAAACAAAACTCTGTCCATATAGAGCTACATTCTAGAGAGGTTCTGATACTCCCATGGTTGGAATAGTAATAATCATAGCTAACATTTATGGAATGTGTGGCTGTGTGCCAGACACTATGCTAATCTTTTTATATCCAATTCAACAAATATTTATTAAGTGCTTAGAATATTCCAGAATATCCTAAGGGCTTCAGATACAAGACTGAACAAAATATATTCTACTGCTGGGAGAGAGACACTAAACAATGACCATAATAAATTAGCAAATTATAGAATCTGTTAGAAGGTGACCACTAAGGAAACAAACAAACAAAAAGAGTAGAACAGGACAAGCAAGAAAAGGAGCCTTTGCAATTTTAGATATGGTGGTCAGGGTAATTCTCATTGAAAAGGTAATATTTAGGCAAAGACATCAAGGAAATGAGGAAGTTAACCCTGTTGATATCTCAAGGAAGAACATGTAAGGAAGAGGGAACAGCCCATAAAAATATTCTAAGAAGATAGCACACCTGGCATGTTCCAGAACAGCAAGGAGGTTGAAGTGTGTGCTGTAGAATATGCAAAATGTCAGAGTAGAGGAGGTCACAGGAATAAGGGGGATCTTTCTGGCCAGTGTAAGGATTTCAACTTGGACTCTGAATAAAATAGGTAACCTTGGAAAGTTTTGAACAAAACTAGAATGTGCCTTAGGATTTTAAAAGATCATTCCAAGTGCAATGTTGGAAATTGAGCATAAAGAGGAAGGGCAAGATGGATATCAGTAAGGAAACAATTTAAAAAAAAATCCAGGAAGAGATGATAGCATAGCACCACTCTACAGCAGGGGACGTTTTGCTGAATGAAGAAACAGAGTCTTTGCAAGCAGAAGTGACTTGTCCTCCAGTCACTAACCTCTTTAACTATGTCTTCTGCCTCCCACTGAGACCCTTTAGAGGTCAAAAGGATCTAATGAAGTCAGTATGAATGGTGCCTTAAAAATGGCAGATCGTTTCATGATGTAAGGCTTCAAACTATTAAAGGGAAAACTGCTTTTATAGCTAAATTACAAGTCCTGCCCATTCTTGAAAGCCCATTATCAAGCTCTAAGAGCTACTCTGGCTCTTGAAATCCTGCTGCATTATATTTGATACTACATGGTTTCTCTCATAACTGTGTAACATATCTGGAACATATCTACCAAGCTGAAAAGAAGCAAAGGGAAAGTTTGTACCCTTATAATTTTCTACTCCCTCAGTTTTTGTGAAAGTTTTTGTGATTTCTCAATGGTATTGTGAACCCTTGAGGGCAGGCAACAGGATCACATCTATATCCCAAATATTGTCTGGAATAAAATAGAGATATTGATATTTTAAAATACTGACTGATTTTCATCAGTATCCTATTTTGAAAGTGTTCTACAAATAATGCAAATGTACAATTTTTTAAATGCTCTTATGGAAGGAAAAGAAGATAAATCTGTAATTTATATATAAACCCTCACAATCATAATATGTGATAGATAAGGAATTTATTATGAAAGCAAAATTACTTATATTTATATAGTACATTACCGATTACTTAGTCATTTCACACAAATTATTTAATTTGATCATTGCAGTGCCCATGATTTTATTCTCACATTGATATTTTTGAAAAGACCAAATTATCAAATAATCCTTGATGAAAGATGCATAATGTATCAAGGGAAAAATCAATCCAAAGTTAAATTTAAATTCTGTGCACTGTACCTTTAGGATTTCTATTTTATAAGAGCTACTAAAAAGTGGTGAAAATGATTAATTAAGAGTACATTCTGGTGACTTGAAAGCAGTGTTAGTTCTATGGTAAATACTCCTACTTTCCTCAAATATGTTCCACACATAGATCCACACATACTCCTTCTCACAGGTGAATAAGCACATACTTAAAACTGACCTCTCTGTCCTCTTTCAGCACCTTGCCATTTGATGTGGGTTTTAAATGTCACCTACTCACATATCCTTTTTTCTCACCCTCACAAATACCATTAATCATGCTCATCTGTATGCAACATTGCACAGAGTCATATTAACTCCTATGCATGCCTATAACTCCCATCCCTCTCAGACAGAATTACCGCATCTAGGTTCTCAACCCTTCTTCAGATTTTCACCATTCATTCCTTCCATGGAATTCTAAATACTTTAATACAGCTTCCTCTTTATTATCTGTGCTAATGGCACACCAGGGTAAGTGAGAGTCACAGAAAACTTGTAACCTCAATTTAGCCTTTGATCTTCCCCTTCACCACCCTTTACATGAGTTGCTAATGAGCAGTGAAGTTGACAGATTGAAATGTCACCTCTTTCTGCCCTCTGATATAAGTGTTAATGAAAATGAATATGACAAGGGGTTGATAGGACATTAGGCAAAGAAAAGTAAGGGCCTGCCTGACCTACATGACAGTCAACTCTTCTTCATAATTGAGTTTGTTTTAGCTATTTCTTTTACAAATTATCCTGTAAGCTGGGATTGCATATTATACCCTTCTTATTTCTGATTTTGTGACCAAGTAAGTCACTGAGTACCTCCAAGTCACTGATTTTCTATCTATTCAGGTTGGTCAACTAAAATGTTTATGGCACTTTCATAACCCCAAACTATAGGACATAGCTTTCCATTTCAGCTTTGCTCTCTTTCAATTTCTCATTAAGAAACCCATAAAAAGGCAAAAAAAAAAAAAAAAAAAGGATTATATGCCATAACAGAAAATCATGACTCAAAACCAACTTCTTGCCAGGAAATGAGATTTTTCTACCAACTGCATCATCAATGGAGTGGACCTCAGAATCCCACATGGTAGCTTGTGAATATTTTGCTGCCATAACTGGAACATATCTACCAAGCTGAAAAGAAGCAAAGGGAAAGTTTGTACCCTCATAATTTTCTACTCCCTCAGAGACCCAGAGGCCATAACAATAGGAAACTTAGCAGCTATCCTTCAGGACAGGATGCTGTTGGAAACAACTGCCCCTCCCGGCACTATTTTTCTACTTCTCTTCAGAAACTGTAATTTCTGGAAGCCAATGCATTTAGAAATGAGAGGTAAGGAGAGGTAGCAATGATACATCACCATATGAGAGATGGGCATTTGACCTGTTAGAGTCATAACAACAACAAACTATAGAAACCAGAAGAGCCTGACAATGGCAAATACTGAGAAGGAAAACGACAGTGTCTCTCTCAGGGAAAAATGCCACTAAGTCCAAAGGGCCACCGTAAAGAGATGCTTCCTAGAGAAGCTTTAACACCTAAAGCTGTCAACCAGGTGAAGAAGATCTGAGGATATGTTTTACCAAAGCCCAAGTAGTCAGGGAGCCAGGAGAAGTGTCATCCACTCATTCTGCCTTTAAAATTCTACCTAAAAGCCAGTTGTATCCTTAAATTACAGCTTTCTTTGAAAATTATATATTCTAATAAGTCTATCACTCATGGATGGGGACCTATTGTTTTGTCTATGCAAAGGTTCACACTCCGTAATGGCAAATATGAGGATTAAAGAGACCTCTTATCATTCCAGTGTGGGTAACTAGAAAGAAAATAACATGGAATCCTGAAAATGCGGAACAGCAAGAGAGATGGAAGATCATCCTGAAAGTTTAGAGTGAAAGTATACTTTTCAAAATAATTAATGATGATAACTAAAGGGTTTTTTAAAGATTACTTATGAATTATCAATAAGGTATAAAATTTTATGATTTCTCTGAAACAAGAAACTCATGAAAAAAGAACATGTAGATAAAATGACAATCCAATAAATTATAAAGATAATGTGCTGAAATGAAAAGAGATCTGAGTGAGATAAAAAAAGATTAAAAGGAATGCAAAATGCAAAATGAGAAAGATGATAGTAAGAGGAGCAGACAAAAGAGATCCAGTCCCCAAGGGATTGATATTCCTAAGAGAAACTTTAGGGTGGTTGAAAACAGCATAACAATGAAGATATAGTTAAGGAAAGAATCTCTGAAGCTGAAAAAAAATTAGCTAAGCATGTCAATTGAAATGTTTCCTTTTGTTCCCTGAAAAATTACTGAGACTAGACTTATATTTATGTATATACATTACTTTACTTTATAAATGTATTATATATTTATTTAGTTATATTTATATATTTAAATATTATACATATATTCTATTATGTGTAAATATATATATAAAATATTTCAAATATACAGAAAAAACTAAAGTTTCATGTTTCTTCATTTTCTATATTTAAAAGATGTGATGAAATGTTTATTTACATCTTTCAATTTCTACCTAAAAGCCAGTTGTATCCTTAAATAACAGCTTTCTTTGAAAATTATATATTTTAATAAGTCCATCACTCATGGATGGGGACTTGTTGTCTATGCAAAGGTTCACACTCCGTAATGGCAAAAACTGAATTGTTTGACAGATAGTGGGATTTGAGTTTCTGGGGCATTCTGGGTGGGAGAAGTAAAGAAATTAATGGTATGGAGAGAAGAATGATGTAAAGAGTGATGGAATTGAGGGTCCAGGGAAACAGGATGCCAAAGACAGTCATCTAGTGAAACACTTACAAAACTTAATGGTCTTTCCTCTATCCTTTTTTTCATCCAATAGGGAAATATACATTGAGGAGCAAGCATTTGTAGGCCACTGTTCTAAGAGTGAGCAGTAAATAAAACATACCCAAATCCCTGGCCCTGCAATGCCTGTATTTTTCATTTTTGATAAATTTGGCAAGTGATCATTCTCCCTTAACAACCATTATCATATACAATACTGGGACCTTACTACATCTCCTGATTTCACTGTAGACATTTACTCCTGACTGCTAACTCTTAAGGTGTTACCAGCCCTTTGCTTTTCTCTGATGATCTCCCTTGGAGAGTTCACTTTTACACAAAGCTTCAACACTGTCCCATTTATTAGGGCTTCCAGTTCCATCTCTCTAGCCCTAGACATGTACCCTGGCTAGACCCCCACTTCTATTTCCATGATAACTCCATTGCAATACCCTCTTCTCCCTTCAATAGCACATGTGCATGATTGAATTCCTCTTCTCATTCTCTTCAAATTCCTCATGCTTTCCAATAAAAATACCATTTTTCATGTCATTTAAACTAAAAACTTTAGATCAATTTTTAGTTTCTGATTTACTACATTCGATTTGTTCTTAAATCTGATTTATCAAAGGTGTCTAAAAGAGCGCAGTAATTCAATGCCTTATCTCCACATGACTGCAATAAATTGGTTCCATTTTCTAATTTCTTTCCAGCTTCTAGGGCATCATGTGTACCATGGCTCAGATTACTTCCCAAGACCCTGCTTTCATGGTCAGGCCCCAATGCCCACATAAGCTGGGTCCAGGCCCTGACCTCAGGTACAAAGGAGTATCCTGGGCTAAGGACACTACCAAAGGCTGTGTGGGACAAGATGATGAAAACATCACACAAGAAGACAAATCTGGACATCGGAAGAAAGCAGGTGACTTTCCCAATTCTTCCTTTTAATACATTTCTTATATTTTCTAGTCAAAGGCTAACCAAACTCCACACCTAATTGGTAGAATATGAAAATTTATATGTTCCACAGGAAGAAAGGAAGAAAGTGTGTTTAGTGGAAACACTAATAATATGTTCTTTTAAGGTTCTGTTTGAGTCTTGGCTCTTATAAAACAGAAACGTAGAATTTTCTACCTCTGAACCTTTAAAGAGGATGTCAGAAAATTCACCTACAGAAAAAAATCCATCACAAGAAAGCCCAACAATAAGCACTGACGGCTGCTGGACAGGAGCAGCCCACAAGGCCAACAGGACTCTGAAATGAGGCGGCATCTTGAAGGAGCAATTACTAAAGGAATGGATGTTCCTGTCACTGCAAGAAAGAAGGAAAATGCTTATGTTTTTCCTCCGAACTAATATTTTCTTTCCAAGATCACGAAGTTGTGACTACTTAGCATAGTTGGTCTTATCACATTTTATATTTTTTTAAAAAATCAGGAGGATAATATGTATTTCAGAAAGTCAAAATCAACATTAAGAACTTGGAATTCTCTAATTTGTTCACAAAATTTGTGGCACGTAAGTCTTTAAGCTCTTTTTAAAAACCCAAAGGCATTTCTGGATATACAATATCTAATTTGTGGTGGCCTTTCTTTATCCAGTGAGGTAATTGATATTTTTAAAAGAAATACTGAAATTCCCTGTGTTTTGAGCTGCTCTAGGCTTGCTCCACCTAACAGACTTCCTTTTCCTAATACTGACCAACTCAGAATTATTCTCTATAAAAATGTATAGTCCTCCCCAGGTAACTATGGTCAGTTTTATTTTTTATTATGGTAATATGCACATAGCTTAAGATGTACCATTTTAACCATTTTTTAATGCAAAGTTCAGAGACGTTAAGAGATTTATATTGTTTTGCAACTATCATTTCTGGAACTTTTTCATTTCTTCCAACTGAAACTGTCTCTATTAAACACTAACCCCCCATTCCTCCTCCCTTCAACCCCAGCAACCACAGTTCTGCTTCCTGTCCCTGAATTTGACTATCCCAAGTACCTCATATAAATGGTATATCCTACAGTATTTGTCCTTTTGAGATTGGCTCATTCACTTAAGCATAATGTCTTCAAGGTTCATCCATATTGTAGTGTATATCAAAATGGCCTTCCTTTTTAAGGCTAAATAATACTCCAGTATATGGATATATCACATTTTGTTTATCCATTCATACACTTGGGTTGTTTCCACCTTTTGGCTATTAGGAATAATACTGCTCTGAACATGGATGTATAAATATATATTCATTTTCCTTCTTTGGCTTCTTTTGGATATATATTCAGAAGTGAAATTGCTGGATCATATCATAATGTATGCTTATTCTTTGAGTACTCACCATACAGCTTTCCACAGCAGCTGTACCACTTTATATTCCCACCAACTATCCAAGCCTTCCAATTTCTCTACATCTATGCCAATAGTTGTCACTTTATTGTTTGTTTTTAATAGCCATCCTAACTGGTATGAATTGGTTAGGCTTATATTTGTCTTGAACAAGAGGAGGAATGCTGTGCCGGAGCTAGATTAAAGGGTGGATCTTTAAGGGAAGAAACATTGCTGGAATAAACTGAAAAAGTGCTACCACATAAGCTAATTTCTTCATGACCCTATTCACATAAAACAGACCAATTGTAAATTGACTAGCATCTTGAGTTAAAGGAGGGGAAGTGGCACCAAACTTTCTCTGCTGAAGTTGGGCTGCAATTAAAGCTACCAAGGCCAAGACTCTCAATACTCAGTCTGACATTGGTTGAAGTCAATAGCTGCAGTTAACTGAAATTCTGAAACCAAATAATACATAAAGCTGTTTATTGACAATTTATTGTGAGTAATTTCTTGTATAAACTAAATGTTAAAACTTTTGCTACCCTTTCTTGGAAGTTTTCTGACTTTATCCCCCTCCCACACACACACACACTGAACAAAGACTACAGAAATATGGGAATTTTTTATGCACATGGAAGCCAGAAAAAATAAGTTTTAGACGTGAATGGGATTTGAAAATGACTTTATAACTAAAATCACAGAATACATTATGTCAGAGTCAAGAAAGAGATGGCACACTTAAACTAGTGGAATTTAATAGATGGAATTTAATAGATTTTATCTATCAAGTTGTGAATAGGGTTAAGGGAAGCCAACAAGAAAATGTGCCATTCAGTAAGTCCTTACCACTCCTGGACCTACAATAGCAATGGAAGAGAGTAGCTTCCAGGGAAAGATGAAGCCAATCTGCAGCAACCCAGCAGGGAAGGACCTAGGAGAATTTTTACTCCAATCTTTTCTCCTGGCCACCCATCACCAGCTGATACCTAACAGTTGTCTGAATCCACTGGAAGCCAGAAGACAAAGGATTAAGTTGGCCTAAAATAATTGGATGGCCTTCCCAGTGTGCACTGTTTTAACACCTTTGATGGGGTGTGGTGAACATTTCTTATAAATGTTTGTGATCAGTAATTCCATTTTGATTGTCAGGCTATCAAGATTTTTAAATTATTAACCTAATCTTAGACATTATAGTTTCCATCTCTAGGCATTTGATTAGGTCTTTTTTATATCCTGTATGTTCTACTTAACATTTTATATTTTTTAAGTTTTTATTTATTTATTTATTTATTTATTTATTTATTTATTTGTTTGTTGTTATTTAAGAGAGAGGGGGGCTACATGAGCAGAAGGAAGGGCAGAGTGAGAGGGGGAAGCAGGTTCCCCACCGAGCAGGGAACCTAATGCAGGGCTCGATCCCAGGACCCCAAGATCATGACCTGAGTGAAGTCAGACTCAGCCAACTGAGCCACCCAGGCACCCTTCTACTTAACATTTTAAACACATGGAATATAAACTTAACTGTTCAATGTGTTTGTGAGCTAATTCTAACATCTGTGTCAAGTCTGGTTTGGTTTCAAATTGATTATTATCCTCAATCTGTGTCATATATTAAAAGTATACCATTCCCCTTTGCATGCTGATAATTTTTAATTAGATGCCAGCAATTGTGAATTTTAACTTGTTGGGGGCTGGACATTCTTGTACTCCTATATATATTCCTGAGATTTGTTCTAAGATGTGGTTCATTTGCTTGGAAACAGTTCAACCTATTTAGATCTTTGCTTTTCAGCTTTTTTAGGGGTGACCAGAACAGCCTTTAATATAGCTCTAATTCCCACTCCCCTTCACCCATCCCCCCACTCAGTGAAGAAAAACCATCCTGAGTACTTTACCCAATATCCTCTGATTTATGAAGTTTTCTTTTCTGGCTGGTGGGAAAAGGAATTATTCGTGGCCCGGTATAATCGTCAAGGGTTATTGTCTTGATTCCTTCCAGGTGTTTCTTTCCTTAGCCTTGAGTGGTTTCCTCATAGGTGTGTCAGCTGATCAGTACTCAGAGGAAAGTAGACAGGACCATTCACAGTTCTAAGTCACCTCGGCCTCCATCTCCTCGACTCAAGATACTACCAGGTTCTACCTGGGTTCCCCTGGCCCATACGATGGCCCAGAAACTCTCTCCTACAGGTAAGCAGGGGCAATCATGCCCTGGTTGTTTCCTGTCTCCTTGTGATTACTGTTCATTATCTGATGTCCAATGTCTTCAAAATGATTGTTTTATATTTTGCTCATTTTTTTAGTTGTTTCAGGTGTGAGAGTCAATCCGGTCCCTGTTACTACATCTTGGTCTGGGGTAGAAGTCCTTGCCACTGTTAAATATTACATAAAAGCAGTTTTATTTTTTATTTAAAGTTTTGTTAAAAAATAATTATTAACATTCTTTCAGGTTTCATATCTTTAAAATATAATACAATTTGTATTTAAAAATACAGAACATAAGTCCTAGTAACTATTATTTATTTAATTTCATTTTTATATAAATGTGAAACATTAACTTGATAAGTACAAGAAAATTATGCTTATCTCAATATTGTAAGATATTCCATTCAAATAGTATTTCTAAGCCCAGTGAAAATAATAAAGGGGGTTGTATCAAAAAATTTTGAAATAGGTGTCTCTGGGCCCTTGTGCCTTGACCACAGCCTTCACCATAGCAATGCCACTTCCATTTATCTTGAAGGTCAGATGTCATCTGGTTTTGGTGCCTGCTTCCACCACAGTAAAAATTAAAGCTCTCATAGTCTCTTTCAAGGTTGTTAGAGTTGCTTGCTACACCTGTAAGCAAAGAGCAGCTTCAAAAGAATGCCAACTAATAATGTGGATTCACCAGCAATTGAAAGATTCCATGTATGTTCTCTTCTCTAAGATTCCAGCATGCTCTTGGACTTAGAAATGTCATATGTGTTTTGCCCCTGGAAAATGCCAGATGTGTTTAATGATAATATGATATTCAAGAGTAAGAGATCTTTGTACAAACCCTGGTTCTTACTGATACTAAAGTACCTGTTCTCTTCAATAAACACAGCATGTGCTATATGGATATCAGCACTGTGTCTATAACCAAAATTCTTTAGTTGTGTCTGTTGTGATCTTAAGGACTTCACTTCTTACTTGAAAGTTCAGAGGTAATCAGGGCATTACTAGGAAAATCCATTTATTAGCCAATGAATAGCATTAGAATGAAACTATTGGTGACAACTAAAAGTAGGATATTACAAATATATTTTTTAATTGTTATTTCTATATTTCTACTTTTTATGTTGGTTGAATCATAAATATTGAGGGGTGCCTGGGCGGCTCAGTGGTTGAGTGTCTGCTTTTGGCTCAATCATGATCCTAGGGATCGAGTCCTGCACTGGGCTTCGAGTCCTGCACTGGGCTTCCCGCGGGGAGCCTGCTTCTTCCTCTGCCTATGTCTCTGCCTCTCTCTCTGTGTCTCTCATGAATAATTAAAAAGTTTTTTTAAAAAAAAATCATAGACAATATTCAGTTCTCCAATAAACACTGGCTAATGGATGGCTGGATCTCTTCCTCAGTAACTACTAAAAGAATGAGTAACAAAACTCAAGTTGTTCAATAGGATCTGCTTAATATCCTTATCTCCTTATACTCTAGACTTAATTTTGTATATATAATAAAATCTGTATTTTACCTTTGGGTAGAGTGGGTTACTTACTAACAAAATAAGAAAACGAGAAGACAAAATGAAAATAATGTGTTTGGAAATTCTAATATGTGGTGTTTGCTAGATGCTTTTAAATAAAACATATGGAGAAATAAATTATTTTTCTGAAAAAAAAAAAAAAAGACATGGGACTCTATGAGCCAGGGTATCTCATCTGATATATTTCTGCCAGAGGTTCCTCCTCTCTGGAGCAGACCAAGCGCTCTGAACACATGACATGTGTTCTGCCTCTTGCCTCACATTCCCTGTCCCTCTCTCTACTCCCAGAGCCTCCCTAAGGACTTCTCAGTCTCAGGAGATCTGAGCTGACACATCCCTGAATGGGCTCGTGCCCCTGCCTGTCTTCTTCGTATCCTCCCTTTCCCTCTCTTCAATACTACAGTCAAATACAGGATTTTCAAAATCCTCTCCCAACACTTCACCCACTAACCTCTCCACAAGTGCATTACCCACTACTGGATTGAATTACTACCCATGAGCAGCTTCTCCAGAAGGTTTCAGTTTTGATATATGCAGATATATCTGCATGATATATGCAGATTTTCCCTATTGAATCACCCGATTTCCACCACAACAGTTGAAATAAATTCAGAAGCATGCAACTGAGACCAGAACTCCAGTGTTGGGGAAGCACTGCTCTTTGCAACTCAGTTCATCAAACCCGGTCTCTTGAGGACAGAAGTCAGTGCTCAGTGATATCTGCTGCACTATACTCTTTGTCAAATAACATGGAGAACATTTTTTTTTAATTCTACCTAAACCCTTTGGCTTTATATTACCTGGCATTTCCAGGCTCTAGGTGACTTTATTCAACAGATTATAAGTTAGCCTCTGTAGAGTATTATACCTCCATTTTTTATTCAGTTGTACCTATTCTTTTTTTTTTCTTTTTTTTGTCTTTTTGCCATCATCAGAATTAACATTCTTTTAAAATCTGGTCAATATAGCAATTCCAATTTTAAAGTGATCCTATCTGGCTTCTATTTATTATGTTAGCTGTTAATGAATGTCTCATTAAACTTTTGTTAGTGAATGTCTCATTAAATTTTTCACGAAAGCTGTATGTCTCTCATGTGTCCTGGTTCCCAAGGACACCTAGGCACAGCACACACCTCACTCTGGCCTGATTCGCCTCACAGTTTATAAATGGTTCATAAGTGGAGCTGAGATTGTTTCAAGTTAGCCTGGCCTCAGAGTTTCCATGCCCACATACTACCTCTTCGTGAACACACTGCCTTGCCCTTTCTGTATGTTCAATCAAGGTCTGCTAACTGAACTGAAAGGAGATACAAAAGTTTCTATCATAAAATAAAATGCAGAATTAGACAATATGCAGAAATTTATCAAAGTGTTAGGTAGAAATGTGTAACCTGTGTAACATGCTTATCTTTTAGGATACTAGAAAATAATGCCTTACTACTTAAGGAAGGGAAGCGGGTAATCTTGACAATATAATTTCTGTTATGATGATGTATAAATCCAAGACACTTTCTGGAAAAATATATGAAAAGGTATCGTAATGAATATTGAGCTTTTTACTATGTGCTTTTTCTGAAACTATGACTCATCAATAACGCATTATTCAGTGAATATAAATTTTTATATTCTCTTAGCACATATGAAGGGTTTTCAAATGTACCCAACTCTGCTCAAATGGTTTATATGTAGTTTTTTATGTACACCCAGCTCTGTCTAAATGATTTCTAGATGATAAATGTGATCTCAAAAAGCCATTAGTAAAAATAACTTGTTGACATTGTGATTGATATTAACAGTCTCTACCATAAATAATTAAATGATATTATTAAAGCTAAACCATAGAACTGATTATTATGGGTTATACTGGTAAAAGTCCCCATGCTGTCTAGAGTAGAATAGGAAACCTGTACCTTCAGCACAGCGCCACCAGACCTCAGACAGACAGTGTGACCAGCAGGGTGGCTGGGGACCATGGGGACACTCCTCTGATTTCTGCAGTTGACATTTGACCCTGATTCTGGTCCATCCCCTTAGCTCCTCCACTCCCACAGTGGCTTCTTCTCCATCACCAGCCACTGGTATTACCACGATGCCCTTCCTAAGTATACCGTATATTGCAGTCAACATGCACGTTTCTAATACAAATAGGTTTTAAGAAACACTTGTTAACATAGTTAATTCAGATTATCTAGAACAGTGATGGTGGGGCCACTCTATTCCCAATTCATACTGTTTCAGCTCAGCACACAGAGGAACCGTATTCCACAGCCCTGTAGAACCTCTGCAGGAGCCCTCCCTCCATTCCTGTCTCCTACTCTCCTCCTGCAGATGTACCTGCTCCTCCTCCTTCCTCACTTGCCTCATGATTTCCCAAAGTAATCACTATTCATTGTGCCCCAGACCTGAATTATATCATGGAGGAGAAATTTCCAACCAAAACATTTTTTGCCATCATATAAAATAGTGTGACCATTTCTTGATGTTTTTACTCATTGTTGAATGCCATTGGGTTTCTACTCTTTTTTTTTTTTTTTTAAGATTGATTTATTTTATGAGAGAGAGAAAGCACATTGAGGGGAGGGGTAGAGAAAGCAGACTCCGTGTTCTTGCTGAGCCCCACTCAGAGCCCCATTTGGAGCCCAACATGGGGCTCAATCTCAGGACCCTGCGCTGAAACCAAGAGTGAGAAATGCAACCAGCTATGTCACCCAGGTACCCCAGGTTTCTACTCCTTACTCAAGGATGCCTCCTAACAGCGTAATAGGTTAGTGGATCAGGATGACCTTTGAGAGTGCATTCAGACACACCTAGCTCTTCATAAGAATTAGGGCCTCTTTGCTTGACTGAAAAATAATTATGGATTTTTTTTAAATTCTAAATTTTAGAAGACTCATTGGAAAGATGACTATTTCACAAATTCTTTTTGTTGGATATTATTTTGTTATAAAAACAAGTATCCAGGATAGTTCAAATCTCCTTTTTTTTTTTTTTTTTAAATTTTATTTATTCATGATAGGCACACAGTGAGAGAGAGAGAAGCAGAGACACAGGCAGAGGGAGAAGCAGGCTCCATGCACCGGGAGCCCGACGTGGGATTCGATCCCGGGTCTCCAGGATCGCGCCCTGGGCCAAAGGCAGGCGCCAAACCGCTGCGCCACCCAGGGATCCCCTCAAATCTCCTTTTTAATGATATATTATTAACTTTCTCCCCCCACATCAGAGTGAGGTAAGAACCTACTCTTCTTAGAAACTAATTAAAATGTAAAAAGGATGATATTGTCATAGTAATAAAAATCCTGTTGATGAGCACTTAGACATTCCCACATCATTTTATGGCATCCAATTCCAATTTAGATGTAATTGTGCAATGTGACCTGAGACAAGATTGAACTAGAGCCGGATATTCATGAACAGATTAAAGTCTCAAAGTTTATTCCTAAGACTTTTTGTTCAAAAACTACAAGCATCCCACCTGTTGTGCAGAGCTGACATACTTCTGCTCTGGTAGGCAACCTTCTCTGTATCTGTGAAATTTCATAAATGCGAAGTTTGAAGTCTAGGAGATTTCTTAATAAAAAGAAAGTATTTTATATTGCCTACTGCCACCATCAAATCTGAGCTCATCAGAGAAATCCAATCATCAGTATTCTGTGGACTAACCTGATTTTTAAAATTCCAAAAGTGAATAGAGACAGAGTTTCAGACTAAATGTTCATTCACATTTGGCCTTTTTTGAAAAGTATTACCAAGAACACCACCACCTTGTTTTTGAATTTACTCCCAAACAGAGCTGAAAATGAAGGTAGAGTCACAGAAATAACTGAAGTGTTATCAGCCATCTTTCGTTTCACAGGTGTGTAAACTGAGGCTCAGGGAAACAAGGCTCTGGTGTCAGGAAGTGGGTGGTGGGACTCAGTATATAGCCATTAGGAATCTTTGTAAGAGATCCAAAAATGGTTTAGAGGGCATTGGTTAGTTCATATTGCTGAAAAGTTTAGAGGAAGAAAGGGCTTTAGGCATGGGTTGATGGGGGATTTTACTCCATTTCTCTGAGATTCTGATAACTCCTGCCTCCTATTGTGGTGACTTCATCCTCAGCCTGGCTGTACAAGATGGTCACCAGTCTGCATACCACCTCATGCTATCTCCTCCACGTCCAGGAAGAAAGAACAGGATGCCTTCCGTGAACTATTTGACAAATGCCTTCAGTTTTGGCCTAATCCAACCATCTTGAACCAGTCTTTTGGCCAGATAGGATATCAGGGGCTGATTGGATTTCTGCCCGATGATCCAACCAATTATGTTACAGTACAGCTTGGATTTTCTTTTTTTTTTTTTTTTTTTTTGATGGGACAGAATAAAGTTTTATTTTTATATTAAACTGTTTTGCCTCAGTGGTTGCAGGTTAAGGGTTGAAGGATAAAATGAGTATAAGAACATCCAGAGATGGCATTCTTCGGCACAAGAACAGAACACATTTTTTCACATTTTACTCGGTCTAACAAAGCCCAAGTTGTGGGGCTGTTGTTGCTCTTAACAATCAGTGGAGGCTTCAGGCTTTGCCACTTAGCACATTCTCCACAGCTTTGGTTACCTGGTCAGCACTCAAGTTGTTCAAGGAGACATTCTTCTCTTGGCCAAATGCGTAGCGGGCCCAGAGTTTGGGCTGCACATCCGAACACTCGCGGATTAGGATTGGCAGGTCAGGGTTCGCCTTCTTCAGCTCCACATAGTGTTTCTCGATGAATTCCCTGACGCCCTGACTGCCGGACGAGCACTGGCACAAGTGGACGCGAATCTCACGCAGGCCAACTTTAGCCCCAATTCTCAGACTCGATGCGGCACCAGCCATCTCGCAACACTAGTGCCTAGGCAACGCTAGTGCCTAACTCCCCCCAGCTTGGATTTTCTTGATAGGCATTAAGTCATCAGAGCTTGCCCTGGAGGTGGGGGTGGGGCCAATCTCACAAAAACCATACAGCTGCCACAGCAGAGAGAAGTGACTGAAGGTTGTCAAGACAACCATCATATCTACTGAGGGGAGGAAAAGAGATAGAGAACTACTTTTTGACAGCATTGTCCAAATAAGAGAGAAAAGTGGCTTGGCCTGGGATGGTGGCCATGCAAGTGAAAAGAAGTGGATAGATTCTGAAGGTAGAGTCAAGAGGACTTACAGCTAGATTGGAATGGGGAGAGGGGTCTTGTGTTAAATGTTTAAGTATGAAAAACAGGCCAGAATGCAGTGGGTGTCTCCCACTTCTTGCTCCTAATTTGTCTCCAGGCAGAATAAAGATTAGGACAGCTACAGTGGCGGGCTCAGCTCCCAGCCAATTTACGCCAGAGAATAGGCCTCTCTGCTTTTTCAATGCAAGTCCCTTCTAGGCAGCAATATCAACATGCAAGTCAGATATGAAAATACTTAATGACTGGCATTTGTTGACATTTTAAACCAAGACAGAAATCAAATGTAAGTCTCACACCCAGAAGTTGATCATGCAGCCTCAACTTGACCCTCTTACACCTCAAGTCAGATTATTTTCCTCATGATCACAGCTTCTAGCTGAGGCACAAGCCCTTCCTATTTCCTCTCTAGATCTTTCTCACTGTATTATCATCTTAGGCTGGGGCCTGAATGAATTCATTACAGTTCCATGTGCCAGGCTCTGTGCTAAGACTTACATATATTGGCTCATTAATTTGAAGGTAAATATCATCCCCATTCCCAAAATGAAGAAATCCAGGTTGTGTGGGCTGGAGATTTGGAGTGAAGGAGACTACAATTTCTGAAAGGCTACCACGTGCCACTTCACATCTTCTGTGTTAACATAATGGTCATAACAATGCTAAGATGATCCTATGAAGAAGAAAAATGAGACTCTGAGAGACTCAGTATTATGGACATGGTCACACACTAAATTAGGAGGAGCATCGGGATTTTAGTCCTGATTTTTGTTTTTTGGATCCCCAGGCTTTCCATCAATACCATAATGTCTTTCCAGGCAGGGATACCCACCACCCACTTGCGGGGGGGGGGGGGGGCGGGATATGCTGAGCTGAGCTTCGAGAGATAGAGAGAGAGGAAGAAGATGCCTCTAGGAAGCCATAAGCACAGTTCTCTCCTGACTTTAAAGAAAGGTCCCAAGACTTTCTTGGGAGATTTTCTCACACCAACAAATACACTCTCATCTTCTATCACCCCCACCATTCTGTTCTGTTATCCTGACTCAGTATCTGCTTGAAAAAGGACACTTTTTTTTTTTAAAGATTTATGTATTTATTTATTTGAGAGAGAGAGCATGGGGCAGGGGTAGGCAGAGGGAGAGGGAAAGAGAGAATCTCAATCCAACTCCGTGCTGAGTGCAGAGCCCATGCAGGCTTGATCGCACGACCCTGAGATCACAACCTGAGCAGAAACCAAGAGACCCTCAACCGACTCCACTACCCAGGCGCCCCTGAATGAGGACACTCTTGATGACCATAGTCCATGCCTACATGTGGTCATATACATATCAGTGGGGGGGAGTGTAATAGTGGTAATAATACATGTTGTAGCTTTTCCATACACATTCCTTTTCTCACTGGATCTTGCAGCAAATCTGAGAAATAAACAGTGGATCTTTTTATTCCTTCTCTGCTTATGAAGAAACTAAATCTCAGAAGGTAAAGGGACTGATCCAATACTGTTTGGTGCCAAAAGGGATACATATTTTCTAAATGTATGTAAATGTATGCTACTGGGTGAGACTTAAATGCAAACAAAGAAATTGGGTTATTTTAATTTTTTCCATCCTCTAACAACAGCATAATGAGTTAGGTAGTTGTTTCATGAGCAATGTTGTAGAGAAGGATGAGCATATAAGAGGCGTTATAATTACCATAAAAATCCTCTAAAGATCCCCAGCTTTCCCATCTGCAGACAACACTGGAGAAGGAAGCACTTTGATGTGGATGCTCTGAATGCTAATGTAGTTATTGTTTTCCCCATGTACATCTCTGGACCCACCGCCCTGTGTGGAGGTGCTGGGGAGGCTGTGAGAGCCACACACTCCCGCTGTCTTTCAAGGGTAGCTTTAAGGTCACGTTATTCTCCACCAGGCTGGCACGGCTTCTCTTCTCACCCTGCAGGGCCCCACACTGTCATCTGTCAAGAGCTTCCTCCAAATTTCAATGCAGATGAAATTCACCCAGACCATGTGTGACAGCAATTTGAAAATAGCAATATGCACACAACAAATTTGAGTTCATTCGGGGAAAAGGCACTTACTGAGCGCCTACCATCTTCTCTACGAGATGCTGGAAGATGACTGATTTAAGGCCACAGATAATGAAGCACTTAAAATAAAATTTAATCTCCCCCAAAGATAATGTGTGTGTGTGTGTATGTGTGTGTATAGCAAAAAAAATGGCAAGTGGAAAATATAGATCAGTGTGTTTCCCTTATTTACACTACTAGAAAATAATATCTTCCAAAGCAAGAGCCATATCTGCTATATTCTCTTTATCTTTTCTTGGCACCTACTGCAATAAAACCAAATAAATGCCATTCACTGATTCAAAACAAGTTAGTCTGTTTAAATGAAAGCAGAATTGATTTGGATTAGTGCCTATGCCTGCTTCATGTCCTGCCTCCCCACCTCCAAAAAAATGCAATGACCAAAAAAAAAAAAAAATGATATCATGTAGGAAAACTGAAAAAAATTAAAAATACCTCTTTATCACCATATTTGGCCATTTATTTACATAAATCACAATTAGTATGTGGTGATAGGTCATCTTATTCCAAATGTGCTCACAGTGTAACGTTTGCTGAAAAGGTAAACTAAAAGCAATGTGCTTTTACATGTAAAAAATTTCTTTTCAAATCTATTGTGCTTCAGAAATTACTTAGTGGGAATTTTACTTGATGTTTTTGAAAAGAAGAAATTATCAACAAATTCCAAATGATTACTGCTTCATTGAAATAATTGAGGGTTTTTTTTCCCTTGACTGCATGGGAAGGAGACCTCTTGTCCTGCATGGTAGATGAAATCTCTTCACATTATGACTGGCATTTATGCCTAAAAGCCCAGTTCTTTAAAACATCCTTGTCTAATAAAAGGGACCTTGGCCACATGTTTTTAATTTGCTTTATAACATTTAAAAATCTTAACAGTGGACAAATCCAGAATATAGAACATTCTGTAAGTCTCTTCAAAAAAGTCAGGGATATAAAAAATGAACAAAAGAAGTCAGTGGACTGTTCTAGATTAAAAGAGGTAAAAGTAACACAGACAAATGCAATGCATGAAGCTTCATTAGATACAAGACTGAAAAAAAAAGATACAAGACTGAAAAAAAACAGGCTATATAATAAGACATTTGGGGGACAACTGGGAAAATGAAAGTGCATTTTCCACAATAGGGAATTATTATTAACATTCTTAATTCATTATTAATGAAGGAAACATGAATGTTAATTATATTAGTCTTTCAACTTTTTAAATAGAATTTTTAAACTTCAAAATAATGACAGAAACCCCAGGAGGGAGTAAGTATAAAAGAGGAGGTGTTCCATATCCTGTGTCTGAATCTCCACCATGAGCACCTGAACAGGGTTTACCCAGGTGTTAAAAGTCCATATACTGCAAACAGAAATGTTGATGTCAAGTTTTATTACTGTTTACATGTCATTAGTGACAACATCACAAGGCAAAAATGTTCCTGAATATTCCACAGGGCAAAATGTTCATGCATTCATTTATTCCCTTAACAGACATGTACTAAATATCCCCATGTTGGATGCAACAATGAATAAGGAACCAATGTCTACCTGCAGGCTGCTCAGAAAGATCTATACGTTGAGTGACCACAGAAATTATTGACAGTGAATTCTACAAATTCTATAAATTTTTAAAGACTTTGTTATATTGACTATCTGAATGCTTTAAAAATGAAATAAACAGAATAGTTATTTGAAATATAAACTCATGTGTTTCTATCATTTGCTTAGCTACATCTGTTTTAATGTCACTAGTATTTCCTTGAAGGATGTATTTTTTAATATCTTATATTTTTAAATTATTCATCAATTGTAATCTTCAGAATTTTACTTTGCTTGCTAATACATTTGAAATTGCTGACGCCTGAAATTGACAGCTGTCTATACTCTCCTCTGATAAAATGCTGTCCATAAGGTGCTGAGGTATCTGGTGAACTCACAGCTAGTCATAGAGAATATTCCCAACTCCAAGTTTCCTACTTAAATATGCAAATAATTTGCCGCAAATACTGTCAGTTACCGATTTTGCTTCTATTGAGAGTACATCTCATTGATAATTTTTGCAAGAAAAAAACTTGCTAAAAAGACTCCTTATTATTCTTTTGAATATTTTGCCAAATATATAAACATTGCAAAACCTAAGCTTTCTTAGTATCCTAGATATCTTAGTATCTAATATCTTAGTATCAGTTCCAGGTAATGATATAAATTTATCTTAAGTAGGAGCTGCATCAGTATTGTCTTTCCATAGGTCAAGATATTCAAAAGCTCAACTATAAATTTCAAAATTTATATACCTCTACATACTATTTGAGTTCTCTATAGTTTCTTCAGCTCCTCTGTGGTTTTGTAAAATTGAACTTCAATGTCTTCCATGTTATAGGATTTTTTTTTATATTTTTATTATTTGTTTATTTATTTATTTATTGAAAGAGAGAGCATGTGTGAGTGGTAGGGGGGAGGGGCAGAGAGAGAGAGAGAGAGAGAGAGAGAGAAAACTCCAAGCAGGAGTTTTCTGTGCCATGCTCAGTGCACAGCCCAACCCTGGGCTCAATCCCACCACCCTGAGATCACAACCTGAGCCAAAATCAAGAGTCAGATGCTTAACTGACTGAACCACCCAGGAACTCCATAGGATTTTTTATTTTTATTTTTATTTTATTTTATTTTATTTTTTCATAGGACTTTTTAAGTGAACTTCTTTCTTAGAAGAATTTTAGATTTATAGAAAATTATGAAAGTCGTATAAGGCAGCCCAGGTGGCTCAGCGATTTAGCGCCACCTTCAGGCCACGGCGTGATCCTGGAGATCTGGTATCGAGTCCCACGTCAGGCTCTCTGCATGGAGCCTGCTTCTCCCTTTGTGTCTCTGCCTCTCTCTCTCTCTCTCTCTCTCTCTCTCTCTGTGTGTGTGTGTCTCGTGGATAAATAAATAATTTTTTTTAAAAAAGTCGTATAATGTAGACAGTTTCTGTATACCTTTCACTCAGCTTCTTCTATGGTTAACATCTTGCATAACCCTAGTATATTTGCCACAACTAAGAAATTGACATTGGTCCATTTGGGCTGCTGTAATATATGACCATAGGCTGGATACCTTAACACCAAATATATAGATTTTGGGGAAACATAAACATTTAGTCCGTAACAATATAAAGTAAACTCCATCCTTTATCCAGATTTTATTAGCTTTCCTCAATGTCCTTTTTTTCTTTTCTTTCTTTCTTTCTTTTTTTTTTTTTTTTTGTCTAGGATCTCATCTAGATTATCCCATTACATTTAGTTGTCATGTCTCCTTAGTTGCTGCTGGTCTACGAGTTTCTCAGTATATCTTTGGTTTTGATGACCTTGACCATTTTGAGGAGTAGTGGTAAGATATTTTATAAAATATTCCTTAACTTTGGTTCACCTGATATTTTTCTTATGATTACACTGGGGCTATAGGTTTCCAGGGAGAATATCAAAGACAATGCCTTTGTCATCACATATATCAGAGGGTGTGTGATAACAACATGATTTATCACCATTGATGTTAATACTGATCACTTGCTTAAGATAGTGTCTGCCAGATTTTTCTATTATAAAGTTACTATTTTTTCTCTCCATAGTCTATTCTTTGGATTGAGTCACCAAGTCCAGTCTACACTCAAGAAGGATGGAATTGGAGGCACCTGGCTGGCTCAGTCAGTAAAGCAAACAACTTTTGATCTCAAGGTTGTGAGTTCAAGCCCCATGTTGGGCATGTGGATTACTTAAAAAAAAAAAAAAAAAAAAAAAAAGGAATGAAGTTCCAATTCCTAAGAAGGAACCTGGTATTTACATACATTATTTGGAATTCCTCTGTAAGAAAGATTTTGTCTCTTTTTCTCTATTTGTTTATTCTCAAAAAAAAAAAAAATGTGTGGGGTGTGTGTGTGTGTGTGTGTGTGTGTGTGTGTATGAAATCAGCTGTAAATCTATATCATCAAACTACTTGCAAGTACCCAAAAAGTTAGCTTTGGAAGCACTTATTAGGCTGCAATTGTTCAAAATAAAGCCTGCATCCAGTTCCCAGATTTTTGCTTTTAAGTATACACACACACACACACACACACACAGGCAGTACATAATACCTTTAAGAACCATGACTATGAAAGCAAAAAGATGGGATCAAAGCAGTTTTGAGTTGTTGTTTAAAAATAAGAAGTGGGGGCAGCCCGGGTGGCTCAGCAGTTTAGTGCCGCTGTCAGCCCAGAGCGTGATCCTGGAGACCTAGGATCAAGTCCCATGTCAGGCTCCTTGCATGGGGCCTACTTCTCCCTCTACCTGCGTCTCTGCCTCTCTCTCTCTCTCCTCTCTGTGTATTCTCATGAATAAATAAATAAAATCTTAAAAAAAATAAAAATAATAAATAATAAATAAGTAAAAATAAGAAGTGGGAAATAAGTACATTTAAATTCTGATCAGAAGGAGTAAATAGAGAGGGAGTATTTGTACAGGAAAGCCAAAAAAATTAAAAAAAATAGTTTAAAAAGAAAAAAAACTTGATGTAATCCAGTGCCCATACCCCTATGAAGATAGAAGGGCATGTATCCCAGGGTATGTGGAAAGATGAGGCATAGGGAATGGAAAAGAAGAAATTCCATTGTGATAGTAAAAATATTCAGGTCAGCAGCAAGTAATTTTATTAATTGAAGCAGGAAGTTGAATTGATCAGGAATTACTTCTTGATCTTTTTTTTATTTTCTCTGTAAAACAGTTTTAAAAGTTACCAGGGAGAATAGAAGAGCCAGCCGAGGATGCAAAAAAGACCAGTGGGCAGTATGAGAGCCCCAGTAATGAGGAAAGCTAGTGTTTCCATGTAATGGAGATAATCAGTGTATACTGCTTATCTCAGGAAGCCTAAACATGGGGGAGGCAGAGAGTTGGATTGATCTAAGCATGGGGTTCTTGCAGGTAGGTTCTATATTGATTGGTTAAAGGTTGAGCAGCTATGACCAAAAAAAACCAACGCAGAGTGGCTTAAATAATTAGTTTATGTCTCTCTCACTTGATAGTCACAAAATGAAAAGTCCAAGTTGACCAGAAGGCTTGGATTCATGAATTTATTCAGGGAATTAAATTCCTACCATTCTATCCCCACACACATGTGTAATCAAAGTTGGTTAGCAGGTTCACCCATGTTCTCCCTCATGGGGAAGAGAGAAGAGGAAGTCTAGAGCCAGGTACTTTCTTTTTATTTATTTATTTTTTATTTTTTAAAAGCAAGGTAAAGGGATCCCTGGGTGGCGCAGCGGTTTAGCACCTGCCTTTGGCCCAGGGCGCGATCCTGGAGACCCAGTATCAAATCCCACATCAGGCTCCCGGTGCATGGAGCCTGCTTCTCCCTCTGCCTGTGTCTCTGCCCCTCTCTCTGTGTGACTATCATATTTACATTTTTATAAATAAAAAAATTTAAAAGCAAGGTAAAACTGCAGACATCGCTTGCACTCACATTCATTGGTGAGAACTTAATCCTATGGTCACCACTAGCTAAGGGGTGCTAGAAAATATAGAAGAGGAGACGGATTGGCATGGGGAGATCTGTAACCTTGAGGGGTACCAAAAAAGGTCAAAGATTAATGGGGGAAAGGGCTGCTAGATGAACCCAAGAGCCTGAAGTGAATCAAGGAATAGAGAGAACTCAAGAGACTGTGGTCTGGATAGAGCACAGCCCTCATAGTAACAGTGAAAAGGGAACAAGAGGTATTAGTGATCAGAGGGTAGGGTTTCAGATTTCAGAGGTGGAGAAGTTCAGGGTGAGAACTATTCCTGGGATATGGCCCAGAAAGTGTGTGACTGATGTGGCAGAGAGATAAAGATGATTATAGGACATCGCAGACATCTTCATTATTCACCTTTTCAGGTGTCACCTAATTATGCGTCTAACTAATGTCATAAACCAGAGTATGAAACCTTGACCAAACACCTCTTAAAGGTCCTAAAATGTGAATGGATAAGAAGTTCGGGACCTCACATTGGTGTGTACCCGGACCTATTAGGTTGGCACTGCCATCAAGTGGCCAGTGGTGAGAACTACACTTAGTGTTGGAATCATCCCTGAGGTATTTGTCTTTCCAAGACCCAGCTTTCAAAAGGTTGTGGAGGTCTACCAAATCTCTAGGGGAATATTTGTGGGACAGCTTTCCAGTGAAATGAGCAATATCCCAAACCATTAAATGAGAAGTTCATAAAAGACGTAGCCTGATAGATGGTCTCTTCTAGCATATTTATGATTTTCTTTTTGACGATTTGGGAAAAGGCTATTTTCAGAAAAATTACATACTTATGAATAAACAAAACTCTAAAACATTGAAAAGCAGAAAAAGTAAGAATGCTGCTACCATCCTTATAGACAGACCTGCATCTTCAGGTACTTGCAAATTTCTCAATGTGGATGGACACTGCGACGTGGCATATGACATGGATATTCACAAGTGTCATGAACACAAGTCTGTTCTCCTACTTTTCACCTTTTCTTGTATCATGAAGCTATTTTTATTCAATACATAAGGACACTGTGTACCTTTGAAATAACCATTTGGAAGACAAAGATGAAACCAGTCAGAATTGAAAAGCACATAGTAAACCAGTGGACCCTCACCAATCCCTCCCTGGCTTTATTGTGGTTTTTAATAATACTAGGTGAGGGGTGCCTGGGTGGCTCAGTTAGTTAAAAGTCTGCTTGCAGCTTAAGTCAATCCTAGGGGTCCTAGGATTGAGTCCCATGTCTGCAGCGAGGAGCCTGCTTCTCCCCTTCCCTCTGCCACTCCCCTCCACCCTTGCTCGTGCTCTCCCTCTCAAATAAATAAAATCTTTAAAAAAATTAATAAAACTAGGTGAAAATTGAAGATTGGAAATAAATACATTTATTTATTGAATGAATTCAACAATTATTTATTGAGGACTTACTATGGGCTAGGTAAGTGTTTACTGTGTTCTAGGAGTACAATAGACTCTAAATAGACTTAAGGACAAACCCCTCATCTACCACTTGATAAAATTCTTTCTTATATTTATTCTATACTAAATATAATTTATATTTAATGTTTGTCTACTTTGTAGAGTGGGTAGGTCAAGTCTTATTTTTCTTATTTTATCCATGATGAAGTTGAGACTCAGAAACATTAAATGACTTTCCATGCAGCACAAAAACTTATAAATTGAGCCCTTAGATTTGGTTCCAATTCATATGTGGATTCATACCTAGAGCTGTCTTCCTTATCATGTTGTTCCTCTAATTTTTTAAGATTATATTTGTTGAGACTGTTTTTAAATGTTCCTCTAAATTTTAATATTAATTCTGCTATAAACATGTTTGGAATGTGTCAAATACCTTATGCCTCTTTTACTGATTAGCAGTTATTTTTGCTTAGAACACAAGGACACCACATACCTTTGAAATAAAAAGAGATGAGGGACACCTCGGTGGCTTAGTTGGTTAAGTAGCCAACTGGTGATCTTGGCTCAGGGTGGTGAGAGTGATCCCCACATGGGGCTCACACTGGGCATAGAGCCTGCTTAAGATTCTCTGTCTCTCCCTCTGCCTTTGTCCCCACCCTCTCCTGCTCCCATGGGAACTCCTCCCATACACACACACACACATGCATATATGTAAATAGTAAACCAGTGAATTCTCTTCAATCTCCCCTTTGGATTTATGATGAATCATTAGCAAAACTTGGATAAATTAAATCATTTTCTGAGTATCTGTATTAGTAAAACGAAGAACATTTATAAATTATTTGTTTTAAAGATTTTATTTATTTTATTTATGTATTTTATTTATGTATTATGTATTTGTTTTAAAGATTTTATGTATTTTAAAGATTTTATGTATTTAAAGATTTTATGTATTTGAGAGAGAGAGAACATGAGTGCAGGAGGAGCAGAGGGAGAGGGAGAAGCAGGCTCCTCACTGAGAAAGGAGCCGATGCAGAGCTCTATCCCAGGACCCCAGGATCATGACCTGAGCTGAAGGTAGATACTTAACTGACTGAACCAACCAGGCAGCCCAAACATTTATAAATTATTATTAAAACAACAATTTGAAATAAAAATGCTATTAATATAAAAATGTGAGCTTTTAAACATTTCATAATTTCTCTTCAAAATTAATTCAGTATAGATTACAGCAATGGAATCAAGCAATGGAATTAAAAATTGGATCTTTCTAAGAGTAAAGTCATTTAAAAAAAAAAGCCTTTAAGATTGCGGAGCAATAGAGCACGTGCAAAATGATTACTCCAATTTTCTACCCAAAGCTGGACAAAGTGAGGTTGTTCCTGCTGGTGAGGGACTTACTAGGGTAGCTCCCCTTGCAAAGATCCTTTTGTGTATCCAGACTACTAAATTTACCATTGAGCATATGTCTGCTAGTACATTTCTATATAAAAAATTGTACATTTGCACATTTATGATTCATAAGCAGTAACATATACATTCAGACTTGTGCTAAAAAAACACAACCAAATTGTTGCCTTGGCAGCCCCAGTGGCCCAGTGGTTCAGCACCGCCTTCAGCCAGGGGTGTGATCCTGGAGACCAGGGATTGAGTCCCGCGTCGGGCTCCCTGCATGGAGCCTGCTTCTCCCTCTGCCTGTGTCTCTGCCTCTCTCTCTCTCTCTGTGTGTGTGTGTGTCTCTCATGAATAAATAAATAAAATCTAAAAAAACAGAAACAAAAAAAACCCAAATGGTTACCTTGCATACATTTGTACGGTGAGATAACAGGTTTTCTTTCTACCCTCTTCTCTGCTCATTCTATGAAACCAAGCTCAAACCACCACTGCTGAGTCTTCTCAAAGCCCTCCCACACAGCTAGTCATGCCTTCTTCTGTGCTCTCAAAGAATGTGTATGTGTACATGTGTGTGCATGTGTGTTATGTGTGTTCATAAAGCTCATCTGATGGGGCTATGAAATGGTAAAACCTTGGTATTCTAAGCTACTGCTCCCTAGGAAGATACTAATTTTCTGCAGGAAGTATCATGGTACCTACATTTCTTCTCTGTTTCTAGTTCACGCCTTATCTTGAAGGCAAACACTCCCATCTCTTCCCCAAAGGATGAGTAGGTCACTAGGTAGTTGTCCCAGGCACTCACAATGCTGGCAGTAGACACTATGAATAATCACACTGGAATAAAGGCATTGACTGGAATTGTCCCAAGCAAACTGAAATATATGGCAACCTGAGTAGTAAGTAGTATACACTTTTCACAGCACATTAGAAGTCAGTTATCCCTATAAACGTTAAACTCAAAGTGAAACTTCAGCAAGCGAATCAGTTGAGCCTGAAAATGAGGTCCTGGCATTTCTATCTCAGCCTAGGAAGCACTGGAGACATGACAGAGAATTACTGAACCTGATGCAACAGGAGAAATACCAACCAGATTAAACCAGGGTCAGTTTACTTAAATTTGTTTGGCCTAAGTTTTTCACGAATTCCTGAGGATGGAGTTAGATATTAAACATCCACCCCCTGTTTCTACACTATAAGCAATTTACCAAGTACAATTATTTTTAGGGTAACTGATGAGTAGACAGTATGTAATTCTCATTCCAAAGGTTAAAGGCAGTGGTTCACAGTGAAGCCCCTCTTGTGTTGTTTTTTTTTTTCAAATAACAAAAGCAAAGCTGAGTATTCTGTACCTCTCTAACCCCAAAATTCTAATCCCCAAAATGACTTCTTTCAGGAATATTGAATTAACATGTTTTACTTCTATCTGGGAAATAAAGGTCATACCTCCATTTCATACTGTACTGTAATTGTTTATTTTTCCCACAAGATTGCAAATATCCCTCTTCATTGGCAGGGGTGATATCTTGTTCATCTTTGTACTTCCATTACCTAAAATAATTACTGGTGTATAGAAGATGAATTGGCTGGTGGATTCAATGGCTGATTGGGTGCGCTTGGTTGATTTTCTAGTTAGTTGCTTGGCTGGTTGGTTGGTTTCCAAAAAGTTGGTTGACTGGTTGGTTGGCTGACTAGCTGATTAATGGGTTGGTTGGTTGACTGGGGGGTTGGCTAGCTACTTGGTGGATGAGTGGGTTGGCTGTGTGGTTGAATGGCAGGCTGGATTGTAGCTAGCTAGCTGACTGCTTGTTTGATGAACTTTTGCAAATTTCCACTCTAAAAATTTCTGAAAGTTTATATCGACACAACTTTGTTGTATCACAAAATCCCAAGAAAATAAATTAAGGTTAAGTAGCTAATTATGACCCCCTTAGGCAGCAAATTATAACCACTTCAAGGTATGATACCCCAATTTTATCACTGGCCCACGCCTAAGAGTATTTCCCAGAGCTTGCCAGCTGCACATGAGATATGATTGAGAGGTTATTGAGCAGAATATTGCCAAGTTCGTCACGTGTCTTTCTACCGTTATAGACTAAGTTCTTCGAGTCTCTGATCATTTTGTCATTGGATGTGGGTGTCGTTAGGCCTGCCTTTAAAAAGTACCACTTAAATACCTTAAGAAGAGGGCACCTGGGTGGCTCAGTGGTTGAGCGTCTGCCTTTGGCTCAGGTTGTGATCCCAGGATCCTGGGATGGTGACCCACATCAGGCTCACCATGGGGAGCCTGCTTCTCCTTCTGCCTATGTCTCTGCCTCTCCCTCTGTGTCTCTCATGAATTAATGAACAAAATATCTTTAAAAAGTATCTTAAGAAGAATAATGAAGCTTTACTTAACACACTTTAGTTAATAGATAACGCCCTTCTATAAACCAACCAGCCCTGGACAAATAAAATGTAAAGAAAGAAGTTCACTGAAGAAAAGGAAAATGCACAAAAGTTCAACTGACTTTTCACTTTAAGACATTCTAGGTCATAGTCGTTTATAATAATATATATGCTCATCTATGACCATTCAAAATGCTGGAAAAAAATTAAGTAAAAGGAGAGAAAATGAGTGAAAATATCAGTGAAGGTGACAAAACATGAGAGACACCTAACTCTGGGAAACAAACAAGGGGTAATGGAAAGGAAGGTGGGTGGGGGGTTGGGGTGACTGGGTGATGGGCACTGAGGGGGCACTTGGTGGGATGAGCACTGGGTGTTATGCTAAATGTTGGCAAATTGAACTCCAATAATTTTTTTTTTAAAGGCTCCAAAGAAATCAAAGAACATGGAGAAAATGAAGAAGCATGTGGCACTGGAAAAATCATCCTAAACCACCATTTTATAGAGAGCAGTACTCCAGGACTGGAGGGGACTTTTGGGATGGCCCAGTGGGGCCAACAGACCCAATGGTAAGGATCCAAACAGATGCCTGGATAGGACAAACATGAGGTCCCAGGACAGCCTCTGTCCTCTACAATTCCTGGGATGGACCACCGAAAGTCTTCTGACAGGGACACCTGGGTGGCTCACTGGTTGAGCATCTGCCTTCAGCTCAGGTCATGATCCTGGACTCCTGGGATCAAGTCCCACATGAGGCTTCCCACAGGGAGACTGCTTCTCTGTCTGTCTCTTTCTGTGTGTCTCAGATGAATAAATAAATAAAATCTTATAAAAAAGAAAAAAAGAAAGTATAAATTGTTGCATGTACCCAATGCCAATGGTAAATTTTGAACATAAGCACCTGTGAGTGTTTGAAATGAATGCATATGCCAAGGCCCCTGAAAGACCATAAGCAGATATCAACAATGATGTATAGTTACCAAAATAAATAAAAAGGGAGTTACTACTTACATGTTTCCTAAAACCCTGTGCTTTCTTTGGTGCCTGGCATTGTGGCTAAATTTGAAAAAGAGCTCTCCTATATGTGCTCCACATTTCTCAAAAATAAGGAGAAACAGGGATTAACCAGTATTTCAGGTAATTTAGTCTCATTTTTTAATCCACTGTGGTTTCTAAGTAACTTTAATAGTAAATATTAGATATGTGATTTTGGGAAAAAAGCAATGAAAATAATTAAAATTTATCAATCTAATTTATTGGTCATTTATTTAAAAATAAATGTTCTTATGCTGATTATAAAATAACTGTGAAATAGGCTGGCATCTGCAGTGGAAAATAGCTCTTAATCATTTGGAAATTTGGAGCCATACAATATAAGTCATTGACGTGAAATTCAGCAACCGTGAGAAAGTAAATGGGGACCTGCTAATAAGCAAAATTTGAGAGAGTCTAATTAAGGCTTGAAAATCACTGACAATTGTTCTAAGAGTTCGTTTCAGGTTTCTTAACAGCAAGTCTAGGATTTACATAAACTGCCCTTAATAATTTTCTAAAATTTTAAAGTGTGTATGCCACAGGATATTATTATGATATAAAGGTACAAGAATGAAATTAGTTTGGGAAGCGATGATTACTGCAGTCCTTTTCAGAGTGTATTATATGTTAATGTGCACATTCCTCTTAAAGAGGAATTGAAGAGTCATATAGCATACGTCCTGTCCCAAACCCTTCTGACCACGACATCAGTTATCTATGGTCACAATAATTCTGGGTAGCAAACCATATCAAACTCAGTGGCTATAAACAATCATCATTCATTCTGACAGATCCATAGTTTGGCTGAAACAGCTCTGCTTCCAGTTGCACATCTGTGGATCTGGGGGCTCCACACTCCTCTCACCCTCTTTAGCCCAGCAGATTACCCAGAACGCATGCACAGGCAGTGGGAGAGGGACAAAAGGAGCAATGAAAAGGTGGTATCTCTTATGCTGTAGTTTGAGAACCGTCACCCTGTCTCTCTAATCCAAAGTCAATTGGACAAAGCCAGTCACAGGGCCAGGCCCAAAGTAAAGGGGTGATGTACTATGTTCTGTCCACGAGGCCACTGCAAGCAAGTGGATCCAGAGAGGGCTGAAAGACCTGGACCAGAAATTCAATCTATCACAACCATAAAACCCTTTGTTTACACACCATCTAATGGCATTAGTGTTGTACAGAACACACTTGAAGAAACATTACAATGTCCTATCAGTGTGTATGCAATGCTCATGTGAGTAGACTCAAAATTACATAAAACACTAACATCCTAAAATGCAGTAGTCTGCAAGTCGTAAAACATCATAATCTACATGAGCATCCACTGGGAGATTCCTAACTTCTAACAAAGAAACAGTCTTCCTGTTGATGGGACTTTAAAATCCCTCCTACTGTCATAGCTCACTAAGAACTCAACCTCTAGAGTGAATGTGAACACAGTGAGTTCAGTTTGAGAAGACAGCACTTCTTGCTAGCCTCACCCAGAATGCTGTTAAGCTTTTGGTTTGAAGAGGGGCAGATCCTTCTATAGGTGCAGAAGACTGTGCTTTGAGTAAGGGTAGAGCCAAAGACCAAGCTGACAGCAAGTGGATCATGGAAAGAAGTGACATCCCAGCCCAGGCCAGGGTCCTCAGAAGAAAGCCATGCCAGGTTGGCACAGAGACATCCCTGAACACTCCCTTAATGAGGAAGAATAAACACCAGGACCCACTGCATGCCCTTGCTACCCACACCCACAGATGCGTGGAGCACAACCGACTTCATTCAGGTCAGCACGTATGGTCAGTCATCTCATTCATTCCTTTTGTTGCTTTTATAAGGCCAGAATCCGTGAATCCCACCAGAAGTTCTTGAACTAGGTCAAAGTTTATCTGATAATCACGGAAATCTGTGTCCAGGGTGGGATAAAACCAGGCCAGCGGCAGCTTCCCCACACACCACCAGTAACATGGAAGTGGTTTGTCTCGAACCCCCAACCCAGTTTCCAGCTGAGGGAAAAGGAACAGATGTTCCAGGGAATGGGGTTTAAGTCTGAATTCTAGCTCTCCTAGTTCTAAAACCAGGAGAACTAGGTTTTGACGTCATCAAAAGAACTCACGGTTTAGGATAAGAACTGAATGGGATTATACTCCTGGATTATGCCTCTGCTTCACTGCCTGTCATTTATTCTAACTTTTACCTCGGCTTTCTATTAATGAAATGGGATTAAACCCATCCTATATATCATCCAAAGTTGTTAAGTATATGATGGCATTTTTAAAAGTATATATAAAATAAAAGTGTCACCACAGTATGAGATGAGGCCACATATCCTCCCTCAATGTCTATGAAAATTGGCAAACCTAACAAGGACGCAACTCAGTATCACATGGTGATATTGAATAGTGGTTTCTAGCACAGGCCTTTCAACTACTGATGCCTAATAATGCAATATATTGGGCTAGGAAAAAAATTAGTTTCTTCGCTTTTCCAATATGGCAACAACAACAACGAAAAGAGATTTATTCATCCCTCATGTAGAGTGCACAAGTAGCTAGAGTTTGATTGCTGTTATCATTCTCAGTCACTGGAACAAAGAATTGAAGTGGCAAAAATGATCATTGTAGAGAGCCTTGCCTTTTTAAAATGGATGCTTCCAGGTGTGAACTACAAGACAAGCCCCCCTTGAGCTTACTTGGAAAAGACTGAGAATCTGGCCAGGGATTATAAAATTGCACAGAAAAATAAACTTCAAGACTTTAATCTGTTTTAGCCCTTAAGGCATATGAACTCAGCAGACTGCACTTCTGTATTAATAGAGAAATATTAAATGCTTTTCAACAAAGGTATTGCAGTGGAAGTTTCAATAACAGGTAAGAATCAGCCCAAGAGATGAATCAGGTGGGAGTTTTCCCTCTTTCTTTAAAGATGCCCTGATAAAATCTCACGTGTCACATTTGCTAATAATCACACCCCCTTCTAGGATCTTGGCTGCCAAATCTCCCACTTTGAACTCTCTTTTAGTTCTCTTTGAATTCCATTTCCCAAACACATCCCCTTGGCTTTTCTGCAAGAGATTTTAGAACACATACTCATTTAGTGCCAATATCTTTTTGCATAACACTAAGGTAACTTCCAGTTCTAAAATTTATTTAGTCATTTAAATCAATGACTCCATACTTGCTTTTAAACATTCCGATCTGTTGAATTTTGGAGCCAAATTCTTTAATCTTTTGTGTTTTTTTTTTAATTTCTCTCATTTAATATGTACATACATGACATTTCACCCTGGCATTCTGACCACTCAGATTATAATAGAAGGACTGAGGATTCTGAAAAGTGCTGTACTCGCCATTAATTATCATAGGGGCCACTTACTGAGCACTTACTACCTGCAGGCACGGTTTAAGTGCTTTTGCATATGCCACCACAGTGAAGCCTCCCAGCATCCCGAGGAGCGAAGCACTTACAGTCCTCATTTTATAGAAGGGGCAACTGAGAATTGGAGACATTAGCAAATCTGCCCAAGGTCAGGTAGATACCTAATAGTAAATTCTGAGGCTGGTGTGGAATGAGGGCTGTGTGACTTCAAACCCTGTGAGGCTCTCTTGGGTAAGAAGTGATCCAGGTCCAGCTTTCTAAATGTCACCTTACCTGATAGGTAGCGACTGATCAGATTTGATCAGTAGGAAAGCCTGAAGCTCAGGGTCACTATCCAGCAGCTTTGTTGGTGTGAGTGCACAGTATGGGGGAATACCAAAAGAGATTCAATCAGGCTAAGTCAAAGTTCCTAAAAAGAAACTAGCTCCTTGGTGGTGGTGTAGGTTTCCTCTCCGTCCTTCCCTCCCACCTTTCCCTTTGAATCTTTGGGACGGCAATAAACATTGGTTGAAATAAAAAGAAAGCCAGAATTCTATTCCTTCCCTCCTTGGCTGAAAACACCTGCAAATGTTCACAGGAACCTATGGGATTACTGGTCACTGGAAACAACACCTTGGCGGAGAGCAGAGACCTTTTAACATTGCACTCGCCAGGGCTTCCCAAGCTCCTGGAGGACCTCGGGGCACACAGAAGGTGCTCGATCAAGGTGCTGATTGAATGCAGTGGCTTTAAGTGGCAAAGGGGAAGCCCCCTGCCTGCCCACACCTCCCTCTGGAAGTGGAGCTAGGGTTTGGCTCCAGACCTTAGATCGCGCCGGATGCAGACCCTCCCACTCCTCCCCACCTTCCCCCACATAGACGGCCGCCCGCGGCTGTGCCTCCAGGACCTGTCTGCTAGGTCGCCGCCCGTCGCCGCGGGGACGCCAGAGCACTCGGGGACGCGTCCGCTGTCCGGAGCTCGAGCTCGAGCCACAGGTGCCCGGGGCGCCGCGCTCCACCCGCGGCCCCTCCCAGAGGGAGGGCGCACCTACAGGTGTCCGATCTCTGGGAGCATCTCTCCAGCCCCGGAAGGTACAGAGTGGGCTTCAGTGGGGGCGCCCGCGGGACGGAGCCGGGGGGAGGGAGTGGAGGGGGGGGTTGACCAGTTTCCTTCTCAAAGAAAATGAGAAAATGGAAACAAAGGTGGGACAAGAGAGGCGGTAGGTGTTTCAGGGAAGCGGCGGCCGCAGCTCAGAGAGCCGGAGCGCACGGAGCTTGTGCACCGGTCTCTCCGGGGGGTAGTAGGGGCAAGGGCGAGGCAGGGCTCCCTGGGGCTGTTTTCCTAACCAGGAGTTCGCGATGTCTTTTCTGAACGAGAAACGCCAAGTACAGTTCCCCATCCTTGGTGGATCTCCTCCTCTGCCTGGGCCTGTGTCCCTGTTGGCCGGCCTTCTGTGATGCCCCCTCCCTACATATTACTCATAGGTCTCCTGAGGCCTGCAGGGTCATCTGAACTCCTCTGATGGCTTCCCAGTTAGCAGGAAACCGGGGTGACATGGAAGGAGAGAGCCTAGGCTTTTGTAACATCAGCCTGGGGCTTCTTAGAGCCTTTGAGAAATTCTTTCTAAAACTTCTTTCTTGAGCAATGAGAGAGCAATGTGCTTTCTTAGGCTGAACAAGGTTTTGCCCCAAAGTCTGGTATCTTCATTCGTAGTGGAACCTTTTTTTTTTTTTTTAAGATTTTTTATTTATTTATTCATGATAGAGAGAGAGAGAGAGAGAGGCAGAGACACAGGCAGAGGGAGAAGCAGGCTCCATGCAGGGAGCCTGACGCAAGACTTGATCACGGGACTCCAGGATCACACCCTGGGCCAAAGGCAGTCGCCAAACCGCTGAGCCACCCAGGCATCCCTGGAACCTTCTTAAAACGTCCCTGAAGCTACTGCTAAAGAATCAGGCATAAATGTGGAGTTGTTTCCACTTGAAGCATGCACAGAAATTTCACTCAGTTCAGCTCAGTGCAGATTTTGGGGTGGAATGTTTTCAGTGAATGGTTTCTAACTTTTTAATATTGCATTTTCTACTTAAATATGTTTGTCAGTATAATGTAGTGGCTAGAGATGTGGGGAGGGGGTGCTGACTGGCTGGATATGACTGGGTTGGGTTGGTAGCCCATTATTTGTATTTCATTTGGATCATGACATCTGTTTAATGTCACAGTTGAATTGGCCTTTTGTAGAGCAGACATGCCCTCATCTATCGTCTCGTGGCCATGACAAGATAATTACTAGGGCAATATTGTTTGTCTCTCAGCCTAGCACTGGTTGTTAAACTGCCCAAAGCAATCCAATTCCAAGAATAAAAGAGTTTTTCCTTGCCTAGGGAATAAAGTGTTTTCGATACACAGGCCCCCTAATGTTTCTGAAATGTTAATATAGGTTGTTAAACAGAGATGGAGTTGGGAAAGAAAACCACTAGGTACTTTAAAGAGGAGCCAGGAGTAATCCTGTGGGTCCAAGATACTGTGAAAGAACCAATTTCATTTTTGGTATCAGCTTAGCTTTTCCCAAACACCTGAAATGGATTTTGGGGAGAGATCTATTGCAGTATAGTGGTAAGTCCAGTATCAGTCAAGAAGTGGGCCTGGAACACTTAACTCAAGTGATGAGCTAAATGTGTAAGGTGCAGCAGTTATCCCACTGGACACCCCAAACTCCCCAGCTTCCTAACTTAGTCCAAGAGTAGGATACAGGGCTTTCTCTCCACAGGACCTTTGGAAGCCCATTAGACCTGATGGCTGGGGCAGAGTCTGGTCTGAGGCCCCAGGTGCCTTGGGAATGGCAGTCACATCACCACAAAGGACAAAAGATGGAAAATGCTCCTGTGCCTTGAAGACACGGCCTTACTCCATGACACCCTCTCCAGGACTGTGACACTCCCTTTGGTAACCCACTAGGAAGGAACCAAAAGCGGTCACTTATCTTCTCACACTTAACCCCAAAACTTTATACATTTATTTTTAACATTCTGATCCTCAGAAGTAAAATGAAATAAATACAAATGAGAAAAATTGAGGAAAGCTCAAGATCGGGCAAGGGGATCCTTCTTTGTGCTTCAGGGCAGATGAAAAGAATAGAAAGAACTTTTGTCAAGGGCCTACTCTGTTAAGCAATGTCTGCATGCTTCATTTCATTAAATCTTCACAAGAACTATGTATGATAGAGAGTGTCAGTCCTATTTCACCAATGGGGAAACCATCAATGGGGAAAATGAGACTCAGAAAGGTTGGTGACCAGTGGCACTTACACAGCTAGAAAGTGATAGGGGGACTAAGATTGGGCCCTAATCTGCCCCATGCCTCCAGAGGTAAGCACACTTCACCTGTAAGGGCTGCTGAGTAAAGCCCGAGGGTCTCTGTTCTCCCTATCTCTTTCAGCTTTCTTTGAGAGGAGGAGTTTAGGCTAAATCTGCCAAAATCTATGCCCCCAGGGACATGTATGGACACAGGGTCTCTTACAGAGATAATAGATCCCAGAGGCTGCTCTGCTCCCTTCTTTTCCCCATTCTTTATCTCCACTCTTGCTCTCATTCCTCTTAACCCCAAACTGTCAAATGCCGAGGTTCGTGAAGCATTTGGCACATACCCATTCTCTCCCTGTGGTACCATAGTCTCACCTAATGCTGGATTTCTTCTTTCTGCCCCACACCAAAATATTGGGGATGCTATAAAGATCACTGCAAATAAAGCAGGAGATATACATTTAAGGACCCAAATTAAGTGTGGCTTCAAAGTCTGCAGACTCCAGGGCCTGACATTTCCAAGCAGCAGGGTGGGGAGGAGGAGGGAGTGGTGAATGGGAATGCTGAGTCAGGATTGGGGGTCCCTTCATCTTGGGAAAGGGCAGGAGGAAAAGCAAAAGGAGACAGAGAAGAAGAGAAGTATTCATATCCAGGGAAAATTGTATGATTTTAGAGAAGTGTCTAAAAATTAGATTTGACTGTAAAATTAGTGCTGACAAAAAATTAGTGCTGGCAAAATGACAGTCCTTTTAAAATTTCTTATGAGTTGCAGCTAACTACCATGCAGCACAGTAACAATTGTGTATTTAATTAAATACAAATCTGAGTTAACTTTGGTACGTTTTATTTAATTAAAATAATAAATGAAATTCTTAACTCTTTCTATACATTCAAGTCTTTCAATGTTTTTATTTAAATTCCAGTTAGTTAGCATACAGTTTCAAGTGTACAATCTAGTGATTCCACACTTCCATACAATACCTGGTGGTCATCACTACAAGGGCTCTCCTTAATCCCCATCACCTATTTCACCCACCACCCCTCACCTCCCCTCTGGTAATCCTCAGTTTGTTCCCCATAGTTAAGAATCTGTTTCTTGATTTGTGTGTGTCTCTCTCTCCTTTTTTCCCCCCTTTGCTCATCTGTTTTGTTCCTTAAATTGCACGTATGAGTGAAGTCATATGGTATTTGTCTCTCTGACTGACTTATTTCACTTAGCATAATCCTCTCTAGCTCCAAGTATGTTGCTGCAAATGGCAAAATTTCATTCTTTTTTATTGTGGAGTAATATTCCACTCACTTATCTATCTCCTATTTGCCACATCTAGATAGATAGAGAATTATACACATTATAGATATAGATTATACACATTATATATATAGTATATAGTGGGTATATATATATTTATATGTACTACTGCTTTATTCATTCATCTATCAATGGATGCTTCGGCTGTTTCTATAATTTGGCTACTGTAGATAATACTGCTATGAACATCGGAGTGCACTTATCCCTTTGAATTAGTACTTTTGTATTTTTGGGTAAAAACCTTGTAGTGCAATTGCTGGAGGTAAGATAATTCTATTTTCAACTGCTTGAGGAAACTCCATACTGTTTTCCAGAGTGGCTTTGCTAGTTTGCATTCCCACCAACACCGCCAGAGGGTTCCCCATTCTCCACAGCCTTGTCAACATCTGTTGTTTCTTGTGTTGTTGATTTTAGCCATTCTAACAGGTGTGAGGTGATAGCTTATTGTAGTTTTGATCTGCATTTATCTGATGATGAGTGATGTTGATCAACTTTTCATGTATCTGTATGCCATGCCTTCTTTAGAAAAATATCTATTCACATTTACTGCTCATTACTTAATTGGATTATTCATTTTGGGGGTGTTGAGTTTTAGAAGTTCTTTATAAATTTTAGATACTAACCCTTTACCAGATGTATCAGTTGCAAATATCTTCTCCTATTCCATAGGTTGGCTTTAGTTTTGTTGATTGTTTCCTTTGCTTTTTTTTTTTTTTTATGTTGTCCCAACAGTTTATTTTTGCTTCTGTTTTCCTTGCCTCATGAGACATGTCTAGAAAGAAGTTGCTACAGCTGATGTCAAAAAAGTTACCGTCTGTGCTCTCTTCTCGGATTTTTGTGGTTTCAAGTCTCATGTTTAGGTCTTTAATCCATTTTGAATTCATTTTTGTGTATGGTGTAAGAAAGTGGTCCAGTTTCATTCTTTTGCATGTACCTGTCTAGTTTTCCCAACATCATTTGTTGAAGAAACTCTTTTTCTCATTGGATATTCCTTCTTGCTTTGTCAAAGATTAACTGACCATGTAGTTGTGGGTTAATTTCTGTGCTTGCTGTTCTGTTCCATTGATCCATGTGTTTATTTTTGTGCCAATACCGTACTATTTTGACTACTACAGCTTTGTAATATAACTTGGAAGTCTGGTATTGTGATGCTTCCAGCTTTGCTTTTCTTTTTCAAGGTTGTTTTGGCTATCTGGGGTCATTTGTGGTTCCAGACAAAATTGGTCAAGGGTAAAGGGTAAAGTCTTTCTGTTCTGTCTCCACTGATGACAAATGGTGTTAGTTGGTTATTTTCTTCTCCTTGCATTGGGTTTGCATGGCTGTGTGCTTCAGGAGAGTTTATGTTCATCCCTAGCCCCCAGAGTGGGCAAGGGAGAAATCTAGATTATTTTAGACCAATCACTATAATTGTGCTCCTCTATTTACTAGTTTAGCAATGTGCAAGTGGTACAGTTCCAGCCATTGATACTTGTGGGGAAGTCTGCAGAAAAGGCTGCTTGGAAAGGACAGCATGATCTCCAACATGTCCACAAAAAAAGGGGGTGGTTTCTCTTCTGTTTTATTGTTTGTTTGTTTTTGTGGTTATGTGAAAATGTGGTGTTTGGAGCTGCCTTGGGGAAGAAAGCTTACCTTATGAGGAGGCTACAGTGGAAAAAGATGGAAAGGACCTAGAACCTGATATCACCATTAGGCCACAGAAATAAACAATCTTGGAATCAGCACCTTATCTCTGGACTTGTCTGTTATGTTTAAGCTATTTATGGTTGGTTCTTCTCAAACTGGAAGTTGAAGGCATCCCAAATGATTTACAACCAGCTAAAGAAAACCAAACCAGAAATCTCTTGCAAGAAGCCTATCCCTTGGGAGATCGAATAGGTTTAGTTAAATATTCTGCTAGCATCAACAGCTGCCTTTGTTCAAGGAATGCACATTATCACTAATGATTTTTAACCCATTTTAATGTCTTTAAAAAAAAAAGATTAACCTTCTCTAGGCTTGTTAATCTCTCATTTCCTTTTATTTGACTTAATTATTGGCTTGCAAATATCTTACCAAAAAATATATATAATCTTTTGTACCCACATAGAATTTTAAAATAATTTTTATTTTTACATGTTTTATGCCAGCAAATTGTAGTCTCTTACATATATTATTTTGATTTTACCATGTTTCCTTTTTATCTTTTTATGTTTTTTGCTTCTTTTTCCTGTGTACTGTCTTGATCTCTTTTGCTTTCAGTATAGTTTATCTTTTAAATATGTGTGTGTTTCTACTTTCAATAGAAACACGATGTAGTAGTGGAAACAACACAGAATTTTGCATGCAACTTAGGTTTCAATACTGGCTCAGCCACCTACTTTCTGTGGGGCTTTTGGCAAATTCCTTACCTACAGAAAACGAATGGCAGGGGGTACAGAAGGTATTTAACCATAGAACTAACCCTAAAGTGAGTGTAAGGATCAGGATGGCCTGCTAGAGGCCCTGAAAATTTTTAATTACATACCTATCAAAAATTAGAAGAGGAAGAGGAAAAGAAGATGGGATGTTTCTTGTGTAATACATGTGAGTCAAAGGATAATGTACCCATGCTGACAAAGTAAGTTTTTAAAATATGAAAACACTAAAATGTACAAAGCTAAAAACTAGAAACTTAAAGATAGAGGGAAGGGTGAGTGCGAAGAGGCAAAGATGAAGCAGTTTGTGGCAGGTTCCAAGAACTGAACCAACACTGTGTGAGGAGCAGGTTCGGAAGCCGAGGTAGAAGAGAGAAGCACAAGTTTGTCATCTGGCCACACAGAGGTGGCAAGCTGCTAGCCTTGGAGGCATTCAAGGATATGTAAACAGACCACTTACATCATCTGTTTAGTTATGGCTGCAGAGGGAACAAGACAGGAAGCAGGGAAACCAGTTGTGAAGTTATTGCAGGAACTTGGACCAGAGGGTACTTACAGTGTGCCAAATTCAGGGTAGTAGCAATAAGGCTAGAGAAATGTGGTTGGATCTGGGGAAAGGAACAGAATGGAGAGAATCTGCTATCTAATTAAATTGTAGATGAGACTGAAGGCAAAGACGATGCCAGGTGTGCAGTTCGGCCACCAGAGTGGAAGTGGTGCCATCCCTGCAAATAGAGAACACGGGAGAAAGAGCATGTACGGAGGATGATAAGTTTAGTTCTTAATGTTTATTATTTGAGGCGCCCATGGGAAATCCAAGGGTGATACTGAGGAATAAAGACAGAATTTTAGAATTGAAACAGGCAGTGTAGGGTGCTAACAGTGCACGATCCAAGGCCAGACTGTTGGGTCAGTTCTGGATTCTGCACTTACCTGTAATAATAGTTCTACCTCATAGGCTTACTGTGATGATTAAACCACTTGATACAGATGAAATTCTTAAAGTGCTTGGCATGTAATAAGAACTCAGTACATATCATCTCTATCAACACCATGATTATCATTTTAGCAGCAATGTACACACGCATGCGCGCGCACACACAAAATCACTGAAATCAGGCAGAGAGGAGGAGGGGTAAGAGGTAGTAGCTTAGGACCAAACATTAAGGAGTGTCAATGCTTTAAGGACTGGCAAGGGAAGAGAAACCAGCACAGAAGACTGAAAAGAACATACAAACGGTAACAAGAAAATTAAGCAAGTGTGATGTTAAGGAAGTCAAGAGAAAGGAGGGTATTATGCTCTGTGAAATAAGTCAATCAGAGAAGGACAAACATTATATGGTCTCATCATTTGAGGAATATAAAAAATAGTGAAAGGGAATAAAAGAAAAGAGTGTTTCAAGGAGGGATTAGGCAATGACATTAGCCATTGCCAGGAAATCAACTAAAATAAGAAGATTTCACTGTAGCCAACTATCAGATTATGTAAGCTCGACAAGAACAGTTTTATTGGAGTGATGAGGCAAAAGCTAGACTGTGATGATCTCAAATTCTCCTTTTGGAACAATTAAGAGAAGGCTTGCTTCTTCTGAAAGTTCAGAACAGCAGACAGAACGATAATAGAACAGGAGAGAGTTAGCTACAGGAAGGACGGTTGTCATGCATATTCTGCAGGCTTGGATGGTGCTTTGAGACATAATTCTCTACTCATGACATCCTCTATGAACAAACTTCTAATCACGAGCACCCAGAAGCAAGAAAAATCCTTTTCCGACAGGGTCACTAGCCTCATGGCTGGCACCAGCTACACACACCTTGAGGAAGACCACTCTCACCACAAAGTACCTTTTGAGATGTCACCTTTGTGACATACCTGGGTACTTTATATTTCTGAACAGTCATCCAGAACAGGGTTGGGGAAAGGTGAGCTGCTGTGAGTCCAAATGTGGTACCAACTTGCTGAGGGCTAGTGGCTGAGCCCCAAAACTAAATGTAATTTGAAACAGAAATAAAAGAGAATTTGGTTTTAATCAAACAGTAAACAAAATATCCTTATACATGAACTAAGGCTTTGACATGGGCTGTGAAAGGCCAAGGAGGAATTCTGTTGTGGTGGGAGAAGCAGCTGCCCTAACGGAGGGAAGCAGTGGGGCTATGAGAAGAACACAAAGAGGGCCCGTCTGGATAGGACACAAAGATGGGTGGGGAGCAAGGGGTTTCAGGGGCCATGAAATTACAGAGTGTGGAATTAGATGCAAGGTATATGGGAAGTTTTCAGGAGGATTAAAGGGTTGGAGAGAGAAACTACCTGTTAATTCAGTCAAAAAGCAGATGCTAAACATATGCCATGTGTTTACAGTAACTTACAATTTGGGGGAAGGGAAGTGTGAGCACAGCACTAAAAATCATGAAGTACATACAAAACCTGAGAGCACAGAGGCAGGCGAGACTCATGGCACTGGAAAAAAATTGGAGGATATTTCTCCAAGAAGGTGAGGCATTTTGAAAAAGAAGAGTTCACCACATCATCAAGGAGGGAAAGGTACTTTTATGCAAATAGAACGTGAGCAAAGGCATAGATAGAAAATTAACAGTAACAACAGCAATAACCAGCATTTATTTCATGCTTACTATGTGCCCGGTGCACCACCTATGCCATCTCATTTCTTCAAAAAAACCTTATGAGACGGGTTGCATCCTTCTCATTAAACAGGTAGGAAACTAAAGTTTTAAGAGGTTAAGTAATTTGCCCACGTCTCACCCCTGGTAGGGTAGAACCTGGATTCAGTCCCAGCATTCCCAGTCCTATACCCACACATCATTGGCCAGGCCCCCCTTGAGGATAAGGATTTTCCCAGAGGCCAGATCCCAGTTTTGAGGAAAACAGCTCAGGTCACAAATTGATGCTCAGCATTAGGATGTCTTTTCTTAATGGCCACCCTCTTCTGTGTTCTTGAAACTCTTACCTCTGCAGGAAACTGTTTAGCAGAAAATACCAATCATTTTTATCTCAACTTTAGTAAATAAAACATCTGTAAAACCTTCTATACTTACCCTTTTGTTCACAGCAATCTCCTAGATACACAGGAGAAGGAATTACAGAATATGGTTATGGGGTAAAAGTGCCCCCTTCCAACTATAAACATTTATTTAATTGACTAGTTCTTTCTTGCCCTCTGAAACCTTTTTTAAAAGACTTATTTATTTAAGAGAAAGAAAGAGAGAGCACATGTGGGAGCAGCAGGGGAGAATCCCAAGCAGACTCCACGCTAAGTGTGGAACCCGAGGTGGAGTTTGCTTTGAGGACCCTACGATCATGACCTGAGCCAAAACCAAAACTCAGACACTTACCTAACTGTGCCACCCAGGTGCCAGGTCCTCTGAAATCTTACAGCAACACAGGGTACTTGTGTAGGGGCAAGTCTGAGCCAGAGAGGAGGCAAAGATGGTGCTCGTCAAGGCAGAACCACAAAGTTTAGGGAAAAGAGTAGGCCACTCTAACAACAGATATCTTCATAACATTGGAAATTTGATGGGCCAAGATCATGCTAAGGAAATGTATTAAATAAACTAACAGTTGTCAATTTCATTTTCTGCATCAATACTTCAAGGACTATGGGCATAGAACTGTGAGGAGAATTAAACTACAACTAATATTTCTGAGCACTTACTCTCTGTCTGGCATGGTGCTTTAAATGCACTATTTCATTCAATCCTCATAACAACCCAGATGAGGTAGGTACTATTATTATTCCCCAATTTACAGATGAAGATTCTAAGGAATAGAAAAGTGAAATGACTGCCCAAGGTCAGAGAGAATGTCAGAGGCAGGATTCAGTCTCAGGTACTTAGGCTCCAGAGCTTATACTCTTAATCGTGAGACAAGCCTGTAACTCCTCTTATCCTTTGTGAAATGATTTTAATATTTTAATGGCTTCAGGAATGTTTCCTAGGCTATGGCTGGGATCATATCAACCATTCTTTCCCATAAGCACTCCTTATCAGGGGGTACCCTTCAATTCATGCAAGAGAGAGAAGGGTCATGTCCTAAAAAGCCTGGGATGAAAATCAAGCGTGTACTCAAAAAAAAATTTTTAATTTTAAATTTTAAAAAAGTACTATGTTCACACAAGACTACTTAAATAATGCTAGTAGATTTTCAGCAACAACTTTTTTCTTTACACTATACAGTTTCAGGTGCCTGAAATGGGAGGTTAGGTGCCCATGTTTTTTTGTTTTTTTTTTTTTCTAAAGATTTTATTTATTTATTTATTTATTTATTTATTTATTTAAGAGAGAGAGAGAGAGCTAGTGAGAGTGCAGGAGAAGGGCAGAGGGAGAAAATCTCAAGCAGACTCCCCACTGAGCATGGAGCCCAACGCAGGGCTGGATCTCACAACCCTGAGACCATGACCTGAGCCAAAATCAAGAGCCAGACACTCAACCGACTGAGCCACCCAGGTCCCCCAGTTATTTTTTATTATTATATAAAAGATCTTTGTTCTTTTGTCTTCAGTATAACATAATAAGTGATAGATATATGAATTGGTAGCTTTTTATTTGAACCACAGCTTAGAATAGTCTGTACTTTTGAAATTAAAAATAGTAACAATAGGGATCCCTGGGTGGCTCAGCAGTTGAGTGGCTGCCTTTGGCTCAGGGTGAGATCCCAATTCAGGGATCGAGTCCCACATCGGGCTCCCTGCATGGAGCCTAATTCTCCCGCTGCCTATGTCTGCCTCTCTGTGTCTCAATAAATAAATAAATAAATAAATAAATAAATAAATAAATAAATAAATAAAATCTTTAAAAAATATAGTAACGATAATAAAAATAAACATGCAGATGAATCATTATCTTTGATGACCAAGTATTAGATTAGCAATTAGGAAGACCGTTGTATTTTTTACTGTAGTAGATTTCTGATTATCAAACTAAAATGTGTCTTATTTTATGAGGCTTTTACCTATTTGAAAGAAGTGTTAATTATCTAAGGGTTTCTTTTGCTAAATTCACAACACCATCTTGACATCTACTCAAATATATAATAACTTTTCATTAGAAAACCTGCAGCAGAAATGAATACTAAATATTTCATGCATCCCTTCTGGGATTGTATATATCTGAATGAACATATCTTTTCTCTGGTGTTTTGGAAATTAGTTCTGTGAGCAGTACATGTAGGTCGAACACTGAATACTGACACAATAAAGGAATCTTCCACATTGTCATGGCAATTGTATACCTCACTCCCAATATAGATACTGTTTCATTGGCAGTAATGTCTAGTCCTTAGAAAGATTGTATCAGAGGACAGCCCGGGTGGCTCAGCAGTTTAGCACTGCCTTCAGCCCAGGGTGTGATCCTAGAGACCCGGGATTGAGTCCCACGTCCGGGCTCCCTGCATGGAGCCTGCTGCTTCTCCCTCTGCCTGTGTCTCTGCCCACACCCCCGTCTCATGAATAAATAAAATCTTAAAAAAAAAAGATATCAGAAAGTTCTCTTTCTCTCCCTCTCTCTCCATCCCTCTACACACACACACACACACACACACACACACACACACACACACACACACAGAAGCAGCTTCAATCTCAGCCTGCCCTGCCCTGACCTGACCTGGCAACCAGATACTTCCAGGTAAATTATCTCTACTTAGCATAAGAAAGTCCAGGGGCCCCTGAGTGGCTCAGTTGGTTAAGTGTCTGCCTTCAGCTCAGGCCATGATCTCAGGGTCCTGGGATCCAGCCCTACATTGGGTTCCCTGCTCAGTGGGGAGTCTGCTTCTCCCTCTGCCCCTCTCCTGCCTCCTCTACTCATGCTCTGTCTCTTGCTTCTCTCTCTCTCAAATAAATAAAGTCTTTTTTTTTTTTTAAAGAACAATCCAGATTCAATAGGGTATATTGACCTTCCTTTGGTCCATCTCACTCATTCCCAAAGGAGAACCTGTGGTGCCAAGGAAAAGTCATACCTTGTACTTAACAAAGGTCCCTAATCAGTCAAGTAAAGCTTGCTGGTGTGCTTTCAGAATGCTTACCTTCTCATTAATTTATAGATAAATTACAAAACAATAAACTACTTCAAAATAATAAAACTATACAACCATAACCAGTATATAAATTGAAATGATCAAATTAAACAAAAATCTGTACCAAACATGAGACACTATGTATCATATGAGGCTACTTAAATAATGCTAGCAGATTTTCAGGAACAAACAACATTCTTCTCCAAATAAAAACTTGCAAATTATCTGGGTAAAGTGCCAAGCCATTAAAAAAACAATTTTTCTTTTCAACTTAACATCTTTGCCATGAAGAAACATACACTTTTCAGAAATTTTCTTCTTTAACCCTATTTAATATCATATCATTCTTAAAGATAATATGAAATGGATCAGAATTTTACTAACTAAAGGGTATTAAATGGGTGATAATGTAAATGTTTATTGTATATATTATTATCAAGGATTTTTTTCTAGTCAGCTTTCTTTTTCTTTTTTTTTTTTATTTTTATTCATTTATGATAGTCACAGAGAGACAGAGAGAGAGGCAGAGACACAGGCAGTGGGAGAAACAGGCTCCATGCACCGGGAGCCCGATGTGGGACTCGATCCAGGGTCTCCAGGATCACGCCCTGGGCCAAAGGCAAGCGCCAAACCACTGCGCCACCCAGGGATCCCTCTAGTCAGCTTTCTAAGGCAGAGCTCTGTTCAGCAGTAATATGTGCCACCAATGCAAGCCACATATGTAACTTCAAGTTTTCCAAGAGCCACATTTAAAAAGTAATAGGAACAGGTGAAATTATTTTTAATAATGTATTTTATAATAATATATTTTATTGAAATCATTATGTAAAAAATTATCATTTCCATATGTAACCAATATAAACTAGTTATTGAGGAGCTATTTTATATTTTTTCACACTGTCTTAAAAATCCAGTGTATTTGACACTTACAGTGCATTTCAATTCAAACAAGCCATATTTCAAGTGCTCAACAGTCACATGTGGCTACTGGCAACCTTGGTTCTGAGGAAAGTTTAATTTCATATTTAAACTGTGCTACTAAAAAAAATTAAAAAATAAAAAAATAAAAAAAATAAACTGTGCTACTATATTAGGTATTAAGAAAAAATGTTGGAAAAATACATGACTCCTGTCCTCAAAGAGGGCAAAATGCAGGAATTCTTTCAAGCTGAGGAACTTCCTAAAGGGGTATAGGGCTACTTGCCTAAATGTGTCTTTCTACAATTTAGAGATTCTCTCCTTACCCAAGAATCTTGACTCTCATCTGTCAGAATATATACCAATTTTATTAAAACAAAATACTACCATCAGCCAGAAAATTGTTTTAATAAATATATAAACCTATGATACCTACGAAGTAAATAAACCATCCCCCCTTAAATGTGGCACCCTTGATCAGTGCACAACCTGCACAATTGTATTAAAGCACTGCTGGTTCTCTTGGCCCAATTCTAGCCATGGCACCTTCTCCTCTCCCCATCCCATCCCTGCCCACACTCCCAACGAATATCAGAAGGACAGGACTAACACTGCTTCAGAAAGTCCACTGCCCTCTCACTCTGATGATAGTACAAGTAATGAAGAAGAGTACCTGGCCTCTTATTTGTATCCCCCCACCCCACCCCCAACATGCTATTCCTCCTTCAAGGAAGGCCAATGGATGACCTATACTTCTAAAGAACTGTCTTGACTTCCCATAGCCTCTTCCAGATTATAAAAACTAGGCAAAACCAGGACATCCACCCTTAATGCAACCTGCTTTCTGAGAAAGTTCAGATGGCAATCCTTAATTCTGCATCATGCATTTAGTATAATGCTTCACTTTCACAGGAGTGTTCACATTATAAACAATACTTGCACTATGGATATGCAAAGTCTATATTCTCAGTTAAATTAGTTTCAAGTGTCATCAAGCATTAGTGGAGGGGCATCTTCCTGGAGCTGCTGAAAGGTTACCTTTGGTTGTGACCCTGTCAGACAGGCTGTTCAGTTGTACTTTCTTCCTCACACTTCTCCATACCTTTGCCATGTAACACAAGAATATGTGCTGAATGTTTGTATCCCCTGCCTACTCAATTTGAGGGTATAATTATTGATCTTACCACACATTAGAAGTATTTACATTCGTTTATATTTATTTCCAGAAATAAACATATGATATGGCCCAACACTGAATGTTAGCATGATAAAATAAACTCATCATCTAGTAAATTTCACCGTGGCTCCGCTGACAGTAATAATAGCCTTGTTTCTAAGTTATTCATCTTCACTCAAAGCTGAGGGAGCAGCATGACATTTTGAGTTTCTAAGTCAATACTTTGTCTTTTTTTTTTTTTCTTAATGTAAGGATAAGCAGAACTGACTTATCCATTAGGCAGAGAAGCCACAAAGCCCAGGGGCCACGAAACTTTTAGAGGCCAATGAAAATGTTTTATTTTTTTCTAAATTCAAATGAAAAATAAATAGAATGCAACCTGGATTATATTTATATTTATACCAATGCAATTATAAGATATAATTGTTAAGTTTTTATGGAGGAAGGGACTCATGAAAGCAAAACTACCTAGGACTCATGAAAGTATTGACACAACCCTACTACATACAGCTAATACCACAACTCCTCTGAACAATCTCATAGATACTCTGTTCTTCCTAAGCAAAGACTATATTTCCTTCAAAATTTATTTACAACTATTGTTAAAAAATATAAAAATAAAAACCTTCTCTAGCAAAATGGTAGCTGGAGTTTTCCAAAGAATCTAAAGAGTTTAGAAAAAGAAGGCCTAGAATGTGAGAGTCTGGACTCTCTAACCTGTTTTGAAATATGCAAAGAACATTCCCTCCTAGCTAGTATAGTTCAAGGTCAAAGGAGATTTTGAACGTGCTAATTAAAATGTTAGATAATGCTTGAGCAGAGGAAGACTAATTTTTATTCACACGTTTTGAGAGTGATTCATGAATGAGTGGGATAACATGTCAGACTGTATCCCAGACCTTAATCACTTACCAAAAGTTAAGCATTTACTTACATCAAACCAAATTTACTAAATATAACCTCATAATAAAAGTGAAAATAAACTTAAAACAAAATCAGTAATCAGGTAGGTATTAGCATTATGGTCTCTATAAGCCTAAGATCACTTCTGATGTGGAATGAGTAGCTGATGAAGAAATGTGTGTGGCAAGGGGCCAGCAAGTATAAGAGGCAAAGGATGCAAATCCCTTAAAGGTAAAACAAATCTGAGCAGCAGGCCTTGGATTCCAGACAGCACTCCTTACCTTAGCAAGACCTGAACAGTCCAGATGCAGAAACTGAAAGGTGCTGGTACAAAAGAAACTGCCAGAAAGTGTAGGTAGGTAGGTGGTGGTTTGAAGGATTGAGCTGAGGAACAGCTGGGCTACACAAGCAGTGCCTATAGCAACCAGGCTCCTTCACATCATTCATCACATCAGTGGCTTCATCTCCTAGAGCACTAATGCCAACCAGAGATGCCCCAAATCTGTGCAGCATTGCTGCCCACCAGATAACTTGTTTTTACTTAGGCTAAAAAAACTCAGACATTAAAAGGTTGAGACTTTGCAAAATCACATAGTTAACAAAGATGCTTGGGTGGCTTAGTTGGTTAAGTGTCCAGCTCTTGATTTTGGCTCAGGTCATGATCTCAGGGCCCTGGGGTTGAGCCCCACAACAGCCTCCTTGCTCAGCAGGGGTCTGTGTGAGGATTCTCCTTCTCCCTCTGCTCCTACCCCATTCATACTCTTTCTCTAAAATAAATATTAAATCTTAAAAAAATAAAAGAGAGATTTCTTAAAGATTCTTTTTTAATAGAATGGAAGGAGATAGGTGAATTAGGTGAAAAATAAAGAGCCATGATTTAGTTGGGCCATAACTTGGAAAGAAATTCTATACAACTTGGACCTACAGGTGTGTGGGGGGAGGGGCAGGGATATAGCAAGTAAATGTGTTATAATCTGTGCCTTATGGCTATTGAAACAATCTTATTGATTTTGTTAGTTATTAGCCACAGAATTTTTTCCCGTGTAACTTTTTTTCTGATATTTAACCTGAAAGGAGTAACAAGACAAACACCCATAAAGCTGGCTCATCAGATCAACTTAATCCCGTCAACATGATTATGTGCATTGAAAAACAGTTGAGGATTATTGCTTTAGGATTCATTTATTAAAATAAACGAAATTGTGTGAAATATCACTGCAATGTAAGTAAATTCATCATCTGTTCTTTTGATTTATTCTCTACATCATGCTCTTTACCATGTACATTTTCTTAACACCTTTCACACTTCTTAACACCGTCTTTTTTTTTCTTTAAAAAAAATCTAATTTCCTTTATATCCATTCCTCCTTTTGCTTGTCCTAGTCATCATGAATAAATTGTGTATGTATGAAGATGTCAGTGTACATAGATGAACGATGTGAATCAGAATACATTAAATTGACACTGTCAGTCTTCTCTCAACACCAACCTCACAAGCATAAATTTCCTTTTTTTTTTTTTTAAGAATATCTTCCGACAAAAAGATGTCTTCAACTATTTAGGACCACTTTTCTGGAGTTAGATTTTCAGTAAGTGTCAAAACTTTAATAATTTAATAAATGAGAAATTTAATTTATTAATTTAATAAATGAGAAAGAGTTTTACACCAAGAACTTTTGAGGGAAAAGTACTTTCATTTAATACTTGGGTGGACCAGTTTACCATACAGGTACCACAGGAAAACATATAGAGACAATGCAGATAGTTTTCTGCAAAGGAGTATTTATTAAGTTAATCTTTTAAAAAATGTTATATATATTTTTTTGACAGAGAAAGAGAGAACGTGAACAGAGTGTGTGTGTGGGGGGGGTGGGGACAGAGGGAGAGTGAGAGAGAAAATCTTAAGCAGGCTCTGTGCCAGCACAGGGCCCCACGTGGGGCTCAACCTCTATGTCCCTGAGCCGAAACCAAGAGTCAGGTGTTTAACCAACTGCACTACCCAGATGCCCCTAAGTTAATCTTATTTAAATATTGGTCTTCCTTTTCTTTTTAACTTTTATTTAAATTCCAATTGGTTAACATATGGTGTAGTATTTGTTTCAGGTGTACATTTTAGTGATTCAACACTTACGTACAACACCCAGTACTCATCAAACAAGTGCACTCCTTCATCCCCATCACCTATTTTATTGACCCCACCACCACCTCCCCTCTGATAATCATCAGTTCATTCTCTATAGTTAGTCTGTTTCTTGGTTTGCCTCTCTTTTCTTACCCCTATGATGATTTGTTTTGTTTTCTTAAGTTCTACATGAGTTAAATGCATCCTGATGTTTATAGCAGTATTCTCTAGAATAGCCAAAGTACAGAAAGAGCCTAAATGTCCTCTGACTAATAAATGGTTAAAGCTGCATATATATGCAAAGAAATATTATCCAGCCATAAAAAAAGAATGAAATTTTGCCATTTGCAATGATGTGGATGGAGCTAGAGTTTCAGGCTAAGCAAAATAAATCAGCCACAGAAAGCACTGGTTTTCATGGTTGTCCTGGATGAAAATGGCCGTTAGATATAGTGAAATCTTACTTAAGAATTGAGAGATTCAAAAAAAAAAAAAAAAAAAAAAAAAAAAAAAAAAAGAATTGAGAGATTCTTAGTTTAAAAGATTCTAAAAAAATAAAAAAAATAGCCTTCTGAGCAAATATTAACATTTAAAATATGAACATAATTTAAATAAAGTTTAAAACTTTTCAACAGCTAATATTTATCAACCATCAGTGAATTAATATTTTGTTTCTTTATACTTAACTAATCAACAGTGTCTATTAAGGATAACATAAGAATACGGTACTTGCTGAGCTTTATGAAGCACCAAGTATTGTTGGCCAGTAGCTTTTCATGTTTAGCTTTTCTCGTGTTCATATACCTAGAGGGAAAGCAGGCCACTACTGGCCACAGCTAACAAGAGGAGATAAATGACAAGAAGTTTTATTATTCAACTGATGCATGTCTCAAATTTGAAATTAGGTGAATTGTTGAGTAATTAATTTCTTATAAATATGACAGAAGGATTCATAAAATTTTAATTGTATAGAATTTTTACAGATGCACCAATTTGCCTTTGCTTTGAATTCCAACATTTACAGGAGACCCTACACAAAGGTTTTAGTTGACATCAGGAGAAAAACTGTAACTGCCAAGGTAACAGGGCTCTTCACCTTGTCAGGTTTTTAATAACAAGAGCAAAGGTTTTAGATTAAAGGTTACAGTTTAGTTCCAGGGTTCTTTCCACACACAGTATTCTTTTATGGATAACTTCTTTTCCCACTCTCTGAAGTACCTGTCTTCGTCAGCGAACTTGAGGGCTGGGTGATAAATAAAGGAAGAGGTAGAGAGAGATGGAAGTGTGAGGCTGAAGAGATTTGGGCTGAGATTTTAACAGTCCAGGAGTTGTCAATCAGAGGTGAGCCTTCTGACTTGCAAATTATTTTATTAAATGTTAAAAAAATAACACGTAGCCATTTCATTTATACTCCGAAATGTTAGACATGAGGCCATTAGTCTTAGAAACATACTTATTAGCATGACTGTTGGCTAAAACTTGGGGAGTCATACTCCTGTAGATTGTATTTGGAGAAGAGATAATTAAATACATAAATTATTTGGGAGATAACAGATACTGCTATACATAATTCATTGGAAAATGTTTACCTACGTCTTAAATTTAAATCATCATTTCGAAAAATGCATATATGTTCCCCAAACCTATTATTTTGAATATATAATCCATATTTTCTTTCTTGAACTTGTGGAAATACTTAAACAACAATTGTCCTAAAGTTCATTTGCACCTATTAAACACTAGATTTTTGCATATTCCCCCCAAATCTTTCTTAAGCATTGGTTTTTCATGATCTAAATAACATAATGAAAACTGAAATAAATTAGTCATCTTGGCTTTTTCAAATAGCTGCATTTGTTGCTTTTAAAACAACATGAGGTGCCTGACTGTGAATGTTTCTCTGTGTGAGATTATTCAATGAGTTCAGCCAGTCATATATAACTGTTTTGCCTGAAAATGGCTCTCTTGCAAAATTTTTGCATATCTTTTGACATCAAATTTCAGCATAACAGAAATGCAATCAAAGTTAACATTTATATTAGCTGATTTTTAATGTCTAAAATAACAGGATAGAAACACAGAGGCAAAGTAGGAAACTCAAGCGTAAGGTAAGTACTAATAAAGAAGAAACAACAGAGATTTAGGTGATTGCCTTGAAACCATATGGTTAGATATTAGACTGCATTTTAAAAACTTATTTTTACTGTTAATATAACCTGCAGAGCCATACATAAAACCCTCCCATCAATATGACTTTTCCAGTTATTACTCCTTTGCTTTTCTTCATGTTTACCATTATTATCTCTGTCCCTAATTATGTAGATTAGTTTTGCTAGTGTCTTTAAATTCTGTGTAAATGGAATCATACTGTATGAATTGTTGCTTTTCCCTAACCTTAAGTCATTAGATTCATCCATGCTATTGTGTGTACTTGTAGTCTGTTTCCTGTAGTACTGTGAATCATCTCATTGTGTGAGTTTATCACAATTGATTTATCCATCACAGTGTTAATGGGCATTTTAACTATTTTAAGACATTTAAAGTAAATATTTTGGTGAACACTCAAGAGCACTCATCCTAGGACATATAAACACGAGTCTCTAGGTATATGCCATCTCTGGGGAAGTTTCTGGGTCATAGATTAATATGTATATGTTCAACTATAATAAATAACGCCTCCTTATTTTCCACAGCGGTATATCAATTTATACTGATATTGGGGTTGTTTCTGTGGCTCTATATCCTCACCAACACTTGGAATTCTCAGACTTGAAAGTTTTTACCAATCTAAGTAGATATTTGTAGATATCCCATTGTGGTTTTGATTCTCCTTTTCCTTATTACCAATGATACTGAATATCTTAGAAGATGTTTATTGACCGTTAGATACCTGTTTTGTAAATGCCTATTGAAGTATATGGCCATTTTTCTGTTGAGCTCTCTCTATTTTTCTTATTGGTTTATATACATATTTTACATATTTTAAACAAGAGCCTTTTGTTGGTTATATGTCTCAGAAATATCCTGTGAGGGTTGCCTTTTTGCTACCTTAATATAATCCTTTTTTCCCAATTTCCATGTTACCTTTTGCTTTTTGTGAACATATTTTAATAATAGGCTACTGACTGAAATACTCCATCTAGAACATGTAAGAGTCACTCTGCCCCATATCTCAAACATTCATTTTGTCCTTTCACATATTTTTATTATTATCCTGATTTAAAAAACCACATAACACAAGTTATCAATCCTCTTAACAAATTTTTAAGTGAACAGTAGTGTTGAATGCTGAATAAGCAATGTTACACAGATCTCTAGACTCTTGTCATCTTGACGACTAAAACTTTACATACATTGAAGAGCAATTTCCCCTTTCCTTTTACTACTACCCATCATTCTATTTCTGAGTTGAGATTTTTTAGGTTTCATATATAAATGAGAACATACACTATTTCTCTTTCTCTCTGACTTATTTCACTTAGCATAATACTCTCAAGTTCCATCCATGTTGTCATAAAAGGCAGGATTTCCTTTTTTCATGACTGAATAATTTGTGTGTGTGTGTGTGTGTGTGTGTGTGTGTGTGTGTGTGATATTTTCTTTATCCATTCATCCATCAGATTGTTTCCATGTCTTGGTAGTTGTAAGTAACCCTACCATGAACATGACAATACAAATATCTCTTTGAGATACGGATTTCCTTTTCTTTAGATATATACCCAGGATTGTGATTGCTGGATCTTATAGTAATTCTATTCCAATTTATTGAGGAAACTCCATATTGTTTTCCACAGTGGCTGTACTAATTTACATTTCTTCCAATAGTGCAAAAAATTTCCCTTTTCTCCATATCCTTGCCAACACTTGTTATTTCTTGTCTTTTTTATTTCTGCCATTTTAACAGGTGTGAGGTGATCTCATTGTGGTTTTAATTTGCATTTCCCTGATAATTAGTGCTGTTGAGCATATTTTCATGTGCTTGTCGGCCATTTGTACGTCTTCTTTGGAAATACGATATATTCAACTCCTTTGTTTATTTTTTAATCATACCATTTATATTTTATTTATTTTTTAATAAATTAATTTATTATTGGTGTTCAATTTACCAACATACAGAATAACACCCAGTGCTCATCCCGTCACGTGTCCCCCTCAGTGCCCGTCACCCATTCACCCCCACCCCCCGCCCTCCTCCCCTTCCACCACCCCTAGTTCATTTCCCAGAGTTAGGAGTCTTTATGTTCTGTCTCCCTTCCTGATATTTCCCACACATTTCCCACACATTTCTTCTCCCTTCCCTTATAGTCCCTTTCACTATTATTTATATTCCCCAAATGAATGAGAACATAACTGTTTGTCCTTCTCCGACTGACTTACTTCACTCAGCATAATACCCTCCAGTTTCATCCACGTTGAAGCAAATGGTGGGTATTTGTCGTTTCTAATGGCTGAGTAATATTCCATTGTATACATAAACCACATCTTCTTTATCCATTCATCTTTCGATGGACACCGAGGCTCCTTCCACAGTTTGGCTATTGTGGACATTGCTGCTAAAAACATCGGGTGCAGGTGTCCCGGAGTTTCATTGCATCTGAATCTTTGGGGTAAATCCCCAACAGTGCAATTGCTGGGTCGTAGGGCAGGTCTATTTTTAACTCTTTGAGGAACCTCCACAGTTTTCCAGAGTGGCTGCACCAGTTCACATTCCCACCAACAGTGTAAGAGGGTTCCCTTTTCTCCGCATCCTCTCCAACATTTGTGGTTTCCTGCTTTGTTAATTTTCCCCATTCTCACTGGTGTGAGGTGGTATCTCATTGTGGTTTTGATTTGTATTTCCCTGATGGCAAGTGATGCAGAGCATTTTCTCATGTGCATGTTGGCCATGTCCATGTCTTCCTCTGTGAGATTTCTCTTCATGTCTTTTGCCCATTTCATGATTGGATTGTTTGTTTCTTTGGTGTTGAGTTTAATAAGTTCTTTATAGATTTTGGAAACTAGCCCTTTATCTGATAGGTCATTTGCAAATATCTTCTCTCGTTCTGTAGGTTGTCTTTTAGTTTTGTTGACTGTATCCTTTGCTGTGCAAAAGCTTCTTATCTTGATGAAGTCCCAATAGTTCATTTTTGCTTTTGTTTCTTTTGCCTTTGTGGATGTATCTTGCAAGAAGTTACTGTGGCCGACTTCAAATAGGGTGTTACCTGTGTTCTCCTCTAGGATTTTGATGGAATCTTGTCTTCTATTTAGATCTCTCATCCATTTTGAGTTTATCTTTGTGTATGGTGAAAGAGAGTGGTCCAGTTTCATTCTTCGGCATGTGGATGTCCAATTTTCCCAGCACCATTTATTGAAGAGACTGTCTTTCTTCCAATGGGTAGTCTTTCCTCCTTTATCAAATGTTAGTTGACCATAAAGTTCAGGGTCCACTTCTGGGTTCTCTATTCTGTTCCATTGATCTATGTGTCTGTTTTTGTGCCAGTACCACACTGTCTTGATGACCACAGCTTTGTAGTACAACCTGAAATCTGGCATTGTGATGCCCCCAGCTATGGTTTTCTTTTTTAAAATTCCCCTGGCTATTTGGGGTCTTTTCTGATTCCACACAAATCTTAAAATAATTTGTTCTAACTCTCTGAAGAAAGACCATGGTATTTTGATAGGATTGCATTAAACGTGTAAATTGCCCTGGGTAACATTGACATTTTCACAATGTTAATTCTGCCAATCCACGAGCGTGGAATATTTTTCCATCTCTTTGTGTCTTCCTCAATTTCTTTCAGAAGTGTTCTATAGTTTTTAGGGTATAGATCCTTTACCTCTTTGGTTAGGTTTATTCCTAGGTATCTTATGCTTTTGGGTGCAATTGTAAATGGGATTTACTCCTTAATTTCTCTTTCTTCAGTCTCATTGTTAGTGTATAAAAATGCCATTGATTTATGGGCATTGATTTTGTATCCTGCCACGCTACCAAATTGCTGTATGAGTTCTAGCAATCTTGGGGTGGAGGTTTTTGGGTTTTCTATGTAGAGTATCATGTCATCGGCGAAGAGGGAGAGTTTGACTTCTTCTTTGCCAATTTGAATGCCTTTAATGTCTTTTTGTTGTCTGATTGCTGAGGCGAGGACTTCCAGTACTATGTTGAATAGCAGTGGTGAGAGTGGACATCCCTGTCTTGCTCCTGATCTTAGGGGAAAGGCTCCCAGTGCTTCCCCATTGAGGATGATATTTGCTGTGGGCTTTTCATAGATGGCTTTTAAGATGTCAAGGAAAGTTCCCTCTATCCCAACACTCTGAAGAGTTTTGATCAGGAATGGATGCTGTATTTTGTCAAATGCTTTCTCTGCATCTATTGAGAGGATCATATGGTTCTTGGTTTTTCTCTTGCTGATATGATGAATCACATTGATTGTTTTACGAGTGTTGAACCAGCCTTGTGTCCCGGGGATAAATCCTACTTGGTCATGGTGAATAATTTTCTTAATGTGTTGTTGGATCCTATTGGCTAGTATCTTGTTGAGAATTTTTGCATCCTTGTTCATCAGGGATATTGGTCTGTAATTCTCCTTTTTGGTGGGGTCTTTGTCTGGTTTTGGAATTAAGGTGATGCTGGCCTCATAGAATGAATTTGGAAGTACTCCATCTCTTTCTATCTTTCCAAACAGCTTTAGTAGAATAGGTATGATTTCTTCTTTAAACGTTTGATAGAATTCCCCCGGGAAGCCATCTGGCCCTGGACTCTTGTGTCTTGGGAGGTTTTTGATGACTGCTTCAATTTCCTCCCTAGTTATTGGCCTGTTCAGGTTTTCTATTTCTTCCTGCTCCAGTTTTGGTAGTTTGTGGCTTTTCAGGAATGCGTCCATTTCTTCTAGATTGCCTTATTTATTGGCGTACAGCTGTTCATAATATGTTTTTAGAATCGTTTGTATTTCCTTGGTGTTGGTAGTGATCTCTCCTTTCTCATTCATGATTTTATTGAGTCTTCTCTCTCTTCTTTTTAATAAGGTTGGCTAATGGTTTATCTATCTTATTAATTCTTTCAAAGAACCAACTCCTGGTTCTGTTGATCTGTTCCACAGTTCTTTTGGTCTCAATTTCATTGAGTTCTGCTCGAATTTTAATTAACTCTCTTCTTCTGCTGGGCGTGGGAGGTCACATATTCTTTCAGTTCCTGCCTGTCTTGGAAGCACTTTATCTCTCCTTCCATTTTGAATGAGAGCCTTGCTGGATAAAGTATTCTTGGTTGCATGTTCTTCTCGTTTAGGACCCTGAATATATCCTGCCAGCCCTTTCTGGCCTGCCAGCTCTCTGTGGAGAGGTCTGCTGTTACCCTAATACTCCTCCCCATAAAAGTCAGGGATCTCTTGTCTCTTGTTGCTTTAAGGATCTTCTCTTTATCTTTAGAATTTGCAAGCTTCACTATTAAATGTCGAGGTGTGGAACGGTTTTTATTGATTTTAGGGGGGGTTTCTCTATTTCCTGGATCTGAATGCCTGTTTCCCTTCCCAGATTAGGAAAGTTTTAATCTAGGATTTGTTCAAATACATATTCTGGCCCTCTGGCCCTTTTGGCGCCCTCGGGAACCCCAATTAAACGTAGGTTTTTCTTCCTCAGGCTGTTTATTTCCCTTAATCTGTCTTCATGGTCTTTTAATTGTCTCTTTTTTCCTGTTTCCCTCTTTGCCATAAACTTGTCTTCTATGTCACTCACTTGTTCTTCCACCTCGTTAACCCTCGTCATTAGGACTTCTAGTTTGGATTGCATCTCATTCAATTGATTTTTAATTTCTGCCTGATTGGATCTAAATTCTGCAGTCATGAAGTCTCTTGAGTCCTTTATGCTTTTTTCTAGAGCCACCAGTAGGTGTATAATAGTGCTTCTGAATTGGCTTTCTGACATTGAATTGTAATCCATATTTTGTAACTCTGTGGGATAGAGGACTATTTCTGATTCTTTCTTTTGAGGTGAGGTTTTCCTTCTAGTCATTTTGCTCAGTGCAGAGTGGCCAAAAACAAGTTGTATTGGGAAAAGGAGAAAAAGAGAGAGAAGGAAAGAAAAGAGAAAAAGAAAAAAGAGAAAGAAGAAAAAAAAAGGGGAAAAAGAGAAGAAAAAGAAAGAAAAAGAAAGAAAGGAGAAAAAAGAAAAAAAAGGGGGGTGGGGGAAGCAATCAGAAATCAAGAAAGAGAGAGAAAAAAAAGCACAAAACAAAACAAAAAACAAAAAAAAACAAAAACAAAAACAAAAAAAAAGCACGGGGGAGTATCTTCCGATTCTGTATACTTTAAGTCCCTTGACTTCCCTTGGAACTGGTCCCTTTAGCTGGTCTTCTGGGGGAGGGGCCTGCTGTGCTGATTCTCAGGTGTGAGCACTTGGGGGAGCTGCTCTGCCCCTGCCTGGTGCAGGGCTCAGTGGGGGTTGTTTACCCCGTGAGGCCCCAGGAGGAACAACCCCAGGGGCTATGGCAGCTCTGGAAACCTGAATTCAGCCCCCGCAGTAACTCCGGGGCTCTCCGTCTGCAGGGCCTGGAGGCTCCGGGGCGGGGCCGCTGATCTGCTCAGCTCCAGGCAGGAGCGTCCTTGCTGTCCTGGGCCCTCCCGGCCTCTGCCTGTCCCGGGGGAGGCCGGATCCTGGGCTGTGTCCCGGCGCCCTGTGCTCCGGAGCCTGCGCTGTTGGATTCGCTCCCGCCCCACAGCCCCCTCCGCGGAGCCGCCGCCCGAGCCCCTCCGAGCTGTTCCCGGAGCCGCGCCGCCCCCTCCGCGGAGCTTCTTCCTCCGCCCGAGCCGCCGCCGCCGAGCTGCTCCCGGAGCCCCGCAGCCCCCTCCGCGGAGCCGCCGCCCGAGCCCCTCCGAGCTGCTCCGGGTCCCGCCGAGCACTGCAGCCCTTAGGGAGCTCGGCGCACTCTCCCCGGGGCGCAGGTGCCTGTTAGTGTCCCAGGGAGCCCGAGGGCGTCCCCGCCCTCCTGGGTCCTGCTCTAACTCCCTGTGAGGCCTTTCCCCCGGGAAGGTCGGTGCAGCTCCTGCTCCTCCGGGACGGGGCTCTCCTGTCCTGGGGACACTCGCCCCGGCCTCAGCCCGGCTCCTCGGGGCCCCTCCCCCTTGGAGGCCTTTTGTTTCTTTCTTTCTTTTTCCCCGTCTTCCTACCTTGATAGAAGCGCGAACTCTTCTCACTGTAGCATTCCAGCTGGTCTCTCTTTAAATCTCAGGCCGAATTCGTAGATTTCCAGGATGATTTGAAGGTTTTCTAGGTAATTTGGTGGGGACAGGTGACTTGGGGACCCTGCTCTGCCGCCATCTTGCCCCTCCCTCCCCATTTATATTTTACTATTGGATTGTACGAGTTCCTTATATACTTTTTATAAAAACCATTTATCAGATGGAATGTTTGCAAATATTTTGTCATTCCGTATGTTGCCTGATTGTTTCTTTTGCTGCTCAGAAGCTTGTTGGTTTGATGTAGTCTCACTTATTTATTTTTGCTTTTGTTCCTTGCACTTTTGGTATCATTTTAAAAAAAAAACTGTTGTCAAGACCAGTGTTGAGGAGCTTTTCCCCTACATTTTCTTCTTGCAGTTTTATAGTTTAGAGTGTTACTTTTAAGTCTAATCCATTTCAAGCAGTGTATAAGCAATGCTTACATCTTTGCTTGTTGGCCTTTAACCTCAAAGAATATTTTAAGAGTTTTCTGGGGCCTTAAAATAACTGCTTTCCCCTTCAAAAGGGATTTGCATTTGCATCTGCCTGGTACCTAAGGGGCTTCACACTCCTGGACCAGATCAGGCTAAGTTCAATTCTTGAGAGTCATTAGGCTTTGCCTACTCAGGTGCAAATCTGAGAGAGAATTCTTCTGGACCTTCCTAAAAAAGGATTCTCTGGAAGCCACAGCCCCAGAGACCCATTTTCTTCTCCATCCCAAAAATAGCAAAGCAGCTCCCAAATGTTGCAGAGGTAGGAGAGAAAAATCTAAATCTAAATCCAGTTCCTCCATACATGGGGATGTAACCCCTGGGGCTCCAGTTCAGAGGAAGGGTTCTCCTGAAAAATTTTCCACCTTAGTAGGCTGTGGGCCTTGACTTCTCTGTGGAACCAGAGCTCAAATAGCTGTGGCAGCAATAAGTGCCTTCTGGATAAAGACAGCCTTGGTGCTTCAATATTCTGCTTACCTCCCCATTACAGGATCACATCCATACACTGGTCAAGGAGGGCCCAGTAACTTTTCAGATCTTGATTTTTAAATTGCTGTATACATAAACACACACATATTCATACATATACATATAAACATTTGTTCAGCATATTTTATTGTTTTCAGTGGGAGGGTTAATCTGGGTTACCCAAGTTACCATTACCAGAAACAAGACTTAGATGGCATTTTTAAGTGTCTTTGTCAATGAAATAATTTTCCAGATCTATTGGTTTCATTTCTTTACTTGTTTTTCTAAGCACACTTTTCCTGTTGCCATAATTATACTTTGTACGTGATACCATACTAGCTACAGCACCTTTTCCTTCCTGCATTATCCTTCATTGAGCTTTTTTTTTAATGCATCCATTTCTCTCTCTTTTTTTAAGAGAGACGAGACTGGGAGCAGAAAAAAGAGGGAGAGAAAGAATCTTAAGCAGGCTCCATGCCCAGTGTGGAGCCTGACACAAGGCTCAATTTCATGACCCTGAGATCATGACCTGAGCCACAATCAAAAGTCAGATGCTCAATCTACTGAGCCACACAGGCACCCCTACTGAGATAACTCTTATTCATCCTTTAAGATAGTCTGGGAATCATCTCAGGAAGTCTTATTGCATTCCATTCCTAAATAATCAGAGTTGGTGTCTCCATGCACTTTATTACAGACAGAGAAGATATATTTAACAACCTAAGTATTGCAGGAGTACTAGTCACACAGACCAATAAGAACAGATGCCAGCTGTAAACAATCCGTGCCAACACATACTGAGTAAATATCAGCAATGTTCAAAGAATGTACTACATTAAGGTATGATAACATATTCTTATTATCAGTACACTGTTCTATAATTTACTGTTTACATATCTCCTCTGGTAATCTGTGAGGTCATTATGGATAGGGAGCAGTCGTATTCACCTGGAATCTTATGTTGCATGGATTACTGGTGCAAAGAAAACCTCAATAAACATTTTTTTGAATTAAAGAAAAGCTATGTGCATGGAACTGCCTCAAAAATTCATTAAATTCATTAAATAAATCATTTTTTATTCTTTCACAGCTTTAACCACTGGAAGTTCATGAACAATGTATTCACTTCACTCATCCTGTTGGAACACCTCTGCTGAACCTTTGAACAAATCCTGCAATAAAGAGTTTGCTTATCACACCCTCAGTATTTTAGATACAATTATCCTCCCTTCTATGATTGGGATTATCTGTTCAATGGGGCTAGTTGGCAACATCCTCATTGTATTCACTATAATAAGGTAAGAGCTTCTTATCTTTTCCATAATTTAGGCACATCTTATACTCACTAAATGAATCCTTTTCCCTTTATATAATTTTTGGGAAATATTTGGTTTGGGAAATATTTGGTTAAGATAATTAAAAGAGATTCTATAGATTATTTGCATCACGTATTAAGTAACATCTAAGTTGCAAAACTCAAAATGAAAAGACCCAAGCCAATGTGTACTGCTGGGTTAGTGAATTTTTATAGCAGTCATCCTCAATCTTAGCTTCATTATCAGATCACCTGAGGAGCTTTCAAAACTCCTAATACATAGTTTCATCTTAGACTAAATAACTCAGAATCTCTAGAGGTGGAACCTAGGCATGGAGCAAAACTGCAATGCAACCATTTTATTTTCTGGCAATAAGAGTTATCCTGTGTATAGCCCGCAGATGCTTATACAGCAATAAAGATGAAGTTTCTGTATTTATCAAAACAAAACAAAACTACCCTCATCAGTTGGTGAAAGGGACTATATTGCACTCATTTGGACAAGAGAGAGACTTTACTTATCACCCAAAGATTCAGGCAGTCACAGATGGTGGGCTTAGACCAGCCAGCCCCATGTAGGCCAAACTGAGAGATATCTGCTCCTGAGCACCTCCTGCCTTTGCTTCACATCTCCCGCCTCATTCAGATAATTTCCTACTTCCTCTCAAACCTTGGGCATAAGGCTCAACCTGGAGAATAAGAATAAATTTCTTGCTTCCCATGGGCTTTGACAGATGGATTCAGAGTTGGTGTACATGTGCCCCATCACTGTTTGATATCTTTGCTATCCTGATTATATTCACATTTACTTGTTTTAATCAACATGTTAAATGTTATTATCCTGGTCTCTCATCATGCTTATAACCATCATTAAATAAAATTTCATTCTTGTTTCTATATAAGAAAACACATTTGAGAGTACTACCTAGTAGGTGTTTTCAGCATTATATTAACATATGACTACAACAATCTTTTGTGTAGCACATTATACTTACTAAGCACAGCTGCAAATCATTCAGTCCTCAAAAGAGCAGTACTATTATTATACCCATTTAGAAGAGGCTTAGGAGAGAAAATAACTTGTCCAGCATCACATAGCTAGTAAGTGACAATCCTGGCTTGAACTCAAATCCCATGACTGCAAATTCCAGGCTATTTTCTCCACCCTAATAAAAATAAACAAATCATTAAACTAGAATGACAGTGGATTTACCATGTGGATGGAAGAATTCTCCCAGAAACAATTAAAAGCAAGAGCAGCCCTCAGGATGGTGATGGATGTGACACTCACCGTCCCTGAGAAAGCTCGTAACTGGTCACTTTCCCCAAGTGGCTTCTCATCAGCAAGCCTACTTTCAAATTATTATTGTCATTATTCCTGCAGTTCGGTGTAGCATATCAATGGAATTTTTTACACCATCCATAATTGAAGATTTATTTAGTGTATTAGAATTTTACTCTTAATGAATTCAGGCATTTTTTATTGTGTCCTAAAAAGCCATTTGTGAATATCAAGCATACAGTGCGATATTGGTTTCTGGAATATCAAGCATTTTACATTAATTTTTTAAGTGCTAGAAGTAGTTCAACTCAGTATGTATTACTAAAACCTATTGCAAACCCAGCACCAAAGGTTATGAAAATCCCAAAGAAATGTGGCAGCATCTGACCTAACAAGCTCATAGACTAGTGGAAAAGATGAGATTTAAACAGATATAATTGAAAAAAAAAAAAATACAATACATTAGAAACAATCAAGCAGGGGCAAAAAAAAAAAAAAAAAAGATGGTTCAAATAATAAGTTCAAGGAAGGGAAAGAGAAATAAACAGATATTCTCAGGAAGCCTCAAGGAGGCAATAGCTCCAAGTAGAAAGTTGATAGAAACATGAGAATGTCTCTAGCTCTCTCTTTGCCTGTTGCTCCTGCCCATTTCTCTTTCCATCTTTCCCTCATACCTATTGGTATTTTTACTGTCCTCTCCTAGAGATACATGTAGTGTGTTGCATACCCTTAGAGCCTTGGCCCCACTAGAGAGAAATCAAGTTCTCATAATGTGTTGGCCCTGCAGAAATGGTTGCATTTTCTACAGGCAACTTTTATATGCAAAGACTCTTCAATATTAGATTTCAGACCCTGTGACAAGCTGTTGGAGAGATATTTGGGGCCAGAGAAAATTCTTGGTTTTCCTCAAATTACACTGAAAGGTATTAGCCTGATCGTATTAATCTGGAGACAAAGCTGGAAAAAAAGAAGAAATATGGAATGTGAACTCTTCCAAAAGTCAATACTGAGCTATAATTCCTAGAAACAAATTCTCAACTTAAAGCAAATAATCATTTAACTGAAAAAGAAAACCTGAGCCATCATACTGACCAACTTATTTGCAATGATTGTGAAAAATCTGTCCTTTCTATCATTACCATTTTCTAGGTAATATGTGAGAAGATATATGTTAATGGAGCATTTAAGATGAATCTTTTAATCTTTCAAAAAACATTTGGGGGGCAACTTAATTTTAATTTTTCTTACTAGGACTTTAATATTTTTCATTGCAAGTTGCTCTCCAAAAATGTATTAGTCTTTCAAAAGCCATTTGAAAGCAAATTAATTTTAATTTATTTTTGGCTTAGAATTTATCTAACACTTTTTTTAAAAAATTGGTCTCCAAAAATTTTAAGGCAATTTATATTAATATTTTCATCATGTCTTGCCATGATCTTTTGTTACTCCCTTAGCAGATGGGTACTTTAATTAAAATATTAAGACTACAGAAAAAATAAGGAGAAATAGATATATTTAAAGGTTTAGGACTGGGGATCCCTCGGTGGCTCAGCAGTTGAGCACCTGCCTTTGGCCCAGGGCGTGATCCTGGAGTCCCAAGATCAAGTCCCACGTCGGGCTCCCGGTGTGGAGCCTGCCTCTCCCTCTGCCTATGTCTCTGCCTCTCTCTCTTTCATGAATAAATAAATAAAGTCTAAAAAAAAAAAGGTTTAGGACTTTCTCGTTTATGATGAATATCTGCCTCAGAAGAGAATGAATAGAACTGAAAGTCAGTAAGATCATTAGCAATGATGGGAAGCAAGCAATAAACTAACTACTGGCTTTGCAAAGGAAGACTAGAAACATGTATGAAAAAAATAGGTTTAAGGAAGATGGAGTTTCCAGAAAAAGAGAGTCTAGGTGGCTATTTGTAAAAGAAGCAATGTGTGCATTAAGGAAGGTAACTATAAAGTAGGGAGGGCAGATCATTACTAGTTTGTCACATGTTAAATTCACAGCTGGTCTAAAGGAAACCAGATTAGGAAACAAAAATGTAGGAGGGAAATTGGGCCAGTTATAACAGAATCATTTCCCCGTTTAATCCCTCAGAGAGAGACTAGTGGACTCAGCCTCATTACACAAGTACGTTCCACAGTCACAGTGGGCCCTGGGAAGCTACTTCCACAAAAGGGAGGATGTTCTTCTCCATCAGTCCCCCACTCCCACCTCCTGAACACATCTTTCACCTGTCTACTGACAGACAACTTCATGTAGGCAGAGACTCTCTAAGGGATGCCTGTCTCCTGAAAAATAAAAAGTCCTCGTTCTATCATTCTTTGACCTCAACTCCCTGTCAAGTCAATGAATTCACACTAAATCATGAATTACTGAGACACCTTACTTTTAACCCTCCCAAAGGTATCTACATTTTTTAGAGAGATTACAAGAGGGTCGCTGCAATAACCTGAAGGAACATTAGTGACCTAATAGTGGAACACCAGGTACTAACAGACAGGGAGGGGAAATACTTAGAACAAGTCCTCTTCCATTTTCCCACCCAGCTTAAATCATAACTACTGGCCCCCTCTGATCCAGCCCTCAGCCACTCTCAGGAGTGTCAGCCACATGTAAGTTCTTGTTGGTGTATACATACATATAGCCTATGCTTTAGATACTGCAGAAACTTTCAGCCACATTTGTGTACATGAACTGGAAAGTTGTTGAGAGCCTCGTTGTGATGGTCCAATACACCTAGACAACTCTGGAATCTAAAGAGATTGAATGCCTTGCCCAAGGACACAAGGAGGGCATAGAAATGAAGATGGGATTCCCTGTTAGGTTCTCTTTCAACTATACTACACTATGTATGTAGAGCAAAGTTGGCAAATATGTCACTTTATCCTAAACTCTCCCATTCATGCCAGTCATCTCTAATCTGTGCAGATGTTTGTTTTGTAAATAGTCCTTGTGTGAAGACTCAGAATTGTTCTTAGCACATTGCTTCACAAAATCACAACTAATCCATTGGAGTTGGCTCACAGTAAGAATAGAGATAAATGCCAAACAGGGGCTGGTAAAGCACCCCAGAGATATACAAAAGTAGGAAGCTACTACCGTGTCCTAACCAACACCACCATCTTCCACCCCAACACCACCACCCTTTTCTTGGCCCTGAGCTGGATGGAGAAAAGGAGGTCAGTGGTTTTACAGACCTCAGGAGTATGAACTGCCTGGTGGGAACTACAGCCATAATGGGATCTGGGACCATAGAATAGAGGCTACAGGATGAAGGTGGAGCCATGGATGGAATGCAGCCACTGGCAGAGATGCTAACAGCAGAAAGAACAAGGAAATGCCCTGGCTTCTCCTCCAGCTTGCCTCCAGTAGTGCTTCCTTATTGGCCAAAACCAACCAAAAGCCAGTTGGCAAGGAGACCCAGGAACAAAGCTAGAGAAGACTGGGAAATGGATCTGAGAGCAAGCTGATCAGCAAAGCAGCCTCCTGCATATGTGGTGTTATATGTTTTTACCAGTTTTATTTAATCCATAGCATATATTGTTACTTCTGACTGCAACATGTAAATACATTTTTAATAAAAAAAGTTTGTCAAAATCAGTTATACTATTAACCAATAGATAAACATTGTAATCACTTGACATATGATTCCAGCATATTTTTAAACATGTTGAAATAAATTCTCTAAATGTTACATAAATTTATGCTGCATACATAATTGGAACTTTTTTTTACTTAATCAGTATGTTTCCCTTTTGATTAATATTCTTGACTATGATTTGTAACAACTATGTAATTATTGCAGGGTAATGTGGAATACCATAATTTATCTTATCATTCTTTAAATTAGTGAGCCTTAGATATGGCCGTGTTAACCATATGGAAAACATGTTAGCTAAAATGATCACAAGGCTACATTTTTTATTTTAAATGTTTAAGTCAGGAGAGACAGGAATCTAATGAAATCTGGCAACTGAAAATCTAGACATAAATTAGACCTAAAAAAAGAATGAAAGTTGTATAGGTAAAGATTTTACAATTTTAATTTCTATGCTGTCACTTTTAGTAAAGAAAGCAATAATGAACATAATGTGTTTTTATTACCCTATTATCTTATGCCCAGATCATTTGCTTCAGAATTTTTTCCATAAATAATATCATCTAGAAACACTTTATTTCATTCTTTTTAATTTAGTTAATGGTCTGCACTGTCCTCAACAATAGAATTACCATAATTCATTAACAGTAAATGATGGGTGTCTGTCTAGAGAAGAGCAAGGGCCATGAATCTAATTGCTGCAATTAGACCCTACACAACCACTTATGGTTTATATCCCAATTCAAATGGAAATAACATCTGTTTATAGGCTGATTTATGGGGGGTTTTTTGTGGTGTTTTTCATGTGGAACTCTTTCTACCTGACCTCTAGGGTCTATTTCTCCCACCCCACTGCTCCTCCCCAACTCCCACTGACAATGGCCTGGATAGGACAGAGGATGAGAGACCAAGGCCAGTCACTTGGCTGCTTTTTTGGTTGACACGATCTTTTCCTCAAATCTCTTCTCATTCTGGGTCTTTCTGATATGAGTCACCAACCTGCTGGGGACAAGGAACCAACATGCTTTATAGTGCATCAACAATGCCCAGAGTGTGGTTGCTGAGTTAAGTACTCAATGGCCGTAACTGCCCCACAATGTGTGCTTGCCAGAGCCTGGGTAAAATATCCTCACCGACTAGTCTCACATGAGGATTCACTGGCTTAGAAATAAAGTTCACAGGCTGTAGAATTTTCAGCCAATGAATAATAAAGACACACACTAGCCTCCAAATCACAAAGCAAAGCTCTGTACTGAGTGAACTAGTAATTGTGGTATGATCTTAGGGCTAATTTTTAAATGCTCTTTAAAGTCTTATTTGTCCTCAGTTCAGATGCCACTTCTGCCAAGAAATCTGCTTCGACTGTCCCCAGGGTAAGGGGCAGAAGCCCCTTTGTGTGCTTCTTGTGCTAGCTCTAGCTTTGTCACTGCACTGCAGTGATTATTTATTTAGACATACCTAGACTACAAGCTCCTTGATGTTACAGTTTATAGATTATTTAGCTTTGCAGCCCCAGAGCACAATATTATGCTTGACATATAACTGGTTTGTTGACAAACAAAATGCTTGCTGAATTAATAGCATCTCCCAGAGAAAGATGTTACCTGTTTATTATTGAATAACCCAACTCCTTGAACATAGGGACCAAATGAATTTTAAATTTCTGCTCTTAGAAAATTCCTTTTCCTAGAGAGAAGAGTGCCATATCTAGATAGCACTGAATTCACTCCTCCCAACAGGAGTCATGAGATCATCCTCTGGGCTCTCTACCAGTTTACTCTTTTCAGATTTCTTCTCTAGATTTCAGAGTCTTATAGTCTTTGCTATTGGGTTAGATTTTGCTGGAATATTACTAAATAAAAGTTGAAATTTTTTTAAGAATAACCTGTTAGGATTTGACTTCCACTTCAGTGGGGGAAAAAAGGCATTATACAATGGAAACCATTGGTCTTCCTTGTTCAGCTGTTTTTGGTGCTAGAAATAAGCAAGAACTAAGCTTTTTGCCTGAGCTTAGAGTTGGTATAATTTGTTGCTATGTAGAAATTACCCCCAAAACTTACTGGCTTAAAACAACAAACATTTATTATCTCACACCAGTTCAAGGGGCGAGAATCTAGGAACAGCTTAGCTCGGTGGTTCTGCTCCGAGTCTCTTATCAAGTTGCAGTGTCCTCCAAGGCAACAGTCATCTCGGCAGGAGTGGGAGCATCTACTTCCAAAGTAGCTAACTCAGGATCCCTGGGTGGCGCAGCGGTTTGGCGCCCGCCTTTGGCCCAGGGCGCGATCCTGGAGACCCGGGATCGAATCCCACATCAGGCTCCCAGTGCATGGAGCCTGCTTCTCCCTCTGCCTGTGTCTCTGCCTCTCTCTCTCTCTCTCTGTATGACTATCATAAATAAATAAATAAAAATTAAAAAAAAAAAAAACAAAGTAGCTAACTCACAAACCTGGAAGACCGGTGCTTGTTGTTGGCAGGAGGCCTCAGCTCCTCTCCACGTGGACCTCTCCACAAAGTTGCTTGTGTAACCCTCAAGACGGCAGGTGGCTATCCCAGAGAAAGTGATCCAAGAGAGAGCAAGGAGAAACCCTATAATGCCTTTATGTTCTTATGTCACACATTGTCATTTCTACCATATTCCATTTGTGAAAAGTGGGTTACTAAGATTAATCACACTCAGAAGGAACTAGGTTCCATTTTTTGAAAGCAACATCAAAGAATTTGTAGCCAGCATAGTTAGTTATCAGATGTATAGTTCAAAATGTTTAAATATGCACAAGACTAGGAATTCGTATGTGCATTTGTGTTTTTAACTTTCTTTAAAATTCATTTTAACAATTACCAATTTGTAACAGGTGGCATATACTTAAGGTGGTACATACTTTGAATATCAATTGTCAGTTTCCTTGCTTTTCTTTCAGGTCCAGGAAAAAAACCATTCCTGACATTTATATCTGCAACCTGGCTGTGGCTGATCTGGTCCACATCATTGGAATGCCATTTCTTATTCATCAGTGGGCCCGGGGAGGAGAGTGGGTGTTTGGGGGGCCCCTCTGCACCATTATCACATCCCTGGATACCTGCAACCAGTTTGCCTGTAGTGCCATCATGACTGTGATGAGTATAGACAGGTAAGTGAAGAAACTCTGAAATAGCTTAACATAATGCAGAAGTGCTTGTGCTTCCCCATGGTCATCCCAATTTAAGCAATATCAGTGCTACTGTGTAACAGCCAAGTTCCTCATCCTTTGCTTGTTTCATCATAGGACTTAAAAATATTTTTTCCAACTTTTATTGAAATTTATTTTTTAATGGAAAACTTAAAACACTAAAATCTCCTTTTGGCAAATCACTCTTTTTAACTTTAGTTTTATTTATAATTCACTGCCAGATAAAAATACTTTGAAGTCATGAAATGTTGAAAACCAAAATGAGTGCCCCCATAATTCTTACAATAAGAAAGCTGAAGTCCCAAGAAGTGGGGGGCCTTTCTGAAGGCACATGGTGAGTCAGTGGCAAAGCTGAAAACTGAAGTAGGTCTCCTCATTCTGTCCAGAGCAATTTCTGATATGCTGAATGCCTGAGTCCTATCATCACCTAGCAGCTTAAAGGAATCTGGGGACTAGATTTGGGCTCCTGAATAGCTCTGAAGAGATGTTCTAGTACACCCATTGTTATGACTGGTTAATGCAAATGATGCCACTTTACATCATTAAAAATGCATTCGACTGTGACCGGGAATGTGCCACAACCATATTCACCAACTATGTAAGCTAATGTTATTTGAGGAGATGGCAGCAATGGTGGGTACTTGTGGAGCTAGTGGGTGGTGGAGCCAGTTCAAAACCAGGCTGTCTCTTGACATGGCAGGTTGCTTTCCCAACTACCTCATTACCTGGCTCTTCAAGAAGCAGGCAAATTAGGATATCTTTGCATCATCCAGATGGTAGGAACTCCAGACTAGGTTTTAGCAGCATTCCCCAAACAGAAACAAGCCCTAAAGACACAGTAATATGCGTAACAGGAATTATCTCAGAGAACAACCTACTTAGAATCTCCATCCATCTTCTTTTCATCCCTACCCTAGCCCAGCACACTTGACCTCCTTTGCTCTGACCTTTTTCTTTCTCCCTTGCTGCCAATATATCACAGTTTAATTTACTTTGTATATGGATGTGTGCACTGTTTATTGTTCAGCTTCCTCTGTCCCTTAAATGTAAATTCCACAAAGGGAGGGTCACTTATACCAAGTATCTGTGTGACAGTGCCTGTCACATGGGTGCTCAAAAAGTACTAATAAATGAATGATTTGACAATTAGTCTTGAGGGCTATGTTAAATTTTCCTGGGTCCAATCCAGGACTTCTCCCTGAACTCTGCCTCTTTTACCCTTCCATGTGTACCCTTGGGGTGGGGAAATGATGAGCAGTTTTTCAAATGAATAAACAAAGGAATAGAGAGGTTCAAAGAAATAATTCACTGAATCATTTTTTTTTAAGATTTATTTATTTATTTATGATAGACTTAGAGAGAGAGGCAGAGACACAGGAGGAGGGAGAAGCAGGCTTCATGCCAGGAGCCCGATGTGGGACTCGATCCCGGGACTCCAGGATCGCACCCTGGGCCAAAGGCAGGCACTAAACCACTGAGCCACCCAGGGATCCCTCACTGAATCATTATTATTCAGACATGATGTTTAATGCATTTTTTTTATAACCTGTTGCTTTTCTGTAAAAGAATTCTCAAAAAATAGAGTGCGCTTCTTCTCAGTTTATAATTAATACCACATTTTAAAATCAATGTACTATGTAGGTCTGGTTAGTTCAGCTTATGCCAACCAATGCTGACAGTATCTTGAGTGAAGCCTGGTGAACTTGCCAGCATTCCAATGCAGGGAGAGGGCTCTGCACAGGGCAACCCCACTGCAAAAAAGCAACCTCAAGTACATATCTTACCAATCATAATCCCATTCTTAGAAATAATAAAAGCTTCTTCATATCCTATACTCTGAAGACAGGAGAGTACTGGTTTTTCTTTAAAGAAGGGAAGTCGTGGGGCAGCCCGGGTGGCTCAGTGGTTTAGCGCCGCCTTTGGCCCAGGTCGTGGTCCTGGAGACCCGGGATCAAGTCCCATGTCAGGCACCCTGCATGGACCTGCTTCTCCCTCTGCCTGTGTCTCTACCTCTCTCTCTCTGTTTCTCTCATGAATAAATAAATGAAATTTTTAACAATGCTTTAAGAAAAAAAAGAGAAGGGAAGTCGTATGTCTTCTGTAAATCTCTTACTGAAAATAAAGTGAATGGACATTGTCTGTGTTGGAACAGACCAACTGCACACATTTCCTAAGGTTCCCGGGTTCTTTTCTGTGAGTATATGTGCTCATGTGCATATGTGTCTTATACACCTGAATGTCATTTTTTCAAAAGATTTTTATTTACTAGAGAGAGAGAGAACAGAGGGAGAGGGAGTAGCAGACTCTGCTGAACAGAGAGCCTGACCTGGGGCTCCATCCCAGGACCCTGAGATCATGACCTGAGCTAAAGGCAGACACTTAACTGACTGAGCCACCCAGGTGCTCTATGAATGTCATTTTTTTTTAATCGAATGGACACAGTATGCTAAACTTTTACTTTAGTATTAAGACACTTGGGCACTTTGCTTGGCCCTCACTCTAGAGGATCACATCACCAGAGAAAAGTGAAGATTCCATAAACCTGAATCTTTTCCTCTTCAGCATTTCTTACAGTTCCATCTGTACAAAATGCATAAAACTTCACTATCTGCGATTTGGGGGTTTAAGATTTTATTTCTTTGTTTGGGAGAGGGAAAGCTCAAGCAGGGGGAGCAGCAGAGGGAGTGGGAGAAGCAGGTTCCCTGCTGAGCTGGGACACTGATGCTGGGCTCAATCCCAGGACCCTGAAAGCAGATGACGGAGCTGAAAGCAGATGACTGAGCTATTTTGAGCTGAAAGCAGATGACCGAGCCACCCAGGTGCCCCAATATCTGCAATTTTGTAAGAAGAAATGGAGTTTTCTTTGCAAGGCCGTAACTATGGTATAGGCCATGACCGTGCCATCAGTGATCCTGATTGCTTATACATTTAAGTGGTTTTAATTGCCAGTTTAATAGAACATAAATTTCAAGTGTTTCTGATAATTTTCATTTTTCTTTTTCTGATTAGGAATAACTACAGGTGTGGAATATTTCAATAGGGGGTGCCTACCTCTAAATCATACCAAAAGAATTATGTAAACATCCAAAATATTAAAAATATATACCTCCAGATGAAAGCTGCCTAGACTAATTTCATAAATAAATTCTCTAGAATATCAAAAGTAAGTAGAAGCCAAATTCCCTATTTAGTTATTCATTCATTAAGCAAATATTTATTGAGTAAGACTACAGGCCAGGAACTACACTGGATACAGGATGATAGAACAGCACTAAGCTGATAGTCAAGGTTCCTGCCTTCGTGGGGCTTCTACTCCCAAGATGTAGATATTAAGTGAAAAGTCACACAGGTAAATGTGTATTTCCACACAATGATATATACTAGGAAGGAAAAGGAGAGTTCCCCTATAATCTGCATGTAGTCATTGGCCATTATAGACAGTGAGTGGTCAGGGTAGGCTTTCCTGAGACACAGACTGTTAAATAGAGACTCAACGGAAGAGTAAGATGAATCAGAGGGAGATTCTGCTAGGCAGGAAGGACAGCATGCACCTGGCCCTGAAAGGGAAGAGACCTTGAAGGAAGGCCAGCAGGGAGATGGGCACAAATGACAGCCTGAGTGACAGGGAGGGACAGGTAGAGAAAGACTTTGCAAATAATGGTAAGAATTCTGAATTTTATCTCAAAGGTGCTGGAAAATCATTGAAGCGTTTTCAGATGGGGAAAGGAGAGTGTTAGGATGAGGATGTAATCAGAGAAGATTCCCTAATCTCTTTATGCCATGATTCCATCATCCTTTCATCCCAGACAGAATGATGGCTGGGCTGCTGTACAAGTACCACGTCATCTCTTTCCCCAGCTGGGGAAGAGGGTCCTTCTCCCCTTAGCCACAGGTAATGAAGGTACAATATGCAGAAGGAGGAGGGGCTGGGGTACCTTGGGCCACAAGTGTCTCCATGCCAAATAGTCCCTTAACTAAGTGTCCTTTAAAACGTCCTGTCTCTTATACAAAATTGAAAGAACAGGGACAGGAAATCTTTTAATTTTTATAAATCTTACTTAAGTAGCTCTATAAAAATTAAATGACCATCAGAACGTGTTTTGCATTTATTTAATGTCTGTGAATACTGCCTTGCAACACCTGCAACTCTAGCAAAACTGCACTTTCACAAATACTCTTCCTCCTGGGTTCTAGGTTCTTTCTCACCCTTTAGCTTTCAGTTGGCTCTGAAAAATTCTTCTTGGATTTTCTAGACAACCAAATATATTTGATATGTCAGGACTTCAAGTTTAATTAACGATTTATCCTTTTTTACTGGATCAGAAATGGAAAAAAAAATGAAAAGAAAGAAAACCCCTTCCCCTATGAAATCAGCCCATTTCTCCTCTCCGGCGTCCAGCCTTAGTTCCCTGAGGACTTTGCGTTGTCTGTACTAGCCACATCTGTTTATCCTCACTGCGACTTCTGTAACCTGAACCTCCAGGAGCTGGTGGCCCCCACTGAAAGGCCATCTGGGCAAAACGTCTGTCCCAGTGGTCCAGAACCTCATCCTGCCAGGGGATCCTACTAGCCAGTGCACTGGCCTCCTTCCTGCCTCCCTGTCAGTAAATCTTACTGGAAAGAGGGCCTCTCCCTCCTGGAGGAAACCCCCACTCAGAGACAAAGTTTCCCAGAGCCTAGCCTACATGGGAAGCACCTTCGTAAAGAGAGAGTTTGCACAGGGCAGAGTTTCACTATTACCAGTGTGTTCGTGGAAATGACAGCGATTTCAGTGAGTGGTTTATTCAGACTTGCAGGGTCAAGAGTTGTTTTCTCTACAGGTACCAGCCAGCTCTTAAAAAATATAACTTTCTTTTACCTTGATAGAGGTGTGCTTCAGGGAGGATAATAATACTAATAATTTACTCTTGTCATGAACCTTTCATCCTTGGAGCTCAGTGCTTTTATTGATTGTTCCCAAACCCTTCTTAACTGGCTTTGCAGGTACTTGGCTCTCGTCCAACCATTTCGACTTACAAGTTGGAGAACGAGGTACAAGACCATCCGCATCAATTTGGGCCTTTGGGCAGCTTCCTTCATTCTGGCGCTGCCTGTCTGGGTCTACTCGAAGGTCATCAAATTTAAAGACGGCGTGGAGAGTTGTGCTTTTGATTTAACATCCCCTGACGATGTACTCCGGTAGGTTGTTAAAACTTAAGAAAAATAGAGTTGAATTAAGTTGTGAAGTGCTTCATCCTCCTTGTCAACACGTGAGCAGCGGCACAGAGTGTCCTTGGGGATCCTCTAAGGGGCAGTCTCCCTGCTTAGTTTTCTGCTTTGCACAATCAGGTTGGTAGCTTGATTTTAAGGGGAAGGTAACCTTTAGAAACAGATCTGGAGTTTAATTATATAGCCTCAGTGGACACAAACATATTTAAATACGGATTTTAAAGATCCATGGCAACCAGACACAACCAAATCAAGGGGGGGCAAAATTTCCAACAAGGCCTGGGAGTTACCAAGACTCAGGCCTTATCAGCATGCCACTGGAGTTTGGTTGAATGATGTCTCCCTGCAAAAAAAAGATCTACTCAAGTCCTAATACTCAGTACCTGTGAATGTGACCTTATTTAGAAAGAGGGTCTTTGCAGATAACACATGCACTTTGCAGATAAGTTAAATGAGGTCATGCTGGATTACAGCCAGCCCCAAATCAGGGATTGGTGCCCTGATGAAGAGAGTGAGAACTGAAGGGACACAAAGAGGAGAGTGCCTGGGGAGACAGATGCAGAGACAGGGTGATGAGTCTACAAGCAAAATAACACCAAGGATTGCCTGAAACCAGCAGAGTCAAGGAGAAAGGCACAGAGCAGATTCTCCCTCAGAGCCTCTAAAAGGATCAACCTTGCCAACACCTTAGTTTCAGTTCTTACTCCAGAATGGAAACAATAAATTTCTGTTGTTTTAAGCCATTGGGTTTGTGGTAACTTGTTATAGTAGCTCTCAGTAACTAACGCAGCAGCCAACATAGGGATTTCTCACATTTTAATCTGAAAAGAAAAATTAAGTCAAAAATTTTATTTGAAATTTTGAACATAGCATTAGAGTCTATGACTAAAATATTTTCCTGGCTTACTAAGAGTCACGTATTGTGTAAGATGCTTTTTTGCATATATTATCTCGGGTCAATCTGGAAGATTCCTTTTTCTCATCCACCACTTGTTAAATGGATGAGTCAGTTTTGCCTCATGTAGTCACAGTCCAAGAGGGATGATGGTAGAGGCCCCAGCAAGGCTCCAATTCCAGTAACGAAAATCTCCAGAGGACTGCAACATCAGTAGGATTGATTGTTTATTCATTATTTCGCCCACCAGCACTGGCTGCACCCACAGACCAAATCCACCTGCCAATCTAACGGTGAAATGATATTTAATCACTAGTACAGTAATTAATCACTGATACATTAATATGGACCCCGACATATCTGAAAGAGGAGCATAACCTGGTGACTGTAGGACTTCAGTCTTTGCCAAAGAAATAACAAGGATTCACTGTTTTGCACCAGTAGCTGCTTCTGCTGTTTTTGGTTGGTTATCATAAAGGATATTCTGAGGCTCAAGGGTTGATCTCCCCAGAGAATTTTATGGAGAACTAAGATTGGAAGCACTTTTGGAGCCCTTCTGGTCCCAGGTGCTCTCTCTCTCTCTCTCTCTCTGCCACCCTGTCTGCACCTACCCAATGTGGGCTGTCTTCTTTTACCAATGCCAAGGTTCTTCCAGGAAGGAGGATACCTGGCATCTGTGCAGAAACGGGAATTCTTACCTGAGAAATTTCCCCTGGGGGAGCACCGACAAAGAGACTGGCTCATTTCACAACAGGCCTTTGGAGAGGCCAGCTGGAGCCTTGATTACAAATGTGGGCTGTGCAGCTCAATTGTCCGTCTGGGTTCAAATCCCACCTCTGCTACTCACTAGCTGGGCAAGCCACTTAATCCCACTGTGTCTTAGTTTGTGCTTCTCTCACATGAGAAGAACATGTTCTCTAACTGTTCTTTTCTGCTGTTCTTCTCTAATGGCAATTGAACTCACAGGGCTGGACAGATTCAGTGGATTAAAGTATGTAAAGTATTCAGTGCCTGCTATATAATAAATTCTACCTGCTATTCTGTATTGTTGTTAATAATACTAAAAGATAATGGTAATAATACATTTTCTCATCTGTCTGTACTCAGTAGCCTTGGGCTTGGTGAGAGGAGAAAGTACCGTTGCTAGCAAACAATGAAGGGTTTTTTTTTTTTTCCCCATTTTACAGTTTCTTTTTTTTTTTTTTTTTTCCTTTCAAGATTTTACTTAAATTCAGGTTAGTTAGCATATAGTGTAGTATTAGTTTCAGGGGTAGAATGTAGTGATTCATCACTTGCATATAATACCCAGTTATTACAACAAGTGTCCTCCTTAATGCCCATCACCCAGTTACCCTGTCCCTCCACCCACCTCCCCTTCAGCAATCCTCAGTTTGTTCCCTGGAGTTTACCTTAGGGTTTGCCTCTCTCTCTGTCTTTATCTTATTTTATTTTTCTCTATGTAAAAGTAGCAAAGATCCTTAACTTCTCCCCTAGGACTTTTATCTCAGGCCCTGAAAAATTAGAGAATCATGCTTCATAAATTGTAAACGACAGTTCCTGGCCTTGTGAATATGACAGTCATATCTTCTCTCTCATTTTACAGGTATACACTTTATTTGACGATAACAACTTTTTTTTTCCCTTTGCCTTTGATTTTGGTGTGCTATATTTTAATTTTATGCTATACTTGGGAGATGTATCAACAGAATAAAGATGCAAGATGGTAAGTGTTTACCCTATTTTGTTTTATTTGTTGAAAGAACAATTCAGAAATCCTAAGACATCTACAACAGAAATTTAAACAACAATCACTTGAAACATACCACATTTAGACATATGGGCATTAATGTCTACATGAGCAATTTCTGAAAACAGGACATGTTCTGAAGCAGCTATTTGAGATCTCTCAGTGATAAATGTTCCAATCACTGAGGTAATGGTTTCATAAAAATGTAAACAGAACTCAAGATGCTATTTAAAGAATACTTTTATATTTTTCATCAACAATGTTATTTAAATGTTTTATTTGTACACTTTGCAGAGTTGTGTACATATGTAAATATAGATGCTGAATATAACTTTCTAATTTTTGTGTTTTAATTTTATAATTTTGAGAATAGGGATCTCATTAATATTTGAATACTTAGGACAAGATTAATTAGGACTAAATAAAACCAAAGACTTACCCTAAGACAAAAGATTTGGGAAAAACCTTTATGAATAAATCTAGATTATTTTCCAGGGGGACCGGAGTGGCTCAGATGGTTAAGCATCCAACACTTGACAGTGGCTCAGGTCATGGTCTCAGGGTCATGAGATGGAGCCCTGCCTAGCTCCATGCTCAGTTGAAGGGTGGGGGTTGGGGTGTCTGAAGATTCTCTTCCCCCTGCCCTTCTCTCCTGTGTACTTTCTCTCTCTCCCTCTAAAAATAAATAAATCTTTTTAAAAAATTATTTCTACTTGAAATTGTCTATACCAAATTGAGTCAGTAAATACATAACATGGTAGATTTTTTAAATATTATTAAAATCTGTCTTTAGAATAGATTACTGTATGTTTTAGACAAACTCACTAGATTTCCCACACATAACCCCCTCTTAATTAATCCCCTCCTAATCCCCTTCACCTCCTTCACCCATGCCCACTACTCACATTCCTGCTGGCAACCACTAGTTTCTTCTCTATATTTAAAAGTCTATTTTTTTGTCTTTTTTTTTTTTTTTGCCTTATTCATTTGCTTTGTTTCTTCCAGCTACAAATGAAAGCATATAGTTATTTTTCCATTTCTGACTGACTTATTTCCCTCAGGACTATACTCTCTAGCTCAATTCATGTTGCAAATGGCAAGATTTTACTCTTTTTACGGCTGAGTAGTATTCCATCACATGTATAAATCACACATTTTTTATTTATGTCTATCAGTGAACCCTGGGGTTGCTTCCCTACCTTGGCTATTATAAATAATACTGCAATAAACAAAGGGTAATATATATCTTTTTTCAAATTAGTGTTTTTGTATTTTGGGGATAAATACCCAGTGCCACATTACTGGATCGTATGGTAATTCTATTTTTAATTTTTTAAGGAACCTCTGTACTGTTTCCACAGTGGCTGCACCAGTTCACATTCCCTCACCTGACCAAGACTTGTTTTTTTCTGTTTTTTAGCCATTTCTGACATGTATGAGGTGATATCTCACTGTGGTTTTGAAATGCACTTCCCTGATGATGAATGATGTTAAGCATCTTTTCATGTGTCTGTTGGCCATCTGTATGTCTTCTTTGGAGAAATATCTTCTGCCCAATTTTTAATTGGAGTATTTGGTTTTTTGGTGGTGAGTTGAATAAGTTCTTTATATATTTTGGATACTAACCCTTTATCACGTATGTCACTTGCAAATATGACAACCCATTTAGTAGGTTGTCTTTTTGTTTTGTTGATAGTTTCCTTTGCTGTGAAGAGAATTTTATTTTGATGTAGTCCCAACAGTTTATTTTTGCTTTTGCTTCCCTTGCCTCAGGAAACCTATCTAGAAAAATGTTGCCAGGGCTGATGTCAGAGAAATTACGGTCTATGCTCTCTTCTGGGATTTTTATGAACTAAGATCTCACATTTAGGTCCTTAAGCCATTTTGAGTTAATTTTGGTGCTTGTTGTGAGAAAGTGGTTCAGTTTCCCAACACCATTTGTTGAAGAGAATGTCTTTTTCCCATTGCATATTCTTGTCTCCTTTGTCAAAGATTAACTGATCATGTATATAATTGTGGGGTTAACTCTGGGCTCTCTATTCTGTTCCACTGATCTACGTGTCTATTTTTTGTGCCTCTAACAGACTGTTTTGATTACTACACTTCTGTAGTATGTTTTGAAATCTGGAATTGTGATACCTCCAGGGTTGTTCTTTTTCCAAGATTGCTTTGGCTATTTGGGGACTTTTGGGGTCCCATACAAATTTTAGGATTATTTATTCTAGTTCTGTGGGGAAAAAATGCTATTGGTATTTTGATAAGGATTGCATTAAATCTGTAGATTGTTTTGAGTAGTATGGGCATTTTAACAATATTGGTTCTCCCAATCCATGAGCATGGAATATCTTTCCATTTGTTTGTGGTATCTTCAATTTCTTTCATCAGTGTTTTATTGTTTTCAGAGCACAGATCTTTCATCTCATTGGTTAAGTTTATTCCTGGGCATATTATTAATTGTGGTGCAGTTGTAAATGGGATTGTTACCTTTAATTTCTCTTTCTAGCTACTTCATTCTTAGTGTATAGCAATGAAAACGATTTTTATATATTGATTTGTATCCCACAACCTTACTGAATTCATTTATCAGTTCTGGTAGATTTTTTAGTGGAGTCTTCAGGGTTTTCTAAATATACTATTATGTATCTGCATGATAGTGAAAAGTTTTACTTCTTTTCAATTTAGATGCTTTTTATATTTTTTTGTTGTCTGATTGCTGTGGCTAAGAATTCCAGTACTATGTTTATTAAAAGCAGTGAGAGAGAATATCCTTGCTGATTTTGTCCATAAAGTATGATGTTAGCTGTGGGTTTTTCATAAAAGGCCTTTATGATTTGTGAATATTGAACCACCTTTGCAACCCAGGAATAATCACACTTAATTGTGGTGAATGATTTTCATGTATTGTTGGATTAGGTTTGCTAATATTTTGTTGAGGATTTTGCATCTATGTTCATCAGAGATATTGACTTATCTTTTTTTTTTTTTGTAGTGTCTATCTGGTTTTGGTATCAGGGTAATGCTGGCCTCATAGTATGAATCTGGGAGCTTTCCTTCCTCTTCTTTTTTTTGGAATAGGTTGAGAATAGGTATTAATTCTTCTTTAAATGTTTGTTACAATTGACCTGTGAAGCCATCTGGTCCTGGACTTTCATTTGTTGGGAGTTTTTCAATTACTGATTCAATTTCATTGCTGCCTAGCAATGAAATCTGTTCAAGATTGATCTATAATCAATCTGCTCAAGTTTTCTATTTATTCCTGATTAAGTTTTGGGAAATTATGTTTCTAGGAATTTATTCATTTCTTCTAGGTTGTCCAATTAGTTGGCATATAATATTTCACAATATTTTCTTATGGTCCTTTCTATTTCTATAGTGTTGGTTGTTATTTCTTCTCTTCCTGAATTTATCTGAGTCTTCTCTCTTTTTTTTTTTTAATGAGTCTGGCTAAAGTTTTATCAATTTTGTTGATCTCCTCACAGAACCAGTTCCTGGTTTCACTGATCTCTTCTATTGTGGGTGTTTTTATTTGTTAGTTTCTCTTTCGTTTATTCTGCTCTAATATTTATTATTTCTTTCCTTCTACTGTTTTTTTTTTTAAGATTTTACTTATTCATGAGAGACACACACACACACACACAGAGAGAGAGAGAGAGAGAGAGAGAGAGAGAGGCAGAGACACAGGCAGAGGGAGAAGCAGGCTCCACACAGGGAGCTCAACATGGGACTTGATCCCCGGTCTCCAGGATCACACCCTGGGCCGAAATGGCACTAAACTGCTGAGCCACCCGGGTTTCCCTGGTTTTGAGTTTTGTTTGTTCTTGTTCTACTGTTTTATGTATAAAAATAGGATGTTTCTTTGAGATTGTTCTTTCTTCTTGAAGTAAGCCTATACAACTATAAGCTTCCCTCACAGAACAACTTTTGCTGCATCCCAAGGATATGGGACCATTGTGTTATAATTTTCATTTGTGTACATATTTTTTTATTTCCTCTTGGTTTTTTGATTGATCCATTCATTATTTGGTAACATTTTATTTAACCTCGATGTATTTGTGTTCTTTCTAGACTTTTTCTTGTGTCTAATTTCTAGCTTCATAGCATATGGTCAGAAAAAGATGCATTATATGATTTCAATCTTTTTTAATTTGTTAAGACTTGTTTTGTGGCCTAACTTGTGATCTATTCTGGAGAATGTCCCACGTGCACTTGAAGGAATGTGTATTCCACTCTTTTAAAATGGAATGTTCTGAATATATCTGTTAGATCTGTCCGTTCCAATGTGTCATTCAAGGCCACTGTTTGCTTGTTGATTTTTCTATCCGATCTATCCACTGATGTAAGTGGAGTGTTAAAGTCTCCTACTATTAGTGTATTACTATCAATTACTTCCTTCATTTTTGTTTATAGCTGCTTTATGTATTTGGATTTTCCCATATTGGTTCCATAAATATTTACAATTGTTATGTGTTCTTGTTGGATTGTTCCCTTTATAATTATGTCATATCCTTTGCCTCTTGTTACAATCTTTTTTTTTTTTTAAGTTTTTTTGTCTGATATAAGTAATGTTACCCCAGCTTTGTTTTTTACTTCCATTTGCATGATATATGTTTTTCTATCCCTTCACTTTCAATCTGCATGTGTCTTTAGGAATGAATTAAGACTTTGGTATGCAACATATAGATAGGTCCATTCAATCACCTTATCTTTGATTAGAGCATTTAGTCCATTTACATTTAAAGTAATTATTGATAAATATGTACTTATTGTCATTTTTAAAGTTATTTTAAGGTTGCTTTTGTAGTTCTTCTTTGTTCCTTTCTTCTCTTACTCTCTTCTCTCATAGTTTGATGGCTTTGTTTTGTGATATACCTGGATTCCTTTCTCTATATATTTTGTGTATCTATTTGTGGTTATCATTAGGTTATATATAACATCTTATATATAGCAGTCTGTATTAAGTTGATGGTCTCAAGTTTGAACCCATTCTAAAAGCACTAAATGTTTACTCCCCTCCCCCCAATATTTTAGGTATATGGTGTTATATTTTACATCTTTTTATTTTGTGAATCCCTGGGCTGCTTTTATAGGCATTTTTGCTACTTTTATGCTTTCTACTTTTTTTAATACCTGTTTATGGTCTTTCCTTTCCACTCAAGGAATCCCTTTTAATATTTATGAGGTTTAGAGATGATGAATTTCTTAACTTCTGTTGGTCTGGGGATCTCCTTTATCTCTCTTTCTATTCTGAATGATAGCCTTGCTGAATAGAGAGCATTCTTGGTTGCAGGGTTTTTTTTCTTTTAGTACTTTGAATATATTATGTCACTCTCTTCCTCCCTACAAAATCAACCTGAAGTCTTATGGGGTGTCCCTTCTATGTAAATGTTTTATTTTCTCTTGCTGTTTTTAAAATTCTCTGTCAGTTTTTTGCCATTTTAATTATTATATGTCTTGGTGTGGATCTCCTTGGGTTGATTTTATTGGGACCTCTGTGCCTCCTGGATCTGCATGTTTTTTTCCTTCCTCAGATTAGGGAAGTTTTTAGCTATTATTTCTTCAAATAAATTTTCTGCCCCCTTTTCTCTCAATTCTCCTTCTAGGATCCCTGTGATGCAAATTTTTTATGCTTGATTGTGTCACTGAGTTAAGGGTAATCTATTCTCATTTTTTTCCCCTCTCTCCTGTTCAGCTTGATTGCTTTCCATTATTCTGTCTTCTAGGTCACTGATCCATTCTTCTGCTTCCTCTATTTTACTGTTCTGTACTAACTTTGGCAGCACACATGCCTCTATTCTACTATTAATTCCCTCTAGTATATTTTTAATTTCAGTAATTTCTCAAGTCCAGTAAGTATCTTTATGACCATTACTTTAAATTCTCTGTCAGGCATATTACTTATATCCATTTCATTTGTCTCTCTTGCTGTAATTTTGTCCTGTTCTTTCATCTGGGGCCCATTCCTCTGGTCCTCATCTTGTCTAACCCCGTGTCTGTTTCTATATGTTAGGAAACTAAGCTATATCTTCTGCTCTTGAAAGTAGTAGCCTTATGAAGAAAAGGCTCTACAGTCCTCTGCAGTGCTATGTTCATTGTTCACCAGAACCTGGCACTTCAGGGATGTCTCCTATACATGTTGCATGTGCCTTACTATTATAGCTGAACTGCATTTGTCTTCAGTCCAGTCATCGGCAATGGCTCTCTATGCCTGTTGTAGGCAGGGTTTGGTTCCTGTGTTGTTAATGGATCAATATGGGGCTGCCTTGGTCTTGAGTTGGGTCAGACCAGGCATCTGGAGCAGCTATAGTCACACTGAACTGTAGGGCACTCTCCCTGTGTTGTCCCCAGAGAAGCTTTCATTGTTGGTCAGGGCCTGCAATCAGGCCAGACTTCTGCCCTGGGGCCATTACTGGGACCACAGTGGAACTGGTGTGGGTGGTTATCTTCCCTTCTCCCCAGGGCAAGAGTCACTTTGGAGTGCTGTTGACCACTATCCAAGCTATATGCACACTGCCAAGCTTGTGGCACTGTTTTGCATGGGCTTCAGCCAAAGGTACATTGGAGAATACAGATCCAGAGAATGTGACGTTGGCAAGATTTGCATAGTTCTGCTCTGGGAGGGGACATGTAGCCACTTTTGAGGCTACCAAGGGCATGTTGGAGAGTTCTGAGGAGAGCAGGAAGGGTAGGGCACACTGTGAGCAAGCCAAGTAGAGAGTGTTTATACTGGTTCCCTAGGTGTCCATGTATCTAGGCCAGAGGGCAAGGGAGAGAAATGGCACTCCCAGCTCTTTTATTCTTGGAGAAGTCTCCTAATAATTTCTGCTCCTCCTGCAAATGTTCTGAGATTAGTAAATAAATCTTCCCACAAACTCCAGGCATTTTTCAAAATCCTGCTTTTATTCTTTATCTCCAAGGAATGGTTTGTTGTGCTGTCTCCTTAAGGGTGGGAACTCAGTTTCCTATTACGCTCTGGCTCTCCCAGAGCTGACCCTGATGACTTTTAAAGTTCCAGGTGTTAAGTCTCACTGACTGCAAAACTTGTGAAGTTAAGCCCTTCTGATTTTAAAGCCAAATGTGGTGAAGATTCATCTTCCAAGTGCAAGTCCTCCCCTGTCTGGGGTACCTGGTGTAGGGTCTGCTCCTTTGCCTTCATCATGCTTAGAGCTTCCTGCCGTCCAGAAAACAGTCTCACATATCAGTTTGGTGCAAGACTGCATCTTTGTCCTTCCAACCATTTTGATGTGCCTGCCCTCTTCTCTCTGATTAACCATGGAGAGTCTGTTCTGCCAGTCTTTGGATCATTTTCTGGACTCTTTACACTAATGTGGGTGTTATCTGGGTGTATCCATGGAATGAGATGAGTTTAGGATTCTCCTAACCCATCATCTTCCCTAGAAGTCAAATAGGTGATCAACTTGACCATGAGCCAAAATTTATAGCAAACTCCAATGCCAAAGGTACAGGTGTTCTACTGACCCATGATATTTTTTCTCACTTAGCTTCTTGAAATTCTTTGGAAATATTGCACCCCTAAAGGGTGGTCTGTTTAGAATGGGAAAGAGAAGCAGCCACAGTTATATAGAAAAATAATTTAGCTTCTAAATGTATTATAGGCAGCTGAGCTGGTAAAACAGTTGAAATGGAATCATATGGAACATTAAGAACTGACAGGTGGAAAGGATGCTTGAGCCCTTTTAGGATAGTTCACTAAAGCAGATCACTGTGTTCCCAGCACTTTTCTCAGAAATGCAAAGAGCATCTTATGAAACAGAGCTCACACTGTCTAGTTATCCCTCAAAATGGAAGAAGTTTGAGGAATGATGGTGCCTACTCTGATAAACTGCAGAGGAATCATTACCTTACAATAACTTTCTGCTGCCACGCTGTTTTTTAATATATATATATGAATAACCCTAGGGAATTTTATATATATATACATATATATATATGTATATATACATATACATGTGTCCCTGTGGTAAAATGTAAAATGTACCTTCAACTGTGTCCCTAGGACATTTCTATTGAATGTCTAAATATAACGTGATAAAACTTGGGAATTTTAAAACATTTATTTTGGAATAATTTTAAATTAATAGAAGAGTTACATTAACAGTAGAGAAAGTTCCTATATACTCACTTCGTTTCTCCATTAATACCTTTTACCTTACCATGATACAATTTTCAAAGCAAAGAAAATGGCATTGGTACATTACTACTTACTAAACTCTATCCCTTATTGCATTACAATTTTTTGGAAATTGGTATCCCAATTTTTCTATTAAAGTCCTCTTTCTGGTCTAGGATTCAATGCAGAATACTATATTGCTTTTGGTTGTCATGTCTCCTCAGTCTCCTCTGGTCTATGACAGTTTCTACTCTTCTCTTATTTTTCATGACCTAAAGAGTATTAAGGAGTACTAGTTAGGTATCCTGTAGAATGTTTCCAATCTGAATTTTTCTGATATTGTATCACAATTAGACTGTAGTTATGTGCTTTGGGAAAAAATCAGTTCTCATCACAACATATCAAGGGGCACATGGTAACTGCATTACATCTCTGTTGATGAAAGTTCTAGGAAATCATTGCCCCATAATTTCTATGGTTGTTTATGTTCTGTCTATCCTAATATTTCCTTTATAGTTACAATCCCAGTGTTCCAAAAGAGAGAGTGATGAAGCTGACAAAGATGGTGCTGGTGCTGGTGGCGGTCTTTATCCTAAGTGCTGCCCCCTACCATGTGATACAACTGGTGAACTTAAAGATGCAGCAGCCCACACTGGCCTTCCATGTAGGCTATTATCTCTCCATCTGTTTCAGCTATGCCAGCAGCAGCATTAACCCTTTCCTCTACATCATGCTGAGTGGAAATTTCCGGAAACGCCTGCCTCAAGTACAAAGGAGAGTGACTGAGAAATCAACAATATAGAAAATACCTTGAAATCGAGCTTTTAGGAGAGTACATGGATCACCATAAGTAGATAGGCTTGTCTATGTTATTGATATTATTAGAAAGGGCCAGTGAAACAGTGTGCTTGTGTCCATCCTTCCTGTGTACTTTTGACTCTTAGTAGCATGGAACAGAATTATAACCATTCGAATGCAATGAGTTTAATATGCTAACTTTAGTAAAATGTAAAATACTTGTCTGCAGTGGAAGTAAGGGATGGATAGTCTGAGATACCTAAGCTCCATGGTTGTGGATATTATTTCAGCATACTGTAACTATCACTGATAAAAAGGCCATCCATGACTATTGATTGAAAACTCACCAAGGAATCTGGCTTTGCCATCCATACTTTGCTCACTGCAATAGTACTCTTGAGGTGTCTAGAAGAGAACACCTTACAATGAGGTCTGAAATTTGGCCATTTTTTATCTACAAAATTTTGTATGATCCAATCTAATGCCTTCAATAACCAGCTCCACCTGTTACCATAACAGTTATCATGTATTGAACATATGCAATATGTAAGATTACATGTAACAAACTCATGAGGTATTACCTCAGTTTACTTAGCCTCAGAAAGGTTTAGTGATAGGCTTGATCCTGCAAAACTACGTAAGATCTGGGCTAAATCCAGGTCTGCCTGTTTCTGTCCTTTGAAACTACCACCTTGGCAACCTGTACCAATCATACTACAGAGGGTCAAATAATTTGGGGGGTTGCTTTCTTCTACAATTCCATAAGGAAAGAACTAATGTCTGTAAAAATTTAGTTGATGATTTAAGCATATCCTTTTGCATTTAGCTTTGTTCTCATGCTTACAGATTATAGAAACCAGCATCTACATTTTAATAATAGTATTCTTCAGGTTGTTAAGCATACAATCAGATACATTCTCTTTGGGTACAGTATATGTTTGTTCAAGGGTACAAAAAGTAATACCCCTTAAATTTGTATATGTTAATTATATCTATTTTTTCCTCTTTGAGCTTATAGCAAATATGCACTTTGTAAAGAAAGAAAAGAAAGAAATGCTTTTAAAGCCTGTATTCTCAACAAAGGTTAAAACACTGTTATTTTGTTTGTGGATGAAATCTATAAATCCATCTCCATCATCTAAATCATAAAATCACTTGCTCCATGGATGTCTTAAATTGATTTTTAAACTACCCTTTACATAAAGGAGTCACAGAGACCAGCTTTTTTTAACAACCTAATGTTCATTTTTATATCTCAACTGTCAGCACACGTGACTTTTAACCCAATGTGTTTGGTTCTCGATCTTTTAAAGACTATTTTGAAACAAGGTAATATATAAATGAATATCTAGATTAAAGATCATGTAAACAACATGAGACTGATATAGGTTACCTCTGAGATATTTTAGTTCTGTAAGTTCTGTAACTGAGCTCTACAGAGCTACACCCAGAGCCTACATGCTTCTTTACAATTTCAGAAGAAGCTATGTCATGGCTACAATTCCAGAGGCTTTCCTTCTTACTTTCCTAAGGTGCAGTAGTCAGGGTTCAGTGAGTGACCCTGACATCTGAAGACCCAACACCATGGGACATAAACAGATGTTGCCATTTGGTAACTGAAAAACAGTTGAAGAGTTTACCTCCGTTGTCTTTTTTAACACAGATAATATGATTTTAAAGACTTAAATAATTTTAAAACAACAGACATTTTTCTAATAGCATTTCCAATAGGCCTCAAGTAATTCCAATATATAAATTAATTTGTGATTTAATTTATAAAGAGTTGTAAAGAACTTTAGCATTTAATCAAAGTACAAAATAAAAAGGATGACTATTAAAATCCTTTCTGGGCCTCTATATATAGTTTTTCTATACATAAGTGTATACACACACAGATGCAAATTCGTTGAGATGATTTGATAGAGACTGTGTACGTGTTTACTTTTAAGACAAGTTAATGATCAGTTTCCCATATCTAATTAATACTTGGGTATTTATCATTATTTACAATCATATTCCTCCTCTATGCCTATTCAATTTTTGGTACCTCATTTAAATTTTGACCAATTAATACAAATCAATGAATAATGCTTGTATATTTACTTATTTCTGGCTAGTAGCTTGTATTTGCAAGACTTTCTTATATAAAGGATTTCATATTTCCTTAATATAGCTTCTCCTGAGCAAAGCTTAAAGAGTTCAGAATTAGTAAAATGTGTCCTAAATATGGCTAATAGTCAAAAGGCAATATCCACCAGATTCTCAGAAATCTGGGCACTTATATTATACCTGAAGTCTTAGAAATTACTGCTTTTCATGGGTTATAATATCACAGGGGTCATGGAATCTGGGACTTGAAAGATACTTTAGAGATTCTGAGATGCTACAGATGAGACAAATAATCCCAAGAAAGATGAAGTTATTTTTACCCATTCAGAGAAACTTCTCTAGTAACAAACTATAGAAATGATCCCTGAAAGCACAGTTTTAAAATCGAGTTATTTTTAACACAGTCCAGTGTCTGTCTGAAGACCCACCCCTAATGGGCAGCTAGAAACCAGCCCTGAGTTCTTTCCACCAAACTTTCCTTCTTTTCAGGACAGTGAAAAACAACTAATAAAATTAAAGTTAAGATTTAATGACTATAACACATTTCTGAGAGCTCAGTGAGTAAATAAAGACTGTGTATGTTTGAAAAGTTATAGAATTAGAAAAAAAAAGCTGATTTCTCATAATTTGCTTTCATAATTTTCATGATTCATAACTTTTTGTTAGGATGGCAGATATTAATTTTCTATTTATTTCACAGAGTTCCATGGAATGAGCCCAAAGCAAAATATAGGAAGTTAACAATATTTTCTTTTACTATCCTCAGTTTTATTTTTGTTGTTGTTGTTGTTGTTGTTGACACTGCTCTATCCCAAAAATTTAGTTCATTCTACAGGTAGCCTCCTCCCTTGCCTAAGGCTAGGAATAGCCCTACAGCTATGACTCCTTTATGACTTCATCCCAGGAAGGATAATATTAAATTAGTTCATTTGTCTTTTTAGTAATTAGTTCAGGTTCAGCGATGTCCATCCAAAAGACTATGCTAAATTTAGATTTTTGGTGTCATCTAGATTTCTAGATTTCTAGACATCTAGATTTTTGGTGTCTGTATATTCATTATTTACCACATATTTATATAAAAATTTACCTCTATGACACTATGCTGGGCTCCACTGGAAAAAAAAATAATAATGCCTAAAACATTACCCAGTCTCAAGAATTGAAAATCTGGCGTCTCCTATGTTTCCTGTAGATCAATTCTACCTACTTGGGTGACCCAGAAAACAATCTCTAGTGATTTCTCAATTCTAAAACACAATTCATGGTAAAATGCACCATTAACTGAATAACTGCCTTTGGGAAACAAAAATAGAACACTAAACATTCACATTAAACGTACAGCATACCCTAATTTCAAAAACACTAACATGTGGGTAAATTGCATATTACTGAATTGAAAAAAAAAACACTGACAATTTATCATCACATTTTCTTCTAAGATTACATGTATTCATCTCTATTATTCAATGAAACAATTCTCTACCAACAGATTTCCTCCCTACTAGTATATACCTAAATCCAAATACATAAATTAATCATATAAAAGGATCTAAATTAGTTAAACACCTCACAAAATGTTTTACTTTTTTCAGGCACAGGATTGAGAAAAAAATGTAAATAATTTTGAAATTAATTGTATTTCTATAACAACAAAGCCACAAGTACTTTCGACCTTAACAACAGAAAAACTTAACATGGCATCCTGAAAATAAAACTTTGAGTTTCTTGAGAGTAAAAAGTTATCTTGGGCTTCATCACTCCATTACTTGGAATGTAATTCTGGGAGACTGCTTCAAAAGTGTACTCTTATATCAGAAACCTATTCAAAAATATAAAGTTGCATCTTAATCAAAAGCAAAAAACATTTCTATTTTTTTTTTTTTTTTTTTAATTTTTATTTATTTTATGATAGTCACAGAGAGATAGAGAGAGAGGCAGAGACACAGGCAGAGGGAGAAGCAGGCTCCATGCACCGGGAGCCCGACGTGGGATTCGATCCCGGGTCTCCAGGATCGCGCCCTGGGCCAAAGGCAGGCGCCAAACCGCTGCGCCACCCAGGGATCCCGCAAAAAACATTTCTAAAAAGCATGATCTTGGGATCCCTGGGTGGCGCAGCGGTTTAGCGCCTGCCTTTGGCCCAGGGCGCGATCCTGGAGACCCGGGATCGAGTCCCACGTCGGGCTCCCGGTGCATGGAGCCTGCTTCTCCCTCTGCCTATGTCTCTGCCTCTCTCTCTCTCTGTGACTATCAAAAATAAATAAAAATTTAAAAAAATAAAAAATAAAAAAAAAATAAATAAATAAAAAGCATGATCTTTATGGAGAATACAGTTTATCTCTAGCACATATAAAAAATGTGTTGTGCTTCTTAATTGAATACAATATGCTTGCTATTTCTCTGAAAAATATTCAAGGCAATTACCTCTTTCACTGAAATATTTAAGTAACAGTAGGCACTTTTTAATAACCGCTCTCTAAAATATCCTATGTAGGTTTTTTACTGTTAAATAACAAAAATTCAACCGAGTAAATTTTAAAGATCTAATTGACTTTATTAAACAATTCAAGAATTGGGTAGTATCCCATCTAGCAAACAGAAAGGCTCTAAGAGAGATCCCTGGGTGGCTCAGCGGTTTGGTGCCCCCCTTCAGCCCAGGGCCTGATCCTGGAGACCCGGGACCAAGTACCACATCAGGCTTCCGGCATGGAGCCTGCTTCTCCCTCTGCCTGTGTCTCTGCCTCTCTCTCTCTCTCTCTCTCTGTCTCTCATGAATAAATGAGTAAAATCTTTAAAAAAAAAAAAAAAAAAGAAAAAGAAAAAGAAAAAGAAAGGCTCTAAGAGGAGTTGTACAAAATAGAAGGTTGTTACAGAAGGGGCATGGGGCAGGAAAGTTATTAACAAAAGAAAGGATTATTCCAGGAAAGGCTGATTTCCCTTTAGGGGAAATCAGTAAAGGCAAGGGTCTGACCATGAAGGTGTCCTCATCTTTCTTTGGGTGATGGAGGAGGCGCATTCAGCCAACTCATTGGCACTGATCAAAAAATTCGTGACTGACTAGTTAAGACAAAATTTCTAGGGAAAGTTGAAATTGTAATTAGTTTAGGTAATAAGCCATGGTTTAGGAACCTGGTCTAAGTGACACTATTTTGGGCCTGTGGTTTTCTTTTTAACATTTCCAAACAACTGACAAAATTATTTCCAGGAATAAGAAATAAGGAATGAGGTCCCTCTCTCCAGCTTTCAATATTGTGCAAAAGTTCTGGAATTCCTAATGTGCAGTAGAGTTGCTTCATCAGTCACTAGATGTAAAAGACCTTGGTAAAACTATTAATCAAACTACTTAATTGTATGAATTAGAAAATTGGAGCCCAAAGAAGGGTAGACAAAGTCAAGCAGCTTTTTATTGTTAAAACGAGGGCAAATTGCTAAAGCTCCCTCCTCAGGCCTTCCTTCTTTGCAGTATATCGTTCTCTCCTGGCTGCACTCAGAGAGAAGGAAGTTGTAAATTTCACGCAAAGAAGTTTGGCTCACAAATGCAGTAAAATGCTAATAAGTGCAATGAGATACCCTGAGGTTTTTTTGAGAAGAGTAGTACCACAATCAAATCTTTGCTGGTAGAAATAACTGGCACTGGAGTATATGGTGGGATGAATGGGAAGAGCCTAAAACTAGAAAAGGGGGCAGGAAATTATCACAATGGTCCAATGGGAGAAAAAAATGCTGCCAATTAGACAATGACAATAGTTGTATATGCTTAACATTTCCTGAGTACACAAAATGTGCCAGATATTGAGCATAATCTTCTATAACCCTCACACCAACCCTTAAAGCTACATACTGTTATTACTGTTATTGTCACCATTTTATAGATGAGGAAATCAGAGCTTGAAGTAGCCAGCCTCAAATTATATAGCTAGTCATCTACAAATAGCTAGTAAGAGCACTCAGAAATTCAAACCCAGATCTGATGCTCTTGTCCATTCACTATGTCATTGCTCCTCAAAATTTACAAGACATGCATTTCACTTGGGGATTCTGTTAAAATATAGATTCTTTTTTCCCCCCAAGTTTTAACAGAGGATTTTTTCCAGCTATAGTCAAGTGAAATTGACAAACAGGAATAGTATTTTTTTAAGGTAAACAACTTGATATTTTGATATATGTATGTATTGACTGTTAAATGATTATAACAATCAAGTTAATTAACATACTTATCACCCTATTTATTTGTTTTTTAGAACATTTAAGATCTATCCACTTAGCAAACTTCAAGTACACAATACAATATTGCTAACTATAACCAGCATACTCTACATTAGATCTCCAGAACTTACTCATATTGCAGAACTGAAGCTTTGAACTCTGACCAACATCTCCCCATGCACCCCACCTCCTGGAATCTGGCAACCACAATGTCATTCAAAGCTTCTATACACTTGACTATTTTAGATTCCACATAAGTGAGATCATGCAATATTTATCCTCTGTGTGTCTGGCTTATTTCAGTTGGCATAATGTCCTCCAAGTTCATCGATGTAGTCACCAATGACAGGCTTTCCTTCTTTTTTACAAGCTGAATAATATTCCTCTCACGTGTGTGTGGTGCGTGTGTGTGTGTGTGTCTGTGTGTTAGCTGTGTTTATCACATTTTTCTTATCCACACATCTGCTGATGGACATTTAGGTTATTTCCGTATCTTGACTATTGGGAATTATGCTGCAAAAACATGGAAATGCAGATATCTCTTCCAGATTTCATTTATTTTAGATATATATTCAGAAGTGGGATTGCTAAATCATATGGCAACTCTATTTTTAATTTTTTGAATAACCACAATATCATTTTCCATAATGGCTATAGCAATTTACCTTCCCACTAACAGCATACAAAAGTTCCCTTTTCTTTTTTTTTTTTTTTTTCCAAAAGTTCCCTTTTCTCCACATCCTTGCCAACACTTATCTTTTGTCTTTGTGATAATAGCTATCCCAGCAGGTGTGAGGTGATATCTCATTGTGACTTCAACTTCATTTCCCTGATGACTGGTAAAGTTAAGCAACTTTTCCTCTACCTGCTGGCCACTTGTAGGACTTCTTTGGAGAAGTATCTTTTCAGGTCCTTTGCCCACTTTTTAATTAGGTTATGTGTTTTCTTGCTATTGAGTTGTTTGAGTTCCTTATATATCTTGGATATTAACCCCTCATAAGATTTATGATTTGAAAATATTTTCTCCTATTCTCTAAGTTGTTTCTTCACTCCATTTATTGTTTCCTTTGCTGTGCAGGGGCATTTTACTTTGATGCAATCCCATTTGCCTATTTTTTCTTTGGTCTTTTGGTGTACTTGGTGTCATATCCATGAAATCAACACCAAGACCAATGTCAGAAGATTTTTCCCTGTGTTTTCCTCTTGTAGTTTCATATTCAAGGTCTTACATTTAAGTCTTTGATCATATTAAGTTGATTTTGTGCTGATTATCTCTCATTTTTACATAGTGTTAGATGAGTCCAATTTCCTTCTGTATGTGGATATCCAGTTTCTCCAACACTCTTTAAGAGGCCATTCTTTCTCCATTGTGTGTCTATGGTACTGTTGTCAAAGATGAGTTAGCCATAAATGCATGGATTTGTTTCTGGGCTTTCTATCCTGTTTGATTTGTCTACATGTCTATCTTTATGCAAGCACCATACTATTTTAATTACTTTAGTTATTAAAATAAATTTTGAAATCAGGAAGTATGATGCCCTCCAGCTTTGTTCTTCTTGTTCTACATTGCCTTGGCTATTTGGGGTCATCTGTATTTCTATATGAATTTTAGAATTGCTTTTTCTATTTCTGAAAAGAATGCCATTGGGATTTTGATAGGGATTGCACTGAACGTATAGATCACTTTGGGTAGTATGGATATTTTGGCAATATTATTTCCAATCCATGTACGAAAAATATATTTCTATTTATCTGTATTTTCTTTACTATCCTTCATCAATATTTTATATTTTCAGCTGATAAGCTTTTCACCTCTTTAGATAATTTTATTCCTATTTCATTCTTTCAGTTGGTATTGTAATGAGGTCATTTTCTTTTTTTAAGATTTTATTTATTTATTCATGAGGGACACACAGAGAGAGAGGCAGAGACATAGACAGAAGGAGAAGCAGGCTCCCCGCAGGAAGCCTGATGCAGGACTTGAGGATCATGTCCTGAGCAGAAGGCAGATGCTCAACCACTGAGCCACCAGGAGTCCGGAGATCATTTTCTTAATTTCCGTTTCAGATAGTTTGTTGTTAGTGTATTGAAATGCCACTGATTTTTGTATGTTGAGTTTGTATCCTGCAACTTCATTAAATGTATTTATTAGTTCTAACAGTTTTTTGCTGAGTCTTGAGGGTTTTCTACATATATGATCACGTCATCTACAAATAGTGATCATTTCACTTCTTTCTTCCCAAACTGGTGTTTTTTCATTTATTTTTCTTGCCGAATTAACTGCTCTGGCTAGGATTTTAAGTACTATGTTGAACAGAATTAGTAAGAGTAGGCATCTTTGCCTCTTACTGAATCTTAGAGGAAAAAGCTTTTATTCACCATTAAGTCTGATGTTAGCTACCAGTCTTTCATATATGGACTTTATTGTGTTGTGGTAAGTTCCTTTTAAACCTATTCTGAATATTTTGATTGGATGTAGAATATTGTCAAATGCTTTTTCTGTATCTATTGAGATGATCATGTAGTTTTTATCTTTCACTCTGTTAATGTAGTATCAATTTGTGAATGTTGAACCATCCTTGGGATGGGATAAATCCCACTTCATAATGGTGTATGACCCTTTTAGTATGCTGTTGAATTCAGTTTGCTAGCATTTTATTGAGGACTTTTGCATCTAAATTTATTAGAAATATTAGCCTATAGTTTTCTTGTTGAATCTTTGGTATCTGGCCTCATAAAATAGTTTGGAAGTGTTCTATCCTCTTCTGTTTTTGGAATAGTTTAAGAAAGATTGATATATTAATTCTTCTTTGAGTGTTTGGTGGGATTCATTTGTTTGTGGGATTTTCTTTGTTAGAAGTTTGTTGTTGTTGTTGTTGTTGTTGTTGTTTTACTGACTCAGTCTCTTTACTCATTATTGGCCTGTTCAGGCTTTCTATTTCTTCTTGATTCAATCTTGAAAGATCATATTTCTCTAGGAATTGATCTCTTTCTTCTAGGTTATATAATGTGTTGGCATATGAGTCTTCATTTTCATTGTTCTTAAGATTCTTTGCATTTTTGTGATATCGGTTGTAATGTCTCCTCTTTCATTTCTAATTTTATTTATCTTCTCCTTTTTTAAAAAATGCAGATTCTGATTTAGCAGTTCTAGGTTTAGCAGTTCTAATGCAGTCTGAAATTCTGCATTATCTAACATGTTCCCAGTTGATGCCGATATTTCTGTTCCATAGACCAGACTCTGAGCTGCAAGGAGTTATGTCTAATGGAAGTGCAAACAAGGAGAGAGACAGGAGAAACCTTCCAAAAAAATAAAGTTGGTTGTGTAGACTGAAGAAGACAATAGAGGAAACTGTTTTGAGATTTCTAGCCTAAGGGAAAGTTACCAATTGAAATAGTAACCCAGGAAGAGTAACAGCTATAATCTGTATTCATCAAATAATCTCTGTCTCTCTGCTTTTAAATCAATTTTATTATCATTTTTTAAATTTATTTATTTATTTTAGAGAGAGAGTAGGGTAGGAGAAATGGAAAGAATCTCAAGCAGACTTTCTGCTGAGCATGGATCTTACGACCCTGAGATCATGACTTGAGCAGAAATCAAGAGTTGGATGCTTACTTGACTGAGCCACCTAAGTACCCCTTAAATCAATTTTTAAAGGGCTAAAAAATTAATTAATTAATTAATAATAAATAATGAACCCACTCTCTTAGCAATTATTAAAATCATGCTACTAGTAGTAAACAGTGCATACATATCAACTTATTTATTCAACTCTTTTTTATTAGCAACTCAGTCACTACAATAATCTCTGATTACTTAAATCAGGATTGATCTTGACATGGAAAAACATAACACAGTCAGCAGGGACTTACTACTTCATAAAGAGTAGAAAGAAAAGGAAGGAGGGGAAAACTATAGACTTAAAGTTAATCAATCTGTGTTTGCATCCCTAAATTTGTGTAATACTTTGAGTTCTTTAACTGTTCTAACCAACCCTCAGGTTCCCCATCTATAAATTGAGGATGATGATATCACCCAATTCACACTTCTTTTGTGAGTTGTAAACACTGAGAGCACTTAGAACACTGCTTAGTGTAAATACTTAGTACTTTTAGTATCATCATCACCCTTATCATCTTCATTATCATCATCACTTTAAAATATTGGACAAATTTAAAAATGTATGAACAATATTTTACAATTCCTCCTATTGAGAAGTAGTCTTTTTCCCATCCCTTGAAGTTAGGCTAAACTTGTGACTTCCTTTGATCAACAGATTATAACAGAAGTGACACTGGGTCAATTTCAAAGTGTAGGCCTCAAGAGAGCTTGCAGCTTCCACCTGTGCCCTCTTGGAATCCTGCACTGAGACATCAAGTAAAATGCCAGTCTAGCCTACTGGAGGATGAGAAGCCATGTGGAGGAAAACTGAGACACTCAACCTGGTAGCCAATGCTAACTCCCAGACGTGAATGAGACCATCTTGGATCTTAGAGTTTAGCTGACTGTCCAGTGTTCATAGTCATATGAGTGACCCAAACAAAAGCCAAAGAGGACCACCCAACCAATTCACAGAACTGTGAAAAATAATAAATTGTTGTTGTTTAAGTCATAAGTTTTGAGGCAATTTGTTCCACAGCAATAGGTAATCAAAATAGCATTCACAAAAGTAAAAATTAATAAACTGGCGATAAAAAATTTTATCACCTTGGTGATAAAAAATTTATGAGCTTCTAAAGCATTACAGTTACTATGAAATTGATTTCTTCCTTTCTTCCTTCATTCTATAAAGATTTACTGAGCACCTAGCATATTCCAGATAATATACTAAGTTTCAGATATAAAATGATAACAAAACATTTTCCTGCCCTTACAGAGTTTACAGCCCTGTTGGCATTACAAATGTAAATACAGGAATATGTATATAATTATAAATTGTGATGTGCCTAGAGGAGAGAATAGCAGAACCATGTCTTAGTTTTACTGGGTAGTTTTTTGTCAGTGCTAAACCCAGAGATGCTGTGATTTTATTCTGAAAGAATCTCATTGATTTTATTCTAAAAGAATTGGCTATTGCATCAAACTCAAAACATTTAAAGTATGAAAAAATTGTTGTTCCATCTCTTTTCTATTTAAAATAGTAGATATAAATAAACTATCTCCAGAGATGGAGAAAGCAGATGGATTTGAAAATTCAAGCTCACACTGAATATAATTAACTTGGAAAGGGAGAGAAGCTAATGACGCCTGAGATTATAGGTGCCCAGGAGACAGACAAAGGGCTAACTTATTTTTAACACTACACTAGTCTCAGCAGTAAGAAAAATTCAAACTTGATTAAAGTCTCTGAGGAGGTGAAAAAGCAAATGAAGAGAGAGAAAAAAAATGTGGCTATTGAAGAATAATTAACATTTTGACCCAGTTGCCAGCCTGAGTAGGTGTTCACTGCTTATTAAAGCTGGGTTTCTTGGGTCATTGCAAATGAGAAGGTCTTGTGAAAGCGCTCTGGGCATTGTTTACTATTTGATTCTGAAGGAGGTACACCTGAAGAGACAAATGGGCTTAGGCAAAGCACTTACTCAGCAGGACTGGAGGACTGCTTTCTACAAAGAGAAGCCCGTATTTGCATTCCCAAACAGAACCCTCTGGGATATTAGATCAGGAAGATGAGAAGATCACACCTGGCCTGGAAGGGCTTGACAATAGTCATATTCCAGGTCACCATGATTGAGGCTTAAATATAGCCTGGTCTACAAGCCTTTCATGATTGAACTCTAAGGGCCATTCCTCTCTACTCACCCTACAATTTGGTCAGTCATATTCATGGGGGTATACATTCATAAATCCATGCTTTTTTTTTAAGTGCCATTCCTGCTACCTAGAATACTCTCTACTTAACAAACTCCTGCTCTTCAGACACAATGTAATTGTTATTTCTTACACTCCCATTCCCAAAGAAAGCCAAATTAATCATTTCCTGTTTGTATTACATACTACTCTGTGGTGTCCTCTATTATATAGAACATAATCAGTAATAGCAATTATGTACTTGTCTTACCCACTACATTTCTAAGCTCCTCAAATCAAAACATACCGACCTCATCATGGTACTGGTGATACTTAAGTATCTATCACATAACAAGTGTCCAGGAAACACTCAAGTGATCGAATAAATAAATAAGGAAAGAAGTCAAAGAATACTTGAACGGATGTTGGGGCATCTGTGTGTGCTGTGTGTGGGTATCCATAGTCCTATGTGGGCATTGAAAGACACGTATCTAAATGTTAACATTTAGGAAGATTTCTCATATCAACTATGAAAAGGCTTTTGTGATTGAAATATCTTACAAATCTCTTTAAACTTCTCCTTTTCATTTTTTATTTTGAATGTAGTAATAAACCAGTGGCATATCACTTGTATATTAAAATGCTTGTAGATATTTTGCCTTAGTTAGGTTTTAGCTAGGATTTTCTAAAAGGCATCTGATTTGCACTTCTTAGGATTTAATGTGAAAAAATATAAATAAATGAGATAAAAAAAGATTTAATGTGGTTTCAAATGCCTTACTGTGAATCTATGAGAACAGTATTTGATAAATGCTGCAAGTGCTTAACTTAAAGCTTAGACTTCTGTAGACCAATTTCTAAACTTCGTTTCTAAGAACATTTGAAAGTCCAAAGAATAACCTTTTCAAAATTATATAGTTACATCAGGTATCAAGCAGAAAATATTCAATCCTGTCTTCTTTTTCAATAAACCAAAATCCTATAAATGTTACTAAGCAAATAACAACAGGTTCTAAAGATGGCTGGTTCTACCAAGTGTCTTCTCTACATGAGTAAATTCTTTCTTGCTTCCAGAAATCTATTATAATTCAAAGGTGATTTGAATATATTCTTGCTGTCAAGACATGTTTTTAAGTACTGCTTATTTTTTCTCTAAATTCATAAAAGATACAAAAATGCTCACTATAGAGAATTTGGGAAGCAAATAAATTATTTCCTTTAGAAGAGTAGGAGTGAAAAGAAATTATAATTACACTGGATCTGAAGAGCAGGAGTTCTTTAGAAGAAAATAAAAACCATCCCAAATTCAGCAGCCCAAAATAATTATTGCTAATATTTTATTATAATAATGTTTCATTAGAAAAATAACATAGAGAGGCACCTGGGTGATTTAGTTGATTAAGCACCCAACACTTGATTTCTGCTCAGGTCATGATCTCAGGGTTGTGAGATACAGCCCTGTGTCAGGCTCTGTGCTTAGCCAGGAGTCTGCCTGAGATTCTCTCTTTCCCTCCCCCTCCATACCTCCTCCTGCACTCACTCTCTCACTCTCTCAAAAAGAAATAAATAAATCTTCAAAAAAAGAAAAAGAAAAATAATATAGAAAACTCAGAAATACAAAATGAAAAGAATTAAATGAAAATCACAATGCCTTCTAGATTAGATTTTCCTAAGTATATGTGTTATTTTAACATATATTGGCCATAGTACATATTTTTAAATAGAATTAAGTTACTCCAGGTTTTTTCGAGGTTATAGCTAATACTACAATGGATTTTGTGCATAAATATTTGAGTTTTTAACTTTTTTAGAACAGATTTATAGAAGGGAAATAAATAGACCAAGGAGTACCTAGTTGTTAAAACTCTTAATACATGTTGCAAAGATACTCTCCATAAAGTTGCCACTATGGAACTTCCTATCTGCAATAGATAAGAGCATCTATTTCCCATCTTCTCAATAATACTCAGTATTATTATTATTTTTGTCTCTATTATGACAGGCCTACGTTGTTTCTCAGTAATTTTGTACACTTTTAAGTTAGGGATTTTTCACATGTTAACTGGTCATTTGTATTCCATTTACTGTGAATTAAACCCCTTGAGGACAGGGGTGTTTTCCTGCCACACTGTAATGACTCAATAACTGGTGTAATGACTCAATAACTGGTGTAAAAACAATCATATTTTCACATACTCTGACCATTTGTTACATTGGTTTTTAACGTTTTTCTTTTTGATTTCTAAAAGCCGTCTATATACTAAATGTTTATTGCAATTATTTTCCCCCAATTTCCCATTTTCTTTTTAATCTTGTTTTTAGTGTTCTTTGCTGAACAGTTTTTCATTTTTATATAATCATTCATTAGCCTTTTTACTTTGAATTTCTATTGTTTTTACAACTTTATGAACTCAATTCTGAGATGACTTTTAGTGTAAACATAACTCACAGTTATTGTTAGGTAGGAGAGGTATTTATTACTTCTGTTAAGGTATTTAATTTGCAGAAAGAGATTCAGTGCCTCATAATAATAACTTCAGGAGTAACTGGTGTGTTCTGGCAATCCCTAAGAAGTGAAAAGGTGAGACTTTAAGAAAATACATTTCTCCATACAAGTATTCTTAATCTGGGGTGAGTCTTCCAAGCCTATAAAATTCAGTGCATACTTTTCTGGATAGAGTCTTGAAGAGACCTGTGATTTAAAATGGTTAAGAATCATGAGAAGTTCTTCAAAGAGTTTTCACATGTGACACTGGATTACCCAATCTTTAAACCTCAACAACTTTTCTTCAAATCAGAGTTTGACATCTGACAAAGAAGAATAGTCTGGAGAATGGCAATTGATGTTTTTAAGTTGAAGAATAAATTTAGCACAAGCTTTACTGAAGATGCTGTCATGCTGAACCCAAACTTAACCACTGGGTGCCAGCCTTACATGGGTACCAGCCCATGTGTATGCCACTGAAAATTCAATAGATCCTAAGGCCTAGTATGTCAGTCCTTTGACATAATTTAAACTCATAAAATCTCCCAATTGGGTAAGACCGTATAAGTCTACGAGCCTTACAATCTTACATCACCATATTGTCCAAAATACCTCCAACAGCAGTCACCATATCTATGATTAAAGATTTCTAGGGATGGAAAGCTTCTTGCTTTTTAAGACAGTTCATTGCAGAATTTCTCCCTCCAGTCCTTATTTCATGAAGATCTAAGTTTTCCATTTATCTTCCTGAAACAATGGAGCCCAGGTAATCAGGCACACCTGCAGGAAATCTGCTGAAACAACTTTTCAGCCTTCTTAAATGGATGAGCTGAGACATAATCAAAACAGCATGTCACTACTCTGTACAGATTTCTTGCTGAAACAGTGTGAGATTTTGAATACAAAGTACACTTTAAAAATGAAGGCAGAATGTAAGTTATAAAAAGCATAAAGTATACACTATACTGGGGTTCAGACCTTCTAATTTGGGGGAACTGGCATGGTAGTTACTGTGTAAACAATCATTAAAGTATAAGGTCAGGCTATTGCCACAAAACTGGCCAATCATTTTGACAAAGCTAAACAAATGAGCAGAGATATTGTCGATTTTTACTTGGAGAAATGTCTCAATGCCAATGTGAGCAAATATCTCTGGGGATTATCCAACCTACCATCTAGATTCCTGTAACAATGGAAGGGGGGGTGTAGAACTGTGTGGTTGTCTTCTAGGAAAAAAAATGTACATATGATGCAAAAGAAATGTGAAATAACTTCAGTATCTTTAAATACTTATTTTTTAAAAATAACAATTTTATTATTAAAAAATAGACTAGGTATGGGAATTAGCCTGTTAATTTCTTTATCACTCATCACAATAAAGAAGGTTCAATCAGAAACCCATGGGGAAGATAGTGCTCAATTAGGATGAACTAAAAAATAACATGTTATAGACTCTCATCACAACCTCTAGATCCCTAAAGGAAAGAATTCTGCTCTAGTTAAACACTTTTTTGAATCTTGTGCTATACTTTAATTTGTTATTATAAAGGGTTTTGACATACAGCTTTTTTAATGCTTATCTGTTTTTATAACATAAAATATTACTAATACTGTTTTTCAAGGTGCATGTCAAACCAGAGAGCCATGAGACCAGGTTAGTGGCTCTCGACTATCTGTTTTTCCTCTTCCCCCCCACCCTTAATTAATAGAACATAAGTTGTGTATATGTGTGTTTGTGTCCACATACATGCACTAGTATGTGATACAAAATATATTTCTTATTCTAGGTCAAGATCAAATATATTTGAAAGACATTCTTTCATAGATTAGAGAACAGAGTTCAATAAATGATAGATTCCCCTTTAAGAAAAGATTATGTCCCTATCACTAAAATCTAGACATGACAGTATTTTTCTTAAAAGTTTTTCCTACCATGTGCTATCAAAGAAATGTTTTCAAATTACTTCATTCATCTTCACAACTCTCCTATGTGGAAAAAATTGGACTTAATTAAATGGTGCTGTCAACTTCATCTTAAGGGAATGGATTTCTATAGATAGTAGCTGCCAATTTTTATTTGTCAAACCAAAGATTTTTTAAGAACACAGAATAAGACTTCTGAGTTGTGACTAAGAATGAAATGTCAATGGTAATTTATTTCTGATGACAACAATTTAGATCAAGTCAAAGCACAGACTCAGGAAGTAAAAATACATCTATACAGCATGCCTTCTTTCTTTTCTTAACAGCCAAGTCCCAGTTATCTAGAAATGGACTATCTACAGTGTGAATTACTCATGTAAAACTCTCAGATAAAACCAGGGCATGCACATATATTCCCCATTGCCATGTTCCTCTTGGTTCTTTGGCTTAGACACAAGGTGCCAAATGCTTGCCTAAAGCGCAGCTGGGAATCCAAGCTCCTAGATCATCATCCCAGACTTGCCTGATTGAGTCTCTGATATTAGCCAACTGCACTTCCCACTCTATCTCTGCCTGTCCATTCCTAGTAAAGAGGTTTCTGCCAAACTCTATACTCCCCTTCCTGATCATCTTCTTTGTTTATATCACACCATTTCTCAACAATAAATCCCAATGCATCACGGCCATGCATTTGATATGGAGTCCCAGGGTAAATTACAAACTTCACAGACTAACTGTGAGATGCATCAACTACAGTAAACTCCATTTTTGTGTACTGGTCCAAATGTAGTTGAAATTTTTCCTCGTATCACTCAGACATTCTGACAATTCCTAAGAGACTTAGTGGGGGGAAGAAAGTATTGTGATCATTTGACTATAAGGTGGTATGCTTAGGAAACATAATTAAACACACCCAGCATTTTTCTATTTTTTCCTTCAATTGCAATAGACCTTCAAGGTTACATCCAACCCTACTAATTGTACAAAAGGAAGAGCTCTTAATTGGAAGTCATGAGAATATGCTACTTCCTATAGTGGTAGATTTTAAGTCCTGTTCTTCCACCACCAAAATGATGCAGAACAGATCTAGGTGTTCATAGTTGGCACTGTCATCACTCGACTGTAGAAAAGTAGAGCCAAGCAAAAGTAGGGAGAAGACAGAGACATTACAAGGGACAAATACTGGGAAAAGACTGGACTTAGAAGAGTTGATAAGAAGTGATTGATTAAATGAAGAATATAAAGAAAATTATAAATGTCAATGACCTGCATTTCAAGTCAGTCCTTATATCTTGGTTATGTCTTTGGAAAAATATTAAGCTCTAGTGGTTATCTAATAATCTAGCAAATTATTTCCAAATCAGTACTCAGTACTTCACTGGTTGTAATAAAAATACATTTCAAATAACAGAATAATGTGCTGAAATAGCCATTTTTATTTAATTAATCACTCAGTTCTGTCAAACATCTGCTCAATTTAGTGAAGAGGAAAATAGACAAGTGATTATTTGGTTTAAGTAATTAACCAAACCAGTTTAAATGGTTGATTCCTTCATTCTATATAGATCCATTTCCCAGCCATACCTCCCCACCACCAAAAAATAAGAAAACAAGGATTCAGTTTCATAACATTTGTTTCTATGTCAATGTATTAGGTTCAGTTCTACCACAGTGAGAATGGAGATGTGTGGCATCTGCCCATTTTTCAGCACCAATAAATAGAGAAAGAATAGTCCAAAAAGGAAGGATTTCCAGAAGAAAAAAGTGCTGCAAGCACAAAGGTCCAGCAGACAGAATTGCCCAGTCAGGTTTGTGGATTTCAAGGATGTGATGGTTTCCAAGGATGTGTCAGAAGTTCCTTCTTTCCTGAACAGCTCCAGCAAATTAATAACAAGGACTAATTCATAAATCAATAAGGTATGCTTTGAATTATAAAGAGAAACTCCAAGAAAAGTTTGGACTTTCCGCATGTGAGGGGGCTTGCATTTTGTAACTAAAGGAAATATAACTCCCCCATGCTGGTGAAATAGAGCATCTTGATTGTAGTATAATTTTTTTCTTTTTTCTTTTTTTTTTTAGTTTTTTAATTTATTTATTTATGATAGTCACACAGAGAGAGATAGAGAGGCAGAGACATAGGCAGAGGGAGAGGGAGAAGCAGGCTCCATGCACCGGGAGCCTGACGTGGGATTCGATCCCAGGTCTCCAGGATCGCGCCCTGGGCCAAAGGCAGGCGCTAAACTGCTGCACCACCCAGGGATCCCTTGATTGTAGTATCAAAGTAAATTAATTTCTCAAATTCTTGAGGTAGTCTACAATGTCCTCGATGCAACAATTTTCTGTAAAAATTTATTATGTCTCAGTCATCATTGAATCTACCTCCTTCATTACTTCTCTTTATAAGAAATACAGAGCCATCGTTCCCCAGTCCATCTTCAGAGTATTCTTCTAGCCCTCATGGCACACAGGTCTCATTTATAGATCTTTAACTGCTCAATGAAAACGTCTCATCTCTTCTTACCTCCTAATATAGTAAGAAGTTCTGGAAGCTCCAGTGGCAGTGGCAGTACCAGGGATGGCAGCTAATGTTGTGGGTAATACACTCTTTTCTGATTTGCTCCTCCATCCTTCCAACAAGTTATTAACCAACTCCTTGCATTGATTTCCTCTCTGCTTGAGATACCTAGTGCTTTCTCTTTTCCTGACTGATTCCTAACTAATACAGACCATATTTACCTTCATTGCCCATATTTCTCCACTTATTCCTTATATTTTATTAATTTACAAATAAATACTAAAATTATATGCTGTAAATGTTATATATTTGTAAATACTTTACTTTTTACAAGTAAAAAAAACTTGAACCAAATAAATTATTCCTTAGTTTTAGAACTCTCAGATAGCTACCACACTGCCCATTTATACACAAGAAGATTTAACTGATTGGCCTGAAAATTGACTAGAGTCTGTTTTGATCTTCTGATGATAGAATAGCCACTTAACAAAATAAGACCTTTATTTTTACCAGTCCAATATCATCTAAAGAACCTAAAAAGAGACCAGCTGGCAGAGGAGGTAAGAGTGTTTGAAGATTAACTCTTCTGAATCAATTTAGTACAAAGTGTGGCAAAAACAGACCATGTAAGTGAACATTAAATGAAATATGGTATTAAATTATCTCTGAGACACATGTGGGCCCTGAAACTATTGAAACCAAGTCTAAATGTGTTTAGAGTTGAGCATGAAATATTCAGTTTGGTAAATATAATGCCAAAAAAGATTATTTTAAGTTTGACAAAATGTCAATACCTTTTCCAAAGGCATCTTTTTACCTACCTTGATGTAAACTAACTAGCAACTAATAGTATTATTGCCTGAGCAACCAGAGATTTTTCTAAGAGTCTTGAGAACCAACTAATGCCTTTTTTGAACTGTCAGATATAGTTGAAAGCAATCAGTTAAGCATGGTAACAGAACCATGGTCTCATTCTCTTTAAGTGCCAGTTAGTTCTCGGTTTCATGCCACTGGGTGCTCTCAAACCCCAAACAACTACCCTTCAAATACATTCTACTGGTCCCAAGAAGATGAAAGAATCAAAGTTACGGCATTTTAGAACTTCATTAGACCTCAGAAACCTTTTCAAGATATTACAAGATTTATACCAAGTTTTATCCAAAGATTTATCCACAATGATGAGTTGAGCAATCAGAATGAGAACTTGAGTTCCTACACAGGTCATTTTGCCTCAAGTGTATGGATGAAAATCTTGGGACTCTGTCACCAGATGCAAGAAACTCAGAGCACAATCTGCTTAAAGTCAGTGAATCACAGATTCATTCACCTTTCCTAGGTCTTCAGAATCCATTCCAATCCAACAACAAATTCTGAGTTGTGGTTAAAAATCAATCTGTAAGAAACTATACTGTACTTGTGAATTTTTTTCTTTTGTTTTTTTTTTTTGAAAATTTTATTCATTTATTAATAAGAGAGAGAGAGAGAGAGAGAGAGAGAGAGAGGCAGAGACATAGGCAAAGGCAGAAGCAAGCTCCCAGTGGGGAGCCTGATGTGGAACTTGATCCCAGGACCCCATGATCATGCCTGAGCCAAAGGCAGGTGCTCAACCACTAAGCCACCCAGGTGCCCTGTGAATTCTTTTTCAATGGGAATAAATGCCTTCAACTGTCCACCTATTTTTAAGAAAATTTTCAGAGCTTTCATCTAGGTTGAGTTATCAAAGCTAAACCATAGTAATGCAGCTAACTCTACAGTAAATCAATAAATTCTAAAGTTGCTATACCAATATAGCCTATGACCTTAAATGAACACAAGTTTATATACAATGTTCTTGTCAATATACTTTCTTACAATAAACACTCTATTATGCTACCAGTTTATTGTACTGCTTAAAATTTTTGACTATGCTAAAGGTAAAGTATGCAAGGCTTATAATTTTATGTTTCTACAACCTCTCCATTTTCACCCTCCTAGATCATCATTACCACAAGATGTGGACATAGGAAGGAAGCTGTAAAAATAAACTCCTTCAGGCATCTCTCCATTCACCTGCTCCAGAAAAAATCCATTCTCTTACTGAAGTCAGATTAATCCTCAAAAACTGTATCACAGCTCCCATTCACTCCTCTGGCCCTTTCACTTCCCCAAATCCTGTGTTTCTCTCCAGGATGAATCAATGAAGTCTGTCCTTACTCCTCAATGATAACTCCTTCTATTGACTTTTCCTGTCATGTATTATCTTTACTGCATGCATGCATGGCTTTTGTATGCCATTTTGAGTTGTTATTCATCATTTTTCACATTCATATTCCTAAGTTCTTATTTTATACTTTGATATCTTGCATAGTGACGTGCTCATAGTAGGCAATTAATAAATTATTTGCTAATACTGGCAGTCAGCTAGTGAAAGATAGGAGCTTTGGGGTCAGACTGACTGTTGCAAACCCTAGCTCTACCCTTCTGAGTCACAGTTCTCCTTAACATGAAGGTAATGAGACCTACCCTGATGGTTGTTGTAAAAAAAAAAAAAGAAAAGAAAAAAGAAAATAGAGAAATATCAAATATCAAGCTACGAGAATAGTAGCTGACGTATATTTAGTGCTCAATAGCATAGCTTTGGTAATGAACAAAAGCCTGTGTAGCATTATTAATAACCACATTGTTATAAACAGCATTATCAATTAGTCATTATTAATAACAAACTGGAGTTTCAATCTCTTTCATTCTATTCCCACTATTCAATACTCATTTTGTTATCAAAACAAAATGTTGAACTTTTCACGCTTGATCAGCTATGCACTTTATCTATGGAATCTAGAAAGGAAGTATTTTTAGTATTTTTATTTACCATACCATGTTTGTTTAATTTTCCCTTCCATTCATCATAGGCTTACTTTATTTTTCTGCAGCAAAGTAACAGGTGATTATAGCTTGACAACTGTCCTATCTTTGATATGCCAAGTTGTAGTAGGGGCATTTTTAAGCTTGGTCTTAACACCTATATGACATTTCAGTAAAGCACAAAGAAAACCATCGATTTTTCATGATGTAATTTTACTTTGCCTTCAAAAGTTAGCAGATTAAGTGATCTATTGCCAATGACTTTATAAATGAAAAGTAAAAATGATACAACTTCTGGAATCTTTTTATCCAAAAAAAAAAAAAAAAAAGGCAAATAGACCTTAAAACAACTAAGGCACTCAAAAAACAAGTTGGTCTATCAGCATAAGCCTCCATTTCCATGTTCCAAGCATTTCCTGTAGGGACAAAACACATTTAAAGGCAGTTCTACTCACAGTGTTCTAAACATCTCAAACCAGTCTCTTTGACTGTGGAAATATTAGCAAACCCACAGGCTCACATGCATAATCTCACCATAGCCCTATCAGTCTCCTTGACTGCATTCAAGGCATCCACAGCATCCACATCTGTCCACTCAGGATACTCTCCCTGACCTCACTTTTATTTCATAATACTCATCCCAAATCGGCCCATCATTCGGCCTCTACTCTTCCCCAGCTGATAGCTCTGTATTGGTTACAGAGCACCAGGCCATGCATTGTATTTCAAAGCATCCCAAGATTTCCCAATCAAAAGTAGATAATAGTAGACAGATAGATGATAGGTAGGTAGGTAGGTAGGTAGATATAGATAGATAGATAGATTAGATAGATAGATAGATAGATAGATAGATAGATAGATAGATAGATAGATAATTCCCAGAACCTTCTTCTGAAGATTCTGGCTTAGAAGTTCTGGGGCTAGCCCTAGGATTCTTGCTTTTAACTGGACCTCGGGTAATACAATCATATGCCTGATTTGATAGCATCATCTTAGTTCAGAAATTCCAAACTCACACACTATGGGCTATAGCTCACAAGGTGCTTCTCAAAAGTTTTACCTGAATGTCTTTAAGTGAAACACACACTCACCAATTCCCTCAGAGCCCGCCCTTGCTAGTATTATTCCTTTGAGCCTCACCCCTTTAAGTCACTTGTCTATCATCTAAAGGCATCTGAGTTTGTGAATTCTGCTTTAGTTACTAGCTATATTCATTCTCTTTCACATAAAACTTTAAATCATTAAGAAAAAGTAGAATGTAATCATCAGGGAAATGCAAATTGAAGCCACATGAGATATTACCTCACACCAGTTAGAATGGCTATCCTCAGAAAGACAAGAAATAACTGTTGGTGAGGATGTGGAAAAAAGGGAACCTTCGTGCACTGTTGGTGGGAGTGTAAACTGGTGCAGCCACTATGGAAAACTGCATGAATGTTCCTCAAAAACATTCAAAATAGAAATACCACACAATCCAATAATTCCACTAACGTTTAGCCAAAAAGACAAAAAACCTCATTTAAAATGATATATGCACCCCTATATTTACTGCATTATTTACAATAATGAAGATGTGGAAGCAATCCAAGTGTCCATCAACAGATGAATGGATAAAAAAAAAAAACAGATGAATGGATAAAGAAGAAGTAAGATACACATGCGCACGCACGCACACACACACTGGAATATTACTCAGCCATATAAAAGGAATGAGATCTTGTCATTTGCAATAATATGCATGGGCCTGAGCATATTATACTAAGTGAAATAAGTCAGAGAATGACAGATACCATATGATTTTACTTATATATGGAATCTAAAACACAAAACCAATAAATGGAAACAGACCCATAAATGCAGAGAACAAACTGGTGGTTGCTGGGGGGGAGGGAGGAGGGCAAAATGGGTAAAATGGAGTGGGAGTTATAGGTTTCCAGTTATAGGATAAATAAGTCCCAGGAATGAAAGGTACAGGATAGGAATACATCAATGTTATTGTAATAGTGTTGTGTGGTGACAGATGGTAGCTACACTTGTGGTGAGCATAGCATAATGTATACAGTTGTCCAATCACTATATTGTACACTTGAAAATAATATGACATTGTGTGTCAATTATACTTCAATTTAAAAAACAGATTTTAAAAACCACTAAAAAGATTTTTTTACATGATTTTAAGGCCCATTTTTAGGTATTATTAACAGAAAGGCTATTATTCTGATCTTTCTCATGTTATTTAAAAGTATAAACTGAAAGTTACCCATTCAAGTTTCAAGTGCATTTTGTACATATGGCTATAATAAATCTGTAATCATATGCTCTTAGTATGGTAGCAGTAGGGTTTAACTCTGTTTTATATTTTACGCTATTAAAAATTAGGGATAAAAAAGATAAATAATAAAAAAGTAGAATAGATAAAACAGTAGAATATATAAAAGTAGATAAAAATAGATAAAAAAGTAGATAAAAATAGATAAAAGTAGAATAGATAAAAAAGTAGAATAGATAAAACAGAATTTTCTCTTTTTTGAAATACATTTAGCATTCAAGGAGGGTTGTGGGGGTTTCTTTATTTTGCTTTGTTTTGATTTACTATGTATTGTTTTTAAAGAATGGCCCTCTCTAATGTATTCACTGACGTTCTCTTAAACACCAAAAGCAAGCTGACAGGCACAGGATTCTGATTTCACCTTGACTCAGGGTTAAAGAAGCTGAGTTTATCTCTGCAATATTAAATCCTTCTGGCTTGAACTATCAGACATTGTTCTCTGAAGCAAAGAAGATGACGTAGCAGGTATGCTGAAGCAGTTAATATCCTGCTGAGACAAAGTCCCCTCTGCACTCATTTGGAGTATTTACTCTGAGAAAAAGTGGCATCCACTATTCTCTATGCTAGTAGAGAGACTGGGTAATCCCCTTACCCTGCATAAAGCTCAGAGGATTGACCCCACTGTTATACATAGCCATTTCTCCAACAAGAGAGAGGATCAGGCTTGTTTGCTTTTTTGTGTTTTTTACCCACCTTAACAATACTATTTTATAGGGTTCAGAAAATAACAGAAAAGGAAGAAGAAGCAAGGAAAGGGAGGAGGAGAAGGGGAAATGTGCTTCAGGGGGAATATATCAGAATTGGAATATATATTCCCTTTCAGCCTAAGAGAATTTAGTTAATTAGGGAAAATTTGCCAGCTGAGAGTAAATGGCTTCTAATGAGAGTCACAATTTCTCCTTTCCCAGAACTCTCCAAGAGAAATGCCAAGATTCCTGGGTTCTGGATGTTTCAGACTTTGCTCTACCTAAAGTAGCAGAAGAATGGAAAAAAATGTGTCCTGAGTACTTTCAGCAAACATGTCTTGAGTGCTTATCATGTGGCAAGGATAAGTCTAAACACTAGAATCTAAAGATAACTCACTGCCCTCAAAGTCAAACCAGACCAGTAAAAATTAACCAATCACTGCTACATATTAGAAATGGATGCAAGGGGGGATCCCTGGGTGGCTCAGCGGTTTAGCGCCTGCCTTTGGCCCAGGGTGTGATCCTGGAGTCCGGGGATCGAGTCCCACGTCAGGCTCCCAGCATGGAGCCTGCTTCTCCCTCCTCCTGTGTCTCTGCCTCTCTCTCTCTCTCTCTCTCTCTGTCTATCATAAATAAATAAATAAATAAATCTAAAAAATAAAAATAAAAAAAAGAAATGGACGCAAGGTGATTTGGGGCACAGAAGATAAATTCTGACTCTACCTAAGGGTAAGAGAAGGAAAGGTCTCAGCAGAAACAAAACAAGTGGGAACACTTGGATTAGTCTTGACAGCTGAGAAAAGCTCACCAGGTCCATAAAATAGGGCAACATGCCAGGCAGAGGGCATTTCATGCACATGGAAGTTTTGGAAAATATTTTGTATTGGATTTCCAGGAATATGGACTAGGAGGGGCCTATGGGTTAGAGGTTTAGAAGAGAACTCAGGTGCTGTACCAATAAGCAGATGTTGGGATGCTGAATGACTCAAGGCCCACAGGCTAGGCTATCACCCTCAACACAGGACAGCCTTCCCCGCAGACACATCTAGTTGGCAAGAGATATGTACATTTAGGCATCAGAAGTTGTCTAAGACCTAAAAGTTATCATGAGGGTCAGTAATAGCCACAAAGATCACCAGAAATATGATATCTAGAGCAAAGCGGTTCCATCTGAAACCAAAAATGGTAACCTGAGTATTGGAAATGAAAGCTAACTTCCAGATAAATGTGGTTAATTCAGCATGCATTTTTATAGTCTCTCCCTTCGGCATTTATACCAAAAAGTCAGTAAAAAGGGGGAAAGTGTAATCCACAAAGGCAAGAGAACCAAAGAGAATACAAAAGTGAGCAGTATCCCCAAAAGGAAAATGGAAAGTAAACAGAAAAGTAGTAACAGACAGAAGAGAAGTTGAAATCTAAGTGCTTTCTCTGACTTATTTCACTTAGCATTATACCCTCTAGATCCATCCATGTTGTTGCAAATGGCAAGATTTCATTCTTTTTATGGCTGAGTAATATACCACTGTGTGGAATCTTCTTTATCCATTCATCTATCCAGGGACACTTGGGTGGTTTCCACATTTTGGCTATTGTAAATAATTCTGCAATAAACACAGGGGTGTATATATCTTTCTGAATTAGTATTTTTGCATTCTTAGGGTAAATAGTCAGCAGTAGAATTACTGAGTCATACAATAATATTATTTTTAATTTCTTGAGGGACCTCCATACTGTTTGCCTCAGTTGCTGCACTAGTTTGAATCCTACCAATATTGCACAAAGGGTTCTTTTTTCATCACATCCTCACTAACATTAGCCATTCTAAGAGGTATAAAGTGGTATCTCATTGTGGTTTTGATTTGCATTTCCCTGATAATGAATGATGTTGAGCATCTTTTTATGTGTCTATTAACCATCTGTATGTCTTCTTTTAAATTTAAATTTGAGTAGCCAACATATAGTACATTAGTTTCAGATGTAGCTTTCAATAATTCATTAGTTGCATATAACACCCAGTGCTCATCCCATCACATATGTCTTCTTTGGAAAAATATCTGTTCATATCTTCTGCCCATTTTAAATTGGATTATTTGGTTTTCTTGATAAAAAGAAAAGGAGCTCTGTTCAGCTCTGTAAGCTCCTTATATGTTTTGGATACTAATCCTTTGTCAGATATGCCACTTGCAAGTATCTTTTCCCATTCCATAGGTTATCTTTTTGTTTTGTTTATAGTTTCTTTGCTGTGAAGAGATTTTTATTTTGATGTAGTCCCAACAGTTTATTTTTGCTTTTGTTTCCCTTCCCTCAGGACATATGCCTAGAAAATGGTGCTACAGCTAATGTCAGAGAAATTACTGACTGTGCTCTTTTCTGAGATTAGTATGGTTTCATGTCCTTAAGCTATTTTGAGTTTATTTTTGTGCTTGGCATGAGGAAGTGGTCTGATTCCATTCTTTTGCATGTAGCTATCCAGTTTTCCCAATACCATTTGTTGAAGAGAATTTCTTTTTCCCATTGCATATTCTTGCCTCTTTTGTCAAAGATTAAATGACCATATATGTAATTACAGGCTATTTTCTCTTCCATTGATCTATGTGTCTATTATTTGTGCCTCTACCAGACTGTTTTGATTACTACACCGCTGTAGTATGTCTTGAAATCTGGAATTGCGATACCTCCAGGGTTGTTCTTTTTCCAAGATTGCTTTGGCTATTCAGGGCCTTTTGGGGTTCCATACAAATTTTAGGATTATCTGTGAAAAATGCTGCTGGTATTTTGATAGGAATTGCATTAAATCTGTAGATTGCTTTGGGTAGTATGGTAGTATGGTAACCAGTATTTTAACAATATTGGTTCTCCCAATTCTCCCAATCCATGAGCATGAAATATCTTTCCATTTGTTTTTGGTGTCTTCAATTTCTTTCATCAGTGTTTTACTGTACAGATTTTTCACCTCATTGGAAAGTTTATTCCTAGGCATTTTATTAATTGTGGTTGTAAATGGAATTGTTACCTTACTTTCTCTTTCTAACTACTTCATCATTAATAAACAGAAATGAAATGGATTTTTGTAGATTGATTATGTATCCTGAGACCTTACTGAATTCATTTATCAGTTCTAATAGTTTTTTTGGTGGACTCTTTAGGGTTTTCTAAATACAGTATTATGTCATTTGTAAATAGTGAAAGTTTTACTTCTTTCAATTTAGAGGCCTTTTCTTTTTGTTGTCTGATTGCTGCAGCAAGGACTATGTTGAATAAAAGTTGAAAACGGGTATCCTTGCCTTGTTCCTGATTTTAGAGGAAAAGCTCCCATATTTTCACCCCCGAGTATGATGTTTGCTGTGTCCTTACCTGGTCTTGGTACCAGGGTAATGTTGGTCTCATAGAATGAATCTGGAAGCTTTCCTTCCCTCTTCTATTTTTTGGAATAGTTTGAAAAGAATGGATACTAACTCTTCTTTAATGTTTTGTAGAATTCACCTGTGAGGCCATCTGGTCCTGGACATTTGTTTGTTCAGAGTTTTTCAATTACTGATTCATTTCACAGCTGGTAATCAGTCTGTTCAGATTTTCAATTTCTTCTTGATTAAGTTTTGGGAGGTTTTATATTTTTGGAAATTTATTCCTTTCTTCTAGTTTGTCCAATTTGTTAGCATACAATTTTTTATAATATTCTCTTAGGATCCTTTGTGTTTCCATAGTGCTGGTTGTTACTTCTCCTCTTTTGTTTCTCTGGGTCCTTCCTTGCTTGTTCTTTTTTCTTTTTTTTTTCCCCCCCTTTTTTTTTGAATGAGTCTGCCTAGCAGTTTATCAATTTCATTGATCTTTTCAAAGAACCAGCTCCTGGTTTCACTGATCTCTTCTACTGTTCTTTGTTTCTATTTATTTATTCTATTGGCTTGGGGTTTAATTTTTCTTTTTCTTACTGCTTTAGGTATAAAGTTAGGTTGTTTGATATTTTTCTTGCTATAAAATTCCCTCATAAAACAGCTTTTCCTGTATCCCAAAGATTTTGGACCAATCAATTTTTATTGTCTCTATGTATTTTTTGATTGCCTCTTTGATTTCTTGGTTGACCCATTTATTTAGTAGTATGTTATTTAACCTCCAAATACTTGTTTCTTTCTAGATATTTTCTTGCAATTGAATTCTAGTTTCATACAGTTGTGATCAGAAAAAAATGCATGACATGATTTCAGTATTTCTGAATTTGTGAGAGAGACTCGATTCATAGGCCCAACATGTGATCTCTTCTGGAGAATATTTCATGTGCACTTGAAAATACTGTGTATTCCATTGTTTTGTAATGGAACAGTATCTGTTAAATCCATCTGGCTCAATATGTCATTCAGAGCCACTGTTTCCTTGTTGATTTTCTTTCTAGATGATCTATCCATTGATATTAAATGGCTGTTAAAGTTCCCTATTGTTTATTACTAGCAATATTTTCCATTATGTCTGTTAAAGTTAGTTGCTTTATGTATTTGGATGCTTCCGTGTTGGGTGTATCAATATTTACAACTGTTATATCTTCTTATTGGATTGTTCCCTTTATGATTATGTAGTGTCCTTCTTTGTCTCTTGTTAAAGTCTTTGTTTTAAAATCTATTTTGTCTGATATGCAGTCAAATGCTCTGCTATAAGTATCACTATCCCAGCTTACTTTTCACTCCATTTGCCTGATAAATGTTTTTCCATCCCTTCACTTTCAATCTGCATGTGTCTTTAGGTCTGAACTGACTCTTTTATAGGCATATAGATAGTAATAACTCAATTTTTTAAATGGACTAAGAAGATGAATAGATATTTCTCCAAAGAAGAATACAAATGACTAACAGATACAAGAAAAGATGCTCCATATCACAAACAGAAAAATGCAAATCAACATCTCAGACCCCTTCCCTAACTTAACTAGAGGAGCTTAACTGTTATGTTTTTACTTTCTATTCCACATAAGATTTCATTTGAATAAAGGGTTTGATTGCTGTTAGAAGGGCACTGATTTTGAAATCCCCTATCCTCCAGTTTCTGGATGAGTGACCTTGAGCTATTCCCTTCACCTCTCTTTAACTGTCCAACCTGGAAGCAATAGCAATAAGAAATGTCAAACACCTAACACAGGGTCCAATCCATAGTAGGTGCTATAAATGTTGATTCCCCATTTTCCTTATCACCCTGGAAATTCTAAAGGCATTAGGTGGTCCTTGATGATAAGACACCGTAAGGCCAAAGGAAAAGGGTTTTGCTTTTCTTGCTAAAAGGGACAACAGTCATCTGGCACCCTCCTCACTTCTCTATGCCTCATACACAGAGGTGTAGTAGCATCTACTTGAAAATGTGAAGGAAAGGCAAGAAAAAAAAAAATCACAGAAATAGTGCCAATCTGGTATCTCTATTCTTCTGAATCAATGGCACTGGATGCTACTATCAACTAGAATGTCAGCAGGAAACAGGTGGCACACTCAAAAAGCAAAGAGAATTTAATAAAGGAACTTTTTAGAGTGCTGTGGGCAGGACTAGGAGAACCAAAAGGAATAATGAAACCCCAGGACCCAGCACAGTGAAAAGCCATCATGACCTGAAGCCTGAAAGAGAAAGAAATAAAGACAATGGGCCTGAATCAAAAGAGGAGGGAGAGGGGGTGCCCCACAGGAGCTGTGGTATTAGGTAAAAGACCCAAGCCTCAATTCAACTTAGCTCAGCAGGGAGGAAACCAGGAAAAGAAATATCCCAACTTTTCTGTCCTGCTTGCTTGGTGTTTCCAGCTGTTGCCACCCATCAGCCAAACTCAGCCTGATGTCCAAGGGTAAAAGAACACAGATGTGTTGAGAAGCCAGATCTGGTATATTAGTTAAGAATATGCAAATTATGACACGCGGAAAGAGTGGGCAAAAGCTATTTACAGAAGTTTGGCAGGTAGCTTCCTCAGGATCCAAATACACTTATACAAAGGAAGTAAAGTCACAGGATTCATTATTTGCAAGTTCCAGAAACAGGTGAAAGGCAGGTAGCAGAATAACAGGGGGACGCACAGTCCTCCATCCTAGCAGAGCAGGGTAGCAGGCACCTATTACTTACAATGAGATTGGGACAAAGGTCATTAAATTGGGAGAGAGGGGGACTCAATCCTAAGTGGTTATTTTAAAAGGTGTCCCAGGAGAAGTAAAGCAGGAACTTGGGGTTGGAACGCTAAGCTCAGGTCCTTATCTAAATATCCAAACTCTGATTGTGAGCAAGGTTGTCATACTATAAAATGCCTAGTCAGCAACTCAGTATAGCTGTTTTCTCATCACACTAGGTGACACAGTCCTCAGAGATCAGCCTCCCAGGGCACAAAGAAGGGCAGAGAAAGTACAAAATGGGCATAGCCAACTATCTCCAAACATTTTCTCATACAACACAAATAAAATATTCTTATTTCTTAAAACCAATGTTAGGTTTCAAAACAGACCCTAATTGAAAAATCCATCAATACAGTCCAAACCAAGGGCCTTTGCTTGGTAGAGGGTAGCCTAGATTGGGGTTAGTATGGAGTTCTGCTAGGATACAGTAGAAAGGAATGGAAAATGGAGAGGAAAAGTCTCAAAGACAAAAATCCTTATTGTTAATCAGAAAGGATGTTAGAGTTAGGGCAGACTTTAGCATGTTCTCACCAAGTTACTCACATTTAGGGTCCCCTGTTTTTTCTGCTGATTTTAAGGTGACAAGTAGATGCACTGAGAAGCTAAATCACATGAAACACATCAGGTGCATTTTAAAATAAAAATATTGAAGAGGGCACTCCAGAAACTGATCCCTATCCCTATGACCCCTGGACTCCAATATTACCTCATCTGGAAGGCCATAGAGTCTGAAGATTTCACAGAGGAGGAGAGTTTCTAGGTCAGCTGTGGTCCTGGACCAGGTCCCCTAGAAACAGCTCTAGGCCTCAAGTTAAAAGTGTCAATATTAACTTACAGAGTAACTTACAGAGTAGCTCAGTTGGAGAAAGCAGACCCAGAACTCCTGCAGGATGGTTAAAGGTAAGGATATGTCCAGAAAGTTTAAAATTAGGTTTCTAGGACATGGATGTCATGAAAATTGAACCATGTGAATAAGAACAGTTTCTTCACCTGTCACTAGCTAAATTGCTTGGGAGTATACATTGGGATTTAAAGGCCAAATTAAATAACACTCCTTTGTCAAGTTTGGAACTGACTGAGAAATGATAACTAAGAAATAGATATATAGAGATTAACATATCAATTTTACTTTTGGTACAGTTCATTGCAGAACAGGGCTTTAAATCAGTGGTTTTTTGTGGACATCCTGAATCAACTTCAAAAATATTCTTACCTGCCCCACCATACATTGAACTGAAAACCACAGACCACTTCTTTAAAAGTAAAGCCTGCCAGTAATCTTTCCACATTACTGGGAAAAACCCAAATATACCCTCTATGCAGGTCAGTAGTTTTGAGGGAGCTCAGGAAATTTAAAGGAAGTGATTTCCACATCTTCCCCTAGACTCACCAATCAGGTAAGTCACTCTGCCTCAGAAAGGAGTAGGTGAGGAAACTGTAGTGAAAGCTCCTTTTGGCAGTGAAGTTTAAGTGGCTACTCCTCTGTTGACTATTGTGTCAGGGAAGAATGTTGGTGGGGAAGGCACTGTCCCTCCAATATGGAAAAGTTCAAAGTCGGATCCTCACAACGAATAACAACAGGGTTTCATGGCCCGGATTTTGCTCTCAACATAATCAGCTGGATTTCATTTTACCAAGAGTTTGCACAAATAAATTGTTGGCCAACTGAAGACAGGGAAAGAATCTATTCTTATATTAGTCTGTATCATAAATTGGGTACTTTATATCATAAATTGGGTAATCGGCTTAGAGAAACCAGAAGTAGAGTCAAAGGGATGTATATTTATGATATGAAAGGCTTCCCAGACAACCACAGGCCACTGGAACAGCTGATATTTTATCAGTAGGTCCACAGGGGGAACATCTGAAAAGTGAATAGAGGAACCACAGAAACATCAAACATCCTCCATGTCTCCTGTCATCCTTGCCCCATCAGGACACAAACTAGATGTTAACTGATAGGTTTTTTTCTCAGAGGGTGCTCTTTGACTCCTCCTCACTTACTCACTGCTGTTATTAAGGGACAGTGGGCTTGTGTGAGTGGCTGATGAGGGTGACAGTCTTGACATGTGCCTGGAAAGATGCCTGTTCCTTCTGTGGGAGCGGGCTTTGTGCTAAGAGCCACAAATCTAGACAAAGCAAGGAAATTAATGTGAAAAAATGTTAACAAAGTCCTTATCAGAAGTGTTAAGAGCTTGGCTGATTTCTCTCTTTTTTTTTAAAGATTTTATTTATTTATTCAGGAGACACAGAGAGAGAGGCAGAGACACAGGCAGAGGGAGAAGCAGGCTCCCCACAGGGAGCCACATGTGGGGCTGGATCCCCGGACCCTGGGATCACAACCTGAGCCAGAGGCAGGCATTCAACCACTGAGCCACCCAGGTGCCCCCCTGGGATGATTTCTTATTGATTAAATGTTTCTACACTCTATTCACCTACTTACCTATCAGCCACCCAAGGGGGGATTAAATTGCGGTGGAAAATGAACTGACTGCAGGAGATTGTCCTCCATGGATAATACTGGGCAGGGCCTACCACTGTTCTCCACTGTTCTGTTTACTGTTGAGGCCAGTGGACTGCCCATAGAAGTGTTACATGGAGAAAATTTATCAGCCCAAATCCTGGGCCAATGTGAAACTAGATCCAATTCACAAAGTTGTAGTTTGTCTTCTCTGATAATACTCTACTACCAATAACTTGATTTATCCCCCCAAGGAGGTTCTCATCTTTCCCCAGTAGGGGAAATATGTTCATATGTTCATATGTTGCACACATGAACCCATTTTTCTCCTTTCCCAGCACCAGGTAATCCTGAGCATGTTTCCAGCTGGATCTGAGCTTTCCATTCGCCTGGGCCAGGGCTTATTTCCTCAAGGGTCTAATTCTCAGTCTTTGGGTAGATTTCTGGCATTTAGGAAGAAAAGAAGTTGCCACCAGTTCTTTCAGCTTGTCAAGGCTAATATGGTTAGCTGAGACATTTCTTACAAATAAAAATCAGTTTGTATACTGCAACTGCTAATATGGAGATCAGAAGTAGTCTTTGCCACTCTTATCACAGTAATTCCCATAAGTTCTCATGGCCTAGAGCACAAACAAAAACATATTTTCTATAAGATTTCCAACTATTTTGTTAAATAAGAACAATTTTTAAAGTAGCTGCCATTCTCCTGTCACTATATGTTATGAAAGAAAGATATTTAGTCAGAATCATAGACTAAATTTAGCCATAAGGGAAGAAGGAATATTATCTATAGTTTCTAAATTTCACTGAAAACTTTGTTATAGTCTGGTTTTTGTGAACCATGCTCTTCAACATTAGGTTAAAAGTACACCGATAATACAGAATACAAATGATTATTTAAATACAGGGGGAAGCAGGACTAATAACATACATTTTCATTCAGATAAGTTATTTACAAAATGTAGACTCACATAAAAATATTTACAAAGCAGCTTCCCTCCCACTAGTGCCCTTCTCAGAAAACAAAATTATAATTTTTCAAAAAAGAGAAATTATACAACAGTACAAATTCAAATAAAAGCCAAAAATCAATTCAATGCTGAGCAACAAAATGAACAGCATGCATAAAATTCAAAGGGCACAGTTAGCAATAAATTTTCCTCATTATAAAGCCAATTTTTTTCCAGTGGGTAGAAGCAGGTTTTGGCTAGCAAAATTTTCAATAAATGAAAGTACAGAAGCCAAAAATGAATAGAGAAATAATCCCAGCAAGGCTTTTCAGAAAACATGTTTTGAGAGCCTGTACAATTTGATGTTTATTTATCTTAATAAATATACTCTCCTCTGACACCCCTCCCAATGTCTCCCCTCTCTCCGACAACAAATGCCCATCCATCATCTTCTGAAAGCAATTAATCTGTAGTGGAGGATGAATCATAGTTGTATTATTAAGACTATGGCTTCATTCCTAGAATATTAGCACTGCAAAACAATACAACAGTGACTGGTTCAAAAAAGGTTCTGGAAGGCTCTTTTAGGTACTGAAAGATGGAGAGTTTTACTTTAAGCTTAGTAGCAAATTATTCAGAACTAATGGTACCGGGAATATACATTTAGTCAATAAATGCTGGGTTTTTTTTTTTTTTAAGATTTTATTTATTTATGAGAGAGAGAGAGAGAGAGAGAGAGAGAGAGAGAGAGAGAGAAAGAGAGAAAGAGAGAAAGAGAAAGAGAAAGAGAAAAAGAGAAAGAGAAGCAGAGACACAGGCAGAGGAAGAAGCAGGCTCCATGCAGGGAGCCTGACATGGGACTTGATCTCGGGTCTCCAGGATCATGCCCTGGGCTGAAGGCGGCGCTTAACCGCTAAGCCACCAGGACTGCCCAATAAATGCTGTTAATAGGCATTGTGGGGCATTCAAAAATGAACAAGGCAGTCTCAGCCCTCCAAGAACTCAAATGTAGTAGTTAAATGATACATAGTCCTCCTCAGCGGCCATTTGGGTAGGACCAGTACTAAGCCACCATACAGGCAAATTAAACCTGTAGTGAGGATGGCAACAAAGAAGGGCCATCAATAAAATTATTTCTTTAAATTTCATTTTTCTTTTTATCTAGTTACTTTCAGAAAGTTTAAAAAGAGCTTATTTTAATTTCAATCTTTTCCAATATGATAATAAACAATGGAAGGCAGTAACTGTACCTTGCACAGGACATCTGTATTTTTTTTATAAATTAATTTTTATTGGTGTTCAATTTACCAACATACAGAAAAACACCCAGTGCTCATCCCGTCAAGTGTCCCCCTCAGTGCCCGTCACCCACTCCCCCCCACCCCCCGCCCTCCTCCCCTTCCACCACCCTTAGTTCGTTTCCCAGAGTTAGGAGTCTTTATGTTCTGTCTCCCTTCCTGATATTTCCCACACATTACTTTTCCCTTCCTTTATATTCCCTTTCACTATTATTTATATTCCCCAAATGAATGAGAACATACACTGTTGGACATCTGTATTTTTTTTTTTTTTTTATGATAGTCACAGAGAGAGAGAGAGAGAGAGGCAGAGACACAGGCAGAGGGAGAAGCAGGCTCCATGCACTGGGAGCCCGATGTGGGATTCGATCCCGGGTCTCCAGGATCGCGCCCTGGGCCAAAGGCAGGCGCCAAACCGCTGCGCCACCCAGGGATCCCTGGACATCTGTATTTTAAGTCAGTCCTTCACACATCTTTTTTCATTGATGTTACTGTTGTCATAACACATATAGTTATGAACCATCATATTCACAATCATGTCAATAGTAAGTCAAGCAAAACCTTTGGCTTCAACTCTGGACTATTACTATGTGATTCTTACATAATCATCTTTTAAAAAGAGACACTTTATTACTTTCTGTCCCAAGGCAGGAGAGAAGGGAAAACCTTTACATGTTACATAAAGAAAGAGAAGCTTCTCTCCTTCCTTCAGCAGCTAGCCTCCTGAGTGTGGATGTGAAGTTGATGGAGCTGTATGTAGACTGATGTTGGGTCCCATCCCAGGACCAATTAAGGCAAGAGCTCTAAAAATGAGCCAAGGTATCACTATTTTCAAAGCTCCCTAGGTGATTATAAAGTGCAGCAAAGGTTAAGAACCAGGGATATTGATGATTCCTCTACCCTGCCCATTCCTTCTGTCATGTTCACTCTGATTTGACAAGAGGTTGTTTTGACTTTGCCTAAAATATTCTCCAAATCCATAAAGCTCAGTGACAACTTTTTTAAGGTTAAGAATGATCACACAAATATTATTAACATAATATCTTTACAGTGAATGTATTCACATAATACAGTAAATGTAATGTGCATGGGACAATATTAATGGGAAAGTATCTAGACTTCTTACATTACACATGCAATATAGTTTGTCTTAATAGAACTTTTCATATTAAGTGGCATTTCCCTAAAATGAATTATCAACCATACCCCTTACCACTTTTATTTCACTCCTCCTGTATACTGCTGACATAGTCCTGTGCTAAGACAACTGATAAGTTGATATTAAATCAATGATACCCTTAGATCATTTTTCTTTTTTTCCTTTTTTTTCTTTGTTTAGATCATTTTTTAAAAAACTGAAATAAGGATATGAGACTTGTACCCAATGTGATTTTATTTTCCCATTACTGCTTCAAACTAGATTCTTCATCTTCCTTTATTTTTTATTCCTTATCCTTTATTCATTCACTCATTCAACAAGCTAAGAGCAACATGCCCATGTTTTAGAGAACTGTGAGCTAACTAAAGAAATGGAGAAACTAAAAAAAAAAAAAAAAAAAAAAAAATGGAGAAACTGATGGGCAGCCCAGGTTGCTCAGTGGTTAGCACCACCTTCAGCCCAGGGCCTGATCCTGGAGACCCGGGATTGAGTCCCACATCAGGCTCTCTGCATGGAGCCTGCTTCTCCCTCTCCCTGTGTCTCTGCCTCTCTCTCCATGTCTCTCATGAATAAATAAATTAAATCTTAAATAAACAAAAAGAAAGAAATGGAGAGACTGAGAAACAGCTAATCCCAACACTCTCTCTTATCCACATGAGCTGATTAAACTGAACACCACATCAACCTTTAAAAAGTCAGAGAAGGATGGAGACTTTTATATTTGTAGTGGACAAAAAATGAGATGACTCTAACATTTATCCTTCCCTTTTCTTACCCTACCCATGCTCCTCAGGAAATGCATAGCTGTCCAAAGTTGTGGTATTAGTCACTCCTCTAAAACCTTGCTCCACTCAATCCAGGATCCAACCCAGGAAGCATTAAAGGTATGGAGAATACATCTAGGTCTTCTAGGATTACTCAAGCAAAATGAGTGTATCCAACATCATAGTGCTACCTCATAGCCTAGGGCTCTATCCTTGTGAGGCACCACTTCACCCCACCTGACATCCATTTATTTGTCAGAAGCACAGTCTCTCCCTATTTGTCTACCTCTTCTACATTGTTAAATCAAGAAAGAGTGATTATTCATTGTATGTTTTTTTCCTAATATCTGCTTATTAGAAGCAGAAGACTATTATCTTAACTGTCTCGCCCTGTTTAGCAGACAAAGCTCAATAATACCAAAATTTAAAACATTTTAATTGTAACATAAATACTAAAAATTAAAACTAAAAGACAGCAATTAGTAATACTAAAAAATACTGAAAAGCTTAGTAATACCTAAAATTAAAACGTTCTGATTGCCAGGTCTTGGGATTAACTGTTTCATTACTATAGCTCAAAAATGTTGGGCATTTGTTTTACTTTTCTTGTCCTCTGAGCTGAGATAATCAGAGACAGAAATTGAGAAATCCTTTATCCAGACAGATATAAGGCACAAACACACATCAGAGAACAGGACAGACATAGGTCTCTCCTCACGGAGTCTGGAAACCAAGAGTTCCTAATCCTTCCTTCTGCCTTATTCCTCACATCACTCAGGGTTGAGCTTCCTGAGCCTGCTACCCAGATCCACTCTCCTTCATCCTCTCCCATTACTTCATTAGGTATCATCCCCAGGCTGGACTGTGGGAATGATCTCTTTTCTGATTCCATCATATGCTTACATGTGGATGAGATGAGGAAGAAAAGCCAACAAAGGAACAGTGTAAAACTCACTAACACCCTAAAGGAGGCAAAGGAGACTCAAGCACTGATATAGAAGCAGAGAGGGGGAGAGTTTACAGAAGTAGGGGCTCCGCAATGCTACATACTGCAGGAAAGCTAGCAAAGGATGATTTATAAAGATCATTGCTGGGGATCCCTGGGTGGCGCAGCGGTTTGGCGCCTGCCTTTGGCCCAGGGCACGATCCTGGAGACCCGGGATCGAGTCCCACGTCGGGCTCCCGGTGCATGGAGCCTGCTTCTCCCTCTGCCTGTGTCTCTGCCTCTCTCTCTCTCTCTCTCTCTCTCTCTCTCTCTCTGTGACTATCATAAATTAAAAAAAAAAATTAAAAAAAAAAAGAAAACTAAAAAATTCTGATGAAAGAAATCAAAGATACACAGAAACAGGAATTATCCATCAATACTGTTAAAATAATAGTTCTTTCCAATTTGATCTAGTGATTTATGTAATCCCAATCAAAATCCCAACAAGTTATGTTGTGGGTATGAACAACTGATGCTAAAGTTTATATGGAAAAGTAAAAGAGTCAAAATAGTCAACACAATACTTAAGAAAAAGAACTAAGTTGGAGGACTGGTACTACTAGCTAACTTCAAAACTTACAATACAGCTACTGTAATCAAGACAACATAGTATTGGCATAAGAATAGACAAACCGATCGATGGAACAAAATGGAGAATCCAGAAAAAGACCCATACCAACAGTCAACTGGTATTTGACAAAGGAGGAAAGTAGCTCAATGAAAAAAGAAGTCTTTCAACAAATGGCACTAGAACAATTAGGCTTCCATATATAGAAAGACAGATCCAGACACAGATGTTACACACCTTTCAGAAAAATTAACTCAAAAGGGATCATAGGTCTAAATGTAAAATGCAATTATAAAACTTGAAAATAACATAGGAGAAAATCTAGATTGGGTTTGGACTGATGTTGGATTTGGCAATGAGTTTTTGGGCACCAAAAAGCATTACTTATAAAAGAAAAATATTATAAACTTGATTAAAATTAAAAGCTTCTGCTCTGTGAAAGACACAATCAAAAGAATGAAATACAAGCCACAAACTGAAAGAAAATATTTGCAAAAAATACTTAATAAAGGGCTCGAAAAAAATTAAAAAGACTTGTATCCAAAATAAACTAAGACCTCCTATAACTCAACAGTAAGAAGACAAACAACCTTAATTTTAAAATAGGCAAAAGATCTGATCATATCTGTCACCAAAGGAAAAAAATATATGAATATATGAAATAAGTATATGAAAAGATGCTCAACATCACATGTCACTAGGGAATTGCAAATTAAAAGAATGATATACTGATACATGATATCCTACAATAATATACTAAACCTATTAGAAAAGCTAAAATCCAAAAATGTCATGAATTTCAAATGCTGGTGAGAATGTGGAGCAAGGGGAACTCTCCATTATCGCTGGTGGGAATATGAAATGATAGTCACTTTGAAAGATAGGTTGGCAATTTTTTAGAAAGCTAAATATAGCTGGGAAAATTGGACATCCACATGCAAAAGAATGAAACTAGACCACTCTCTTGCACCATACACAAAGATAAACTCAAAATGGATGAGAGATCTAAATAGAAGACAAGATTCCATCAAAATCCTAGAGGAGAACACAGGCAACACCCTTTTTGAACTTGGCCACAGTAACTTCTTGCAAGATACATCCACAAAGGCAAAAGAAACAAAAGCAAAAATGAACTATTGGGACTTCATCAAGATAAGAAGCTTTTGCACAACAAAGGATACAGTCAACAAAACTCAAAGACAACCTACAGAATGGGAGAAGATATTTGCAAATGACCTATCAGATAAAGGGCTAGTTTCCAAGATCTATAAAGAACTTATTAAACTCAACAGCAAAGAAACAATCCAGTCATGAAATGGGCAAAAGACATGAACAGAAATCTCACAGAGGAAGACATGGACATGGCCAATAAGCACATGAGAAAATGCTCTGCATCACTTGCCATCAGGGAAATACAAATCAAAACCACAATGAGATACCACCTTACACCAGTGAGAATGGGGAAAATTAACAAAGCAGGAAACCACAAATGTTGGAGAGGATGTGGAGAAAGGGGAACCCTCTTGCACTGTTGGTAGGAATGTGAACTGGTGCAGCCACTCTGGAAAACTGTGTGGAGGTTCCTCAAAGAGTTAAAAATAGACCTGCCCTACAACCCAGCAATTGCACTGCTGGGATTTACCCCAAAGATACAGATGCAATGAAACGCCGGGACACCTGCACCCCAATGTTTCTAGCAGCAATGTCCACAATAGCCAAACTGTGAAAGGAGCCTCAGTGTCCATCGAAAGATGAATGGATAAAGAAGATGTGGTTTATGTATACAATGGAATATTACTCAGCCATTAGAAATGACAAATACCCACCATTTGCTTCAACGTGGATGGAACTGGAGGGTATTATGCTGAGTGAAATAAGTCAATTGGAGAAGGACAAACAGTACTGCCTTGTAGTCTCATTCATTTGGGGAACATAAATAATAGTGAAAGGCAATAGAGGGGAAGGGAGAAGAAATGGGTATGAAATATTAGAGAGGGAGACAGAACATGGAAGACTCCTAACTCTGGGAAATGAACTAGGGGTGGTGGAAGGGGAGGAGGGTGGAGGGTGGGGGTGACTGGGTGCTGGGCACTGAGGTGGGCACTTGATGGGATGAGCACTGGGTGTTATTCTGTATGTTGGCGAATTGAACACCAATAAAAAATAAATTTATTATTAAAAAAAAAAGAAAGCTAAACATAACCTTATTATACAACTCAGCAATCACACACCTAGGTATTTACTCAATTGAGTTGAAAACTTATATCCAAAAAAAAAAAAAAAAAAACCTGCACATAAATATTTATAGTAGCATTACTCATAATGACCACAGACCATAGACTGGAAGCCACCAAGCAAGTCTTTCAATAGGTGCATTTATAAACAAACTGTTTACATCAGTACAAAAAAACATTATTCAGAAAAAAATAAACTGCAAAGACACGAAAAGGCATGGAGAAAATAAATGCCTATTACTAAATGAAAGAAACCAGTCTGAAAAGGCTGCATAGTATACCATGTATACTGTGTGACAATTCTGGAAAAGGCAGTACTATGGAGACTAAAAAGAAAAGTGGTGGCCAGGGATTATAAAAGGATGGAGGATAGAATAGGTGAAGCACAGGAATCTTTTAGAGTGGCAGAGTGGTGAAACTATTCTGTATGGTACTGCAATGGTGGACACATGACATTATGCATCTGTCAAAACTTAAAGAACTCAAAAAAAACAAAACAAAACAAACAAAAAAAACTTAAAGAACTCCTTGCCAGGAAGGAAGGCAGATTGTGACAAAAGAATCTAATCATATTATAAAGGTATAAAACAACCTCACTGAAGGGGGTAGAGGGAGAGGTTCTGATGCAAGTAACCTGTAAATAAATTAAATCTACAAGACTGAAGGCAAAAAGAATTGCAAATAAGCACTTTACTCTAGTTGATAAAGTTTTTTCTCATGTATAGCACTACTAATTCTGATACTGCTATATGTGTATACTGGAATTTAACAATTAAGTAAATGGATGGTGGATGGTGGGAGACACATTTACCACTATTAAAATACGAATACAGGCAAGGGGAGGAGGCTAGAATAATCCATGTGGTGATGAGTTAGAGTCTGAAACACCAGTAAGAATTCAATTAATTTAATAGAGGCAGTTATACATAGAAATATTTATACATTTGTGGATATACATGGGTTAGTACACACACACACACATAGTTCTTTGCTTATCAGCTGAAAGAACATATCCTTGTAACAAAGAATATGCCTAGTTCCTAGATGAACCAGGGTTTCTTAAGAAATGGCCAATTTATGGTAGAAAACACACAAGATAAGCCTGGAATATCTTGTAGTGACATAAAGTAAGAAACTGCTCAAACATACACAATGATGGGGTAAGTTAAAAGCAACACAGGAGCCAACTGAACAAGTCCTCAACATCCAAAGCTGGAACAACTTGAACAAAAATTAATAAAGTAGTATTGGATTACAACCTAAATTATTTTAAAAATTGTAAGTCCATACTAACACAAATAATTGAATAAATCAATAAATGGAGAAGAGATAAATCTCCCATGCAAAAGAATTCCAAATAAATTATGTAGATATGTCACTTAAACAAGAAGGAGCATAACTCCTTCAGTGTGGGCTGCACACAGTGACTTCTTTCCAAAGACTATATAGCACGGGAAGGGGAGAAAGGAGACTAACTTTATAGCAGAGAAACCTGATAAACCAGAGATCAGGTTGAACATCAACATCATAAATCATGATGACAGAGTGTCTCCATGATAGGAGGTAATAAAATGAGACCTCTCCTTTGTGATCTTCCTCCTCAGAACTCATAATCCCAGTTGAAACATGGGGAAAAACAGATGCTCAAGAGAGGAATCCTACAATACATATGACTAGTACTCCTCAAAACTGTAAAGATTATCAGAAGAGGCAAATATGAAAAACTATCACAGCCAAGAGGAGCCTAGGGAATCACAATAAGTAAGTGTAATGGAGTAGCCTGGATGGGATGGGATCCTGGAACAGAAAAAGGACATTGAGTAAAAACTGAATGAAATCTGAGGAGCCTGGAGGGGCTCAGTCAGTTAAGTGGCTGGCTCTTGGCTTCAGCTCAGGTCATCATCTCAGAGTTCTGGGATCAATCCCCACATCTGGCTCCACGCTCAGTGGGGAGTCTGCTTGAGCATTCTCTCTTCTTTTCCCTCTGCCCTTCCTCTGCTCACTCTCTCTCTCTCTGTCTGAAATAAATAAATAAATCTTTTTTTAAAAACTGAATGAAATCTGAATAAACTATGGGTAATATATTGCTGGGTCAATATTGTAAAATGTATCAATACTGGTTCAATATATCTACATTGGTTCATTAATTGTAATGTAATGATGTATCAATACTGGATCAACACATCAGTATTATAATGATATATTAGGGTTGGTTCATTAACTGCAACAAATGTACCACACTAATACTAAATGTTAATAGGGAAACTGCAGGAAAAAGGGAATTTATGGGAACTTTCCAAACTTTCCTCAATTTTTCTATAAATCTAAAGCCATTTTTAAAAATAATAGTTATTAATTTTTAAGAGGTCCTTTAAGGCTTTATACACCTCTGGGTGAAATTACTTCCCCATCTATGTGCTAAAGCCTCCACTGGAATTGGTCACTAAATCTATACCTTTGTATTAGTGAAGAAAGCAATTTATGGCACAGAATACTGATCCAAAGAGGGTTCGGCTGGGGGCTGGGCAGTATGACATTCTGAGGGAATGTGGACTGTGGGACACAAGGAAATTAACAAAAATCCCCTACCCCTGGACAAGCAGAGCAGGACTAACTCCATTTTGTGCTACACCCGCCATCTCATGTATAACCCCCACATGACCTGCTTATTGCTTAAGGCACTCCCCCACCCTAGTCAAGCCGCTGAGCACACCCTTACCGGAAACCGGCTCATATAGCAATAGGGAACCCCTAATCGCCAAAGAATGTAAACCCCACCTTTTGCCCACCAAACATGCACGCCAATTCTGACCAGAGTGATAGGCTAGTTCAAATGGTCACTATAGGGTAAATTGTAATTCAACTGGCCACCTGCGTGGGGGCCGACATGACTATGCAACTTTCTGTGTGTGTTACAACCTCATTGGCCACTGGCCCCTATAAAACTGCTACACCTCTTAACCCCGGGGTCCAAGTCCCTACTCTGCTGTGTTGGGTACACTTGGACCCAAGCTCAAGCTTGCAAATAAACCCCTCATGCACTTGCATCAGTGTCAGCTCCTTGGTGGTTTCTCGGATTCGCAATCTTGGCCACAACAAGGACATCCGGAAGAAAGATGAGAAAAAAAAGTAGGTAAGCTAAATATCTCAAAACTATCCTGGGGTCACAGACACGAGAGAGTTCTCTGCTTTCAAATGTACTTTAAAAAATTAATGAAAGGGGAGATAGGGTAGCTCAGTCAGTTGAGCATCTGACTCTTGATTTCAACTCAGGTCATGATTTCAGGGTCCTGGGACTGAGCCCCACCTCAGGGTCCACACTCATGGGGAGTCTGCACAAAGATTTCTCTCCCTCTGCTCCTCCTCCACCCCTCTAATAAATCTTTAAAGAAAATCAATAAAAGATTAGGTAATACAAAAAAAATCATTTTGAAAGAGCAAATAGTCTCCTTCCTATGTAACAGCCAGGGGAACCTCATTTGCCAGCTACTTACTGAGCACCTGAGGCCTGCTCACTTTCTCCTTTCCCCCCTCTCCAACCTGATTGAGTGGGAGTCCTTTGTGCTCTCCCTGATACTGTTACCCACTGGCTGCCTTTTGTTGCAACTGCCAGTTTTGCAACCTTGCAACAATTAAGTGAAAAATACAAACCTCTGGGGTTACAGTTATTCTGCTTAGCAATAAACTGAGCCAGTTAAGTCAGGAAAATTGAACAAATATGTCTTAGATACTTCAGGCAAACATCGTTCCACATTATAGAAGATTCAAAGGCGGATAAAGTACAGCTTGTGCCCTCAAATCCAGCATTTAATGAAAGAGATGAGTTGACCTCAAAAAAGCCTTTGGTTTATAAACTTAAGGAAGTACAAAAATTAACCTTATTAATAGAAATGAACACTTTTAGCAGGACTAGTTTTGGAAGGAAGGTATTTTGAGTGCCCTGGATTTCAAGCTTCAAATAACATAGTTGGGCTAAAACTATAGACATGGGAATTTTGCCAGATATCTTATTTACCCCGCCAAATCTACTTTCCACCTTTTTTCACCCTGCTGTCTGCTCTAGGAGCCTGATCTGTGAGGATGAATATAAATCATGGAACCATTTGGCTTCACCTTGGGTTCTGCCAACAGGAGACTGGAGGGAGGTAAGAAAGTGATGTCAAACTGTTTACTCCCTGGGTTCCCTCCCTGTGAGGTTGCCTCAGAATGCCCATGCCTTGCACAGGTTACCACTAGTGTATCTATCCCTTCTTTCTTTCTGGATTCCAGTATCCTCTCCCACCTCTGTCTCTTCAGACTTAGGGGGGTTACAGTGACACTTATACTAGCCCTACACCACCCCTTGAGCTTCCCCTAGACTCCACTCACACTTATATGAGTTCTTTCATAAGTAAACTCTCCTTGAATTATCCTAATTTGAGTATGCCTTTGATTTTCTCTTGGGATTCTGAATGAATCAAGAGTCCCTGAACAAATAAACTTTCCCCCAAAAGGGGAAAATTCAGAAAAGAATCACCAGAGAAAAGATCACTTGGGAACTTTCTATAACTCAAGAGGAAAAAGAAGCCACAACAAAGGAAACTAATTGTGAGAGATACCTAGAAAGTAAAAAATTACATCAAATGCTGTGTAAACTTAGGCCAGTCCCCATCCTACTCACTCACTGCAAGAGATACAGTGAAAGAAAAAAAATGAGTCAAGATAAAGATGGCTCTTTTGAGACCTGATGCCTAGGGCTACATCTTTCCAAATCAAACCTACTCTAATTTTTCTTACATTAGTGCTAGGCAGAGACTTAGTAGCTAGTGTGCCCCTCTCATCATCAGCCACCAGCCACTGCCAGTCACCACCCACACACCAGGCACACCAGTCAACCATTCTCAGTCTTGCCATCCTATCTTCTATAGTGACCCAGACTTTGCTGGCGGATTGAAGGGCTTAGTCCCCAGCTGCTGAGAGTCCTGACAGCTGAAAATCCTCAGCAGACAGCCCTCTGTGGAATTTTCTATGCAATCATTATTACTGAAAGATTGCTAGACCAGTTAGAGAATGCTTCAGTGTTCTGTGAGATGGTTCTGTCTATGAATTGATTTTTCCGTCTAAGTGCATGGGATTTGGTGAGTAGAAGTTGATGCCCAAAATTTGCATCAGAACACAGATTTCCCAGTTGATTGCTAAATCATACAACAGGATTCAGGGCTTTCATTGCTTTATGTTGTGTAACTAGAAATGTAAAATGATTCACTTTCACAATATCTGAACTCATTCTATATCTTCATAAGAGAAGCATTTCTATTTCTAATACCAGATAATTTCTGCACCTGCTAAAGACCAAATAACCCTAAAAATTGTCCCTATTTTTTCAGGATAAACACTGTTCTAATGACGACACATGTAAAAATGTTGGCTTATGTGACACTGATATGTCACTGAATGATATCAGACAAAAAGTAATCAAGAAGTTTTAAAAGTCTTTAATTTATATATTTACCCTTAAATAACTCATAGATGATTTAACCTGAAACTCATGACCATTTATTAAGTACTCACTCTGAGCCAGGGAGCATCCAGGCATTTCATATTCATTCATGCATTCATTTAAATAGTTAATACATTTAATTCATTCATAAAAAATACATTTATTTCATTCATAAAAATAGTTAATACTTCTTAATCTTCATTTTAAAAAAACCTTTGTTATTAATTTTCCACTTTATTTTTTTGTACTCTCAGTAAATATTTACTGACCACCTATTCTATGTAAGGCTCTGTGCTAGGAACTGGGTTCTGTAAGGTGAACAAAACACACAAAATCCCTGTACATCTGGAACTTATGAAAGTAACCAACAGTATTAAATATCACACAGTTAAGTGTATAGCTGTGATAAGTGATATGAAGGAAAAGTATATCTTGCTGAGAGATGAAGAAAATAAGGGTCTGAGAGATTAAGCGATGTTCTGGCATCCTGCCTCAGTTAGTGCACAATCTGCTGCATAGCATTATGATTGTAGCTGGCCTTTCCCAAGCAGCCCCGCCCTCACCAGCAGCAGCCTGCTGCCCCCTCCATGGGAGGACACCTACCCAGAGTTGCTCTGCAAAGACCAGGACCCAAGTTTATCAGCCTTACTTCTGGAGCATGGTCAATTGGAGGAAGTGTCACATAACCCTTAAGGCAACATATCTGGCACCAGGACAATAATCTAAGTCACAATGGTTTGGAGCTTATCTTAAAACAGCCCTGTCATACTGAAAATCCTGAACACGTTACATTAACCCTTTCAAAGCAATCTTCACTTTATGGCTTACAATTACAGTACTCTATGTCCACGAACTGATTCCTCTTTGTAGCCGCACCTAGAAGCACTTATCTAACTTAATCTCTGTTGAGAGAAAGAGAAAGAGAAAAGAGGGAGGAAATGCCAAATATTCCCACAATTATAGGCAAACATCAGAAAAAAATTTTAGTATGACAACAGGGAAGGTAATTTTCAGGAAAAAATAAGCAAAAAATCAAATAATATCAATATTTCTATTCTGAAACAGCTATAAACCTAGTTAGGATGTAACTAACATGCAATAGGTACCATGAATACTAATTATATATACACACAGAGATAGTCCTTCATTGTACCTCAACATTTTGCAACTGGTGGTGTGAAAAATGTAATAATCGGGTTGATTTTGTAAATGTTCCAACATTCTCAAAAATAAAACATACATTCCCCCATTTTCAACTTCGCCAGGTAAATTACATATCTTATTTAATATGAATGTTTAGGCTAGAAATGATCTTTTCCATGGCAAGTCACTAGTTTGACCATGGCACTAAACAGATAAGATCCATTGAGAGCACACAGACTTTAATGGGCACCTGTTAGGAAGCATTCTGCAATATCCCTGACCTGGCCAACTAAGGATTAGGCAAATCATGACTTCTGGGAGCATGATAATGCACAGTGCATATCATTAGAATATTACAGGGTGTGTTACACTTCTTCCCAAATACATGAAATATTAAATTATAATGAATTCCACAAAGAATAGAAAAAAAATATTAGCATTTCCTCTGAGAGGCCTGGGTCTCTGACTTGTTCATGTGAATGTTCCTAACGTCTAAACTTGTGAATAATAACTTAGGGTGACCTTAAAGACTTAAAAATGAAGACGCTAAACAATTAGCAAGAGTTTCTATCACTTTTATAGAATTTCTTGGTAGCTGCCTGGGGAGGAAGAATAGAGTAATAATCATTAAATTATTTTGACCCATGTTCATTTGAAACTAGAGGTTATAAATCAGGATCAGGCTGTGAAGACTTTGCCATCTGTTCTAATCACTCATGGAAGAATAAAAAATGCAATCATAAGATTGTTACCTTCATGAATAGGAAAGAAAAATGGAATCTTGGTCTATGAAATTTTCTTCTAATAAACTATAATTTGAAATGTGGTATCAATACTATAACTTGTCATAATTTCCTGACTTTTTTGAGGCTTTACTTATAAACTAGGTTTTAATTTTTATTAGGCACCAGAAAAATTAGGCTTCAGAATTAAAATAAATAAATAAGCAAACAAAATCATAACCAAAAAAAATCCCCCATTACATGCTCCATAATCTTAAATGCTCCAAGTATTGATCTGATCAGGTGGGAACCCACCCAACAGCAACTCAGCCCAATAGGCCCCTTAGGCTGCTGTTCCATGGAAACAGATTCCAACCTGAAGACAACACCTCTACGTGGAAAAGGAAATCTCTTTCTTTCCCCCAAGGAAGTCTTTCCTTCCTTAGTTTCTTCCTCGGAAATGCAATGTTGAGGATTCTGAAGCCTCATCTCAGCTTGCAGGGAGAATGCTATAACTAATTGTCACCGTCTCCCTAGGTCATGAAACACCAAGAATGTGACAAATAAGAGTTCTGCCCATTATTCCATTTCTGATCCTTTTCCAAAGTAGCTCCTCTGTCCTTTGATGACTTAACCCTCAGAGGTAACACTTTTTTGTCTTAGCTGCTAAGAATCACTTGTGAAAAAAAAATTATCACTCCTTTGGTCCCTACTCTTGAAGTTTACTTTGGCATTTATACAGGAAAGGGGAAAAAAAAAAAAACTCTCCTATTAAATGTTATAAGCTTAAAAAGTGGGATAAAATCTAATAATATCTCCTAATTAGGAAAAATGTCAAAAAGCCAAGGAATTCCATCAACTGTTTGAAGTACAGAAAGAGGAGAAATATACATGATCTCTTCATACTTACCTCAATCTTCATAATTTTTCAAAGAAGTTATAATCCTCATTTTACAGTTGAAGAAACAGAAGCTCAGAGATATTAAATAAATTCTTTAATGTTTCAAAGCTAAAGTATGTGCCTAGGTCTATCAGTGCCCAAATTACAGACAGCTGGGTGAGTCACACACAAGATTTGGGGAATATTTCTGGCAATATGATAGCCCATGGAAGCCAATTTATACTAATACTAGTGTAGTTATACAAGTTTCAATAGGGTTTATTTTACTTCTCAAGAACTAATGCTTTCTCCTTAGATCTTTTCATATTCTTCTGTTCACTCTTCACCTGGCTAATTCCTACTGTCCCTTTCTCAGCTTAAAGAGCCTCTCCTCCAGAAAGTCATTCTCAAGTTTCCAAAACCACACCCTTTATAATCCAACAGTCTCTTCTACCATTTTGATAATTGCCTTTTCTGGATTCTTCATTATACTCCTTTTTTTTTTTTTTTTTTTTTTTTTTTTTAATTTATGATAGTCACAGAGAGAGAGAGAGAGAGGCAGAGACACAGGCAGAGGGAGAAGCAGGCTCCATGCACCGGGAGCCTGATGTGGGATTCGATCCCGGGTCTCCAGGATCGCGCCCTGGGCCAAAGGCAGGCGCCAAACCGCTGCGCCACCCAGGGATCCCTCTTCATTATACTCCTTAAGGGCATATCCACATCTTCTTCATCTTCTCATCTTTAGTACTCAAAACAATGCCAAGCCCGTAATAGACACTCACCATGTATTGAGGGTAATTAAGAAAGGAGGTAACATGTTTTAATCTTGGTATCTGTGCAAAATATTACCAACTCAAACAATAAAGTGGCTAATGATTCCTAAAGACTGGAATGGAATTAATAATGTAATGTGTAGGGGCAGCCTGGGTGGCTCAGAGGTTTGGCGCCGCCTTCAGCCCAGGGCATGATCCTGGAGGATCAAGTCCCACCTCGGGCTCCCTGCATACAGCCTGCTTCTCTCTCTGCCTGTGTCTCTGCCTCTCTCTCTGTGTGTGTCTCTCATAAATAAATAAATAAAATATTTTTTAAAAAATTAAATAACATAATGAGTATTAGTTAATAATGTAAAGAGTCCCCAAGCCTCTTTTTAGTATGTAAGGCCTTTGCGGGTCCTGTAGTTATTTAAAAGAAGGCCAAGTATTAGTTAAGCTCACAAAACTCTCGAAGAGTTCATTGGTACCATGAGCCCCATAACACAATGAGAGCTAGGTATCAGTATCATCTGCCTAACTCTAAAATGATCCTTTATGAACAAGAAAAGAAGACCTCTTTTTCTAGCCCCAGATTTCAATTTTTTCTCTGGTTCCAACTCTCTTCCAGCATAAAAAACTACCTTAATACTATGAGGGTTCAGGTGAAAGAAATGTCATCATTGCAATGGGACTGCAAATTCACTCACAACAACCTCCACTACTCAGCAAAAGCACAGTATATGTTGTTTCCAACTGACATGATCTCCCTCATAGACCCCAGTGTATGGGGGCATAGTCTAATTTCAGTTAATTTACCATCCAATCTAATAAATAAGGCAATATTTTACTAGGTATATTTGCTTTTTGGGTAAAAGTACTCAAGTCTTTTCTCTTATTTACATTTACCACTCCACTCCAAGTTGATATCTGGCATCCATATGGAACATGGTTGACCTGACCATCCTCTAGCACTCTGCTGGTTTCCATTGTTGCTATTTGCAGCTGTAAATGTGTGGCCTTTCTTTCTTGACTTAGCCAGGGTCTGGTGGAATATTACTATTGGCTCAGTATATTAACCAATCACATTTCTAACTTCCGTAAACTTGATGCTTTAACATCTATCCTAAGTGCATATGCCAAAACATCTTGTTCTAGACAACCCAATAATATGCCTGAGTTATCCTGCCTTGACCTTTTGACTACTTGTTGCCCACACTGCGCCCTCTCTAGAGAGGACTCTTCCTCTTGGGGAGTGGGGGTATTCAAACACAAACAAGAAAACCCAGAGTCCATACCCACCACCTTTATTGGGTTCTCACACTCTGGGCCACTATACCCCTGACCTAATTATCCCAGGGCCAGGTCCCAGACAACTAGGCACAGCCCCAAATGCCCCAGAGCCCGCTGAAATTACTCAAACAGCCAATCCCAAGCTTAAATAGCCTATTCCTTCCCACAGAAACCACAACAAAGGTTACTGCCAACAGTTCTCTTCCTCTCTGCCTCCTGATTAACCTCATTGCTTTCCTGTGTAGCTCCCAATGGCATGCGTGCCCTCCGCCTTAGAAACCATAACTATCTTTTCAATGGCTAGCCTGTCCTGATCTGTTGGCCTTACTATACCTCAAACTTTGTATTAATATGCTACATTTTAAAATATTCAGCTTCATTTCTCTTGGCTTTCAATGGCTAGAGACAATGCGAAGTCTCTGGTACATCTTCCATGTGGTTCCCCAGGCTTGGGTATTCATTCCACTTTCAGTTTCTACTGTGAGGTCACCTTGACCCTGCAGGGGTGTGAGGTTGCCCAAGACAGATTCCCTGACTTTAAACCTAACTATACACAGGAATTGAGAGAGACAAGAATCCAACTAGATTTGCTGTCTGGCCACACTATTCTGTTAGACTATCACAAATAGGTAGAGGGCACCCTTCATGAAGTCCCAGATAAAAAGCTGAATATATCACCTCCAACGTTGGTATTCTCTCAAATTTCTAAAAACATCATCTGTACTCTGGCTGACCATATGGAACAGAGAGTTGTCTCCTTTCTCTGTCTCTTTCTCACCACCCCTTAGGTCCAAGAGGAGACCCTTTCCCACATTCTCTTCCTGCTTACTCTTATACCATTCTTTATACCACTCTAAAATTTTATGTTCAAGTTCTCTAAGCCTAGCATGTATGTGGGGGGGGGGGGCTTTCTATTTCTTCTCTCTCTCTCTCTCTCTCTCTCTCTCCCCCTCCCATCTTCATCTCCCTCTACCCCCAATCTCTCTCTCTCTCTCTCTCTCCCCCACCCAGCCCCCTTTATCACTCTTTCAATAACTAATATCTAGCATTCTTGTGTATTGCATCATCCTCTCCGTTATGGACGGGAAATTTCATGGCTTAGGCTAAAAAGGGAATGGAACAAAAAAAAAAAACCAAAAAAAAAAGGGGGAATGGAACAAGAAAATAATTTAAGTAGGAAGTTTAAATTATTCATTTTACATTTGCAAAAATGCTATCTCTTTTACATCAGCTTGGAATTGCCATCTTCAATCTTAACTCTAGTATTTGCCTTAAGATCAAGATCCCCTTTCATCTTCTTCAAGAGCTCCAAGCAGTGAGCATCACTCCCCAGAAATAAAATCCCTTTCCCCTATCTAGTATAAAAGATTATGAAGACCAATGCCCCAAACTACAAAGAACATACATATCAACTAAATGAAAAGTGAAAAGTATTCTATAAAATAGGAGTGTAGGTCACTGGTAAGTGGTTCTATTCATTAGAAAAAGAAATACTAGGCACATGACTGAAACATTACACAATACTATAGCAATTAACTCAGGCCTCAAATTTTTACACAGGGCCTAGAAATCTCACCGAATTCTGACTTACCCTATCCTCAGAAATAATATTAGTATTTCCCCCCGCTTTAAGTGAACCATTAAGATAATTATGGAAGATACTCTCAAAGGCTGGTATGTGGAAGACATTATTTAAAACACATCTCTTGGGCAGCCCCAGTGGTGCAGTGGTTTAGCGCCGCTTGCAGCCTGGGGTGTGATCCTGGAGACCTGGGATCGAGTCCCGCACTGGGCTCCCTGCATGGAGCCTGCTTCTCCTTCTGCCTGTGTCTCTGCCTCTCTCTCTCTGTGTCTCTCATGAATAAATAAATAAAATATTAAAAAATAAATAAAAATAAAACACGTCTCTTTATTTTCTGACAATCTAGGATACTCTTACCCCTCCCAAATGTATTCAAATCTTGCTAAGAGCTTTTTCACACATTACAATCCAGCTATCACTTTCATAATTTTTTCTGCTGAGAATTGCCTAGAAATAGATTAGCCAGACTATAGGTGTGAAAACCTAAGAAATGTGAGAAAAGTGAGATTTAATATTAAAGCAATGAAACTTTTATTCTCCATTCTTTGAGAGAGAGAGAGAGAGTGTGTGTGTGTGTGTGTGTGTGTGTGTTAGTGCATGTGCAAGTGTGCTCCTCTGCATACATGGGAGTCCCTTTGTGTGGATTCTTATTCTTGCCTGAGATGGTAACAAAATAACAAGTTTTCCAGTTGCATTTAAAAAAAAAAAAAGGTCCACAATAACACATTTGGATATGCATAGCAAGAAAGGCTATAGTTAAATACCACAAAATGTTAACAAAGTAAGTATATGATGAGAGATAGTTGTTGCCTCCACTTCCCACATTTGCTGTCATGTTATACTAAATCATTTACTTTTTTTAAACATTGGTTTGAGAAATTCCAGAATAAAAGCTGCCACTGAAGTCTTCAAATGCTGATTTATGTTATTTATGAGGACGGTCCAGGTAGCGTGACTTAAGGTTGGGGTTGTATTAGCTTTTCAGGATTACTTGCTAAAAGCAGGATATGGAAGTTTATTCCTACTGAATTATAGCAAGGAAGCTGGCAATCTATAATGCAGTTGTGGAGATTCTGAGAGCAGAAATCCTTGTTTTACAGACCTCAGTGTATCTCAAGGCAATGTTTTTTCAAACTTCAGATAATGACCCATTATGGGTTCTGAAATCAAGTGAGGGGGTCAGGACTATACTTTTTTAAACAAATAAAATAGAATACAAAATATTAGAACACAGCCCTTTCAACAAAGCCATTGTTTCATGTACACATATATGCATATGTATGTAAATATACGCACACCTATATGTTTATATTTATTTCACGAGTGGTAAAGTAAAATATGTTCCTTACTGTATTTTCCATATGTCTTTCCAAAAAAGCTTAGAAAATGTTATTCTAAAATATCTATCACAAGACCCTATACACAGAGAGTATGGCACAGTGGGAACTCAGGCACATGCCCACACATACACGTGCTCAACTAATGGCAACTATTTCTGTCTCCTTACATCTTTCTCTGAGGGGGATGGCATTTTATTAACAAAGCACTTCCCCGCACCATTTGCTCACAGAAAGATGAGCTTCTGAAAAGCTGGAAACAAGGAGAATGAAATGGATCTGTGGAATGAAGGGCTGTTGGAGTGCCAGGTCACAACCCAGAAATGGAAGGATCCAAAGAAAACAGGAGAGATGTCAGGGGAAGAACAGCACAGTAGCAGGTAGGGGGTCTGTGAAGAAAGATTACCTAGGGAAAATGAGTGTGTTTAGTGTTCAACTTCAAAATGAGCTTCTTTGTGACTGTGCGCTCAGACATCCTGTTCTGAACTGCCTCAGTGACTTCAAAACCCCCCAATAAAGTCAGCTCCAGACACAGCTTTGAGTAGGCAGTATTTTCAAGTTTAAAGAACTGACTCAGGAATGGATGTGAGATGTCCTCTTCCCAATGTGCTAGAAGGAGTGACTCTTGGATTTCATCATTATGCAAACATTTGTTGAGTGGAAGGGAAAACAGGATGAAGACTAATGGCCCTGACACTCTGTTCTGTCACCCTAGCGAGGATAGCTAATGTCTATGACTCGATCAGCAGTGAAACCCATGAGGTAGCTTTCCTGGCCTCTCACTGCAACTTACTGAGAACCTTTTCAAGATAACGTGCTGCACAGATTCAGAACACAGAAACCACAATCTAATACCACACACACTGCATCTAGCCACCTGCCTCCTTTTCTGCCCAGCCTTGTGACCCATTCTGAACAGAGCAGACTGCCCTGCATACCTACCACCCACTAAAGTGTTGAGTGCTCTCTTTCTGGAATATGGCTCAGAAGCTGGCCTCTTCTTTTAGCAGAGAATGACAATGAAAGAATGACACCTTGTGCATTTGCATGTAGCTAAGCCTCATATTTAATGAGAAACAATAGAATCATAAAAAGCTAACTTCGTTTTTACATCTTAATTTATTCATCTACCACGTAAAAGGACATGAATAACAAACTTCAAATTATTCAGAAACTTCATTTTCACCAGCTGCCACCTTTTCCTCCTACCTTCCCCTCCACTTAACCCCACAAACTCTACTAGTTAGGGGCAGCAAAACAGAAATGAGTTGGTCTCATCTCCTTTTATAGCCAATATCATCATGTGAAGAAAATTGGGGAAAGCTGCAAAATGATTAAAAGAAATGATTAAATGAAAATGTGGGAGGAAAAAAAAAAAAAGGACTTAAAAGGTCAAACTGAAATCCATTCTAGAATAACCAGGAATTTGAAGTGACTTTCCCAGGTGGAAAAGTACACTAAAGGAAATTTAGATGTGAGTAAATCCAAGTACACTTGTTTGTACGCCTGCAAGTGAAAGGCTCTGCAGTGTGCAAAAATTGTGTTAAGTGTAGCTCTGAACAGAACAGTTTCCATACCCAAGGTGCACACAGAATAGCCGATGGCATTGAGACAGGACATGAAAAGATAACAAACAATATTTAAAAACAATGAACAAAGGTTCTTTTAGATAATAAACATCACAGAAGTTGAGAAAGTGGGAAATCAGAAAGTGATCTAATCTGATCAGTGAAACATAAAGACAAATTTCAAATGTTCTGAGATGCCACCTAGCTTGTTCACAGACACCAGCCACCACCATATATGGGGCACACTGTCATCAGGACACTCTAGTGACAGCTCAGAAGTATCCCTCTAAATCTCCCATCCCTGAACTGGTGCACACCACTTGAAACTGTTATGGGATTCCATATCAACAATGAGAGAAGGCAAAGAGTAAGTCAAGGGAGGAACAGCATTTCTCAGAAGGATCTGAGAATTAAACCTGAACTATCCTGTGAAAGAGAGGTTGGATGAGGGGTTGAGAGCAGAAAACAGACTCAGAGGAGAAAGTTGACGCTAGATTCTGAGTTACAGAGGGGAGTAGAGCTGCTGGCAGGAAAAGAAATAGCTGTGTTGCCCCATGGTCCCCACTGTCTTAGTTCACTTTACAAAACCCGCATTCCCTGGGGATGGGAGAGGGGGGATGGCAGCTTCATGCTGTAGGGAAAAGCCATGGACCTCAGAGACAGAAATGGTCTTGAATTTCTCCTCTGCCACTCACTAAATAGTTATAGCTGGCTCTGCAGTTTCTTAAAGTTCAGAGTCTAATATCTGGGGCTTGCACCACCTTCTTTCATTGTTGCTTCCCCCACTACTCTCTTAATTGTGCTCTCTCTCTGCTACACTGCTTCACCATCCACTAACTTGCTTTCATCAAAAATACTTCTTTGGTGTCTTTCATGTCCCCTCCCAGGGAAGGCTGAATTTTGGAAGCAGAACCCAGAGTCAAAGAAAGTGAGGGAAGAAGTGGATCTTAATGATCATCTGGTCCAACAACTGTAGTCTACAGGCAAGGAACCTGAGGCTCTAAGAGCCTTACGAGAAGTCACCAAGTATAGAGCTGCAGGTGCTCAATCCAGGGCTCTTGCCACTGTATCACACTCCTGCCAGATTTCAGGTGAATCATGTTAACAGAATTAGACCCAAACTTGGGGCACAACTGAAAGACAAACTCCAAATCCAAAAGGACAGCTGGGTCATTTCTAAGGCAGATGCTCATTCTGAAAACAAAGTGTTGATTCTGACACTGTAGAATGCTCGGGGGTTTGCATCTACACTGGGAAGCAGAAAGTGTGGAGCACATCCTTCACCACAATAAATGGGCACAGAGCGCCATCTGCTGGATGTCTGGACTTTAGGCTACCTGCCACAATTCTGAAAGATGCTTTAAACAGCTCATTTTTTTTAAATTACTATTATTGAAGTATAATTGACATAAAATGGTATGTTCGTTTCAAGTGTACAACACATTGATTTGACAATTCTATACATTACTCAGTGCCCACCATGACTGACTATATCCCCTGTGCTGCACTTTTCATCTCTCTGACATTTTCTAACTAGACTTTTGTACCTCTTAATCCCCTTCATCTATTTCACCCACTTTCCCCACTCACCTCGCCTCTGGCAACTCCACTTTGTCTTTTGTATGTAAGAGTCTATTTGGTTTTCCTGATTGTTCATTTCCTTTATTTTTAGATTCCACATGTAAGTGAAATCATATAGTATTTGTCCTTCTCTGACTTCTTTTACTTAAAGCAGTTCATTTCTTGTTGGCCACAACCACAAACACAAAGAAATACTTATTTCCTCTTTTAAAAAATGTACACTGGGGCATCCCGGGTGGCTCAGCCATTTAGCGCCTGCCTTCAGCCCAGGGCCTGATCCTCAAGGCCTGGGATCGAGTCCCACGTCAGGCTCCCTGCATGGAGCCTGCTCCTCTCTCTCTCTCTCTCATGAATAAATAAAGTCTTTAAAAAAAAAAATGTACACTGATTTCTTTTCCCCCTTAATATATCATAGTGATCTTTGTTAATAAAATGGATTGAGTGTATGTTTTAAATCTAACCTTCTAAAAAATTGTATTATGAAACCTTCCAAGCATACACAAAAGAAGAGAGAATGGTACAACAATTTCCCATATACCTTTCCCTCATATTTAAAAATTGTCACAATTTTGCCACATTTGCTTCTCTTTTATCTTTTTATCTTTGCTGAAGTAATTAAGGCAAATATCAAGTATTCGAACCTTAGCATTTTTTTTAAGATTTTATTTACTTACTTGACAGAGAGAGAAAAAATGCAAGAGCAAGAGCACAGGCAAGCCAAAGGAGAGGGAGACGCAGAGCCCCAGCTGAGCAAAGAGCCGGATGTGGGGCTCAATCCCAGGACTCCCGGATCATGACCCGAGCTGAAGGCAGACGCTTAACCAACTGAGCTACCCAGGTGCCCCCAAACTTCAGTATTGATCTCTTTTAAAAATGAGACATTTTTTTCTCCTAAACACAGTATCACTATTACATCTGACAAAATTATTAGTAACCCTTTATTATTTGCTAATGTCCAATCCACAGATTTCCCTGGTGGTCTAAAAAAAGTGTACCACTGATTTGTTCTAATTAAAATCACAACAAGGATATGGTCCAATTAAATACATTTAAAATCTGAGTTCAGGGGATCCCTGGGCGGCTCAGCGGTTTAGCGCCTGCCTTTGGCCCAGGGCGCGATCCTGGAGACCCGGGATCGAATCCCACATCGGGCTCCCGGTGCATGGAGCCTGCTTCTCCCTCTGCCTTTATCTCTGCCTCTCTCTGTCTCTATCATGAATAAATAAATAAATAAATCTTTAAAAAAAATAAAAATAAAAAATAAATAAAATCTGAGCTCATATACATCTAAAGAAAGAGAGGGAAAGTCTGCCGCTCCTAGAAAGAAGGAAAGAAGAAAAGGAGGGAGGGAGGAAAGGAAAGAAGGAAGGATGGATGAAGGCAATGAGAGAGAGGAGGGAAGGAACCAACCATTTCTTAGTAGACTACATTAAGCCACAAACTCCTTACTTTGAAAATGGGCAACTAAAGGAAAGAATACATACCCTGCCTTTCATGAATGAACTGTACTTCAGTGTAAATGGAGCTTTATTTGATAAAAGACATTCTTCTTTACAGAAGAGTACCATCTAATAAAGGTGGAAGAAATGACAGAGTGAAAAAATTCCATTTTGGGTTGCCTGGGTGGCTCAGTGGTTGAGCATCTGCCTTTGGCTCAGGTAGTGATCCTGGGGTCTTGGGATTGAGTCCCACAGCAGGCTCCCCAGAGGGAGCCTGCTTCTTCCTCTGCCTGTGTCTCTGCCTCCCTCTATGTGTCTCTCATGAGTAAATAAAATCTTGGAAAAAAAGAAAGGAAATCTCCATTTTACCATGAGAGAAAAGTTGATAGGGAATTTGACCAAAGAGTGATCAGGCTATCGTCCCCTACTCCTACTCAGCAAAAGGACTATCACGAAAGGTTTGTTTACCTGGGTTGCTTTTTAAGCATTTAGTCTGCTCATTGTCTGTCTTTTTCAGTTTTATACTTAGACCTCTATTTCTTATTTTACATTATACAGTATCTAACAACCCCCCCCATAAATTATTCTTCTTCCTATTTTTCTCCCCATTTCTATCTCCTGATTTGGTTAATTATCATTTTCTTTCTTCTGAAGAATATCTTGATAGTTTTAAGTAAAATGTCTATTTTTTTTAAGGCAAGATTTACTGAATTCAGCTGAGACCAGGAAATTGTCTTACTTATACTTTTTCCATCTTCTTCCCAATGGGTATATGTTGTCCTCTATTTGGCTAAGGTTTTAAATTTTATAATGGAAAATTTAAAATACATCCAAAAAAAAAAAAAAAAAGACTAGATTAATGAACCTCATATACCTATCCCCCAACTTCAACTATTACTGACAAACCCATGGCTGCCCTTGTTTCATCTGTTTCCACCTATACCCACTTACCCCCACCCCTCACAGCAAGACACTGGCTTAATCCAGATCTCAGACCATTTCATTTCTTTGGCTAAATTATTACTCACTGATGGCACACCAAGCATGCTTCTCCTCTCCAGCCAGCAGGGGCTCCAGCATGGTGGACTCCAGTGGTTATCCTCTCTGCAGGGAGGGGGTCATAGAGATAGTGAGAAGGCATTCTACCTCTGTGAAATTCTGTTTCATTTCTAAGTTGCCTACACCCTGCTTTCTGCCTTTTGTCAAACTGAGGATTATTAATGGGATTATCTAGAATTTTGGTCATCTTTTTCCCTATGATGGTTGCGAGAAAGAGGAGTTGGAAGCTGCATGGAAATTTGCTAATTCTCAGAAAACTTGGTCCTACTCTTTCACAGCCACCAGCCTTTTCCTCCCCTTGATTGCTATTGGTAGGATTTCCAGAAAAATACAGTATAATTATTTTCCCAAATATTGGGGAAATTTTTTTAAATAAAAAAATATTTTATCATTTTATTATTTACCTGACATTCAAATTTAATGGGGCATCCTATATCATTGTTTGCTAAATCTAAAAATCTTAGCTACTAGAGGAATTCGCTGGCTTCACCTTCAGTGTGTTTGCTTGGTTGGTGGGTTGATATATCCACGTATTATTTCAACTGCTGGGTTTGCTGGCAGGAAGGTTTCAAGGTCAGGCTTTACTCTGCCATCTTACATTGGAGACTCTAGCATTTCATTAAACATTAAAATGATTCATTCAATTTGAATATGTTTAATTTTATGTCATGTTTAATACATCAAATACACTTAGGAAAAGCATATGCATGACTTTTGAGTTTGTGTTTCTCTTTGCTAGAAATGTAATCAACATTTAGGTATATTAAAAAAAAAAAGCAAAATAAATAATGTCCCATCTTGTGGCCAGTGCACCAGGCACATTGTGAATGGTATTTTTTATGGATTTTGTTTCCATTTTTAAAAAATATTTAAAATATTTTTAAATATAAACATATTCGATAGAGAGAGCACAAGCAGGGAGAGTGGCAGGCAGAAGGAGAAGCAGACTCCCCACTGAGCAGGGAGCCAATGCAGGGCTGATCCCAGATGGACCCAAGCATCACGACCTATGCCAAAGGCAGACGCTTCACCAACTGAGCCACCCAGGCACCTTTTGTTTCCATTTTTATTATTTTTTGACAAAGGTATTCCTAAAGTTCTTCATCACCTCTAAAGTTTCATGTGGTCAAGCAGTTACTTCCCAGGGGTGCCTGTGTGGTGAAGTCGGTTAAACAACTGAGTCTGATTTTGACTCAGATCAGGATCTCAAAGTGAAACCGAACTCTGCATGGGCTCCATGCTCAGCGCAGAGTCTGCTTGAGATGATCTTTCCCACTCTCTTTCTCTAAAATAAAAAAATCCAAAAAAAAAAAAAAAAAAAAAGGTTACTTCCCATAGGAAACCCCAATCTGAGCTCTGAAACTTTTCCCTGTCACAGAGAGTGGGATTTTGATCAATAACTAATCATAGAGAAGCGACAAACTCGTATTTGGGGTTGTTTGTCTAAAGGTACAAGGACTGCTAAGGAACAAACAAACAAGTCCCTTTTAGGTTTTTTTGTTTTGTTTTGTTTTTGTTTTTTTTAAAGATTTTATTTATTTATTTTTCCATGAGAGACACAGAGAGATGCACAGAGAAAGGCAGAGACACAGGCAGAGGGAAAAGCAGGCTCCCTGCAAGGGAGCCCGATGTGGGACTCGATCCCGGGTCTCCAGGATCACGCCTTGGGCCAAACGCGGGCGCCAAACTGCTGAGCCCCATGCTCAGGGATCCCCAACAAGTCCCTTTTTGGTGTTGTGCACGCTATTTGCTGAATGACGGGCTGAACACAAGACCACAGAATCTAGTTTGTCCACACAGCCGAGAGAGATATTACAATGATTTCTAAGAGGGTCAGGGAATCCGCTTTGACGTCCCGCAGCCAGAAGCAACGCGAGTCTCACCCACAGACGCAGCCACTGCAGCAGAAACCCCACTGCTCCCACCACTTGCCTTGAGTTACCCACCAAGCTTCGATCTCGACCTCTCTCTGAAGGCTTCCACGAGTCCCCACCAACGGCTCTGTGCCAGTCTGGGGGAGGCGGTCACGGAGGGGACGTGCCTCGAGTCGACCTGCAAGCCGGACCACAGTAATAAACAGGAAGCCCCTCGCCTCCCCCTGCCCGGTCCTGGAGTGTCCGTTCTGCCCACCATTTTCACAGTAGAAATTATTTTCAAGGACCGGGCCTTGGGGCAGCAATGTGACGCTGCGACCATCTAGACGGTATAAGGCAACTGAACCTTGTGACGGCCGCTGGGTAAACGTTTAAGACTCTGGTGGGCGGGTGTGGAGCGACAGAGGCCAAGCCTCCCGCATAAGTGCCCTGGCTTGTGAGAGCTGTCACCTACCTTCTGGAGTGCTCACTCGCTCGCTCTCTTCAGCCCCCTCCCTGCCCTCCGTGCCAGGCGCCGCCAACTTTCAGATTTCACCGGGGAAACTCCCAAGCTCACGAGACACAAGCACCCCCGACCCGGCGGGAAAAGCAAATCCTCGCCCGCTCCTTTCAAATCTCGCACACCTTTGACCCCTTTTCAAATCTCGCGCAGGCGCATTAGCTGGGCGGAAGTTACTCACGCGCATGCCAGAGCGGGGGATGCTGGGAAGCGTCGTCGTTCAGTGGCGCCTCGAGAAGCTGAAGTAGCGCCAAGCGGAGAGCCACCCAAATGGTTAGTGTATTCGTACGCTTTGAGGGAGCGTGAGCGGCGGTTATTTTACCGCCATTGCTCGTTCAGCGTCCGTCGGCCCTTTTGTCTTCCCTAACGGAAGCACGTTTTGCTCAACTGTATACCCTTCTCCCCATGCCAAGCGCGTGATTCAGCAGAACTTGTCTTTAGCTGCAAGAATGCCTCTGAGCCGATCGCGGTACCCGTTTTGCTAATTATTGACTCAAGAACCCAGATTTATTTCAAAAAGCCGATAGTATTCTAGAAATTGCTAGAAGTCGCGGATGAGCCTTTAAACTGAGCTGACGGAATTCGACCGACCGAAGAATTTGTCTTCCTTTGGGCGCTGATTGTTGTTCTCCCTTTCCTGCTGTGCGAACCAGAAGGCCTTACTATTAACAGAAACCTCACAAGCAAGAAGACCCTAAGGACAAAGCCAGAGGGGAAAGAGCAGAGAAAACTGCCAGGAGATGCAGTCAGAGGCCTAATCAGTATGCAAAGCCTGCCTCTGAGTTGCAGAATCTGAAGGATCAAAAATGTCCTTAGTGTTTTTGCTTTGCTGTAGGGGTTTGCTTTGCCTTAGGGTTTCTGTTAGATTTAGGCAAAGCATCTTACCAGATATAATTTCTCCTACATTTCTCCCGTGTGTGCTCTGGGTGGCTTCCCCTTCAGGTGGGCCCCCCACCAGGAACTCCACAGGATTGGCTGCAGTCTGGGAAAGCTTGTCTGCAGGCTGCTCCCAGTCTCAGGAAGCTCGTACACACCCCCACCGTTTCTAACCTCCTAGACAAAAGCGGTAGTTCAGTCCACAGGTGGCCATAGACTGCCTCCAGCCCTTTGTTCTCCTCCTGGCACTATTTTCCTAGCTGTCTGGAAGAATGGCAACCCCGCCTTGTGAAGTTCTTTTACCTGCAACTTCTGAAGAGACCTGGTGAGATAGATTCACAGTCTAGTTGGTCAAGGCGGGGGACTCACAGCTAGGTTGTCTCCGTTTATAACCAAATTAGGCCTACATTTACATAAGTTCATTTTAGTTTCTTAACAGCCATACTATTCCTGCAATTACTACTATTACCACTACTACTGATAGTAATAATCCCTGGGATACACAGAGCCCATGATTACCTGTGCAGATGATAAATAAGAGCTGAACAATGGCAGAGTCACATAAGTGGTTTTGAAATGGTATCCCTCAGCCACATCAAAACCAAAGGTAAAAAAAAAAAAAAAAAAACAAAGGTAAATAATTTCAGAACTAGTGGAAAATACGGGGGAGATGGGGGAGATGGCTTCTCTTATCCTGAAGTGATGATTTAACAACCCACCTGACTTGCCAAGTTTTGGGTACATGCCCAACCCCGGTAAACAAGCTGTCAGAGTACCTTCTTGTCTAGGTGGAAGGCAAAACTCCTTTTCTACAACTTTATAGAGTCTGGAGAAAGTTCCCAGAATAACTCATTCATCCAAGAGTCAGAGCTGCCCAAAGCCTTACTTGGATCTTCCTTGTACTGCCTAACCCGTTAACTGACCTCCAGCCTTCTTATCATGCCCTCTGATGCACCCACACAAGTAGCCAATTCCTGAACTGTTTTGACAGTCACATTCATCAGCCTCACTCATCTTCCCTGACTATAAAGCCCTGTTTCAGATCACTCATCAAGAAGGTCTTGTTAATAATTCATTAATTCAGCAAAACTGTTGAACAATTACCTTGTGCTTAACAGTGTTTCAGGTATCTGAGTTAAAATGAAACAGCATAGAACCTGGCCTGATGAAGCATAGTGCAGAACAATAATTAAAAGACAATTACATACAATGCAAGGTCAAAAGCATCTAATCTTGTCTACAAATAGCTTTCTGTTATTTTTAGAATAAAAGGAATACCATTTAACCTAACAGATAAGGCCTCGCATACTTAGATCCCAGTGTCTCTCCAGCAGCAATCCATACCAAGGCCACCCTACCATTATTTCACCATTTCAGCCTTAAATGTATTCCACATTGGTACTGCTATCCCCCAACCACGGGAACTTTGCACATAAACCTGAGACCCTCTTCACTCTTCTTTCTGCCTAGTTAACCCTTAAGCTTCCTTTAGAGCTCAACTGAGGGTCGCTTCTTTAAGGAGGACTTCTTTGCACCCTCTTAATTTTGCTTGAGTAATATGTATTTGAGTGACTAATTGTCTCTTCCACTAAAGTGTAAGGTCCAGGGATTAAATTTGTTTTTTCTGACATCATGTTCCTCATATTTAACACCATTGCATGACACAAAGTATAGACAATTGATAAATACATGTTGAGTAAGTAAATTAATAGAGGATAGCTGATTTCCAAGTTGAAATCTGAAGGACAATAGAATTTAGAATAGTAACGAGAGAGTTTGGACATCCCTTCACAGGGGCACTGTCTTTGAGCAGAATTTAAAGAGGTAGCTTTCTTCAACCCAAACTTACAGAAGCCATCTGGAGAAAAATGTTAAAAAAGTTTTACTGTCATAGGACCTAACCAAGACATAATGTCCAACAGCTGCAAAGTTTGGGAGGAAGGAGAGATGAATCTTTGCTGATCGTTACAGCGTATCCCCCTTGTGCTAGTAGCAAGTCAGAACATGTCAAATCATTCCAGCCATACTCCGTTTGCATTTGGTAAAACACTATCAGCCACTTCTTTAGGTTTTATCTCCAGTCTCTTTGGGATCATAATTTGGGTCACAGACTGCATCAGTGATGAATTTTGTGTGGCACATCCTCGAATGGTTGTTTATGGAAAAAGAAAGTATGTTAGTAAAGGCTCAAAAAATATATAAACTATTTCATCTCTCAGGCAACCCAGTTCTCCCAAATACCGGGAAATAGATGCTTTCTCCCTGTAAAGAAGCATCCTACAAACACTGAGACATCCTGACCCACCCTGTCCTACATCTTAACTTTTGACATAGAGCCACCTCTATGCCCAAGACCGATAGAAAGACTGCCCATCCAACCGATAAAATTGCGAGAATGGATAAATAAGTGTTTTAGGCCACTAATTTTGGAGGTGATTGATTATGCAGCAATAGATGACTGACACAAAATTTTTTTTAATGTTTCAAATCTTATTACGTTGTTTATAACCTCTAGAGCAATGTGAATAGTGATAGCAAACAACTGCCAATGTGTATCAAATTTTGAAATTTGCATACTCTTAGACTCAGAAATTTGGAATGTGTTTTATAAAAAGGTTTGCACATGCATATTAAGATATAAGCACAAATATTTATTATCTGTAATATTAAAAAGTTGGAAACAAATGTTGAGGGGAATGTCTAAGTCACACATATTAATACTGCTCACTTCATACTTAATAATGAAATATTAGAACTATATCAAGCCAGAGCCTGCTATCACCATTCAACATTCTTTTGAAGATTCTAATCAGTATAATGACATTTTCTTTTTTTTTTGTAACTTAAATTCTATTTAGTTCACATACAGTTCAATATTGGTTTCAGGAGTAGAGTTCAGTGATTCACCATTTACATATAACACCTAGTGCTCTTCCTAACAAGTGCCCTCCTTTATACCCATCACCCATATATCCCATCCCCCACCCACATTTGTCCTTCATAGTTAAGAATCTCTCTTGATTTGTTTGTCTCTCCTTTTTTCCCCTGTCTTGAATGTTCATCTGTTTTGTTTCTAAATTCCACATGAGTGAAATTATATGGTATTCATATTTCTCTGATTGGCTTATTGCACTTAGCATAATACATGCTAGCTCTATCCATGTCATTGCAAATGGCAAGATTTCATTCTTTTTGTTGACTGAGCAGTATTCTATCATATGTGATATATATATATACAGAATCATATATATTTATATATATCCCACATCTTCTTTATAATGACATTTTTAAGAGAATATTTATAAATACTGAGAGGATGGGGCAAAACTGTCATTATTTGCAAATGATATGATTGTATATTTTAAAAATCTAATGCAATCCACTGAAAAAACTAGTGGAAATAGTAAGAGTTCAATAAAACGGCTAAATTTTGGAATATTTACATATGTATAATTAATAGCTTTCCCGTACAACAATAACTAGAAATATTTTAAATTTATTTACAATAGCAAGAGAAAAGCCAAATGGTTTTTCCAGCCCATCATAGTGGTTGCTCCTGAGGAGATAGGACTTTCAGTGAGGATGAAGGAGTGTCCCTTAAAATGCAACAGCTAGAATGGAAAATACAATAAGCTATAATTAGCCAAACAGAAATGACTAACACCTACAAATGTAATTCCAGATTGCAATGACTTTTTAGGCTGCCAGATCATACTATTGGTGTATATTGGAGGGCTAACTAAACCTTTTTTTAAAACATATGCTGTTATTTAAGTCATCCTATCCGTGTGTGGTTTGCTATTTAGACTTAAGTCGAAGACTTTAAAGATGTCATGTTAAATTTCTAGTTATTTGGATCAGCCCACTCTGCAAACATGCTGAAATCATTTTTAATTCTACTTTCCAATCCATTCTCTCTTCACATCCTCTGCAAACTTAAACATCATGATGACACTGTCAACAAAGTCCTTTTAAAATGGTGAGTTACCAAGAGGTAATATAAGGGCAGATTAAAAATCAAAAGTTTCCCTCTCATTTTTGTCATTTTTAACATTATGCTTTCCACTTCAAACAATGTAAATTTTCCTTCCCTTTCTTCTCAGATTCTTCATGTTCCTGCAAGCTCTTATCAACATATTTTCAATTAGTTTTGTGAGCATCCTTCCATCTCTTAAGGAGTTGGGCTCCCTCTCCTCTTATCCTCCCCCTTTGCCCATATACATATCCTCTTGTTCTTCTAATTAAAATATTTCTGCATTTTACTGCCAGGTTTTCATTTTTTGAGCATTGCGTTTCCCTCTGGGCTACCATCTTACTTCAGTCATTTGTTTATTCCATAAAAAATATATTCAGCAATGACTATATGCTTGGCAATGTAATAAGCAATGAGACATCAAAGATTAAAAGACATATTCTTCAAAATGTATTGTCTAATGGGAAAATAGACACATAAACAACTAAAACGCAAAGAGCTTTGTTCAGGGAAAAGGAATATGCAAAATGTAACAGAAGCAGAATTATTATGTTGATGGCTCTCAAATATAACCATTTGGCAGTGAGGTAAGGGAGGCAGTGAGGTCCAGGAGGCCCAGAGAGGTGACAGACACTGAAAAGGGAATTGGGTCATTTGCAGTCATGGGCTGGAACTGACTCATACTGGTTCAAGAGCCACATCTCTTCCCAATTCTGTCTTCAATGACTTCAGGTTGGTAGTTGAAATTAGCCATGCAGGAACTATTTACATGACAGAAATTGGCAAATGATAACAAATGCAGGCACTTTTATTTTTATTAGAAAGCCAGTTGTTAAACATTTACCAGAATACCACAAAATTATTATATTGGAGGAGCTGTTATAATTTTTTAAAAAGTTATTAGACTCAGGTGAACTGGAAAGATAGAAAAAGTCAGTTAGGCACTGGAATGCTAATGCTGAAATTTTAGCAACAGGTTCAGGGTTCCTGCTCTTTCCTTACTGTGCTCTGCCCATTACCACCCTCTCTTTGTCACATTCCTCTAGGCCTAATTGCTCTTCTGTACCTGCTCCAAATCTTTCATGTCCCAGTTTCCTCTTATGAGTGTTTCTTCCGATCTACCCAAAAAAATCAGTTTAAGACTGAGCTAATAATCCTTATCACTTTTGATACACTGAAATTATTTTCTGCATTTAGGCACAATTTCCTTCGCCACATTTCTCACAGAAATCTGAGAAAACTCATTTGTAAAAAAGACTTTTTTCTCAGAGCAGCCCGGGTGGCTCAGCGGTTTAGCATTGCCTTCAGCCCAGGGCCTGATCCTGGAGACCTGGGATCGAGTGCCACGTCAGGCTCCCTGTATGGAGCCTGATTGTGTCTCTGTCTCTGTCTCTGTATCTCATGAATAAATAAAATCTTAGAAAAAAAAAAAAGACTTTCTTCAGAATCCCTATTTGACAACCAATTGCTTAATTGGTCTGAACACTAGAAGGGAGATGAGAAAAAGTGGTGACCTCTGAGTGATTATACCATAACCAGTATGATCCATCCAGAGAGTGTATATACAGTCAAAATAGGCATCTTACCTTTGCTGTGATCCAAGTGATCTCCTTACCTTCAGAGCATATCATTGATTAAAAATTACGGTGCAGTTACAGAATCTACTGTGTAATAACAGTAAACACGCCAAATACAATGGCTGGCATTAGATTTTGTCCTGGTATCTGATATTACACTAATTTCCTGATGCTCATTTGTATCCCTGGGCATTAAGAAATATTTTCTTTCTGTTTATAAATATGTCAAGTATTCCCTTCTGTTGCTTTGATCATCTACAGCTGTTAAGTTAGGGCTAGTTTCAGAAAATGGCACTACAGGGTGAAAAAGACTGCATTCAGACTTTATCAGCCATCTGGAGTGGTGAACTGCTTTGATGTCCTAATATCACTCTGATTTGATTTCTACAAAGTGGGAAAGTTTCTAGTAAAAAGTAAATTACCATAGATGTTATCGAGAGATGCTCATAGCTTTGGTACTTTTGTGCTTACTGAAGAAATCTCAATCTTTGCTGCAGCCGTATTTATAGAATCATCAAGTCAACCTCCTTTATTTAGCCTGTTCAGCAAGGATGTACAAGAACTGTTTTAAAGACTTAACATTAGATCACAGCTGCTGTTGATAGAATCTTCTTCATCCCTGTATTATTTATTATTATTGTAGTTGACATACAGTATTATATTAGTTTCAGGTGTACAGCATAGTGATTCAACCACTTACATACATTTCAAAGTGATCACCATGATAAATCTAGCTATAATCTGTCACCATACAAAGTTGTTACAGTTTTATTAACTGTATGCCCTGTGCTATCCATTCCATCCCCATGTCCTATTCCACCCCATTCTTTATTTCATATCAGCTAGGAAACTTCTTTGAGAAAGTTATGGGTATACACTCTAGAATCTTCCACAAGATTAATACTACCTATTCACCAAAAAAACTCTGATTGTACCTATCAGGAATGAAATCTATAGGAAAACCAACTACCTCACATGACAAGTCCTGAAGTTGGATAGCTCCAGAATTGGTTGATACAAATGATGTTATAAACACCCAAATTCCTTTCATCCTTCTATTCTGCATCATTTACATGTCAGCTCTGTCTCTGCTCTCTCTCCTCATGATCACAAGATGGCTGCTACTGTTCTAGTTATTTTATCCACAAAAAGCAACAGCTAGCAAAGACCTATCCTTTCCTTCTGTTTCTTTATAATAATGAGAAAATATTTTCCAGAAGTTTCCATCCAACAACCTTTCATATCTCATTAGCTTTACCCAAAAGCTATCACTGGTACAGAGACTAGAACTAACAAGCTAAGCTTAGATTGTACTAGGTTTACTCTTGGGTCACATGAGAGACACTGCCCTGGAACACAAAAGTAGGATCTCCCAGCAAGGAAAAAGCTTACACTAACTCAGGCTCTTCAGTGATGGAATTGCCCAAGAATCTATCCTGTTGCCTTCTATTTTCACTATCCAGATTGTATGATTTTACATACTTCCCTGCTACCTATTTACTAATGACTCTCAAATTTACATCTTCAACCTTCAATTGTAGCCCTATATTCAGACTCAAAATTCAAACTGCCAATTATTACAGATTCCACAAATTTAACATATAAATGGAACTAGTTATCTTTCCTCCTAAATGTGGTCTGCATCCAGCATTCTTTATCACAACTAATAAATTAGCTATGTAACCATTCAACCAAGCTAGATAATTCAATATCATTCTCAATTTCTCTCTTTCTTCTTATACATTCATTTGGGTTTTTTAATTGTCATTAAATCTGAATATTTTAATCTCACTAACATAAGCAGATTTATTTACAAATAAGAACGTTTGTCTTTGTCATGCTTATACATTCATTTGATTTCATTTGTGCCTAGCTGGCTCAGTTGGTAAGAACATGTGACTCTTGATCTCAGGGTTGTGAGTTTGAGCCCCATCTTGGGCATAAAGATTACTTTAAAAATGAATATTCATTTGATTTCCAAATCCTGCTGATTCAATTTGCTAAATGTTCCTCTTCCACATAGCCTCCAATTTGTTCTGCATGACTCAAGTTTCTCCCTATCCATTTCTGCTTCCATTGTCACTGAAATGATCTTCCTCAAACCAAGAGGAAATGTCAGGGCCTTCCTTAAGTAGTCTATGAAATCTCAATGGCCTACAGGAAAACAAAACAAAACAAAAGCCAGCATCTTCTTAAGGCCCTTCACAATCCATCACCATCCAGTGTAGCCTCCTCTTCCAATCCTCTCAATAGGCACCCCCTACACTTCTGAACACTGAACTCCTTACCATTGCCAGGTTATGTCAAGCCTTTTATGAGATTTGCTTTGGGAGAATAGTTTCCATAACTTCGGATTCTCTCCTCCAGTTTTGACTTGGGAATTTCTAGATCATTCTTTAACACTCTCAGATCAAAGTATTATCTCCTCCAAACAAATGATTTAAAGTACATGAAGAAGAATTCAACTCCAAAAATAATTAAAGAAATACAAAGTAAAATAGTATCGGTTTGAAAGCATCATGTTAGGGACACCTGGGTGATTCAGCGGTTGAGTGTCTGCCTTCAGTCCAGGGCATCATCCTGGAGTCCCAGGATTGAGTCCCCACATCAGGCTCCCTGCATGGAGCCTCCTTTTCTCTCTGCCTATGTCTCTGCCTCTGTGTGTGTGTGTGTGTGTGTGTGTGTGTGTGTGTGTGTCACTCACAAATAAATAAAATATTTTTTATAAAAAAAAACATGTTAGGGATCCCTGGGTGGCGCAGCGGTTTGGCGCCTGCCTTTGGCCCAGGGCGCGATCCTGGAGACCCGGGATCGAATCCCACATCGGGCTCCCGGAGCATGGAGCCTGCTTCTCCCTCCGCCTGTGTCTCTGCCTCTCTCTCTCTCTCTGTGACTATCATAAATAAAAAAAAAAAATAAATAAAAAAAAATAAAAATAAAAAAAATAAAAAAAAACATGTTAAATGAAAGAAATAGGTGCATGAAACTATATAATATGAGCCTATTTACATAAAATATTAGAAATGGCAATATGAGTGACAGAAAAGAAAGCAAAGGTTGCCTGGGACCAGGAATAGGGACCAGGCTGTCTGAGGAACTCAAGGCATCTTGCTGAGGGTAACAGAAATGTTTTTAGTCTGTGTTGGGGTGGTTATGAGACTATACATTTTTCAAAATTCATTACGCTATACATTTAAAACTGGTAATTTTTTATATAAAAATTGGACTTTGATAAAGATAAAAATACTCCTGCGTCCAAACTTTAAAGAGACACTTTAAAAACAATATTGAACTAAAAATTTCACCTATTAAATTGTCAGAGCTTAAAATTTAGACTACCAGGGTTGGTATGAATTCATTGAAATGTGTATTTTCCTACATACTGCATAGGAATAATAATTGATAGGACCCTTGTTTAAAGTAATTTGTACATGTATATCAAGAAACTTCATGTTTTCTCATTCTGTTTAATCTGGTAACTTTACATCTGGAGGTATTTTCTAAAAAATAATAATCCAAAGTATATGTATAAATATGTTTATTGAAATACTTCTTTATTATATGAGACCTCAGAGACAACCCATGAGACAACAGAGGAAATTAGATAAGTAAATCATTAGAACTTTATGTTTTTAATATCATTCCCTCATGGACTTCCCAAATGTCCCAGACTGTCTTTCCAGTCTCCATGCTTCTGCAGTCCCATGTCCAAGGGACAGCACTATGTTTCATATTTATTTTTATTACTGACTGCCCCTAAAAGACTGACATCCAGATAACAAGAATGCATCATATTCATCTTCAGAGCCCCACTACTGAGCATATAATAGATTCTCAACTCAAACAAATAAAAATTTTTTACTGGAAAACATTTGCCTGGGGTCTACTAGAAGTCCTGAGTGATCTTCATACTACAGTATGTGACTCTTCAGAAGGGCAAAGTGGCCACTGTATCATCATGTCATCTCATTTTAGAAGCTTTGCATTGACCAGCTAGACATATGCCAAATATGATACAATTTTCAGTCTTTATTTTTGCCAGTAAATGTATAATCATTCTAGAGGTATCTGGTGGCTCTGAGCAAAATTTGTCTGCAAATGGGATTTAAAGATTAGTGCCTGTACTGCAGCTTCAGTCAGATGCCTAAGGGGGTCTACCATGATCATTTTTGGGGTCTAGCAAAATTTTAGTTTCCATCCAGCCATACCATCCCACAGGTAACCAAGTTCAGTGAGCTTCCAGCTGTTGTTTTGCAGCTGAATGTTTGGCTATGAATGTTAAAAGGAGAGAGAGTGCTCCCAGAACTCTACTTTGAGTAAATGTCTTACCTGGTGACCATAACCAAGACATAAATGATCTCAACCCTCAGTAGACACAGAATAATTTATGTTGATTACAAGTATATCTATTCTGTTCAATTCTAAAGGCTTGTGCTAGGTCTCTTCCTTGGAACCCTCAACTACCTAATATCATGTTCTGTACTTGGAGAGAATTCAGCAAATGCTTGTTATTACCTAACTGACTGCTAACTTGTAAATCTGGATAACATTTAAGGTAATTATAATCCTATTTGTACAATACTTTACAGTTTGCTAAGCACTCCCACACAAGTACAAAGAGAAATGAGAATATACACTCCCAATATTTCAGGAAAAATCTGGTAGGTACCAATGCAATGTTATATACATTTGGGTTTACTCCTTAAGATTTATATTTCTTTATATGAGAAAAAAGAAAATAAATTCCAAAATCTCTAAAAAAAAAAACAGGAAAATAATTTCTTTCTCTTCTGTCAGAAGGCATCAAATACATGACTTTGAAAATTACACTTTTCTATATCCTTAGCACAAAATAAAATGAAAAGGCTTTACACAGTAATAGCACAAAAGAAACTTCTTCATTACAAATCCTAATTCATTACACCACATACCCAGCTCCTTAATTTCACCCACCAACCTCTGCTCAGCTTTCCTGTGCCAGTTATGGCACCTCCACCTTGTCACCAAATCCCCAGGACATGTGGATGCCAATGGGATGTCAATTAGGTAAATGGCTGACATTTCAAACCGTGAATACTTTCAAAAAGCTGAAACATATGCTAAACATTCATTTGGTTAAATTCATTTGATTAAAGCATCTGAAAGATCTGTACATTATGACACATATTAAAACCAATGGTCTGGATTAAAAACAAATTAAAATAAAACCACCCTATCTTTTATACAATCTTTGACATTCTTTCCCTGACAATAAATCATTTGTTGAAATGTCTTTTGATAAACTAATTTTTAACAAATTAATTTCGGTGAACTTGCTTTCAGTTAAGTAACCTAGAAATGCAGGCCCACTCTGCACACCTGAACCTAGAAATTCATCTAATTCAGATTCTTTAACAAACTTAAAAATGGTGCTTTAACTTGACACTGTATAAAGACAACAGAGGAGTCTCTAAAAATATGCATGCTGTGGAAGAATTCAATACAGTAGTGCACTAAAAAGTTAACTTTTTAGTTAACTGTGCACAATTATACAGAAAACAAACCATACAGGAGAGATTTGCAAAACTCTTAGTCATAACTGAGGAAAATGTTTCTGCTCTGGTTTTACCCAGAGTTTCACTTCCTTTGCCATTCTAATTCTACATTTTTCTACTGATCTTCTGTGTTTGAAGGCATTCCACATCTGCTCTGGTTTGCAGTGCAATGGGTACTTGGCCCATATATGGATATTTCAGCAATTATTATGGATAAGAATTTGTACAATAAAAGAATTCTCATCTCATTAAGAATTCATATATAAGAATATAATTTCCGGGGATCCCTGGGTGGCGCAGCGGTTTGGCGCCTGCCTTTGGCCCAGGGCACGATCCTGGAGACCCGGGATCGAATCCCACGTCGGGCTCCTGGTGCATGGAGCCTGCTTCTTCCTCTGCCTGTGTCTCTGCCTCTCTCTCTCTCTCTCTCTGTGACTATCATAAATAAATTTAAAAAAAAATTTAAAAAAAAAAAAGAATATAATTTCCATTTGTTCAAAGTTTATCTTTAAGTTCAGAGGGCTATAGTTCATAAATTCTATTGCAGGTTGTATAGTTCATAAATCTATAAAGTGCTGCACCTTCTGGAGCCCCAGAATGCTGCCTCTGGGTGTGCAATACTGGACTCAGTATGGTATTTTGTGAGTTCCCTCGTCTCCACTGTGTTTCAGTGTAAGTTCCGTAAAATGCTGGGTTTTTAGAAAGAAAGAGTAGCTTCTTGGCTGGGTTCTTTCTGGACTACAAAACTTCTGTGTTCCTCTAGTAAACCTCTGCGTGGCTAGAGCAGCCCCAGGTGTGAAAAAGATCCTACCTGTAGGCCACTATGCAGCAAGCTTTTGCATAACAATGGGAAGTTTTGCAGATTGTCTTCCAATGGATTTAGCTCTTCCCACTAAGAGTTATAAAGTATATGATATCATGCAGTAGCTCCACAGAGCGTGATTGTATAAGGAAGAAAGAAAAGAAAATGCATAAGCATTTTACCTAGTACTGGTCTTACTCAAAAAGCAAGATGATTACAAATGTTATCTCCACTGGCAGCATCTAGAATATTCTATGTCCAAATGGCATTACACTGAGAATGCACTTGGGATTGCTCACCCAGAAAGGTACTAAAAACCAGAGTTCATCTTAAAGTGACTTCTTATCATAAGTTTACCATTTTGTTATAAGAGTGCTTGAAACAAAGAATAATTGAGAAAATATTACAGATAACAGTAAATACTCCTTAAGTAACCTATGGACAGCACCACCACCTCAGCCAAAAAGAAAAATCCCAACAGCCAGGCATTCAAAAGGTCCATAACATTCCCATACACATCAGTGGGTAAGTAGACACTTTGTAGTCTCAATGGTTGCATGTGAAGGCTGTCCTAGCCGGCTGCCTTGTTATGTATCATTCCTGGCACTGGATGCACTAGTAGGTGTCCCAACTTCCAACAGCAACCTTCTTGTTTAAAAAGGGGCATTGTGGAAAACTACCCCTTTAAAAGGCGCTGTGCTAGTGATGACCACTTGGAAAATGCAACTTTTTTAAGTGTCAGTAAAAAGGAAAATCAAAATTTTCAAAGGTGAGTACATAACACCATGAACCATGCAGACCTTCAGTAGAAACTAATCTCAAACACCCTGGAAGATTAATCCATTTTTAATGAAGCTCAAAGCAATGATGCTGTTACAGTTGTATGAGCTCTGCATGTGCACATTAATCCTAAATACACTTTTGGCTTTGTTTGGGAAGCAATTTCCACCTTCAAACTTTGAAAATGTATCAGGACCCAAGGAGATATTTGCATTTAAATTATAGTACATGCTTTTCATATCAATTACTCTAGGGCAAAAAAAGACAATCTTGATGAGATGACCAAAATAAAACTGACACAATATTATTTATACAGTTCACTTTCAACACTCATAAAGCAAAAGAAAAAGAGCTGCCAAGATAGAAAGTTTACTTTGATCACCTAGAGAGAATGTGCTATGGAAACAGGATGTATTTTCAACCCACATCCAGAAATTTATCACCTGTTTACAAAAGATCCCCATAGAATGAGTAAGCAGTGTTGACTGCACTCTATTACAGCAGTTTTCCCTCCTTATCTCACTCCATTCCAAGGAGAACAGCTCTGTAACACAACCTGGATCTCCCACCCCTGGAGCAGCCACCTACATCTGCAACTCTCTCTGCTGTCATTGTCAGTGACAAGCTTATTCTTTTTTTTTTTTTTTTTTTTTTGACAAGCTTAGCTCAGGGTCCTTATACCGTTATATATTGCTTGATGCTCTACATGGAACCTCTTCCATCATATTTTGCATATCATGTCATTCAGGTTTCTGTTCAAATGCCAGCTCCTCAGGCCTTTCTCAACCAACTTACCTAAAAATACCCCACCCTACCCTTCCCCTCATAGGCTGACCCACTCAATCGGTTTCATTGTCTCTTTTCAACCCTAGTTACTACCTACAATTGTATCGTTTATTTGGTAACTTGTTTATCTTCTATCTCCCCAACTGGAATGCAGATACAAAAGCAGAGCGTTTCTTTTTCTTTTTAAGATTTATTTTTATTTATTTATTTATGATAGACATAGAGAGAAAGAGAGAGGCAGAGACACAGGCAGAGGGAGAAGCAGGCTCCATGCCGGGAGCCCGATGCAAGACTCGATCCCGGGACTCCAGGATCACGCCCTGGGCCAAAGGCAGGCGCGAAACCGCTGAGCCACCCAGGGATCCCCAAGCAGAGTGTTTCTATAACTGTATCGTCCACATCTTTTTCACACTCCTTAAATGCCCTGTGAAGACGGGAGGAAGGATGAAAGCAGAAGTGGAGAAGATGAAAGATGAATGAATTGTCATCATCCCTGTGAAGACGGGAGGAAGGATGAAAGCAGAGGTGGAGAAGATGAAAGATGAATGAATTGTCAGTGAGGGAATTGTCAGTGAGTGGAATTTCTCTTCCTGTGGTTCCTTGTCCATCAATACCTTCCCTGTCCCATCTTTAAAAATATAAAACCAGGGGCACCTGGGTGGCTCAAAAGGTTAAGCATCTGCCTTTGGCTCAGGTCAGGATTTTGGGGTCCTGGGATCGAGCCCACATCAGGCTTCCTGCTCAGTGGGGAATCTGCTTCTCCCTCTCCCTCTACCTCTCCTCCTGCTTATGCTTTCTCATACTCTTTCTCTCAAATACATAAAATCTTTAAATATATATAAAACCATCAACTTCCCAAACTCTATGTATTATCCCTATTTCTTCCTTTCTCTTTATAACTAAGCTCTCTTGGTAATAGCTTCCACTCACTTAAAATCTATTAAATCTTTTTTCATATACTTTCATTTAGTAATGTAATTATAAAAGTAACAAATGCTGACTATAGCAGTTTGATGTGTATGTTCCCAAAGTTTTTATTTGGTTTATACAAATATAACTACATAGAGTTGTGTATTTTTTTAAAGGAATAGGCTATTCTTATTGTACTACACTTTTTTAAATTCAGTAATGTGTTAAGGATATCTTTTGAGACCGAACATATAGATTTGCTCCTCTCTTTTTAATAGCTGCATAATATTCCATACCATGGATATACTATATTTCATTCAAACCCCCTGATGGACATTCAGGTTGCTTCCAGATTTCCACTATTGTAACCATATTGCAATAAACTCACTCATACATATGTCTTCACATATTCACACTTTTATTTATGTTGCATAAAATCCCTGTTCAGCCTTAAACTTGCTATGATTAATCTTGTGCCCACTCTCCTAGCTCCAACCACACTACTACAGCAGATGTTGCTACCCAAACCTATACCACTAACCCCTTCTTCCCCTGGAGTTCTATAGGAAAAGCACACAAGTAGGAATGATAGTTGAAAAGAACTCAGAATCTGACTATTCAAATAGCTGGACAAGCACTCAGCACCTGGCTCTCCGATAAGAGTGAAGTAAGTGAATTCATCTTAAGCCAGGAGGCCTCAAGAAGTCACATAGTCACAGTCAGTGATGGTGTCAGAGGCAAAAGATGTATTACTTTACTGCTTAGCAATCAGCATGAACTTCATGGTCATGTCAGTTGCCCTTGTCCAGGTCCCACAGAAAAACACAAAGCAGCCCAGGTGGATGCTGTTCATGCAGTGGGTTGCATCACACTGAGGAAACTCAAGTTTAGGGGACCTCCAACTTTTCATGATGGGCAGCAAGTAAACCTGCTTGAAATCTGCCCCAAGAGAGACTATCTTTATTATGCTGGAGAATAGATAAACCTTCCCTCTACTCCAGAGGAAGACTCTATCTCTATCTTCCAAGGCTTTTTGGTCTGCAAATATCCTTTATAATATAGCTGGTGCATCTTCTTGCACACACACAAGACCCCTGTAGAGTTGTCTCCCAGCAGAAACTACCCACTCCTCCTCTCCAATTTTAAGATGGTCAGTTTGGTGACCTGACAGAGAAAGACAAATACCATATGATTTCACTCAGATGTGGAATTTAAGAAACAAAATAGATGAACATAGGGGAAGGGAAGGAAAAAGAAAAGAAGATAAAAACAGAGAGGGAGGCAAACCATAAGAGATTCTTAGCTGTAGAAGACAGGCTGAGGGTTGCTGGAGGGGAGGAAGATGGGGGGATGGGTAACAGGGTGATTGGGCATTAAGGAGGGCACTCATAATGAGCACTGGGTGCTATAAGGCAACTAATGAATCCCTAAATTCTACCCCTGGAACAAATAGTATAGTATATGTTCATTAAATTGAATTTAAATAAAGAATTAGAACATAAAAAGCTGACTGACTTATTGCCCCCATGAAAACTCAAGAATAAATAACTAAAAACGACAGAAGTGAAAGATAGCTAAATTTACCAATAGAAAGCAGACCCTGGTCAGATGTGCTTACCACACTAGAGAAGGCAAAGTACTAATAACAAGAAAAAGCCTACAACATAGATTTGGAAGCACAAGTCTTCTTCATGCCTATAGTAGGTTAAATGGTGGCCGCTAAAAGAACATGTCTACTTCCTAATCCCTGGAAACTGTGACTCTTAACTTTATTTGGAAATATGGCCTTTGCAGATACAATTAAGCTAAGTCCTGGCCTCCAGAATTGTGAGAATACATTTCTATTGTTTTAAGCTACCCAGTTTGTGGTAATTGTTATGGCAGCCGCATGAAGAAATTACAGCAGCCAACATATTTCTGACCAACAATATAACTATCATAGCCTGGGTTTGTAAGCCCAGTAAAGTGAAAGGGGATTTCCTATCACTTTTCAGTATTCAGAGCCCAGAACACCTCACTTTTCTTTCAATGGCTAAATTTTAATTGCTTTTCTGCCATATGTTCCCTCTGGCGTCTCTTTTTCTTGTGTTCTCAGAGTCCTTTCAAGCACATATGGCAGAATTTTAAATATTTTTAAATCATCTATTGGCAATTGTACTTGATTTATGCAGATCTATCACAGTTTGTTGGAACAGAATACCTTTCCTTCCTTCCTTCTCTATGATCTTCACCTTCTGACCTAGAATGTTTTCTTTCCTAATATCTACCTCTTTTTCAATTTCTTGTAGAAGGTGATATGAGATGAATGGTTGCACATCTGACAGAACAAATCCTAGCTACCTTCCTTTCCTTGAAAAGGATAATTCCCACATAGAAGTCAACCACCCATTAACCCCATCCCCAATCCATGGTTGAGCTCATTGTATCAGAATGCTATCTGACTCACATTAAATACATCCCATTGTTTTTTTTTTTCTAAAAATCCTATCACCATAAATTTCCCAAATACGTTCCCACATAGCATGAGCCAAATCTGCCCTCTGTACCTATATTAACCACACCACCACAAAACTCCCTAATTTATGACTAAAGTTTTCTAGGTTGACTTTCCCAGCCTTCTAATACCAAACTTTCCAAGTCTTATATAACTTCCAGTGGTTGTTCCAGTCACCAATGGTAGGTTCTCCAGTTCTTTTTTTTTTTTTTTTAATAATTTTTTTAAGTTTTTATTTATTTATGATAGTCAGAGAGAGAGAGAGAGAGAGGCAGAGACACAGGCAGAGGGAGAAGCAGGCTCCATGCACCGGGAGCCCGATGTGGGATTCGATCCCGGGTCTCCAGGATCGCGCCCTGGGCCAAAGGTAGGCGCTAAACCGCTGCACCACCCAGGGATCCCATGGGTTCTCCAGTTCTTATTGACTCCCTGCCTGTAGCTTTCAAGGGCACTTTTCAATAATTTCTTGGGTTCTGGCCTCTATGTGGGAGGGGGTGGGGAGAAGTCTTCCTAGTTCATTCTCTAAAATCTCAAATCTCCTTTCCTAGTTCTACTTAAGAGCATTTTTAAAAAGATTTATGTATTTATTTGAGGGGGGTGAGGGAGAGGGGAAAAGGGAGAGAGAGGATCCCAAGCAGGCTCCCCGCTGAGCATGGCGCTCAACCCAGGGCTCAATCTCTCACAACTCTGAAACCATGACCTGAGCCAAAACCAAAGGTCTGGTGCTTAACCAACTGCACCACCCAGGCACCCCTTTAAGAACACTCAAATATGCATACATTTTCTTTTCCTTTCCCTCTGTGACTACCCTGGCCTCTAAAGTCATAATCCTTCTCATGAGAAAGTCCTTCCTGTTTCATTGTTTCCCAATCGAGGCACATTTCTCTTCCATCTTTTACTTTTTCTAGATACAATACCTAAATCTGTTGTTTCTTCATAAGTGTGCCACTTTTCCCACTGTCTCACACTAAACCTGATTCCCACAGATAATGTTTCAAGCACAGGCCTTTTCAATTTCCTCTTAAGTTTCAGATTTATGAAATTCTTTGTGATTTTTTTCTATCAAAACCCAAGAATATAACATCTGTGCTTTATAATAAGGCTCCCCTTTCCTCTTTATCTCTTCATTAATAAAGATTCCACCATCCCTCAATGATTAAATCCACTGACTGAGTTCCTGAAATTTACAACCTAGCTAATATCCACTTCAGAGTCAATATGAGAACATATGGGATTGGAGAGCAGGTCAACTTTAGAAGTCTTTGGGCAGATCAGAACCCAAGTCCCTTTCTGGCCTGGAATTTGTTTAAAGTAAGCTACAGAGGAGCAATTGGGAAAAGTCAGCCAAGTGCTGCCTACCCATGCCTCACTATGCCCGTCTAAGCCCATATCTAAAGGTGAACTGTGTAGCAGTGCTTGCTCATGCACAAGGAATCTAGCTGATTTACAGTTTAAAAGCCTGGTTTTTTCATCTTAAGAAAGAGAATAAAGGAGAAAATAAACTTTAGTATCAAAATTTGTTCCATTCCCAAATGCCTTTTGAAAAAGAAAAAGAAAAGGCTTATACGCTACTTGCACAATCCCTTTTCCAATAATCTACACATCAGTAGCATTTACAATGCCAAGTGCCTCTGCTGTGCCAAGAGCTCTGATCTCTTTTTGACTCTTTGATCCCAACTGTTCATTCTTATGTATATGCCCTTTTGGCCTCACCCACAATAAGCACCAATGTAATGTGGACTCATCGACAAACCTTGTCTATTATACGTCTAAAACCCGAGGGTGAGATTTTTATCTAATAAACAAGGCAAAAAAAATTTAAAAATGTATAATTGCAAATTGAAAAAAAAAATACTAAGAAAGCAATGAATAGAGTTGTGGCATAGAATAAAGGAGGAGACCGACTTCAGACTCAAAGCCTCAGAAGGAAATGGTTGCGCTGAGAACTGAAGGACAAAATACATCTACAGGCTGAATCCATGTTTATCTCCTTTCTATCTTCATTTATATTGGCACAATATTTAAAATACTGCATTTAAAAAATATATTGAAATAAAATACTGTGCCAGTTGATCTTTTCTTCTTGACAACTCAAATTTTGCAGAATCACAAATGTAATTTACAAATAAATTCATTGCTTACATAAATGTTGTGGGGTTTTAAATAATTAATTTAATTACATGTCACTTAAATTCAAATGCTGTCTTAAAATCTCCAAATGTAATTGCTTTTAGTTAAAACGCATATGTTTAACTATCTTAGCAGTCATTTATTAAGTAGACATAACCCAATATAGTATCATTCCCTTGTGAAATATAACCAAAAGCTGAGATTTAGCATTACTTAAGAGACTGAGGATATTTATTAAATATGTGTTAGCAAATCAATGATAGAAATACTGTAGGTCTTTGCTATGAAAGAGAAAAAGAAGATTTACAAATATGTAAAAATAATATGCCTAACACTGAGGGAGAGAGATTATGGCATTTAAAAACCCAAACATATTTCTTTAAAATTTAAAAAAAAAAAAAACTTTACATGTAAAAGATTTTCCTGATGAAAGATAGATACTAATTAAGTAAAAGATTCATAAAGAAGAAAACATACATGAATTCTGTGCAAGAGAATAGAAAATCAATTTTCCCTGCCAGAAGCTGCATTCACATATTTCATAGGGTTGGCAGTTAGAGTTTGGCAACTTAGTCTTTCTATCCCTATAAGTCTATCTGGTAAGAATTAAATAATCCGTTTCCATCAGTTAGCTAATTCCAACAACAGGATGCATTACTAGAGAAGGAATTATTTTAAATGTATCCCTTTTTGTTTAGAAGTAGAGTAGGAATGAGGGATCCCTGGGTGGCGCAGCGGTTTGGCGCCTGCCTTTGGCCCAGGGCGCGATCCTGGGGACTCGGGATCGAATCCCACATCGGGCTCCCGGTGCATGGAGCCTGCTTCTCCCTCTGCCTGTGTCTCTGCCTGTGTCTCTGGCTCTGTCTCTCCTTCTATCTCTCAAGAATAAATAAATTTAAAAAAAATCTGAAAAAGAAGTAGAGTAGGAATGAAATACAAGAAAGGGAGTAAATATCCATCAAAGATTTTGTACACAAATGTTGATAGCAACTTTATCTGTTAGAGCCAAAAATTAGAAACAACTCAAATGATTAGCAACAGGTGACTGGATAGACAAACGGTAGTATATCCAATAGAATACTAATCAGCCATGAAGAGGGAATAATCTATTGATACAAGCAACACCGTGAATGAATCTCAAAATAGGCTGAGTGTGGGATCCCTGGGTGGCGCAGCGGTTTGGCGCCTGCCTTTGGCCCAGGGCGCGATCCTGGAGATCCGGGATCGAATCCCACGTCGGGCTTCCGGTGCATGGAGCCTGCTTCTCCCTCTGCCTGTGTCTCTGCCTCTCTCTCTCTCTCTCTCTCTCTCTCTGTGACTATCATAAATAAATAAAAATTAAAAAAAAAAAATAGGCTGAGTGTAAGAATTCAGATAAAAAAACCTTACTGTGTAACTCTATTTTTATAAAATCTAGAAAATGAAAATCAATAATGATGAGACAGAAAACAAATCAATAGCTATTTGGCTGATAAGGACAAATGTTGGGGGCAGGGAATAAAGGATTGGGGACGGTAGGAAGGAGTGATTACAAAGGCATGAGGAATCTTTGGGGGTGATGAATATACTGATTATCTTGATTATAGTGTTGGTTTCACTTATGTACACAAATGTCAAAATTTATCAAACTGCACACCTTAAACATGGGTAGTCTTTTGTACTTACTTTTCAATAAAGCTATAAAATAAGGAAAATCTGTGAGCAATAATCTCCCAAATATTGTGATGGATTAGACTGGAATAGGCAGTGTAGTCAGCGATTTGTTGGAAAGCTAATCTAAAAATTCAGACAATAAATTTTCTAGGGCAGAACTAAAACACTGGTAAGGGGAATTTTAATTAACTAAGAAAAAAACATACATGAAAAAGTAAAAACTCTGGGCTATATTTTTTTAAACACCAATTTCACAGTTCAAAGTATTTACAGTCAGTTGTTAGTTTAAGAAAATACTCCAAAATAGTGCCTAATGTTTGTTAAGAACCCGTATAATGAGGGCACCTGGGTGGCTCAGTCAGTTAAGCAGTTGCCTTCAACTCAGGTAATAATCTCAGGGTCCTGGGATCAAGCCCCATATCTCAGGTTCCCTGCTTGTGTTCTCTATCGCTCTTTCTCTCACAGATAAATAAATGAAATCTTTTTTAAAAATAAAAAAAGAAAAAAAATAAAAATTAAAAAAATAATAAAAGAACCTGTTTAATGAAAAGTAAGTGTGTAATTTCCATATTAAACATTTATTTCTGATTTGTACCTAGTTTACTTCCAAGAAAGAGGAAAGGGAGAAGTATGTCAATTATTGGTATAAAATGTAGATATATGGACTTCTAAGGTAATTGACAATATATTCTCTTATTATTTAAAATATGATTATCACTCTTAATACTATGAGATTTACCATTTTAGAGGACAGTTTGCCCTCTCCTTATACAAATTATCCCAAATTCCATATTAATAACCTCTTAAATATTTATATGTTGCACATGTTTGGCAATGTAAGTGCAAAATTAAATAAATGTTCTACAAGAGTATTTTTTTAGAAAAAAAAGTATTTTTTAGAGTTTCACATCCTACAGTTTTATCACTAAAATAACATAGGCTATATTCGTTGGCATGGGACAAATCAAGTGTTCCTCCAACTAAACTCGAAGGTCCCTGTGGACCTTCTGTTGCAGAGCTGGGTTCGTTCAGATGAGAATGAAGATTTCTCAGTGGAATACACGCTCTCTGTGTGATCTTTTGGTCTACAAAATATATGGGTCTTCTTCAATAGGTACTTCAAAACACTAGTGCTCCAAGATCACCCTAGAAAGATGAACTTCTATAAATACCAGTTCCTGTTCAAAGACAGCAATATTTAAGGAAGAATATAAAGGACTATCCACCCATTTCTCCAAAGCTATATTCATACCAGATAGGTTACTGTTAAGCTCTACACATGGGAATTTCTAAAATTGCTCCCACAAGAAAACATCTTCAACAAATTATATTTTAATGTTATGCTTTCCGTTTTTGCTGAGTCATACAAGAAATGGCCATGTAAAAGAAGTTTCTGAGTTTTCTTTAATATTGCTATTTAAAAAGCTTTGTATGTTCACTGTATATTAAAAATATTGACTTCATTGTCCCTGTAAAAGAAACCATTTCTTTTAAGGTTTACTATCAGGAAAAAGTTTGTCTAGAAGAAATATGTAATCCATCATTGTATCCTTCCTTTCTTGCCTGAAAGATCTCCCCTGGTTCCTGGAATCTCCTCATACTTCAGGTTCCACCTTGATGAAACCCACCTGGGCAGGCCCTTTGAACTTGCCTTAGATCCTTCATGCCTCAAATACCACCTAGGGACAGTTTTAAAGCCCCTTTTTCCTTTGCCTCATTTTCTTCCTCTGCTGCTCTGCATTAGTCACCACAGAGAAGAGGCAGCATCAACCAATGTGAGAAAATAATGTAAATGCATATTTGAAATTAAAAATAAAAGCAGACCATGTGGCATCACACTACTGTTGGGTCATTTTATGGTACACTCAAAGAGACACACTTTATTAAAAGTCAATATTCAGGTAAAAAAAAAAAAATCCTAAAACAAAGACTGCTCCTTGTAGTGCTACTTATCAAGAACAAGCAACCTACTTCATTTACATTGTAATCCCTAGGGGCACCTGGGTGGCTCAGTGGTTGAGCATATCTGCCTTTGGCTGAGATCCTGATCTCCGGGTCCTGGATTGAGTCCCGCATCAGGCTCCAGGGAGCCTGCTTCTCCCTCTGCCTATGTCTTTGTGTCTCTCTGTGTCTGTTATGAATAAATGAATAAAATCTTTTTAAAAAATAAAATAAAAAAATAAATTGGAATCCCTATAATATGCTTCCCCAAAAGTTGTCCCATTCAGAAAACTGCAACAGAAAATAAGAGAGAAAAACTAAACATTTGGCCAAATATTTTAACAATATTGACCCTCTTTTAGTCAGTAGAAATAAATGAGTCTGCTACTGAAATATTTTTATATAGAAAGTCTGCTTTTTGTTATTCTCACTAAATAAATATTGAAGGACTTTTTTAGATCTCAGTTGGAAGAGATATCAAATAAGTAGTCTGCTCAGAAGGCTCAAATGTCTCTGTCTAGCCCTGCTCGACCCATATCCTAACACCTGCCCTTCAGAAGTGGAATGAGATTAAGGAATCCTTCTACTCCCCTGAAGGTTAGAATGTACTAGTAAGGATCTTTCATACTTAATCCAGACCCCTCCAAAAACACATGGTCCTGGTAAGAGGTGACCACAGCTTGATATTGGGCCTTAGGATCTCATGGTAGTTTATAAACTGAATAGATGCCCAGAACTCCATTGCACTCCAGAGCACATTGACAAAACAAGTAGCACCACCTCTTCTAATCTGTAGCTCCAGGAGACCAGTGGAAGGAGCATCTTCCATAGACATAGCAGAACTGGGGAGGGGAGTAACATCCTCAGAAGCCTAGGAAGAAACTAAGGACCGCCCCTAAGGTCTCTTTCCTCAACATCAACTCTGAGCCCAAAATATATTAAATGTGCATTATATTTTCTATTCAATTTCTATCCAAAAAAGACTCATCTGATACACGTGCATATATACACAAACATCCATCATTTCATTTTTGAATGAAAAGAATAATAGAAACAAGGTAGTAGAATGCAATGGACTCTGAAATAGAAAATTGGTTCTTGTCCTGGTTCTTTTTTTTTTTTTTTTTTTTTTTAAGATTTTATTTATTCACTCATGAGAGACATAGAGGCACAGGCAGAGGGAGGAGAAGCAGGCTCAAGGCAGGGAGCCCCATGCAGTAATCGATCCCGGGACTCCAGGATCATGCCCTGGGCCAAAGGCAGGCACTGAACCACTGAGTCACCCAGGGATCCCTCTGGTCTTGGTTCTGCCACTAATGAAGCCATTGAAACTCAATGAGCCCCAGTGTCCCCTCCTGTATAACAGAAGACCAAGATGAAATAATATCTAAGATCCTTTGAGGGCTAATAATCTAGAATCAATGTATAATGACACTGCCTATAAAAAGGACAAATGTGGAAAAGAAAGGTGAAAAAAGTAAGACTGGGCACCTGACCTGCATAAGCTGAGCTCCTGATTGATCTCTGGCCTTCAGCTGCTCCTGATGGCTAAACCCAAAGCATTTGGGCTTTCTAGACCAGCAACGCTCTTGGAGCAACCACCAGCTTCAGCATGAATGTACCTCTTTGAATTCAAGTTTTTACTCTGAGAATTTCTCTTAATTCTTTACTATCTCAATCATGCATTCAAATTAACTTTTGCATATTTTATCCCTGATCCAGTGTTTACAGTATTTTATAGTTAAGGATTTTACAGGCTGTTTCATTGTATTGTCAGAATTAGAAGTTATTGTTCACTTTTTAAAAATATTTGTCCACTGATTATGAATAATAAACTCATGGGAAACAATGCTGTGAACAGCATCCAAGTCAATGCATCTCTGCAGCACAATATCCCAAACATTTGCAACACCAAGACTGAAAACAATAATTGGTGTCAAGGGATGAATCTGAGCACATCTACTCCAGTAAAGTACATATCGATTTAATACTTAGTACTACTCAATATCTATTTGACATTTAATTTAAGCTACAATGATAATCCTTTAAAAAAGAACCAAATTTTTCACCACAACTGGCACTTAGAATTTAATTTTAATAAAATGACAAAATTAATTTGTTCATCTGGAAGCACAAGTAAAGCTTTTACAGTATTATATAAAGCAAGGGTAAGAATCAAATCCTGCCTTGGCCAGCAGGTCACCCCTTCTCACTAAGATTCCTGAGAGCTACCAACTTATGTCATGACATGGAAAACTGAATTGCCACTGTCTTGTTAACTGGGTGTGCAGGGCTTCCAGCACAGGGATCTGTGACAAATCTGGACTCCAGCACCTAGTTTCTACCTTGAGCCAAATTAGGGCCTCACAGTCCCTATGGAATGTCTGTCTTATCCATCCACCACAGCCTGAAACAACCAGGATTCCCAAGCACTTAAGTGCTTTTGTGAGAGGGGAAAAAAAGCACAATAGCTAAGCCCAAAGGAGTCCATCGTTCACCTTGCATATCCTCAGATCTGGAGGCAACAGGAAGAAAGCAAGGGCTGAACAGAGAGGCATTATCTCTTCCATATTGCACGCCTGCCTCACCCCTAGTAAATGTAGCTAATCAGAGTCCCGAAATCTGGTCAGATTAGCACCCCCTTTGGGAAGGTATGGAGAAAAAGAAAGTAAGTTGTAAAAGAAAGGAGGGACCTCCTACCATTCACATAACCAAGTGTTTTTTTCAAATCTCTTTGAAACAAAAATTTACTGTCTCAGCATTCAGATAAACATGCCATAGTGGGCAGCCCCGGTGGCTCAGCGGTTTAGCGCCACCTTCAGCCCAGGGCGTGATCCTGGAGACCCGGAATCGAATCCTGCGTCGGGCTCCCTGCACGGAGCCTGCTTCTCCCTCTGCCTATGTCTCTGCCTCTCTCTCTCTGTGTGTGTCTCTCATGATTAAATAAATAAAATCTTTAAAAAAATGCCATAGTGTTAACTATATACACATATTGTTTTAAATATATATATAACACTATATATACACATAAAAATTCTATATGCATACATATGCATATATGTGAAAAGATTTATGACAAAAGCATTTTGCTAAATGAATAGATTCCTAAAATGATAAGAATTAGAAAGTATACTTCTCATATAAGTTTTGGCAAGGAAACATTTTAGACCTATACTCATATAAACAAATCATCATTGGAGCTAAAAATACAGAAATAGCTTCATATTTATACAGACTGGATAGTATATAAGACTCACTAAAAGAAGATACTACTTGTAAACCACTTTGATTTTCTGTAAAAGAAAAATAATATTGAAATAAACAATATCAAAGATAATAAGATAAAAAAATAATTCAAAATTTGAAATGAGATTGCCAGATTTGCTTTAAGATGAATTTTCATAATCTTATGTCTAGTTGTTAAAATGAATGCACTATATAGCAATTCGGAAACTTTCTAACCAAATGAGGTCCTATTTATAGTCTAATTCATTCATGTACATGCAAATACCTTAATATTTTAGAGTAATACTGTCCTCTCTGATAATACCAGAAATAAAAATACTGAAATTATTCCATGAAATAGATGCCTTCTCTTAGAATCTACCCTTGTAACAAGCCACTAAGCTGTGTTGACACCTTCACTTTATTTTTTTTTAAGATTTATTTTTATGTATTTGAGAGAGAGAGCACAGTGGGGAGGGGCAAAGAGAGAGAGAGAGAAACCCAAGCAGACTCTACACACTGAGCCAGACCCAGGGCTCCATTTCATGACCCTGAGGTCATGAGACCTGAGCAGAAACCAAGAGCCTGACACTTAACCAACTGATCCACCCAGACACCCTGACACCTTTGATTTATTTTGAAAGAGGATGACAAATAATAACTCCCACCTATTAAACACATGACCTGTCTCAAGCATTTTGCATACATTTTAAAAACAGCTCTACTAGATGGGCAGTATAATTCACATTTTATAGATGAGGAAACTGAAGTAAGTCATGCAGCATTCTGCGGTGAAAGTTGGGATTTGAGCCAGTCTTTGTCACCACACACTAACAACATAGCCTCTGCATCTGTCATTTGAAATACTACTTCATGAAGCTCCCAGAGCTTCTCCTGAGGTGCCTCCAAGGATAAAAATGATGCAGTTGCTGAGCAGACAGTGCTCCAGCTGCCCCACACCAGTATCAATTCAAATAGCCTTCAAAAACCGTGGAAGCCCACTTGTCAGGACACGCCATTCTGATCCTGAGCATTCCCAAACCCCAGACCCAATCTGACAGAGGCTTCGAGGGCTCCACGCCCCACTTCATCCATTTGTTCATTGAACAAGCATTTGTGAACTCATGTGTGTGCCAGGCACTGCTAAGGAAGGGAATTTTTTTAAAAAGACATACATAGGCCCATCAAACATTTGAATGAACTTGGACCAAGAACCTCAAACTCAAATGCCTTTGAAGTCCAGGTAGATAATAAAAATGATTGAAGCAAGCCAGATGTAAGCCATAGGGAGTGTTGAAACATGGAGTGGAGAGGCAACCCAGAAAATAAAAACCACAGGAGACTGTTTCCACTCCTCAGCTGAGAGCAAAGGAAGAAGGTATTATTAGAACCTCAGAGCCTGGGTGTGGGATGTGGACCTACAAAGGGGGCACACCAGCAGCAGCTGGAACTGAAAAGGAAACACAACCAGTGGCTTTTTTTCTCCTCTCTTCCTCCAATCTCCCACCACTTCCTCCACCAGCCAAGCCTAACCAGAAGCCAGTGAGTAAGGAAGTCTGAGACTTGCAGTGTGGAGGGGGCAGGCCTTGTGGCACAGGCAGAGTTGGAGAAAGGCAGGGATGGATTCAACAGCACACAGGCAATTGAGTCCTACAATCTAGGATTCTTGATTCCCAGGCCCCTACCCAAGTGCCCCTTTTGCTGTGTGATCAATCTCTCTACCTACATCCCGCTCCCCTGCCCTGTCTGCCTTTATTTGCTGCAGGTATCATATCTTACTGACTCCCTATCCCAACCATAAATCCCTCCCTTGTTTGACTTGCTTCATTCTGAGGAACTCATGGAGCTCCAGATTCTGGTTCCACCTTGTCATCTATTCTCAGAAGGCCCTCCTCTGTGGGTCATGCCTACAAGTATTTCAATCTAGATTTAAATTGTTGGCCTCAGAGACTGTCACAGCTCCATGTTAATTCTAAGCATGCCGCCAGCATGCATCATTCAGAGGCTGACATTTTGGAAATATTCATAAGTAACTGAAATAAAAATTAATGCTTCCTCTCCCTCACCAGGGCACAGTAGAGAAAAAAGTGGCAAAATATAACCATTTGCATTTAATGAATAATTTATTTACTTTCAAAACTATATTAGAGTCAGGACTGTGATAAATCCACTAATTACACATTAAAATGAGGCCCATTCACTTCTTCAAAATTGTTCCAAACTGCTTAGCACAATTTCCAGCTGAACTTTGACCTTGGATCTTACGTTGAATAGCACTGATGGATCTTGCAAGCAAGAAAAGTCACATTAATTATTTTACATTAATGAAAAAAAAAATTATTTTACATTAATGAAACACAGAACCATGAAGGAGAATGTAGGCATTACTTTTTTCCAAGTGTATTGAGTCAGAAATCAAAAAGCTTATTAGCAAGTATTTTCAAATTTCATACCTGAGAATGATATCATCCAGTACCTTCTCTAAGAAAAAAAAATCACCTGCTTAGTGTTTTCTTAGTGTTTTCTATACCTTAAAGAATATGGTAATCAATTCCTTCCCAAATATTCCTCTCATGGAATATTCACTTCCTAGCAACAGCACTCCAAGCAAAGACCACTTCTTCAAACTCCCATTTTATAGCTTTCCAATTCTTAATTACTTTCTGGTTTATGGAAATAAAAACTGCTTCACAGGTGCACTGGAATTGTGCCTAATAAAAATTAACTTGCACAAGAATCATCAGACTGCATATAACATCAATGAAATTCAAAAAGGACAACTTACTGGCAATTGAGAAAAATTAAAATTGAGGCAGTTGCCTACAAATTTAGGAAACTAGTATCAAGTGACTCCTTGCATCTATAGGTCTTACCTGATGTGTTTGGAAGTTCACCTTTGGAAGATAATTACTCAATGCCATTTAGATTCCTTAATCAAGTAGTGATTATGGTGTTTGGGACTCCAATGAGATAGCTACAAATTAATATAAGTTTCATTGGTGTAACATATTTTAGTACATAATAGTTCAGTTAGATAGCATAATAAAACATGCTTCTCTTGGCTCTAATATAGGCAAACCCATGGGGTATTTTAGAAGGATACATCCTTCTAATACTTGTGCAGCCCTTCTCAGGAACAGAAGCTTTCTTAATGAGAAACTCATTAGATTTCATTGTATTTCCTACAATGGGGTAAGTTGGGGAAGACACTCACCCAACTCTGTGAATCACCCAGAAGAGCATTCCCTCAAGTGCATTCCACAGAACTCTGGTACTTTGGGATATTAACAGACATCTTCCATACACCCATATATATATATACACATAAAAGACTGTAGTCAAATAACTCCAAGAGGTGTTGGATCAGAACGCTTGGGTGGCTCAGCGGTTGAGTGTCTGCCTTTGGCTCAGGGCATGATTCTGGAGTTCCAGGATCAAGTCCCATATCGGGCTCCCTGTGGGGAGACTGCTTCTTCCTCTGTCTATGTCTCTGCCCCCTCTCTTTGTGTCTCTCATGAATAAATAAATAAAATCTTAAAAAAGATGTTAGATCACATAGTTAAATGGGATTATGATTTTCCTATAGGACTTCTCAGAGCTTTTAGTAGGCTAATGTGTCCTACGAGTCTCCACAAACAGAATATAATCAGCCTTGTATATTAAGATTATGACCTTTCTGTCACAAAGCATCTCTTCCATAAAGTAGCATAAAGTTCACATGAAAATCATGGAAACCAACCAGGAGGCACACCAAGTAAAGGGAAGAATGGAAAGATAATCAGGGCTGGGAGTAAATAGAGACAAATTAGGATTATCAATAGTAAGAACTAGCATTTATTTAGTCCCTTCTACATGCTCCTTGTTTTGGTGTTATCCTAATCAATACATCCAACAACACTTTGGTGTACATGTTTTCTCCACTTTAAAGATAAGAAAATTGAGCCTCAGAAAAATTAAATGGATGACCCAAAATCACATAACTCACACATGGCTGACTTGAAAATTAAAACTACTTGTGTCATGATTCCAGTATGCCTTCCTTGTGCTGCACTACCTGCTAGAAAAGAAAAAAAAAAAAAATAGAAGGCAGAATAAAATAGCAAATGGCAATAAAGAAGCAAAAGAAAAGACCATTTCTCAAAAACAAAATTAAGTGGCTTATGGCTAGACTGTTTCTAAGTCTGCTCTTTAAATCCCTGCCTCTCCATAACTGCAGGGATATGCCCTGAGGTCATAGAGGCCTCTTGATCACAGCCATAGGCTAAGCAATATCCTGGTCAAACCCAATACCTGTCAACCTTAGAGAGTACAACTGGCTGGAGTAGTCTGAGATGCACTGGCCCTATCCAGCTCACAAAAGCCAATTTTTTTCTATCTCTTTCCAACTCCACATTCAGTGACATCATGTTGGTAGCTTGTAATCAGCCATGATGGAAGTATTTACACAATGGAAATTGGTAAACACTGCAAAGCAGGGAATTTGTGGGTTTGTTTTTTTTCCCCAGAGAGTCAGGATATCAGCATATCACTGACTGAATCTTAACTAAAAGGCAGAAGTAGAAGAGATCAAAAAGTGGCAAGACTTTGAACTAAACAGAATACCACACTAATTATCCTCCTTTTTTTTTTTAATTTTTATTTATTTATGATAGTCACACAGAGAGAGAGAAAGAGAGAGAGAGAGGCAGAGGGAGAAGCAGGCTCCATGCACCAGGAGCCCGATGTGGGATTCGATCCCAGGTCTCCAGGATCGCGCCCTGGGCCAGAGGCAGGCACTAAACCGCTGCGCCACCCAGGGATCCCCTAATTATCCTCCTTAATGTCAAATTCAATTATTAATAATCTGTATATACCTGTGCTAATGAAGGGGACTAGTGTCGTGTATAATGACATTATTCTCTGCTGTCCTCTAATAACTTGTATAATGTAGCTCAAAGCAGAGAACAATGTGAACAGAGGCAGTCCCCAGCCCCATCTCATCCTGGTACCACACCACCTGGACCCTATACAGTCAAGCTTACTGTTCCAGCACCAGCACAGTGCAAATGTGACTAGGTTTCACTTTGTTTTCCTACATCCATCAATGGACCCCAAGCTGCAATCCTCTCTCCTCACTACTACAGAAGTGGTAGTGAAGATATAGGGATGCAAAGGCTATTTCCAATACTGAAAAGATCAGACCTAAATAATATATTGATTTCCAAATAAGATCACACAGGCTAAATAAAACTTTGTTTTTTGTTGTTATAGCTGTTTTGCTTTTCTTTTATCAATCCAATCTGGTCATTTTAATTATCTCAGGATATTCCAGTTTTTCTCACTGAAAATCATTTTTGAGAAATTTTTAAAAATTGACCAATGAGATAATTATATCACAAATGATCACTGTAGTAGCTCAGTCAATTGAGCCTCCCACTCTTGGTTGACTCTTTGGCTCAGGTCATGCTCTCAGGGCCATGGGATCGAGTTCTGGGTGGGTGGGACTCCAGATTTGGTGCCAATTCTGCTCTTCCTCTCCCTTCCCCTCTGCTCTTTCCTCAGCACATGCTCTCTTTTTTTTTTTTCACCCTCTCTCTCAAATAAATAAATAAATAAAATCTTAAAAAAAAACAAAAACGAAAAAATGATCATTGTATGGTATAGATAAAATCTCTTAAACTGAAGTGAAAAAGTGAAGAACTATGGAATGCATATAAAGATAGTTGAAAGAAAAACCATTTTCTTTCAGCAAATAAGACTCACCTAGAGAATGAGATTCGCACCAGACATTGAAAGGCTGGTGATGCATCCCATTTTGCTTATGATAAGTCTCCTGAAAAGAGGCTTTGACGTGTTGGAATCCACAGCACCTGCCACAGCCCATGGCCTTTTGCAGGAAACTTTCCACAGAGCAAGACAAAAACTCATAGATCTCTTATCCTCACCCAACTGCCCCCACTCTCTCCAGTGAACCACCTGAGCCCTCTGTGATCTTCCCTAAGATGGCTCAGGGAAAGCTACCATACATAGGGAATGTTGCCTAAAAGGCAGCCAGTGTGAACCCTTACCCAGCTCTTGTGTACATAAACTATCAGCAGATGGAGCCCTTTGCTAATTCAACAATCATTCTGAATCTGGCTTCAATGGCCTGTTATAGTTGCATTCTCAATTTTTATGACTCACACTGAATTCCTGTCATTGTTGGGATTAGCTCATTATTGTATTTTGTATGGAAGCATACAGGAACTATATTTCTACAAGTGAATGACAGAAAAATTAAGATGAGTTATCTTAGCATTAGAGACAATATTTGATGTATTGCCCTTGTATTGTCTTTGAGTGTGTGAAAACGGTGCTTTAATTCATTCATTCCATACATATTAAGACCTGCATGTGTTTTCAGAAATATCACATATGTTTATTCTCTACAAATCAACCTAATATCATTTTGGGATTCCATCTAATGAGGCTGTAGGGAAATTCAGTAATAGTTAGAGGTTCCTGAACTCCCAAATTCAAGATCCTATAAAGATTCCTGGGCTTATACAATTTCAAAGGAAGAGAAGGCATGGAGGGGAGGGTGTGCCTCTGATAATTGGCCATTTCCTTGGCCAAACCACCGAGATGTATCTTACTAGGTCCTTCTCTGCTCCTTCTAAGTGCAATGTGGAATATAGGAATCACCTGTGAGGCTGGAAACCTTTCAAGGCCCATCTGGTCTAATATCCCCAAAGGGGGCAGCATGCAGCCATCCTTCTCTGGGGTGTTGCCAGAAACACAGGCAAATTACCTGCTTCTCTGGGAAGCATAGGCTTTCTCTTCTCAGCTCTCAAAAAATCTCATTTTTCAGTCACATAAAAACTCTTTGGGAAAAAGAAACTCTTTGGGGTGCTTGGGTGGCTCAGTCAGCTAAGCGTCTGCCCTTGGCTCAGGTCTTGATCCCCAGGTCCTGGGATGGAGCCCATCATCGGGCTTCCTACTCAACAGGAAGTCTGCTTCTCCCTCTCCCTCTGCCCTTGCCCCCAAGTCATGCTCACTCCCTGGTACTCTGTCTCTCTCTCTCTCTCTCAAATAAATAAATAAAATCTTAAAAAAAAAATGCTTCTCCCATCCTATTTCCCTTAGAGCAATAGTCATCAACCGTAACTATACATTGGAATCACCTGGAGAACTGTAAAAAAAAAAATACTGATTCCTGGTTTCTACTTTCAGAAATACTGACCTAATTGGTGCTCAGTGTGGCTGGGACAATGAAATATTTCAAAATTCTCCAGACGATTCTAATGTGCAGCCAAGGTCGAAAACTGTCATTAACTGTGACAAATATATGGATATAACATGCTAAAAATTAGGGAAACTGGGAATCAAGTATGTAAGAACTTTGTATGCTAACTTTGCAATTTTTCTCTTAGTTTTTTTTTTTTTTTTTTTTTTTTATGATAGTCACAGAGAGAGAGAGAGAGGCAGAGACACAGGCGGAGGGAGAAGCAGGCTCCATGCACTGGGAGCCTGATGTGGGATTCGATCCCGGGTCTCCAGGATCACGCCCTGGGCCAAAGGCAGGTGCCAAACCGCTGCGCCACCCAGGGATCCCTTTCTCTTAGTTTAATACTAGGTTCTAGGGAAGCCTAGATGGCTCAGTGGTTGACAATCTGCCTTTGGCTCAGGTTGTGATCCTGGGGAGTCTGCTTCTCCCTCTGCCTACATTTCTGCCTCTCTTTGTGTATGTCTCATGAAAAAATAAATAACCAAAAAAATAATACTAAGTTCTAAAATTAAAAGTTGGCTAAAAACAAAAACCAAAAACGGGTGCAGTACCTCCGTGTGTGTATGTGTGTGTACACCCAAAATTACATATAATGCACTTGTGTGGGTTCAGATGGAGGGCAATATTTTTTATTTTTGTAAAAAACATATGCACATAATAAAAATCTTTTTTCAAGTATCACCAAAAGCTAAAAAATGAAAACTAAAAATGAAAATAAATAAAAACTCTATATTAAAGGAATTTTTTAAAAAAACAAGTTTTTACCCATAAAAGTACTTTATGCTATTTTAGGAAATTTGTAAACTGCAATAAGAAAAGAGTCACCTGTATTTTGTACTTCTGTACAAAGCATATAATCAAATGTTTGGTAGAGAAAGTACAATCCAATCATTATCCAGCTATATTATGAGGTTATACATCTTAATTTTATACTGTTTGTACTATGCTTAATTCACTTAATTTTAAATGTTTCCATTTAAAATTCATCACTGTAACAAAAAAGTGTAAGTGACTCTTCTTGAAGTGTAAAAGACTGGAAATGAAGTGACACCTCTTACCTCTCACTTCCAATCTTTGGTCCCCAGGATAGGACACCCTCAGATCCCAGACATCTCTCTCCGTAGCTCGGGAAAAGGCTGAGGGGTTGGGCTGAACCCCAAGGCACCAACTGCCACAGCAGTCTCCTCCCATAAGAGAACTCAGTCCTTTTTCCACTGTTCCATATGCTTTCCTCCCAACTCCCTACAGGCACCTCTCTCCAAGCTCCATGTCAGACTGGAAGCTGAATTTTTTTGGTACCCTGACTTTTTATACCCCTTCCCACAAAAAAAAAAGAAAGAAAAAGAAAAAGAAAGAAAGAAAGAAAGAAAGAAAGAAAGAAAGAAAGAAAGAAAGAAAGAAAGAAAGAAAAGAAAAGAAAAGAAAAGGAAAGGAAAGGAAAGGAAAGGAAAGGAAAGGAAAGGAAAGAAAGAAAAGAAAAGAAAAGAAAAGAAAAGAAAAGAAAAGAAAAGAAAAGAAAAGAAAGAAAAAAAACCCAGGGACTTGACTAATATTATTAGGTAAACTGTTTTGTTTTACTTAGGGAAACAAAGTAAAATAATGCTAGGAATCAAAAAATTTACGTGATCAGGTTATGGAAACCAGTACAAAATTATCTGTAATTATTTTTTCAAAAACAGGACATCCTGAACTGAGTAAATTCTGTGTGACTTTTAATTCTTGTCCTAAAAAAAGATAATGTTTTTCAGAAAACTCCTCCTGCATTACAATCACGGTTTTCCAGGAATCCCTTCTTTTGCTTGTGGTATCATAAATGTCTCAGTTATGAATGGTTGCTTTTCACATCCCAGAAATTTCTCTTCTGACATTTCCTCTCCTTCTGCGGCTATCTCTGTGATGAATTTGTTTTAATTGTATATTTCTTCCATTATTTCAAAGGTATTTATTGGGGGAGAAGAGGTAAGTGCAGACCATGCCTGCTGATTTGGGTTGATTGTTACTGAAAGAGCACTGTGGTGGCAGTGAGAATGAGTGGTTGGAATGTAAGACTGAGAGTGGGGAAACAGGGACAACTATGATAATCCAGATGAGAAATGGCAAAAGACAGAATTAAAGCCACATCAGGGAGATGAATATGAGGGAACATATTGTCCCCTGTTTTTTTAGGAAATTTACCATGCGCGTGGAAAGACAAAACACTACATAAAACACAACCTGAGTGTCTCAGGCTTTATAGCTTCTAGGTCATATAAAGATCACAGAAAGAGTAATATCTCCAAATTCACTGGTTTCCCTCTCTGCTCCACCCAGCAAAATGAGAACTCCACCCTGGGCAAAGTTTCCTCTTGTCATTCGTGGAGTTGCCAATGAGTGGCTCACCAGGACTCACAATGTGCCCGACTCTGTTGCTCTCATAAACACCTCCAGACCTGAACTGTAACCACATGGTGGCTTGAAGTAATGCCCAAGCTGTGATCAAGCTGAAGTCCTTGACAACTCAAGCTTTCTTATTAGGTCTCCTTAGAATGAGTTCTCACCCAAGAGTAACTTCAGTTCTCCTGTAAATAGAACTCTGCTAGGATCATATCCACCCCCAACCCCTACGGGATTTATAAGGACAAAGCTTAATCCCATTTTGTACAAACTGTAACCTTTCTCCTCACCAGTCCCATTATATCCAAAATAAGCATTTAAAATAATACAAAGTGGGATGGCAGGAAGGAGTTGGGTCTTAGGGAACTAGTTTATGTTACATATGCAGCAGTTGTAGGAAAATGATTATTATAAAATAGCCTGGTCATTGAATCAGAATAAAAAGGAAACTATCAGAAACGAATAAATAGAAACAAAATGGCAGAGACAACAGAGGCCCTTCCAATAAATAAAGACATCAACCCGGTGAGCACATTCAATGCTACCAACTTCATTTTAGAGAGGACAATAGTAACATGCCCAAGCTATGGGAAGCACTCAAAGGCACACTTTTTTTTTTTTTTTAACTCAAAGTCTTAAAGCCTTGAAAGAAGGTAACCTCATCTGAAAGCCTTACCTCTCTGTAGATAGCAAGGTCCCAGGGAGAGCCTCTGAATTACGTATTTCCCTCAAGTTGGACTTAGCCTGTCAATATTAGCTGAAAGAGGAGATGATTCAAAATGACCAAAGGACAAGCTGGAAATGCTCACATTCCTCCCTTACCTCTCTGCTTTATCTTCCTATCCAACATACTTCTCTCTTCCTCTCCCTGTGATGTCCATCCCAGCACAATTGCTCCTACTCTTCCACAGTGCATAATAGTTTCAATTCCAACCCAGTTGTCGAGAAACAACAAACCTGGTTCACATGACACCTGAAAGATAGCACACTTCAGAAATCCCTAGAGAAGATGATAAAGAGGCACGGAAATCATTTCAAGGTGTTGTAGCCCTAGGTCGCATTTACCAATAGAACTGCTACTGAATGAAAGTCAAACTAGCTTTATTCTTATCCATGGCTTCCTTTTAAATGTCTGCCTTAAAATCAAGCAGTGAGGAGAGAGAGTGATGGAAGGACTCAGAGAAAGGCTGAGAGAGAGTATTGGGAAAAAAGAGAAAAAAAACTGCTTTTGTTTTTTCTATAGCAGATGGAAGAGGAAGCATTCTCATCCAATTCATTGATCTTAGCTCTTCGGAAATTCTTTCAGGAGTGATTAGAGCTTGGTCTCCTTTCTGTACTCAAGGAGAAATGTTTCTTAGGTGAAATGAGTTGATCACTTTGAAGGAGCCAGTTTAGCATTTTTAGATAAGTTTAGGTCAAAGAAGCCAATTTAACAGGATGTTCTATTTAAATCACATGAGAAAATACAACTTCTTGTTTGAGGTTTATTGTTTTCCATACGAAAATGCAGCAAGAAATCTTTAAATTGTTTATTTGATTGACATATAAATAAAACATGAATCAAATCATGTTTTTTAGAAAGTAACTTTCTGTATATTATATGGAGTTTACTGGAAAAGAAACAAACATCTGCTATTCCTAAAGCACTCTTGTTCACAGGTATTGTATTATCATATACAATACACAAGTTTACATATATAGAAAACCCTCATAGGAACACAAATTGCTGGAGTATTGTAAATTATGTTTTAAATTCTTTGTAAGTGTTATGCTAATCTAGCAGCCCCCCAGTGGCCACCCACCACCAGCTGAGAAGCACTGGAGAAACTAATAGCCATGTGGAATAAGAGTGTGAATCAAGTAACAAAGCCAGGGATCCCTGGGTGGTGCAGCGGTTTGGCGCCTGCCTTTGGCCCAGGGCGCGATCCTGGAGATCCGGGATCGAATCCCACGTCAGGCTCCCGGTGCATGGAGCCTGCTTCTCCCTCTGCCTGTGTCTCTGCCTCTCTCTCTCACTGTGTTCCTATCATAAATAAATAAAAATTAAAAAATAAAATAAAAGTAACAAAGCCAGCCTGCTGTTGGTCCTTGTATTAAGCATCATCCAGTCAGGAAGCAGAAATACACCAGATATTTTAGCAAGGAGAACTTAACATAAGGAATAGTTAACCAGGTACTTGAGAGCTGGAAATACAACAGGGTCCACCCTGAGGTAATACAGAGATATAACTGCAAGGAGGAAACTCCCGCCCCTCTCACCCCTCCCACCACTGGAGCAAGAGCAACAAAGGGAAGAGTTCAAAAGTATTAAACCTCAAAAGCTTGAAGGAAGGACCCCTACAGCTGGCATCCAGATCTCAGAGGCGGGGGAGGTGCTGCCTAACTCAGTGGTCTTCTCCAAGGGAGGGCACTGAGGTTGGTTCTGAAAGAACTGCTTACTGCTGGGATCAATGGTCACTGCCAGGGTGAACCACTGCTGTGGTAACACTGACAGGAACAACAAGAAGCAGGTCCCCACTTCCTGGCTCTTTTAAATAGAGTGTAACAGATCTAGCTGACAAAGGAGAAGTTTGTAGGGACTGAGCCCTAACATCACAAAGCAAAATCTAGAAGAGGGGGATTAAAGGCCAGTGACAATGTACCAACCCAGTCTTGTCCCACATTTTAAAAGAATTTTAATATGCTTAACCTTATTTCTCCTGCTTGTAGAAAGTTTCTGGTGCAATTATATTATTGCAACCAAACATGTACATCCTCCTATGCAAAAACAGCTCAAGGAGGGGATAAAGGAAGATGAGATATTGCCACATCATAAACAGAAGAGCTATCCTGAGATTGGATTTCTGTGAAACATTGTTTTCATCTTTAACATTTACCTTAGACTTTTCCATTTAACTCTGTGTCTGGTCTAAGAAGAATCCAATTACTTAAATCTTCATTAGCATTTGATTATGCTATAAATAAAAATTGGCTTCCAGGCTATTGAAAAAAAAAATGTTCTTCATTCTCAAGAATCACTCCTCCCCCATATATTTTTATAAATGTTTACTGATGAAAGAAATAGATGCTATTGACCAGGCTGCAGCCAGTAGTGGTAGCCCCTACCTAGTTAGTCCTACAGGTAGAAATTTTTGTCACCCAAAAGGATGGAAATTCTAAAACCCTGACATGTTATCACAAACTTATCTCACAAAAACATAATAGTAAAATCTTTTATAAAACTTCTAATATAAAATGTTTAAAGATATTGCCAATATTTTGTTAAACAAGAGAAAAAAATGGGTACAACACAAACTCATTTCTCCTGCAAATATGTATAGAAAACAAAGATTAGAAGAAAACATACCAATATTAAGGGACTATGTTAATTTTTACTCTTCTATCTTTTCTTATTTATATATTGTTAATAACAATGTAATAATAATATAGCTCTTCATGGAGTGCATCCTATATGCTAGGCTTCATCTACTATTGAGACCTCTGAGGGTTCAGTAGTACCATTTTACTTGAGAAAAAAAAGAAAACTCTGAAAAATTTGCCCTAATTCTTCAGCTGGTGAAGACAGAGAGATCCCAATGCCAGTCCATTAGCCTCACAAGCCCCTATACTTAATCATATTATTTTGATTTTTGATATTTCTCTTTTGAAAGGAGAAAGGAAGAGCAATTTTTTAAAGGATTGTAGTGAATAAATATAAACGTTTAGTTAAATAAAATAGACCATTTTCTTTATTGTTTAGTGAATAGCCGCTGATTCAAAATTATTAGATGTCCAGGCCATGGCCAGAAATCTAAGCAAAATAGATATAAATAACATGCTTGATAGAGAATTTAAAGTAAGGATCATAAAGATACCCACTGGACTTGAGAAAAGAGTGGAAAGCATCAGTGAAACCCTTAACAAGACAAGGAATAACATAGCAGAGATAAACGATTCAGTAAATGAAATGAGAAACAGGCTTGATAGAGAGAACAGAAGGCTGGAAGAAGCAGAGGAATGAATTACTGACCTAGAAGACAGAGTGACGGAAAGTAATCAAGTCAAACAAAAGAGAGAAAAAAGAATTATGCAAAATGAGAGTAGACTTAGGGAATTCAGTGACTCCATCAAACATAATAACATTCATATTATAGGAGTCCCAGAAGAAGAGAGAGAAACTTATTTGGAGAAATAATACCTGAAAACTTCCCTAATTTGGGGAAGGAAACAGATATCCAGATCCAGGCAGTACAGAGACCCCCAACTAAATCAATAAAAGCAGATCCACATCAAGACATATTGTAATTACACTGGCAAAATACAGTGATAAAAAATAATTTAAACATCAAGACAAAAGAAGGCAGTTATATATATATAAGGGAAACCCCACAGGCTCTCAATGGATTTTTCAGCAGAAACATGGGAAACCAGAGAGAGTGGCATGATATATTCAAAATACTGAATGGGAAAAATCTGCAACCAAGAATATTCTATCCAGCAAGGCTATCATTCAGAATAGAAAGTGAGAAAAAATATTTCCCAGACAAACAAAAACTAAAGGAGCTTATGGCCACAAAACAGCCCTGCAAGAAATATTGAACAGAATTCTTTGAGTGTTAAAAAAAAAAAAAAAGTGACAGTAGGAATACAAAAGCAGTAAAAACAAATATTTCTATATAAAAATCAGTCAAGGAAATCACAAAATAAAAGGATATAAAATATGACACCATATACCTAAAACATGGAGAAGGGAGGAGAGGAGAGAATGAGTTTAAGCTTAAACAATCATCAACTTAATTTAGACTGCTCTATGAAGAAGATGTTATATACAAACCTAATGGTAACCACAGTTCAAAAACCACTAATAAATATGTGAAGAATGAAGAGAAAGAAATCCAAACATATCACTAAAGAAAACCAGCAAACGATGGAAAAGAGAAAGAGAAGAAAGGATCAGAGAAAATCTTCAGAAACAACCACAAAACAAGTAATAAAATGGTAATAAATACATATCTATCAATAATTACTTTGAATGTAAATGGACTAAACACTCTTATCAAAAGACACAGCGTGGGGGTGCCTTGGTGGCTCAGCTGATTTGGTGCCAACTCTTGGTTTTGGCTCAGGCTATGATCTCAAGAGTCCTGGGATCAAGTCCTGTGTTGGGCTTCCTGCCCAGCAGGGAGTCTGCTCAAGGAGTCTCCCTCTCCCTTTGCTCCCTCCCCACTCATGCATATTTGTTCTCTCTTTCTCTTTCTCTAAAATAAATAAATAAATAAATAAATAAATAAATAAATAAATAAATAAGTTTTTAAAAAAGACATAGGGTGACAGATGAGATTTAAAAAACAAGACCATCTATATGCTGCTTACAGGAGACTCATTTCAGACCTAAAGACACTTGAAGATTGAAAGTGAAAGGATAGAGAGCGTTTATTATGCAAATGGATATCAAAGGAAAGCCAGAGTAGCAATATTTATAGCAGACAAGACAAATTTTTAAAACAAAGACTGTAACAAGAGACAAAGAAGGGCATTATGTAATAATAAAAGGGACAATCAAAGAAGCAGATATAACAATCATAAATACTTATGCACCCAACATAGGAGCACCCAAATACATAAAACAGTTAATAACAAATATAAAGGAACTAATAAAAAATAATACAATAATAGTAGAGGACTTTAACATCTCACTTATATCAATGGACAAATCACACAATCAGAAAAACAAGGAAACAATGGCTTTGAGCAACACATTGAACCAAGCGCATTTTACAGGTATATTTAAAATATTTCATCCTTTTTGTTTTTTGAACATTTCATCCTAAAAAGCATAATACATATTCTTTTCAAGTGTACATGGACCATTCTCCAAAGAAGATCACATATTAGGGCATAAAACAAATCTTAACAAATTCAAAAAGACTGACATCATACAATGCATCTTTTCAGACCACAATACTATGAAATCAGAAATTAAGCACAAGAAAAAAAAATCTGAAAATACCACAAATACATGGAGGTTAAATAGCATGCTATTAAACAATGAATGGGCTAACCAAAAAATCAAACAAGAAATCTGAAAATACATGAAAATGCAATCAGAGCAGTCCAAAACCTTTGAGATGTAGAAAAAGTGGTTCTGAGAGAAACGTTTATAGTAATGCAGGCTTATCTCAAGAAGCAAGGAAAATCTCAAATAAAAAAAACACCTAACTTTACACCTAAAGGAGCTAGAGAAAAAGAATAACAAAACCCTAAAATTGCAGAAGGAAGAACAAAGATTAAAGCAGACATAGAAACTAAGGAAAAACCACAGTAGAACAGATAAATGAAACCAGAAGCTTGTTCATTGAAAAGATCAACAGAATTCATAAACTCTGGACAACAGTATGCAGCTTCCTCAAAAAATCAAAAATAGGACTACCCTATGATGTAGCAATTGCACTATTGGGTATTTACCCAAAGACTACAAAAATACTAATTCAAAGGGATGCATGCACCCCAATATTTACAGCAGAATTGTTTACCATAGCAAAATTATGGAAGGAGCCCTGGTGTTGATCAAGAGACGAATGGATAAAAAAAAAGTGGTATATTGGAGTGCCTGGGTGGCTCAGTCAGTTAAGCATCTGACTCTTGATTTTGGCTCAGGTCGTGATCTCAGGGTCCTGGGACTGAGTCCCCTGTTGAGCCCCAGGTTGGAGGTCTATACTCAGCAGGGAGTCAGCTTGAGGATTCTCTTCCTCCCTTTCCCTCTGCCCCACCCCAACTCTCTCTCTCTTTTCTCTCTCAAATAAATAAATACATCTTTTTTTAAAAAGTGGTATATATATGCAATGGAAGATTATTCAGCCATGAAAAAGAGTGAAATCTTGCCATTTGCAATGACATGGGTGGAGCTACAGAGTACAATGCTAAGTGAAGTAAGTCAGTCAGAGAAAGACAAATACCACATGATTTCACTAATAGGTAGAAGTTAAGAAGCAAAACAATCAAAAGAAAAAAAAAGAGAGAGAGAGAGAGACAACCAAGAAATAGACTCTTAACTATTGAGAACAAACTGATGGTTACTAGAGGGCAGGTGACTGGAGGAATGGGTGAAATAGGTGATGGGGATTAAGGAGTGTATTTATTGTGATGACCACCCAGTGATGTATGGAAGTGGTGAATCACAAGAATGTACCCTGAAACTATTACGCTGTATGTTAACTATATTGGAATTTTTTTTTAGAATCTTATTTTTAGAAAGTATTAGAGGGCACCTGGGTGGTTCAGTGGTTGAGCATCTGCCTTTGGCTCAGGTCATGATCCCAGAGTCCTGGGATAAAGTCCCGCATCAGGCTCCCCACAGGGAGCCTGCTTCTCCCTCTGCCTGTGTCTCTGCCTCTCCCTCTGTGTCTCTCATTAATAAGTAAAATTTTTAAAAAGTATTAGATGTACTACTGATTTATTATGTCTGGCTCCTATAATTTGCCACTCTCCAAAAAGTTTGGCTACATTAGATATATTTAGTTTTTGTTAAATGTATAATTGGAAGCTAATTCCAAAACCAGCTATTGCTGCCAATTAAGCTGATAGCTGGGGAGCCCTTTGTTCTCCCAGGAATGTCCTTGTTCCCACGGAGGTGCTGAGCAGAAGACAGCTAAGGATCAAAAGATAAATCTTTACAAGTTAATTAATAATAATTGACTTGTTCAGAAATTATTTCTCAACGCAGGATATTAAATTGATTATAACAAACATCTGCAACTTTCCTACCATGTCTCCCATCCATTCATCCATCAGTCTTAATTCTGTTGGATTCATGAATTTTTATTTTAATCATACATGTACTAAGGACTTTTAACTCAATCAGAAGCACATACATTAACATGAATTTATTTAAAACAAAAACATTGCCTTTTTTTTTTTTTTTTTTTTAGCTTTCTTCATTAATTCCTGACTGGCTCAAGTTAATAACATTAATGCAAAATACATCTTTAGTTCTTTGCAGACTTCAAATAGACCAGGAAAAAAAAGCATTAAATTAGCATGCCTAAAGCATTTCATATCCAGCCATACAGAAATGAATAGAAGCAGTTTGAAAAAGAGAAGAAAGCAATAAGTAGGAAATGCAACTCTGAGGATTCTCTGTGTCCATTCTCAATCAGAGTTGATGGAAATGAACACTGCACCACACTTAGCCCCAGATAATGGATGAACCTGCTTTCATCTCACTATTAGAGAGACAGTGGCTTCTTTTTTCTGATTCACTAGTGGCAAGGAAACATCTAACTGCATTTTACCTCTTTAACTTCTCAAGAGCTTACATAAAATGCTCCATCAGCTTGGACCTCTTTGTGACGTAAGGTATACTCTTTAAGAAATTGTTTAATAAACTCTTTGAAAATCTCGATTTGCATTTGAAGAAAGGAACTAAGCCATAGCAAAGTCTGTTAGTGCTAATCTCCAGCCAGCTACTGGTGACCTAGGTCTAGATTCAAATACAGGTAAAGATACAGATACAAGTAAAGAAATAGACACAGATAAAGCTGTTATCTATATACATATTCCCACCACCCTGCCTTCTCCATTCATTTATTAAACAAATATTTATTAAGCACCTAACATTTTTCAGGCATGTTCTAGGTACTTGAGGTACAAATGAGAAAAGCTTACACTCTAGTAAACAGGACACACATTTCTCCCCTGCTTAAGGTCTTGCATTACTCTTAAGAAAAAATACAAACTCCTCACCATGCCCACCAAGTTCTGGGCCACCAGTATGATCTGGCCCCTACTTGCTCAGATTGAGTAAACTAAGATAACACTACAAGTAAGTTGTAGAGCCAGATAGTTGGGCTCCTTACTGCGATACTGTACTGCCTCCCTAGATACCTTTTACTTATTGGATGGCCCTCACCCCACATAAAATCTCCATTATGTGTGACCACTTGTCTTGGATGGCCTTCTATCGTCATACCTTTTTCTCTCTAATCCTCAACAAGATCCTTTTAGAACACAACCCTTACCCCTGTCTCCAGTTTCAGCAAGCTCCTTTTCCAAGGCTTCATCTAGGTCTGGTACCATTCACTGCTAACTCAGAAGGACCCCAATCTTAGACTTGGAGACTCAGGTACCAACCGACCTGGTACAAATAATCACTTATTTCTTGAAACCTCCACTTTTGATGCCCATGACTGATTTTGTATTTTCCATTAAGATTTTCCATTAAGATTCCAAAGATCCGATAGACCCAGTTTACCTTTTTCCACCATGTCAAACAGATTGTTGACCAGCTATAGACTGTTTCTTGGATCAGATGTCTTAAAGTCTTCTGCATCTAGCCAACAGAAGGAGAAAAAGAGAGTGTGGAGAAGTCATATCCACTTTATAGTCTTTACCCAGGAATAACACACACCAGTTTCATTCATACAGTATTGGCAAGAACTGGACACATGGAAATAAATGGGTGCAGGAAAGACTGGGAAATGTAGCTCCTGGAGAGAGTTAATTCTATACTATGAATAAGGAGGATGACTTCTGGGTGAAGAGCTAGCCATATCTGCAAAATCATGCAATATCTTACCCAGAAACTACTGCTAGAGTTTCCTCTGGGGAGTAAATTGCTCTATCTTTTTATTCTAAAGCAAGTGAAAGTTATGTATGGCTTATTTAACAAATGTAATCAGAGTATTTCATGCTGTACCACCTGATTCAGATATTTGACTTGTAATCTATGTAGAGATGCACCAATCATCCTTGATATTTGGCCAAAACTCTGTATTTTGGCTTCAGGCTTTGGAAGTTTGAAGAGCCAAATGCCCATTTGAGCATCAATTCAGTTATCCCTGAGTTTGTGCCTGGTCAATGATCACAAGATGACATAGGTTAAAATATCTAGCCATTATGACAACATCAGTAATAGCTACAAGGCATGTCATTCTGATTTTATCATTATTATTTGTATATTTACTTCCAAATATAAATAAGGCTTTTAGGTATAAACTAAAGTAAAAACCTCTTTATGTGCTTTTATGTTGAAATTCTATTTAGTTGAACAAAAAATGAATGTAACTGCAAAAATAAAATTCTAAAATAATTCTAAAATGATAAAAATCTAAAATAATTAATGATAATTAAATAAACGTTAATATTACATATAAAAATAATTAACATTCCACTATCAAAATTGATAAGGAAATTGATTTGTACTTAATGTAAATATTAGAAGTGTGTTAACTAAGTAATTTAGAAAGAATATTACATCTTCCTTGAGCCAAAAATATTCAAAAACTTAAATAATGGGATCCCTGGGTGGCGCAGCAGTTTGGCGCCTGCCTTTGGCCCAGGGCGCGATCCTGGAGACCTGGGATCGAGTCCCACGTCGGGCTCCCGGTGCGTGGAGCCTGCTTCTCCCTCTGCCTGTGTCTCTGCCTCTCTCTCTCTCTCTCTGTGTGACTATCATAAAAACAAAAACAAAAACAAAAAAATTATAAAAAAATAACAAAAAAAAAAACCCTTAAATAATAACGAAGGACTGAAGAGTAGATATAAGATATACTCTGTTTGGTATATACGCATGAATAATATGGAACATAAATGTTAGAAAAATATTTAATTTATACTTCTAAAATGCCATTCAGGTCTTGAATCTTTTAACAAAAGTGCTTTTTAGAATTCTGTATATCGGGACACCTGGGTTGCTCAGTGGTTGAGCATCTGCCTTTGGCTCAGGATGTAATCCCAGAGTCCCAGGATCCAGTCCCACATCAGGCTTCCAGCATGAAGCCTGCTTCTCCCTCTGTCTGTGTCTCTGCCTCTCTCTCTCTCTGTCTTTCATGAATAAACAAATAAAATATATTTTTAAAAAAGAATTCCATATATTTTATGAGAATGAATACTTAATCTCAATTATTTTTATAATAGTGAAAGTCAGCCAGATTATGAGGCTGTACAGTGTGACTGGTGGAGAGGCCTTGGGAGCAGAAAATTACCAGAAATTAAGAATGAAGATGAGCAGCCACCACCACGTACAGAACTTGGCACTTCCTCCCTGAGAGATGGTAGCTGGAAATAAGTATCCCAAGGTGCTGAGGAAGCAGGCAAAACAGTGGAGATTTCGGTTTATAATAGAGCAGCTTTGTGCGCCTTGGAGAACCCAGGGGGACTGTCTCTGGGTCAGTCAATGAGATAAAAGAATCAGACTTTCAGAATAGAAAGAAGACAAAGATTGGGAAAGCATAATGCACAACAGAGCAAACAAATGAAAGCAATACCAACTGTATGTACAGGGGGATTTTTTCTTTAAATGATGCTATTCACTTATAATATGACCTATACTCTTGAGTTCACTACACAAAATTATTGTGTTTATTTTGGGTTGAAGTTCTATGACTAAAAAAAAAAAAAAAAAAAAACAAGCAGGATGTCCTCATCTCCTTGGCACCATAAACCCACCAGTCAGCCACTTGTTCAATTCTGAGGAACTAAAGCTACCTCTTAGCACCTTCCCAAGACTCAGCTTCAGTTCTTTTTTTTTTTTTTTAAGATTTTATTTATTGATCATGACAGACACAGAGAGAGAGAGAGAGAGAGGCAGAGACATGGGCAGAGGGAGAAGCAGGTTCCATGCAGGGAGCCCCATACGGGACTCAATCCCGGGTCTCCAGGATCACACCCCGGGCCAAAGGCAGCGCTAAACTGCTGAGCCACCAGGGCTGTCCTCAGCTTCAGTTCTTAGGAATTGGAACAGCCAGTTAGACTGAGGCAGCTACTCCAAACACATGAGGACATGATGAAGCCCTCACACCAGTGATGTATTATTCCAACAGTGAACACAGAACAGGCCGAGGGAGACAGGAGCAAGCTCTTAATTTTCAAAAACGAGTGTGGTGGCCATGTGCAGGGTGGCCTCAGGAGCAATACCCAGGGAGGAGACCTAAACCTGAGTGAAAGTCTGGAGTCCAGCTTGGCCCAGCCTGGATCAGCAACCCATAGCCAAGCTGGATGCATGATCATGGAAACAAAGATTTTTCTGTTGTAAGCTGCTGAGATTAAAGCTTATTGTTACAGAGCAAAAACTAAATGTTACAATTCTCATATTCGTGTAAATCATGACCCAATATGGTAGGTTCCATAATAGTGGATTATCTCACTGGAATTTTTGCAAATTTTTGGAATTTTTGCAAAGAATTAGTTATCTTTATCCAGTTACTGTAATTTAAAATGAGTGGTTTTGTGGCCTTTCATAAGTGAGAAAATAGCCTGTCTTTTAAAGTTTTTTTTTCTTAGTAAGTAGGAGATTCGACTTTGGAAATAATATAAATGATTTATTAACAAGTTTTCTTTTTTTTTAAGATTTATTTATTTATTTATTTATTTATTTATTTATTTATTTATTTATGATAGACATAGAGAGAGAGAAAGAGAGAGGCAGAGACACGGGAGGAGGGAGAAGCAGGCTCCAGGCCGGGAGCCCGTCGCGGGACTCGATCCCAGGACTCCAGGATTGCGCCCTGGGCCAAAGGTAGGTGCCAAACCGCTGAGCCACCCAGCAATCCCTGCTGAGCCACCCAGGGATCCCCCAAATTTTCTAGAATTGATGTATCTAAATAATCATTAGCTTTCAAAGATCTGAGACGATTACATTCTTATTCCAGTAAGACTACCATTACTGAAAGTAATTTCAATTTCTTGTCATTTCCAAACTTTTAGGGCTTGTGGCACATATTACCTCCATTTTCAGATGAGGAGACTGAGGCAAAGAGAGATAATGTAATTTGCCCTAGGCCACTCACAAGCATCAGGATTTGAATACTGGCAGTCTGATGACAGGTCTGGTATTATTTTTTTAAAGTTTTTATTTATTTATTTATTCATGAGAGACATAGAGAGAGAGAGGCAGAGACATAGGCAGAGGGAGAAGCAGGCTTTCTGCAGGGAGCCCAATGTGATACTCAATCCCAGGACCCTGGCATCATACCCTGAGCTGACCAATGAGCCACCCAGGGCCCTGACAGGTCTAATATTCTTGATGCTATGTTCTGCCAACCAGAACCCCTAATTCAAAATGTTCTATTTGAATAAGTTCCACTATAAGCCATGATTAATAAGTAATTAGAACTGGATTTACCCTCACACCCTGAACAACTATGAAAACAGACAACATATATGAAGCGATGGTTTTCAGACATTGGACAATAGGCAGCACAGGACAGTGATCCCCATAAGAAGAGAAACATGTGACCTAAGTCCAACAATTGCCACAGCTTACAGCCTGGGGAAAATATCCAAACATAGCTTGGGGATAAGACACTCAAATGTAGCCCAACGGTCTTCCTGAGCCGAGGAGATGGAGTTCAGAGTTCAGGGACTTAAAGATGGCTAGAATTCCTAAAGTAATATAGCAGAGAAGAGAGAGATCAGAGATCTGCAGGGGATCCCCCTCTTTGGCTGAGTACTGATCAGAGCATGTGCATGAGGAAACTCCCAGAAGCCAGGAAACAACCACCCGAGGGAGGGGGCACAACAATTCCTGGAGCTGATATAGGGCCAGAAATAGATCATGTGCTCCCCAGCCGTGGTAGAAAGACCTTCCAACACACAAGCATCCATCGCAGTCCTTCAAGAGGTATTACCTCAGTAATGGGGCCAGAGGCTGGTCTAGACCAGCCTAACAAACCTTAAGTGCCAGCTTCTGAAGGATTCATTTGTTTCCAAGTAATTTAATTGCATCTCAGAACAAAGCCGAAAAATATTTAAAGTGATGCAAACGTCTCTGGCACCCCAAAATATAAAATTCACAGTGCTTGGTATGCAATCAAAATTGCCAACATGTAAGCAAATTCACTCAGATACAATAAGATGATGAGTATTGGTAGGTCCTAAAGAAAAATTACCCAGAAAATTATTCAGCAAGGAAATGAGATCAGAGATCACATGTGAGGCAAAGGCAAGTCATCAGGAGCAAACTATTCTTTCCTGGGACTTGTGACATGAGCATGTCACAGGAGGGGAAGGAGAAGAGAGAAGATTCAGTTGTGCTCAAGAAGAATGGACAGACAGCCTTCTCAGGATGAACCATGAAATTCCCTGGGTCGTATTTAAGAACCAATGACAGTAGTTCAGTAACTGATTGACAATAAACTGTAAAAGAAGGAAAAGAAACAGAAAAGAAAATGTCAGTGAACTTCTCGGGAAAACTGACTTCTTCGGGTAACAGGACGTTAAAATCAGGAGCACTGTCTCCACTAGTGCAGTTTACGTGGTCACCTCAGCATGTGTGCACCTGTTTCTTGGTTCTGCCTCCTTTTTCTGGGTTTGTGGAGAACCTTTGGGGAGGGGGGGGGTAGCTCAGGGTTTCTGTTCCAGGCAGAGACTTGCAGTTGCTAATTGACAAGAAGAGCCTTTGAAAAAGGAGTTAATGTGATAGGAGCAGGGGGAGTCAGGACATCACAGATTCTCCATTCTCATTACAATTTTCATAGAAACCTCCAGACTCCAGAAGAGAGGACTCTTGCAGTATATCAACAATTCAATAATGCCTTCATGGACTCCCTGAAGAGAATCCTTTTATGTGTAGGTAGAAATTATCAAGAGCTCATAGCACCTCTATGACTGACTCCTAGGTATATAAAATATTTAGCTTTCCTTTCTGCCTTTTTCACTTCATTAAAAAAAAAATGTCTTCAGGACACCTGGGTGGTTCAGAGGTTGAATGTCTGCCTTTGGCTCAGGTCATGATCCCCGGGTCGGGATCGAGTCCCACATTGGGTTCCCCACAGGGAGCCTTGCTTCTCCCTCTGCCTATGTGTCTGCCTCTCTCCCTGTGTCTCTCATGAATAAATAAATAAAATCTTTTTAAAAAATAAAAAAATAAGTCTTCTAAAGGAAATAACTTAAGCCCCCTGTAAGAAATTGGTGAAGAGTTCTTTCTACTCACATTTACCCTGGCACTGCTTTCATTTACTACCAAGGTGCCATGGGGGGAAAAGCTGATTATTAAATCTGTGGACTGTTATAAAAGGATTCCACTCCACCTCCAGAATATTGAGTACAGATAGATATAACAAGTGAGGTGGGTGGTAAGACAGGGTAGATTCAATTGAGACGGTAACATTTTATATCCAATTGATCATAACGTGGTTTTTTTTCTTTTTTAATTGAAATAAATTAAACACTTTAAATAAAGTGTTTTTAAAAAGCCTCTTCAGAAATGGATTACAAAAAAAAATGGATTACAAGGATAGATTCAAAGGTAATAAACTCCACTGGGGAATTTTGTCAAGCAGTTATGCCAAAAGTCATTGGCTCACAGTCCAAAATATTGTATCACCCCCTGTTAGTTTTTGAGGACAGAAAATTGTTTGGCTGGTCTTATCTAGCCCCACTTCCTATTTATGTTATATTAGTATCTAAAGCTTCAATTTCTGTTGCTTTTATTTTACATCATCTGCAATTGTAGAATGAAAGTAATTATTGCTCCCTGAGGCCTGGTTATTTGCTAACATTTCACAGTAGTTTTGTATAGTTCAAGTAATAAATCCATCCTTCACTACAATTATCAAGCCTCATCTCTCCAGCTACTTGAAATGATTTCTCCTCAGCTGCATAGTATTTAGCTATGACAACACCCGTAAAATGAAACAAGAAGGGGCAGGTTGTCCTGTCTGCAACACACAGAGTGGTTGATTGGAGTGTATGAATTAGTCTGTTATTCTGCGATTTCTTCTTAGACCAGCAGTGATAGGGCTACAGAGAAACTGGTTTTGCTCTTATGGGGGTTTACTGAGGAAAGTAAGCGGTATTCCCCACTCATAGAAGGGACCTAAATGGAACTTTCATCTTACAAGCCTGGATGTCCAATTCAATTTCATACTTCCTGAACACCTACTAAATGCCAAGCACTGTGCCAGGTCCTGGGGAATAGAAAGGTTGGTGGATACAGTGCCTGCCCTCAAGAGGTTGTTGGCCCTGTGGTGTAGACATTGAATTAAGAAATAATTACAAAGCACTACATGTAGAATGATACAAGAATGATACAATTACGTGCAAGATTGAAGCCAGCAGAGATGAGAAGTATATGACTCCACCTGAGAGAGGGGAAGCATCTCAGAGGACGTTAAGTTGAGTCTTCAAAATTTGGGGAAAAGAATTACAAGATGGATAAATTGTTTGGTGGGGGTTGCTGCTAGAAATGTGGGCAAAGGAACAAGATACATAAAAGCGCAAGGGTGTGGAGGAGCCAACCTGTTCATGAGTCTACCAACACTCAACACAGATAAAACTAAGAGGGGCTGCTCGGAAGAGGCAGGGTGGGAAGAGAACCAAAGGATGTGTGGGCTTGAAGAGGGCAGGAGGAGCCAAATCATGAAAGGCCTTCCTCAAAAAGTCATAGGGGGACACCTGGGTGGCTCAGAGGTTGAGTGTCTGCCTTTGGCTCAGGGTGTGATCACGGGGTCCTGAGATCAAGTCCACATCAGGCCCCCAGGAGGGAGCCTGCATCTCCCTCTGCCTATGTCTCTCTCTCTCTATGTCTCTCAATGAATGAATGAATAAATAAATAAATAAATACATAAATAAATAAATAATAAAATCTTTAAAAAAATACTAGAAAAATTTGCAGCTGCTACAAAAGTGACTATCTTGCACTTGCTAAATCCTCAAGTCTATCCAATCTCTAAACTGCTTGAATAGTTGTTAATTCTTTTTTCTTCTCTGGTCCTCCCTGGAGGCCCCTAACTCTCTTTACATGAAATGAACCATGTCCTTTCCTGACTTTTAGTCTTACCAGCTTGTTCTTTTTAACAGAGATCTAAATACAAAACACATTTTTCCCTTATGTTTCTTTTCATTTTCACTGTATTTGTGTAGTTCAATAAAAAAAAGATAAAATTATTGGTATTTGATATTACAAGTGGAGGGACAGCTGGAATGAGAGAATTCAGGGGCTTAAGGGTCCATGCATGAATCTGTCTCAGCCATCCGTCTGTCCCTCTAAAACTCTCTAAACTCCTACCCAAATTACTCCTGACATATTTCTTTCCTTATGACCTCCCACTAGACTATAATAAACTCTATGAAGAGAGGAATTTTTGTGTGATTTGTTCCCTGTTTATTCCCAGCCACTAGACTAGTACTTGGTACATAGTAGATGCTCAATAATATATGTTGAGTAAGTAAATTAGTAGTTCTAGGATGTCATCTGAAAGCAATTTATCCCCAAGAAAAAATACTACTACAATAATGTCTCAAATCCATGGATTTCTTGGTGTGCTTTGAAATTTTGCTTCATGCTCTTGTTTTGCATGTGAGTTTTTACCCTATTCTAGTCTTTCTTATGGATTTGAGGTTGGTTCAGCCTGCCCAATGGACCGCCCAGGCACAGAACAAATTAGAGGGTTGGGGCTGTGGCCCATTATAGACAAAGCAATATCAAAGGTTCTGTCCACAAGCTGCATAGGCATCCTCCCCATGCTGACTCAGGTGTACCTCTCATCTACTGGAGCTATAGGCAGAAGTCCACTTCCAGCTACACCCCAGGTGATGTGGCATAATTAGTTCAGCTCCAATTTTCCAGCAATGTCAGCCTGAGAGTGCTTGGATATGTTCTTGATTAGGCCTGGAAGCTCTGGGTGCTGTAGCCCTAGTCCGGTGCCAAGATCAAAGGTTTGCACAGTTTATTCCCACTCATCACTGTCCATTTCTTGTCCCCTGGGCCTTCTCTTGTCCTTCAGCTTGTATATGTACTTTAAATTTTTTTAAAGCACATTTTCAAGTATTTCTGTCTGTGGAATAGAGTGGAGAGGATTATACAAGATACCATCTTATTTGGAAATCGCCATAAGTTTTCAAAGTTCAAAAAAAAAACTGGGGAAATAGTCGATTTTCCTATCTCTTTGAAGTTCCTTAATGAAAGGTGCCTATCTGTATTGCCTGTATTAACCCCCTTTCTGAGAGGTAGGGGTGTTTTTTTTCCACAAAATCATAATCCGTGGATTGTTTTAATGGTAAACTCTCTTTGCATTCCTGGAACTGGATGGACTGATCCCTTTTTTTTTTTACATACTTATATAACACTATGTGTCAGTGTTTTACAAAGATGAACTCATCTAATGATTTTGGTAGATTGCTTTCAAAGATGGCTGCAACAGTTCCTCCCATTCTTGTATGTACATCCCTTTACAATGTGATATTATCGTCCTCTCTATTAAGAGGTAGTCTCTTTCTCCATCCCATGAAACTCAGCCACCTTGCGACTTGCTTTGACCAACTTTTGTTGTTGCCTCAGGACATTATGTGATTTCCAAATCTACACCTCCTCCAAAGGTGTTGCAGTTTCTGCTCTTACTCTCTTTCTGCCCTTAAGGATGAGAAACCACTTGAGAGAGAGAGAGAGACCCAGCCAACAGCCAGACCAACTGCCAGACCGGTGACGGAGAACATTCGAGGCCTCCCAGCCCCAGATGAGCCACCAGAAGCCTGAAGCTACAGGTCAGACTAGCAAGACAGCTGTCCAGTTGATCCTGGCACAAACTGCCAAACCCACAGAATCACCAGCTTATAAGTGATTATTGATTTAAGACTCTAAAATGTGAGTGGTATGGTATAAATGAAAAATCAAAATAATGATACAATTATTATTTAAATACTACTGCATTCAGTATATCAGTATTTTATTTAATATTTTAGGACTATGCTCCTAAATGAGATTGCTCAAGAGTTTTCCTTGTTGTAGTACATCCTTCTTTAGTTTGATATTACAGTTTATTAGACTTATAAAATCAAAGAGGTGATTTCTAACATCTCTGCTATGACATAACTTAAATAGCATAGCATTATCTATTCCTTTAAAAGTTGTTAAAATTTACCCATGAAATTTTCTGGGCCTGGTGGCTTCATTCACCATATATATTTTACTAACTTTTCAATTTTATTTATTCATTCACTCATTTTTACTTAAATTCAATTTGCCAACATGTAGTACACCATTAGTTTCAGATGTTGTTTTCAATAACTCATCAGTTACGTCATCACGTGCCCTCCTTAACGACCACTTTCTTTTTTTTTTTTTTTTTAATTTATTTATTTATGATAGTCACAGAGAGAGAGGCAGAGACACAGGCAGAGGGAGAAGCAGGCTCCATGCACCGGGAGCCCGACGTGGGATTCGATCCCGGGTCTCCAGGATCGCGCCCTGGGCCAAAGGCAGGTGCCAAACCGCTGCGCCACCCAGCGATCCCCTTAACACCCATTTTCAATTTACCTTTTGTCTGTTTGTCTATTCACTTAATATATATCAAGAAATGAGATTTTCCATTTCTTAGACTGTTGAAATACTGAAAATATTGATATTTTTATTGACACAAAGAACTTTAAAAGAAAATCTAAGCTTATGACATTTTTCTAATTGCTTTAATGCTCACTAAAGGAATTTAACCACAGTCATATTTCAAATACAGTAACTTTTTTTTTAAAAGATCTTATTTATTTATTTATTCATAGAGACACACAGAGAGAGAGGCAGAGACAGAAGCAGGCTCCATGCCGAGAGCCTGACGTGGGACTCGATCCAGGGTCTCCAGGATCACGCCTTGGGCTGCAGGCGGCGCTAAACTGCTGCGCCACCGGGGCTGCCCTACAGTAACTTTATAAATACATAGGAGCTAATTGAAGTTTGTTGGATGCTATTTTTTAAAGATTTTATTTATTTTATTCATGAGAGACACAGAGAGAGGCAGAGACACAGGCAGAGGGAGAAGCAGGCTCCCTGCGGGGAGCCCGATGCGGGACTCGATTCCAGGATCCCGGGATCAGGCCCTGAGCCAAAGGCAGATGCTCAACCACTGAGCCACCCACGTGCCCTTGGATGCCATATTAAAATACACCAGTAGGTGGCGCTCTAATATTAAAGCATGTAATCTTTAATGCCTCTTTTGGTTCTTTGTATTAATTTCAATCTGTACGTTCAAAAGAACAAACTATATGCATTCTAAAATCAAAATTGAAACCAATCGACATTTTAAAATAATTTATGAACGCATACTCTCCAGGTATACGTTCATATACCTCCAGGTGTACCTTCATATACCTTTGATGTCTATACATTAGACATCAAATGAGGTATTAAAAAAATAAATACATAGCAAAGGTACATGAATAAAAAGAAAACAACTCTCACCAAAAACTATTTCATATATTATGTATTTTCGAAGAAAAAAATTTAAATATATAAAAATATAAAATTGATTAAATATATTACAATACATTCATACAATAGAATAATATGAAGCCACTAAAATTTATATATTTGAGGTTTTCTTTTTAAGGATATGGAGAAATGTCCATACTAAAACATACAATAAAATTAATTTTGCCTAATTTTTATACAAGCTACACACACACACACACACAGAATAAAAACCTGGAAATATATCAACATGTTGGTATTGATTGTGTCTGGGTGCTAAGATTACAGATGGTTTCTGTCATTTTCTTGCACCTTTCCTTAAAGTCCAAATTCTGTGCAAGGAGACTTATTTGCTTTGCTAATCAAAGGAAAGTTTTTATTTAGAATATGATTGGCATTCTCATTAGAGTTGTATCTCATTAATAGTAAATAATATAAAAATAATGAATGATATAGGCAATGACCTTCTTACTTAAAGGCCTGCCCTGGGATCTGTCTTTTCATGGCACTATAAAAATTCAAGCTTCAAAATTTAAGTTTCCCCCTCAGTTTCAGTTATGCAAGATGAATAAGTTCTGGAGATCTAGTATACAGCAATGTGACTACAGTTAACGATACTGTATTATAAATTTGAAAGCTCTTAAGATAGTAGATCTAAAAATTTCTCAACACACACAAAACAATGATAAATAACTATGTGAGGTGATGGATGTGTCAACTAACCTTATTGCAGTGATCATTTGGCAATATACACATATATCAAATCATTATGTGATACACATTAAATTTATACAATGCTATATGTTGTTTAATCTTGATAAAGCTGGGCAGCCCTGGTGGTGCAGCGGTTTAGCACCGCCTGCAGCCTGGGGTGTGATCATGGAGACCCAGGATCGAGTCCCACATCGGGCTTCCTGCATGGAGTCTGCTTCTCCCTCTGCCTTGTCTCTGCCTCTCTCTTTGCTCTCTATGAATGAATGAATAAATAAATCTTTAAAAAAAAATCTTGATAAAGCTGGAAAAAATAATTTAAAAAGAAAAGGGGCATTCTTTGCTGTAGCTTCATGTTCACTAATAGAAAGATGTTAAGTAATCCCTCCTTTTTTTATTATGATTCACTTGTGCCTTAGAATGCATGAATGGGTTGCTGTATACACATAGCATTAATGTTGGGAAAAAATCTCTAGGTTTCCTTCTAAATGAGAAAGACCAACCTGAGATGCTAAGGCCATGGTTGGCACTAGAGGGGACCCTAGCACCTTCAGATAGCAAAATCTGACTGTGGACTGCTGCCATCTTTCAGCAGCTGGTCAAGCTGAATTGAAAACACCAAGATTACTGAGGCTATTTTTATCATTTTGATTGATATTTTTCAAAGATATGTTATTATTTACAAGGCCTTAGTTGGAAACCACGGTATTTGTGTTTTATCCTTTTTCACTCTGATGCGTATGCTGTGATTACTTTTGAGAGCAGGGATGAGCAGATGCTCCAGGGCCTGTTCTCTGGGATGGGGGGTGGGAAATGACAAGGACACCATAGGTCACACACTGGTTCTCAGAAAAGCCTGAGAGGAAAAAATGTGTAAGCAACAATTATGCCACATGGCAACTTTAAGTGAGAAGGTGGCCATGGTCAAAAACACATGCTTAATTTTACTTTTTTAGTCACTTTTTTTAAATTTTATTTTATTTTATTTTTATTTATGATAGGCACACAGTGAGAGAGAGAGAGAGAGGCAGAGACACAGGCAGAGGGAGAAGCAGGCTCCATGCACAGGGAGCCCGACGTGGGATTCGATCCCGGGTTCCCAGGATCGCGCCCTGGGCCAAAGGCAGGCACCAAACCGCTGCGCCACCCAGGGATCCCCTTAGTCACTTTTTTTTTAAGTATAATTGATGTGGAATACAATTCATTAATTTTAAATATATATTTGGTGAGTTTTGGCAGCTGCATATAGTTATATAACCAGTACCACAATCAGGCTATAGAAATTCCCATCATTCCTAAATAAGTCTCCTCATGACACTTTACAGTCAACCCCTTTCCCCTGCATTTTGCATTGCAAATGGATACAATGACAATATATCTAAAACAAAATTTGTGACTCATGGGTGACAGGTACAAAGGCACTCACAGGAATGATATGGTGTTTGAGCTTGAGAGTGTTCCAAAAGCCACCATGAATAACTCCATTCATATGGAGAAGAGATTATTTCAAGTCTATCAATAGCAGAGAAAAGGGAGACAGCAAAAAGAAAATGAAAAATTGAACAACATAAAGCAGATGGGACCAGAGAGAAAAATTAAATTAAAAAGAGAGTAGAGGGCAGCCCGGGTGGCTCAGTGGTTTAGCGCCGCCTTCAGCCCAGGGCATGAACCTGGAGACCCAGGATTGAATCCCAGGTCGGGCTCCCTGCATGGAGCCTGCTTCCCCTTCTGCCTGTATCTCTGCCTCTCTCTCTGTGTGTCTCTCATGAATAAATAAATGAAAATACACTTTAAAAAAAAAGAGAGAGAGAGTAGAGATAAGAATAAGAGAGTAGAGGTAAGAATAGGAAAAGAGTAAACCAGAACACAAGTACATATTTTTAATTTTTTGTTTCTACATTTTCTAAAATAATCCAAATCATGAGGTTGATGAGGGTGGGGGAAACCATTAAAAATAGAGTGAAAATTAGAATCAGGGGGATTGGGATCCCTGGGTGGCGCAGCGGTTTGGCGCCTGCCTTTGGCCCAGGGCATGATCCTGGAGACCCAGGATCGAGTCCCACGTCCGGCTCCCTGCATGGAGCCTGCTTCTCCCTCTGCCTATGTCTCTGCCTCTCTCTCTCTCTCTCTCTCTCTCTTTCTCTCTCTCTCTCTATCATGAATAAGTAAATGAAATCTAAAAAAAAAAAAAAAGAAAGAAAGAATCAGGGGGATCCCTGGGTGGCGCAGCAGTTTGGCGCCTGCCTTTGGCCCAGGGCGCGATCCTGGAGCCCCGGGATCGAGTCCCACGTCGGGCTCCCGGCATGGAGCTTGCCTGTGTCTCTGTCACCCCCCACCCCCGCCGTCTATCATGAATAAATAAAATCTTTAAAAAAAATTAGAATCGGGGTTAGAAAGAAGGGAAATGAAGGGGGAATCCAGAATTTTCCAGCTGTTTTCATCTAAACTCTAAGCCAGTCTATTTCCCAGTCACATCTAGCATGTTTTGAAATTGTCCATGTTTGCGTCAGAGCCTCTACTCCTGTGGTTCCCATGCTTTGTTGAGTTTGTGTGTGTCCCTGGAGAACTTTCAAATACCATAGTTTTAATCCGCATCCTCGAAAGGATGAATCTTTCCCCAGAGTGTTCACTGGAGGCTCAGCTGACCTGCAGCAAAAGGAGAGAATTGTTTGAATGTGAAAGTCGGCTGCCCGACCTCACCTGGACCCCTGGGTCCCTACATCCTCTGGGGGTAAAGAAGTCCTTGGCAACACAGGTTCTTTCTTTTGCACCTGCATGACTCAAAGGCCTCCTATCTCTCACTCGGAGGGACCTGCAGCTGCTCCACTTACTCAGCTGTCTCTGACTAACAGACATCATCATAAACATATCTGCTTGATTACAGCAAAAAATAATTTTATAGGGGCAACCAGGTGGCTCAGAGGTTGAGCGTCTGCCTTTGGCTTAGGTCGTGATCCCAGGATCCTGGGATCAAGTCCCACGTCAAGCTGCCTGCATGGAGTCTGCATCTCCCTCTGCCTGTGTCTCTGCCTCTTTCCGTGTCTCTCATGAATAAATAAATAAAATATTTTTTAAAATCTTTACAAATTGACCAACATTCTCTTCTCTGTAAAGGTACATGAGTACCCCTTGGCATGTTGAATAAGTCCATACTTCTTTTCAAGCCACTCTCCCTACGTTTGCCATCACACTTCTCTCACTTTGGCACTTCAGGAAAATTCTAGGCTGCACAGGGGTCCTTGATGCAGTAGTTCACCACCATACTTCCCTCACCTTCGACACTTCTCCCATCCCCAAGACTCTCCCGCTTCCTTTCATCAGCTTCACTTCCATTCCCGCCCCTGCTTCCATGCCAGAAAATCAGGCGGCTAGCCAATGCTAAGGTGTTCTTGATTGGAATAGTGGGTTTTCCTACCAGGTAACACTTGCATTTTTAACAGGTTAAAATGGTTAGAGTGCTTGAAATGGTTAAAGCTGTTTCTCAACCAGGGTGATTTTGCTCCCTGGGGGACATTTAACAATGTCTGGAGACTTGGTTGTTCACAACTGGGGGATAGCAAGATGCTACTGGCATATCAGTAGAAACCAAGAATGCGGGGATCCCTGGGTGGCGCAGCGGTTTAGCGCCTGCCTTTGGCCCAGGGCGCGATCCTGGAGACCCGGGATTGAGTCCCACGTCGGGCTCCCTGCACGAAGCCTGCTTCTCCCTCTGCCTGTGTCTCTGCCTCTCTCTCTCTCTCTCTCTCACTGTGTGCCTATCATAAATAAATAAAATAAAATAAAAAAATTAGAAACCAAGAATGCTGTCAAGCACTCTACAATATACAGCACAGTCCCCACAACAAAGGATCTAGCCCAGACTATCGACAGTTATAGGACTGAGGCACCAAGGTTTAAAGGAATAACTCACCCTGTGGATATATGACCATGTCAGGCAGGCAAAAAGGAAATATTGTAAGGCAGTTGAGGTTCATGGCATTCTTCAGTTAACATGTAAGTGGAACTACTGTAACTCCTTTCAATAATGGCACAGCCCAGAATCTGCCACTGTTGCTTTTCAGGATGAAAATGTAGCTTTTGAGTTACCTAAACACAACACTGGCTACCTGGATGCAGGGGTCATCCCAGACATTAACAATATCATAATACAGCTGTTTCTAAAAAAACAAAAACAAAGCAAAACATTTTTCCTCAGAAACGGACTGACACAAACCCTTTTGTAGCATCTCATGTCTGAACACAGAACCAACATCAGCCTCTTGGCTCCAGCCTATTCTCAGGCTATTCGTCTGAGTTGCTATTTTTCTGAGCATGTGATTCATTTCACACTAAACCCATCTGTTTTGCAAGGGGTATTATGATGTGCTTCCATTCTACAAACTGAAAAGGCATAATTACCAATATCCCAAATAAATTTGGTCTGAAGCTGGAAAATCATGTATTTTGCAAATACATTTACACCAAAACTGAGGACCATAAGTCATTTCTTGACCCTAAGCTGACGATGCACATTTATACTTCAAACCTGTGTTGAAAAATCTGACAGCATCATTTGATGTTTACATGAAAATGAACTTCAAAGACTACACTATATTCCTGTTCATTCTACGGGCACAGATTTCCAGCAGAACATGATTATGCCTCTGATTACCTATGTCTATTGTCATGGCAGTTTCATCTAAAGCTTTTTTAGAATTTAATAATTGCCTTTTGTTGACCAGGATAATAGTGCAGAGGGCCTATAGCACACGTGAAGCAACTGCACACAATACCCACAAGTAAGTGGCCAGGGTAATTGAAAAATAGACTAAATCCACTGGACTTTTGTAATGGAATAAACTATGAATAGGAGAACAAAACATCATCAATGGCTGGATGTGTATTGTTACTTTGAAGATTTTCCCAGCTACCACCATCATCAGATCACAGTGGAAACTAACACCCACTACTTTAAATAATTATTGGATTATTTTTTCTCATTATTTATCATTCAGACTGTTCTGAACACCACCCCACTTGATGTTATAATTAGTTCTCTGATAAACCTTTTGCAAAACAAATGGTTCCTCTTTTGTAGTAATAGAGATATGAAAGGGGGTACATAAGGCAGGGGAGACAATGTGGTCTCCATTTTATGTGCCAGGAAATGAAACTGAACGTTGACCATGGATTCTATAAATCGTATTTCTCAAATCTGCTTGGAAATTATGGAATTAAGAAGGTACACATGCACGGAACATTATCACCAAACATGTTTACTAACATTTCAGATTTGGATTCCTACTAAGGATTCAACTAATAAATATCACAAATGCTAACTGAGATGAGCACATTCAAGTAAATAAACTTACCTCCTTTTGGCCATAATGAGTAGATTTATTTTTAATTGAACTATTTCTGAAAGAGAGATGAGGAAAAACATGAAGTCACCAGGTATCAGTGTTACTGGATAAAATATTAACACGGGGAGGACCTTTAGAAATAATACATTTTACCAGCTCATTATACCAATGAGAAACCTAAGCCCCAGAAATACTAATCAATTTTCTTAGGCTCACATAGATAGTGAGGAGCAGAATTTTGCTTCCAAATACTTAGGAGGGATAAGTTGAACTGTTAGCGAATTGTTGCTAAAGAACTACGAACACCTCAGTGAGAAAGATCAGAAAGACATACAAGACAAACTCAAACTTATCAGTTATTTGGTCCCCAAGTTAACTGTTTTTATTACTCCAAGTTCTTTTCAGATCTTGAAACTCCATTCATCCTGGTTGCCCCCGTTTTGATCATATCATTTCAAAAAATCCTATTCAAAAAATCTCAGTGGCTCTGCATCACTTATGGATGATAGATTGAGTTCTTGCTTAACTTTGCTTTCAAAGCACCTTCCATCTGGTCCTGACTTATTATCAATATTATCATCAGCTACTCCACCCAGTGAAATCCTCTGTGGGACCCAGGATACATCATTACATATTTTGGTCTGAGCATTTGCTATTCCAATATCGTCTACACCAAATTATTGCCTTTCAGCCCTCTGTCTCTCTACCTGTCTCAAGAACAGGTGCCCTTATACCTGCCCCTATTCCTTCTCCCACCTACAGAAGACACCATTAGTTCTCCACTGCCCTTCCCCCACTGAAACTGCACTCATCCCAAAATGTGTCTCAACAAAAACTTCCAGGCTGCCATGCTGGTTGAAGCCAATTTATCCATCCTTGCTGGATCCTCCCTAGTTTTCCACATCCAGCCCAAGTCTCCTGCCTTCTACTGAGTTTCTCTGAATACCCAAGCCTTTGAAACTTTCTCCATCCTGTAAGTTTCTAGCATGTACAGCTCTTGTTTAACACTTATTTACTGCCTGTCTTCTTGGGTTGTAAGCTCCCTGAAACCAAGGATCACTTAGTTTCATTTCTCAGTAACTACATGGCAACATGCACATAATAACTACTCATTAAAAGCTATACCATCAGCTACATGTGATGCACAATATATGTACATTTTTGTGCTTTGGATACCAAAATAATTGTCTGGGCTGGTTAACATTCAGGTAGAATATTGATTAGGATAAAACAGTTAATGTTTATTTGCTATTAAAAAGGAAGATTATCTTCTATTAATTACATATGTATGATAGCCATGTGTATCATTTTCTTTGCTCTTATTGACTATGTCATTGGCATGGTTTTCAGGCACAAAAGTTGAGTAGAGAAAAAGTAACTTTCTTTATACCACTATAACTAACAGTTCTCAAGCTTGTTATTTCTACCTCATTAGAGAAAAATATATACCCACCAATTCAATCTCTTCAACTTGGTCTCTTAAGTTCTTACCACTCCCACTCAGCCCTTAGCTCCTGATCCTTCTTTTCTCCTTGTTGGCATCTGGGTTGTGGAGTGGTTTCTTTGACATCACCATGTGTGGCTTGGGAGAGGGATGTCTGGTTCTGCGCCAGCTGATGTTTTATCTGGCCTTCACTCAGTGTCCTAATTTGATTCAGGGTACAGTATCTTTTTAGCTGTATCTTTACTGATGTCTTCAAACCTGACATAAACCTCACCCATCAGTCCACATAGGCTTCATCCAACTTCTTCTAACCCCACAGCCGCCCAGGACGGGGCATTGACTAACACGGCACCCTTTGGTGTTAAGGGGGGAATGCCAACAGACTCAGCTGCTTTCCACCCCATTGGTATCTGAGGGACTGGAATTTGAGTCCTCCAGACATCTGCCTATACATATTCCCAACCATTGCTAGTTTTTTCTCTTTTATTTTCCATCCCTTTGTCTTTTTGTTCCTCTTACCGAAAGACATACTCTACTTCATCATCCCTAGTGAAATTTTTATTTTTACATGGTATTTTCAACTGGCAGGAACTCTCTGTTACTCCCTGAATCTTCCTCTCCTATTTAACTGCCTCTATTCTTGTTTCAGTGGTGAAGTATTATCTCTCTGAGATATTAATTATAGCATGTTTTTAAATTCTCTTCTCTGCACTATCCTTTTTTCTCAGTTTTTTCTTTTTCATGTTTTGGTCCCTTCATGCACGTTATTTTTTTAAAGATTTTATTTACTTATTTATGAGAGACACCGAGAGAGAAAGAGGCAAAGACATAGGCAGAGGGAGATGCAGGCTCCATGCAGGAAGTCTGATGTTGGGACTTGATCCCAGGACTCCAGGATCATGCCCCCCATCAAAGGCAGACACCCAACCACTGAGCCACCCAGGGGTCCCCCTTCATACACATTAGAGGCTTTCTTCAAGTGACTCTTATTCTTGAATGTCCATATTTAAGAGAGAAGAATTTAAAAACTAAGTTAAAAACCAATGTGTGGAGACAGGCTTCACCAAAATATGAGGGTCATTCCATTAGAGTTCCCTAGTTATCATCTTCTAATATATTGTGGTTATTCTCTCTCTCTTTTTGCCCTAGTTCCTCTATGCCCTTTTATTCTTTAATGTTATGGAGGTAGGGAAGAAAGAGGTGGTCAGGAAGGAAGATAAATTCAGGTGTTCAATATAGCAAGTTTCCCCTTGCTGGTGTCAAAATAAAAAAAAATGGACACCAGACTTGAAGATCCCCAAGCAGACAGAACCAGTAAACCCATGTAAGCAAAATTTAATTTTGCTTATTTCATAAACTGTGAGATAGTAGAAAATATATAATAGAAAAATATATGTTGGTCTCTGTCCCCAGTCCCTGGCACAAAGCTCCTAGAACCCTTGTAATTTCCTACTGATAAGAGGACTAGGAGCATCTCTTGTTCTAATATTTGTCTTTGACCCTTTTTTTAATACAGGGCTCCCAAAATCTTTGTAAATTCCTAAGTGATAAAAGCATTAGTAGTATCTTTTGTTTTGATGAGATGATTCTGGGTGGGTTCCTTGATGGAACCTTGTTGGGGGTTCATCACTGGAAAAACCAAGCCATTATCAGAAGCTTGGAATTTTCAGCCCTACCCCCTGTTTTCCTAAGAAAAGAGAGAAAGGCTGAAAATAGAGTTAATGATCAATCTTGCCTGCATGATGAAGCTCCCATAAAATCCCAATAGTGTGGGCGTTCAGAGAGCCTACAAGTGGACAAACAAGTCCACTCCTATGAGGGTGACATACCCAGTTCCTCAGACACAGAAGCTTATGTGCTCAGGGTTCTCCTAGACCTTGCCCTATGTATGTTTTTCTGGCTATTCATTTGTATCCTTTATCATCCTTCAATAAACTGGTACTGTAACTAAGTGTTCCCCAGGGTTCTGTGAGCTGTCTAGCAAATTAATCAAACCGAAGAAGGAGATCATTGGAACCTGTGATCTATTACTCGCTGGGCTTGGGACTGGCATCTATAGTGTGTTGAGTGGGGAGGAGGCAATCTTATAGGACTGAGTTCTTATCTATGGAATCTGAAATTATCTTCAGGTAGATAGTGTTAGAATTGAGTTAACTTATAGGACCTCCATTTGGTATCATGGAGGATTGCTTGGTACGGGAAAAACTACACATTTGGTGACCAGAAGTGTCAGAAGTGAAGTGTTCCATGTGTAAATAAGGGAGACACACATGAAAGAAGCATACAGTAGAAAGAGTATTTCATACAGTAGAATATTTACCATTTACATTGATGTGGATGGAACTGGAAGGTATTATGCTGAGCAAAATAAGCCAATCAGAGAAAGACAATTATTATATGGTTTCACTCATATGTGAAACATAAGAAACAGCTCAGAGGATCATAGGGTAAGGGAAGAAAAACTGAATGGGAAGTCATCAGAGAGGGAGAAAAACCATGAGAGACTCTTAACTATAGGAAACAAGTTGAGGGTTGATGAAGGAGAGCTTGGAGGAGGCACGGATTGGGTAATTGGATGATAGTCATTGAGGAGGGCACATGATGTGATGAGTACTGGGTGTTACATGCAACTAATGAATTATTGAACATTATATTGGAAACTAAGCGTGTTAGCTAAGTGAATTTAAATAATTTAAATAATAATTTAAATAATAAAAAAGAAGCATAAAGTAGAAAACAGCTAGGTTTTTCCCTACATAGGAAGAGGGGAAAATATGTATTTTTTCCTTTATATGAATATAAGTGAAACTTACTTATTCTAAATGCCTCTAAGAATCATAAACAAAGCTTGAACCATCTTCCTAAAATAGTATAAGATAATTACTTTTATCCAATCGCTGTCTTCTGGAAACCCCCACTGTAATAGTAATAACCAGTTGTTGTAAAGGTTAAACAACTTCCTCATTGTCTCTTTGTTGGTTTTTTAAGATAGATTTATTTATTTGTTTGTTTGTTTGTTTAAGAGAGAGAGAGAGAGAGAGCAAGGGCAGGGAGCAGAGAGAGAGGGAGAAGATCTCCCTCTATGCTGAGCATGGAGCCCAACTTGAGGCTCAGTTCCATGACCCTGAAATCACCACTTGAGACCAAATCAAGAGTTGGATGCTTAACTGACTGTGCCACCCAAGTGCCCCCCTCATTTTCTCTTTGTAAGCCATTCTGTTTATCATGCCTCTGAGCTCCATACCAGATTCAGGTTTGAAGTCTCCTTGTCTGTGAACAGTTTGTTTCTCCCTCAATAAAATATTCATATCAATAAAATGATACGTTCTTTTGACATTGGCAGCATCCTGGGTAGTCAGGTAACAGTCCTCATGACTGAAGGGGGTTCCTTTCATCTTGTATCCTGTAAACTATAAAGTCGGAGCTCTTGTCCTTCAGTACCTAATATTTAGTCACAACCCCCTCCCTCCAAAAAAAAAGAATCAAAACAGAGACAATAAAAAAAACTTACCTACTCATTCTCTACAGAAATTCATCTCTTTTAAATCCAATAGAATTTGCTCAATTTGAAAATTAAGTTTTCAGAAATCTAAAGACTTTCTCTCTCTCAAGGATCTGACTCTTGCAAAACAATGATACTTTGGTTTTCCATCTTTTACCTCTGCTACAGGTTTTTAAAACCTTTTTGGAACTCAAAGGTAGAAAATACTACTTTGTTCCGCACTGAGTATACCCTCTATCTGAGACAATAAATGCTACTTTATTTTTAAAAAAGATTTGTATTTATTTATTCATGAGAGACAGAGACAGAGAGAGAGAGAGAGAGAGAGAGAGAGAGAGAGGCAGAGAAACATGCAGAGGGAGAAGCAGGCTCCATGCAGGGAGCCTGACACGGGACTCGATCCGGGGTCTCCAGGATCATGCCCTGGGCCGAAGGTGGCGCTAAACCGCTGAGCCACCTGGGCTGCCCTAAATGCTACTTTATTGATGGATGGAAATCCACAAGGCCATAAGAAAACATGCAGAAAAAGAAAACCAAAGTTAAAATCACCAAACTGTATTCTACTAAAAATAAGTGCAATTGAGTTGTATTGAATGTGAAGTTAGCTCCTGTTGAAGTCAGAAATATATGCAGTCAAGTCAGAATTCTAAGCCAAAGAAACAACCAAAAGAAACTAGAGTGGACAAGATAGGGTTCCAGGGCTAAGCCGGATAGAACTAAGTTGAGAACACACTTCTGAACCAAAGAACATAGGAAGATTTACATATCTGACGACCTAAAGGTGCTTCCTTCTTCCTGGGATCTAGACAGACAAGTTAACCCAGGAGGCCCAGCAACCCACCTGAAACAGGCAAATCTGCCAAAAAAATATTCGTTTGGCTCTGTCAAGTTCATACCAGTAGGCTTGGGCCTTCTCTGTGTTTTTCCCTCATGAAGAAGCACTTTAGCTGGGATTTTCAGGATCATACAATGAAATGCAAAAACATGAAGACTGGCAAACACATTTTTATACCAAATGAACAACAATGGGCATAACTGAGATCATCTTTCAACTAGGATGACAGTTAGCTCCATGTTGGGGAAGGTCCAACCTACAGTAAGTTTAATTCACTATAACAAATGTATGATGAACAACTGTGCAGGACACTTAAAATATGAAGGTGATGATAACTTCCTCTTTGTCCTCAAAAACAGATATTCTGTGAAGAAATCTCCATTTCAAGGAAGAATTTCATAAAGAATAACTTTTATGGTTCAAACTAAGTGTCTGTATCTTATAACACTTCCCCTGGGATGCCTGAGTAGGTCAGCAGTTGAGCATCTGTCTTCGGCTCAGGGCATGATTCTGGAGTCCTGGGATCAAGTCCCATATCAGACTCCCCATAGGAAGCCGGCTTCTCCCTCTGCCCATGTCTCTGCCTCTCATTCTGTGTCTCTCATAAATAAATAAATAAATCTTTAAAAATAAACAATTAAGTAAAAGCTCCTTCTAGGTTGTATAGGCCCCTGGCCAAATATTTTGTACAACCCCCTATATATATAATCAATTTTATTTTTAAAAGTATAACTAAATTCATGGGCCCATGGGAGACATGGTAATTTACAAATGAAGATTTAGAATAGGGCTGAGAAAATGTCCTTATGTATTTGCTTATGTCCATTTAGTACATAAAGAGTTTTCATAATGTCTAGTCAACATGTTTTCTTATTCCGGTCCAGGAACCATCTCTCTGTTCTTTATTAAATGCTCCATTACTGACTAATTTATGTCTCTAACTGAGAAAAAGCTAGTAGTGCTGTTATTACTCACAATAACATGACTCTTCATAACATATTTGCATGGAAACCATATAGAGCTTGTCCTTGAAGTTTCCTAATACCACTAACCAATGCTGGTTACCCTTACACATGACAGTGCTTCATTTACCTGCCACCTGTGGCTACTGACTTCTAATGACTCAAAATTTGTTACTATGCCTTATTGACAATAACCACAAATGCAAGTCTTACTCAGGACATACAAGAAAATGCACTTTTGGACATGATAAATTTACTCTTCAGAATTTTATAGGATAAATATAAAACAGCATATCTTCCAATCCCATCTTCTCTTAACCTTTTGGGCCATGATCACTGCATTCTTAGAGTATTATATCTTTCAAACTGTACTCCTGCCTTCCATACATGCCACCTGCAGGGAGGATAGGCAAAAGACACTTGGAAAAAGCATAAAGAATGGGTCCACTTGCTCAAAGAAATCTGTCCACCATTTACATGGTTTACAGTAAACTTGGAAGAGCAACATCATTAAATCAACCGTAGAGGCAAGAGAGGATGTTGATTGAAGGACCTGTTAACATAGCCATGTTACAGTCTTGAAAAGACATAGGCAAGGACACCCCAGGAAGACTGCCTGCCAGGCAGCATAAAGCCTACAAAGGAGATAGGGCCATAACCTGGGTGACAGGCTCAGGGAATAGATAGGGTACAAGTTGCACTGTCACCCCTCTGCCACCTGCAGATGATGTAGCCAGAAGGCAGCCTTGCAACCAGAACGCAGATGGGGGCTGACACATGGGCCTATACGTGCCTAAAGGTTGGCAGTGGGTTATCAGTAGTCCAGAATCAAACTCATCCTGTGTCCATGGCACTACCCTGCAAAGAAATACCAGACCAGCTAAACCAGCTTAAGGGGAAAAGAGAAATTAATTTCTTCCCTGCTGAGCTAGAAGCCTAAATAAATAAATACATAAATAGATAAATAAATAGATAGATAGATAAATAAATAAATAAATAAATAAATAAATAAATAAATAGGGCCCTGGGGTGACTTTCCTAAAGCTCCTCTGGATATCTAGTCAACCTCATACATGAATGGTATGGGAAAAGAAAGTAGAGAGTTAGAGAGTGTCCTGAAGTGAAAAATGGGACAGGGTCCACGCATCAGTCTGGGCAAAGATACCCTGCCCAGATGGCACTAGGGGAAGACTTAAAAAAATTCCAGAAAGGCAGACTTCCTGAGATCCACAGTCCAGGGCAGTAATCCCACTTGTCCAGGTCTAAATGTGGCATTGGCATCATACTAGGACTTGTCACTTACAGAAAAACTTGAGACTGTCAGATGAATATGAAAGCTTTATCAAAGAACCATGATTTATTCTCATGATATCCCATCTAGGGAGTGGGGATAATATCATCCACTAATATCTGAGATTTTTAAAGTGTTTTCTATGAAAATTCTTCTCTTTTTTTCTTAATTTTGGGATCTAATTAAGACTAAAAAATTTTGAAAAAATAATTTACTGATGTTACCTTGAAATCAAATAGATGGAATGATCTTAGCTATTTCAGACAGGATACAGTTTGGGAGAGTTTTATTCACTTCACTGAATCTTTTTCCTTATCTGTAAAATGGGAATAATATTCTTCTTTCACGGATAAATGAAAATTAAATAAATGTCTGTGAATGCATCTTACACAGTCCCTACTATGCAAAGATTAATAACTGTCTAGTTCTATTTTCTATTCTTTCATAGAAGAGGAATTTTAATGAGTAAAACAATATAAAGCCAAAATTAGTATTCATGTCACATTCAATTTTATCCCTAGCATGTGTCCCATTTGTTTTTCCATGTGTTGGTTCCTCACAATACTAATTAGGTCACATCAAATGTGCCATAATTGACCATGGCACTTGTGCAGGTTTACATTTTCACACACAAAAACTGAAAATAAATTAATAACCAGCAATTTTGACAATTATGGTCAATTAATTTGTCAACATAACATTTGACATATATACTTTCTGTTTAAAAATAAAAACTGTCTATTAAAATGCAGATTAGCAACCAACTATGAAGTTCTTGTACCATTTATATGAAAAAGGAACTAAAGACAAAGCATAAATGTCACTGTGTTATATTCTAAACTTTTATGCTTCATTCCCCACCCCACAAAAAATCCTGTCACTTCTCAATGAGAAATCAAGTATCTACTGTGTATTTTAATTGAAATTATTTGTAATACATTTTCCTTTTAATAGAAATGAAATACAAGAAAATACATAAGGGACAGGGACTTAGAGGAAAACACCAGAAATAAATGCCTTTGAGATAGATGTTTACTTTAATCATACAATTTAATAAAAATACTTAAAAACTAATAGAGAAAAATGCACAAAATACACAGAGATGGTTAACATAAACAAATATACAGCATGCTTAAAAACATATTATATTAGTCAATTTTGTCATCAAAGAATTATAGATGAAAACCAAAAAATATTATTTTTAAACTACTAAATTAACTTTATTTAAAAATTTTGAGGATATGGCATAACTGGCTATCTCATAATCAACTTGGAAATTTATTAACAATATTTAAAACTACTTCAAGTATATATGTAACTTTTGGTATAATATTTCCACTTCTAAGAATATATCTTACAAAATAATCCAAAATATGGAAAAGATTGCTAACATAAAATTAGATTCCAACTATATTTTAAATAAAATAAATTAGAAAGAACCTAAATATTAAATAGTAGGAGTATTTATGTATATTGTAGTACAACCATTCTGTTGCATTACTAGCATTAATAATGTTTTATAAAAAGTAGAAAGTAATCTAGAAAGTTGGTCATTCAGGAATATCTGATTGGAAAGGAAAAATACAGAAGTGTATATTTGCTTTTATATCCATTAAATTCATAAAATATATACAACAGAGTGGAGAAATGACATATGATGTAAAAAGATTCAGTTATAAAATTATTATGTACACTGATCTTAATTTTCATTTTATTTCATATATGTATTGTTATTTGAGCTTTTATTTTCTAACTTTTGTACAATGAATTGATATTATCTTGAATTCAAAAAATAGTAAATTATTTAAAAATATTAATTAAAAAATTAGAAAGAAATATCCCCAAAATACCAGTGGTAGTTTTAGGGTGATGGGATTCAATTTTTTAAATATACTCAATACTTAATGATGATGCTGAATCTCAACAATAAATATAGGACCCCCGGAAGACCAGCAATCTCCTGAGAGAAGCTGAGCATCTCTGCCGTTCTGACCTACCGAAGCCGCTGCAGACTCACTATATACTGCACCCAGTGGGATGGCCTGTCTCCCAGACCCAGAAGAAGAGAATCAAATGTCTCTTTCCATCACCATCCATAGGGCTAGATGGAGATAAGGCTGAGTGTGTCTTTGAGAGCTTTTAAAGAAGTTAATAAGTGTACTAGATATTCAAGACGGTTTTTGAAGTATAATGGCAATAAAATAAAAGAAAGAGATAATTAAGTAAAAATAATCCAAAGACAATTACCACATACACTAGCTCTTATATACTTGGTTTAAACATACCATCTTCTAAATTACATGATTTAGTGATGCTAAAAATAAGATCATTTAATGACTCTCAATGATAACTAATATTTGGTAATAAAACATGAAATAAAAATGACAAACACATGATCGTATGATCTTTTCAACGATATCCACCAATACTTCAGCAAAGTCACAACCAAATTTTGCCATGAGTTACTATCAGGTCCCAGGAACAGATCCAACACTTTTATCACAGGTATGTTGAAAAGCCTGAGCTTTACACCATATAGCTAACACCATGCAACTGAGGCAGAACTGTCATTAGTGCTACCATGTAGTTGTTACATAGAATATTAGGTGCAAGCTTGTGGAAATTCTACTTGTATGGTTAGTTCTTCAATTGCATACTTTCATATTTCACTTCATATTCCAAAATCCCTGAGTGTTAATGCATGATACTCATTTTGCAAGTAAAGAAAGTGAGGCCTAGATAGAGTAAATTAGCCAGAATTCATTCTAAGAGTATGGAGCTAAAATTTGAATTCAACCAAGGACACCTAGAACTCTCACTCTCACCCATAATGATATAATACCTTGAATTTTTTTTTTTTTACCAGAAATTAGCCTTTAATGTGGATCTAGACAGGGATAAAACTGAAATCTAACATTAACACTCACTGAAAGATATACTAATAAAGATCAGAATCTTTATTTCCTAAGACTTATTTTTTTTTATTTCTTTTTTTTTTATTTCCTAAGACTTATGAATAGAGTTACTCTAGCCATATTAAGCTATGTATAATTTCACAAAAATGTACTATTTTCCAAAAATATACTTTCCCAAAAATGTGTCTGCTTATAATGTTTCCTCCACAATAAGCTTCACATATGTGTAACTTAAGTTTCCAAAGTGGAAGGCATACAAAATATTTGAAGAACTAATGGCAGAAAGTTTTCCAAGTTTAATGAAAACAATAATCCCACAGATCCAAGAATGTCAAAAACTCCAAACATAAAAAAAAAAGGAAAACTCCACCAAGGCACAACATAATCATATTGCTCAAAACCAGCAATAAAGAGAAAATCAGAGATAAAAGACACATTACACAGAGAGAAATGAGGATAAGAATGACAGTGGGTTTTTCATAAAAAATAATAAAGGCAAGAAGATATTGGAACAGCTTCTTTAATGAACTGAAAGAGAAAAACTGTTAATCTGGAATTCTATACCCAGTAAAAATATCTTTCAAAAATAAGTGGAAAAAAAAAAGACTTTTTGAACATTCTAAAGCTGAAAGAATTCATGACCAATAAAGCCACATTATAAGCAATATTAAGTTCTTTAGGAAGAAGGAAAATGGTATCAGAAGGAAATAGGGGTTTATACAAAGTAATGAAGAGCAGCAGAAATACAACCTGCATGGATAAATGCATAAGATTTTTTTCTTATTATTCAAATCTCCTTAAAAGATAATTGACTGTTTAAACAAAATAACAATGTAGTATAGGGCATATAAAATTTGTAGAAGTAAAATGTATGACAACAATAGCACAATGGGAAGGAAGAACTGGAAGTATACTATAGTAAGGTTCTTATACTATTTGTAAAGTGGCATAATATCACTTGAGAGTCGACTGTGATAAGTAAAAAAAAAATGTATACTATAAATTCTAAAGCAACCACTAAAATAAGAAAACAAAAAATAATAGTTAATAAACCAACAAAAAAGATAAAATTGAATCGCAAAAATATTTATTTAACCCAAAAGAAGGCAGCAGGAAAGATAAAAAAGAAACAACACATGAGGCAAATAGAAAACAAACACCAAAAGGCAGATTTAAACCTAACCTTACTGGTGCCTGGATGGCTCAGCCAGTTAAGCATCTGACTTCAGTTCAGGTTATGATCTCGGGGTCCTGGGATCCAGCTGCACATTGGGCTCCCTGCTCAGCATGGAGTTTTCTTTCTCCCCCTATCTCTCTGTGATCTCATTCTCTCTCAAGTAAATAAATAAAATCTTAAAAAAAAAAACTAACCATACCAATAATCAAATTACATGTAAATAGTCTAAACTCCAATTAAAAGCAGAGATTGTCAAATTACATAAAAAAATAAAACTCAGTTATATGCTGCCTACAAAACACAAACTTCAAATACAAAGACATTAATAGGTTAAAAGTAAAAGCATGGTAAAATGATATATCGTGATAACTCTAATTAAAATAAAGCCAGAAAAAAATAAAGCCAGTATAGCTATTTTAATATTAGACAAAGTAAATTTTAGGACAAAAAAATTGTCAAAGATAAAAAGGGTCATTTCATTACGATAAAGTGGTCAATTGATTAAAAAGATGTAAAAATTCTTGATGTTTATGCATCTAACCAGTTTCAATGTACAAGAAGCAAAAACTATAAAACTGTAAGAAGAGTCAACTAATATTCAACAAAGCAGGAAAGACTATCCACTGGAAAAAGGACAGTCTCTTCAATAAATGCTGGGAAGATTGGACAGGCATGTGCAGAAGAATGAAAGTAGACCATTCTCTTACACCATACACAAAGATAAACTCAAAATGGATGAAAGATCTAAATGTGAGACAAGAATCCATCAAAATCCTAGAGAAGAACACAGGCAACACCCTTTTTGAACTTGACCACAGCAACTTCTTGCAAGATACATCCATGAAGGCAAGAGAAACAAAAGCAAAAATGAATTATTGGGACTTCATCAAGATAAAAAGCTTATACACAGCAAAAGAAACAGTCAACAAAACTAAAAGACAACCTACAGAATGGGAGAAGATATTTGCAAATGACGTATCAAATAAAGGGCTAGTATCCAAGATCTATAAAGAACTATTAAACTCAACAGCAAAGAAACACACAATCCAATCATGAAATGGGCAAAAGACATGAACAGAAATCTCACAGAGGAAGACATAGACATGGCCAACAAGCACATGAGAAAATGCTCCGCATCACTTGCCATCAGGGAAATACAAATCAAAACCACAATGAGATACCACCTCATGCCAGTGAGAATGGTGAAAATTAGAAGACAGGAAACAACAAATGTTGGAGAGGATGTGGAGAAAGGGGAACCCTCTTGCACTGTTGGTGGGAATGTTAACTGGTGCAGCCAGTCTGGAAAACATGTGGAGGTTCCTCAAAGAGTTAATAATAGAGCTACCCTACAACCCAGCAATTGCACTGCTGGGGATTTACCCCAAAGATACAGATGCAGTGAAATCTGCACCCCGATGTTTATAGTAGCAATGTCCACAATAGCCAAACTGTGGAAGGAGCCTCGGTATCCATCGAAAGATGATGGATAAAGAAGATGTGGTCTAAGTATACAATGGGGGACTATTACTCAGCCATTAGAAATGACAAATACCTACCATTTGCTTCAACGTGGATGGAACTGGAGGGTATTATGCTGAGTGAAATAAGTCAATTGGAGAAGGACAAACATTATATGGTTTCATTCATTTGGGGGATATAAAAAATAGTGAAAGGGAATAAAGGGGAAAGGAGAGAAAATGAATGGGAAATATCAGTAAGGGTGACAGTACATGAGAGACTCCTAACTCAGGGAAACCAACAAGGGGTAGTGGAAGGGAGGTGGGTGAGGGGTTGGGGTGACTGGGTGACGGGCACTGAGGGGGGCACTTGATGGGTTGAGCACTGGGTGATGATATGCTATATGTTGGCAAATCAAACTCCAATAAAAAATATATATACAAAAAAACTGTAAGAAGAAATAGACAAGCCCACAATTACTGTCAGAGATTTCAAAACTCTTCTCAGTAACTGATAGAATAAGTAGATGAAAAAAATCAGTAAGGACATAGATTTGAAAAACACTATCAAACAATTTGACCTAATTGACAACCATAAAATACTCCCACCCAACAACAACAGAATATATATTCAAGCGCACTAAGAAATTTACCACGATAAACCATATTCAAGGCAACAATACAGTTATTATAAAATAAAAAAGGATTTGAATAAAATAAAATATATTCTCTAACAACAATGGAATTAAATGATGAATCAGTAACAAGAAAATGTCTAAAAAATTCCCCAACACTGGGGCTCCTGGGTGGCTCAGTCAGTTAAGTGAACAACTATTGGTATCAGCTCAGGTCATAATCTCAGGGTTGTAAAACCAAGCCCCTCATTGGGCTCTGCACTCAGGGCAATATGCTTGAGATTCTTTCCCCTCCTGCCTCCTCTCTTACTCTGCTCCTCCTCCTACTTGCATGCTCTCTCTCTCTCTCTCTCTCTCTAATAAATAAATAAATAAATAAATAAATAAACAAACAAATAAATATCTTTTAAAAATTCCCCGACATTTAGAAACTAAATGATACACTTCTAAATAACCCAATGGGTCCAGTAAATCCAAAGGGAAATTAGAAAGTATTTTTAAAATATGGGTCACCTGGCTGGTTCAGTCTGTGGAGCATGTGATTCTTGATCTCAGGATTCTAAGTTCAAGCTCCACATTGGGTGTAGAGATTACTCAAAAATAAAAATAAATTTAAAAAGAAAGTATTTTAAACTAAATATAAGTGAAAACAACATATCTTAATTTGTGGATGCTGCAAGCACAGTACTTTGAGGATATTTTTAAAGGAATAATCACCTATATTAGAAAGAAGAAAAGTCTCATATTTTACTTTAAGAAACTATAAGAAAAAGAACAAATTAAACCCAAATTAAGTGGAAAGAAATAATAAAAATCAAGGCATAAATCAATGAAACATAAAACTAAATTATAACAGTGAAAATCAATGAAGCCAAAAGCTACTTTTTAAGATTTTTTTAACTGACAAACCTCTGGCGAGACTAATAACAAAAAGAGAATAGACAGGGATAAGAGAGGTGAAATCACTACTAATCTTATGGATATTAAAAGGATAATAAGGGACTAGATGTCTTGTACAGATATATTCAGAACATTCCATCCTAAAACAGTAGAACATTCTTTTCAAATGCACATGAAACATTCTCTAGAATAGGTCACATATTAGGCCACAAAATAAGTATCAACAAATTCAAAAAGACTGAAGTTATACCATGCATCTTTTCTGAACACAATGCTATGAAACCACAAGAAAAAATATAGAAAGAGAAAAAATATATGGAGCTTAAAAAACATGTCACTAAACAATGAATAGGTCAACCAAGAAATCAAAGAAGAAATAAAAAATTACATGGAAACAACTGAAAATGAAAACACAACAGTGTTCTGAGATGCAGCAAAAGCAATTTTAAGAGGGAAGTTTATAAAAAAAAAAAAAAAAAAAGAGGGAAGTTTATGGCAATACATGCCTTCCTGAAGAAGCCAGAAAAATCTGAAATGAACAACCTAACCTTACATCTAAAGGAGGTGGAAAATGAACAGTAAACAAAGCAGAAAGAATAGTAAGGATTAGAGCAGAAATAAATGATAGAACCTAAAGAAACAATAGATCAATGAAACCTGGAGCTGGTTCTTTGAAAAAATCCACAAAATTGATAAACCTATAGCCAGACTCATCAAGAAAAAAATAGAAAGGACTCAAATAAGCAAAATCACAAATGAGAGAGGAGAAATAACAACCAAAACCACAGAAATACAAATAATTGTAAGAGAATATTATGAAAAATTATATACCAACAAATCAGACAACCTAAAAGAAATGGATAAATTCCTAAAAACATATAACATACCAAAAATGAAGCAAGAAAAAATAGAAAATTTGAGGAGACCAATTTCCAGCAATGAAACTGAATAAATAATTTTAAAACTCTCAACAACAACAACAAAGTCCAAGACCAGATGGCTTCACAGGCAAATCATACAAAACATTTAAAGAAGAGTTAAAACCTGTTCTTCTCAAGCTTTTCTAAAAAATAAAAGAGGAAGGAAAGCTTCCAAATTAATTCTACAAGGCCAGGATTACTTTGATACCAAAACCAGATAAAGACACCACAAAAAAAGAGAGATCTACAGGCCAATATCGCTGATGAACATACATCAAAAATCCTCAAAATATTATCAAACAGAACCAACAATACATTAGAAAAAATCATTCACTACCCTCAAGTGGGATTTATTCGTGAGATGCAAGGGTGGTTCCATATTTGCAAATTAATTGATGTGATACATCACATCAGGAAGAGAAAGGATAAAAACCATATGATCATCTCAATAGATGCAGAAAAAGCATTGACAAAGCACTATACCCATTCATGAGAAAAACCCTCAACAACAAGGTTTAGAGGGAACATATATTCAACATTGTAAAAGCCATACATGAAAAACCCACAGCTAACATCACACTCAATGAGGAAAAACTGAGAGCTTTTCCCTTAAGGTGAGGAACAAGACAAGGATGTCCACTTTTTTTTTTTCTTTTAATGTGGATCATGAATCATTTATTAACGAGAAAGTCAATGTTGGCAAATTAGATTGGCACTCTCATACATTGATCTTATTGTTTTACAATCTTTCTGGAAAGCCACTGGCAGTATGCATCATGATCATTAAATGTTAGTTTTTAGCTCTCAATTCTATTTATCCATATAGACTCAATATATGTTCAAAAAGCATATACATATTTAAAAAACTAAAAGGAAAAATATATAAAAGACAATTATTTCATCTCTGGGTAATGGGATTGAATTATTTTTCTTCTATGTGTTTTGAAAATGTTCTATTAAATATATACATAGCAGTCATGATTTCTAGATTAGAGAAATTGAAATCCAAGTCACACTGATTATTGGGTATGATTTTTGACAAGTTTCTTAAATATTTCCTCACATGTAAAATAGCCCCAGGTGATAGGATTACTATTTTTGGTAATACCTGTAAAATGTTTGACTGAAGAAGGTAATTTGAAAAAACAAACATCTTCAGCTGGTGGACTGTAAATTTAACTAATTACACCTCAGAAAGGTATTTAAAATTTTTTTTAATTTTTAAAGATTTTTTTATTTGTAGTAGGGGGAGGGGCAGAAGGAGAGAGAGAATCTTAAGCAGACCCCTTTCCCCAGCACGGAGCCCTAGGCAGGGCTGGATCTCACCACCCTGAGATCACAACCTCGGGAGAAACCAAGAGTCAGATGGGCTTAACCGACTGGGCCACCCAGATACCCCAAAAAAGGTTTTTAAAATACAATTTCGTGTAGCAGTTCTGATGAATACCTTTTACTTCATTCAAAGGTCTACTTTTAGTAGCAATCCCAGAAGAAAATGCTATTTTTAGGAGTAAGTTTAACTGAAAAAGCTCATTTTTTTCACTTATATTTAGGCAATTATTGTTTTGACAAAAGGTAAGCCCTCATCAAATGCCTCATACTTAAGCACAGATTCCAAACCACAGTTTACAGATTTTTTTGAAGCTTTCATCCAAAATACATTTTATATCCTCTGTGATCTAGAAACGTCTTGTATTTCCACTACCTATTAGGGCAATGGAAAAGGAAACAATATGACGGATGGACCACATAGAGTTTGGAGCCCCATATACTTTATATGTAGACCCCTACACTCACATTTGCTGTTCAATAAAACTGGTCCAAAAGCTCATTTTCTTCCAGAGGTTCCAGTTTTTCAGTTCCAGAATCAGATCAAGAGGTGGCAGCCCAGTGATCCATTCAATTGCAAAGTGGTCGCTGTGGGTTAGGACCACTTCTTGGTGACATTGAGATGGTCAAGCTGGTCTACCACATATCTGTTGGAGGGGTAACTTGGACATGCTGGCCACCTTGATGGCCTCGAAAACTGCTGCCAGGCTCCCAGCATGGCCCTACTCCAGCTCCCTGGTGAGGTAGAGCAGGCTCAGCCAGTAATGATTCTTCACCTCTACCTCCGGACAATGGATCATGTTCTGCTTCACATGGAAAGACATAGTCTGGGGCCACTGGTGCTCCTGGATCCACTGCCTTCCAGGAATGCTACTGTGGCAGAGGAGGGCAGTCAGGAATATGGTACTGGCCAGGTCCCTCAAGAGACCCCAGACCTTTTGCATGCCCATGGACACCAAGGATATCCGCTTTTATTCAACATAGTACTGGAAGGTCTAGCCACAGCAATCAGACAATAAAAAGAAATAAAAGGCATCCAAATTGGTAAGAAGTCAAAACTTTCATTATTTGCAGATGATACTATATACAGAAAACCCTAAAGACCCCACCAAAAAAACTACTAAAACTGATAAATGAATTCAATAAGTTTGCAAGATACAAAATCAATGTATAGAAATCTGGTGCATTTCTATATTTTAATAATGAAACAGCAGAAAGAGAAATTAAGAAAATAATCTCATAATTGCACCAAAAATAACAAATACATAGGAATAAACTTAACCAAAGGGTGAAAGACCTGTACTAGAAAATCTATAAGGGATCCCTCGGTGGCGCAGCGGTTTGGCGCCTGCCTTTGGCCCAGGGCGCGATCCTGGAGACCCGGGATCGAATCCCACATCAGGCTCCCGGCGCATGGAGCCTGCTTCTCCCTCTGCCTGTGTCTCTGCCTCTCTCTCTCTTTCTCTCTGTATGACTATCATAAATAAATAAAAAAATTAAAAAAAAAGAAAATCTATAAAACACTGATGAAAGAAATTGAAGTTCTCACTAAGAAATGGAAAGAAATTCCATGATCATGGATTGGAAAACAAATATTGTTAAAATACCCACACTACCCAAAAAATCTACAGATTTAATGCAATCTCTATCAAGACACTAACAGCATTTTTTTTTTACAGAACTTGAATGAGCAATCTTAAAAATTTGTATGTGTGGTATCACAAAATACCATGAATAGCCAAAGCTATTTCTTGAAAAAGAAAAAACTGGAGGTATCACAATACCAGACTTCAAGTTATATAACAAAGCTTCAGGAATCAAAACAGTATGTACTGACAAAAATAGATACATAGATCAATGGAAGAGAATAGAAAACCCAGAAATAAATCCAAAGCTCCATGATAAATTAATCTTCAACAGAATAGGAAAGAATATGCAGTGGGAAAAAGTCTCTTCAACAAATGGTGTTGGACAGCTACATGAAAAGAATGAAACTGGACCATTTTGTTACACAAAAATAAATTCAAAACGTAATAAAGGCTTAAATGTGAGACCTGAAACCATAAAAATCCTAGAGGAGAGCACAGGTAGTCATTTCTCTGACATCAGCCCTAGGAACATTTTTCTGTATATGTCTCCTAAGGCAAGGGAAACAAAGGCAAAAATAAACTATTGGAACTACATCAAAATCAAAAGCTTCTGCACAGCAAAAGAAACAACCAACAAAACTGAAAAATAACCTACTGATAGGGAGAAGATATTTGCAAATGACACATCTAGTATAGGTTAGTATCCAGAATATTTAAGGAACTGATACAACTCAACACCCCCAAAAAATAATCCAATCACAAAATGAACAGAAAACATGAGAAAAAAAAATATGAGCGCACATTTCTCCAAAGAAGACATCCAGTTGACCAACAGCCACAGGAAAAGATGCTCAACATCACTCAACAGGGAAATGCAAATGAAAACCACAGTGGGATATAATCTCACACTTGTCAAAAGGGCTAAAATTTAAAAACAACAACAACAACAACATATGCACACAAGAAACAACAAGTGATGGAGACGATGTGGAGAAAAAGGAACCCTAGTACATTATTGATGGGAATGCAAAATGGTTCAGTAACTCTGAAAAACAGTATGGAGCTTCCTCAAAAAATTAAATATAAAACTACCCTATGATCCAGTGATCTTACTACTGGGTATTTACCCAAAGAATGCAAAAACAGTAACTCAGAAGGACACATCCACCCTATGTATATAGCAGCATTACTTACAGTAGCTAAATTATGGAAACAGCCCAAGTGTCCATCAATAGATGAATGGACAAAGAAGTGGTATGTATATATACAACAGAATATTACTCAACCATAAAAAGAATGAAATCTTGCCATTTGCAACAACATGGATGGAGCTAGAGAATATAATGCTAAGCAACAAAATAAGTCAGTTGGAGAAAGGCAAACACCATATGATTTCACTCATATGTGGAATTTAAGAAACAAGACAAACAAGTAAAGGGAAAAAGAGAGAGAGAGAGAGAGAGAAACCAAGAAATAGGTTCTTAATATATAGAATGAACTGACGATGGTTACCAGAGGGAGGTGAGCGGGAGTATGTGGTGAAATAGGTGATGGCAACTAAGAAGGACACTTGTAATGAACAGTGGATGATATATGGAATTGTTGAATCACTACACTATACACCTGAAACTAATATAACACCATATGGTAACTATACTGGCATTTAAATTAAAACTTAATTAAAAAATTACAAAAGCTAACTCAAAAGAAATAAATAGGAATCAATGGAATGAATATGAACCTCCAAAAAATCCTCTCCTCTGGAAAAGCAACAAGAATACTGGCAAATATCATTTCAGTGCTATGATAATAACCGAAGACTTGTCATAATCTGCAGAATATTTATTCAAGACAAAAGGCTGAATATCAGTAAGAACAGTGAGCTTTGTGGTATTTTAACTTGCTCTATTTCCCCTCCCCCTCACCTTTCCACAGGTCTGCAGTAGCCTTATAAATTTAACAGGCCACAATTACACCTGAAAGTCACTAGAGAGGACAGAATAGGTTTGGAGCTCCTCCAAAGCCCTATTCCAAGAAAATTGTCATTATTTTACCTGTTTTGTGATTCCCCGGAGGACTCTACTCACAAGGTTTTCTTTATGTGACCTGACTCAGAGCTTACCTAGTGCAGACAGTCTTTTCTCCAGGGGTATTTGTCAAGAAAAATCAACAGCAACTGTTTGACATCATGGCTGCCTGATCGAGTAGATTACAGTTGGGCAAGAAAATACGCTAATCAAAAAACTTAAAAGGAAAATTGGGGAATGATATCAATAGGAGACATTATGTACTGAATTATATCTCCCCAAAATTAATATGTTGAAGTCCTAACTCTAATACCTTAGACTATGACGATATTTGGAGATCGGGCCTTTAGAGGTAATTAAGGTTAAATGAGGTAATAATCAAGGAACCATAATCCAATATGACTGGTGTCCTTATAATGAGAGGAAGAAACACCAGGGATGTGCACACACAGAGGAAAAGGCCATATGAGGACATGAGAAGGCAGCCATCTGCAAGAGAAGGAGAGATGCCTCAGGAGAAATCACACTTGCCAACAACTTGATCTTGTACTTCTAGCCTCCAGAACTATGAGAAAATAAATTTCTGTTGTTTAAGCAACTCAATCTGTGTTGTTTCATTATTGCAGCCCTAGCAAACTAATATAGAGGGCTTTGAAAATTTCTGACTACCAAAGTTCGAGGAAGTCTAGAAGACCATGCACATGTGTGAAGTGTTCCCATACCCAGAGTAATGTGCATGCTCAGAAAAGACCTGAGAAGTCTATAAGCTCTCATCCCTAGTGGACTTTGTGACTCTGCACAAGAAGTAAAGGCTAAAACAAATTGAAAATTGCCTGAGTATTGGAGGCATTTCTCAACATGCACACAGGATTCCTCAGGAAAGACAGGAGATTTGGTGGTTCCAGACATTTTAGGGAAATCACCATTCCAATATAGCTGACCAGTAAACTGAGTAGAAATTTCAGTGGCCACACATGACAAAGAATAAAGACTTTATAGAATTAGTTCATAAAAACCATTAAACAAGCAGCAATAATGACAAACCTTGGCACAGGGTGGGGATAAAGGAGGAAAATGTGATTTCCAAAGTTGTGACATTGTATTATTTAAAATGTATAATTTTCAACAAAGAAATTACAAGACATCCATATAAACTAGAAAGTGTTCACACAAGGAGCATAAAAATAGACCATGCCAAATGTTGGCAAGAATGTAAAATGGCATCACCACTTTGGAAACCAGATTAATAGTTTCTTAAAAAGTTAATCACCTCCCATACAATCCAGAAATTTTACTCCAAGATAAAAGGAGCATATACAAATACTTGTCTATGAATATTCATAGAAACTTTACTTGTAATAGATCAAAACCGGAAACAACTTAAATGTCTGTTCATCAATAGGTAGATGGATAAACAAATTATGATAATCTACATAATAGAATATTACCCAGCAATAAAATAAATGACCTCTTGATGCATGCAACAAATTGGATGAATCGCAATGTAATTATGCTGAGTGAAAGATGTCAGGGGAAAAAAGTGTTGAATGATTCCATTTCTATAAATTCTAGAAAATTTAAACTAATCTATAATGATAAAAAGTAAATTGGTAGTTGCCTGGGCATGGAGATTAGGTGGGGAGGGATGGAAAGAAAGGATAACAAAAGGGCATGAGGAAACTTTTTAGGTGATGGGTATATTATTAACAAACTTAATTGTGGTGATGTTTCACAGGCGATATACATGTTGAAATTTAATCACTGCACAGTTAATATGTACAGTTAATTTTATGTCAATTATACCTCAAATAAAGCTATACAACATATTTTAGCTAATATCTTAAGGAACTCTCTGCACTCGGGTCAAGATTCATCTTTTAGCAAATATAAATCCATATTTCAGACTTTTTTTTATAATTATACACTTTTATGGTTTTCTTATGGATTGTATCATAAAAATATGATGGAGGTTATTACCATAATTTTTACATTATAAGAAAGTGGACAAAGAGCTCCAAATCTGAGTATAAATGTCACTTCCCCCACTTGGGCTCCGGTGTGCACCACATGTACTTTATTCAGGGACCTGGGATAAAGGTGCAGCAGTTAATCATCTACCGATGGAAGCTCTTCTCATCACAACAGCAGAGATACAAGGGGGCATTTAGAGTCATTTTTTTTTTTGCGGGGCGCCTGGGTGGCTCAGTGCATTGAGCATCCAACTCTTGATCTTGGCTCAGGTCATGATCTCAGGGTCCTGGAATCAAGCCCTGCATTGGGCCCTCCTCTCAGTGGGGAGTCTGTTTGGGAGTCTGTGCCCCTCCCCCTGCTTGTATACATGCATGTGCATGCTCTCTCTCTCTCTTTCTTTCCCTAAAATAAATAAAATTTTTAAATCCTTTTTTTGTACGTCACATCTACTAATATCTCAGTAGCTAAAGGAAATCATTCTGAGACCAAAGTCAAGAGATGGGGAATTATACTTGTCCCATGGGGGTGGCAGAAATGAAGTGGACGATTAATGCTTATATTGGTAATCTACCCCAGTCCACACTCTTTTTCATAAAATTTATGCCCTTCCACATACAAAATATATCTTCCTATATCCAAAGTTTTATCCAAATTATGACATCAGACTCAAGAATCAAGATTTGCATGATTGACTCAGGTTCAGTTGCAGTTCCTTTTGCTCTGGAGACCTATGAATTACAAAGACAGGTTTTCTTTTTCACATACTCCACATACGATAGAGGAACAACATATCTACCTAAATACTCCCTTCTTAAATGGGAGGAATACAAAACACACAGCAATCACTGGACAATAAAAATCCTGAAATCTCACTCAGCAAATGTTGTCAGGTTCATTTATCTTGAAGATTGAGAATGGTCCTCGAGTAGGCTCTGTTCTCACTTTGGGAGAGGCTCCTTTGTTCATGGTTTTCCATGGCTCTCAATTCTGACCTTTGAAAAAACATCTTCTGTATTTTCCTTGGCAAATTCGAGGAGGATACTGGAAGATATGTCCTTTGAAGCAGTAGAACATCTCACTTATAGGATGTTGGAGGCTCATTTCTGACAATCTTAGTCTCTTTTTAGTCCAGAGACTATTGACATGATTTTGTCAATAAAACTCTCTCAAAAATTTTGTGGATTTTCTATGCATTTGATTCTAGTCAACATCATGCCAAAAACCACACTCACATGCCTCTTCAAGATAGGCTCTTCTCGGGCAGCCCCGGTGGCACAGCAGTTTAGCGCTGCCTACAGCCCGGGGTGTGATCCTGGAGACCGGGGATCAAGTCCCACGTCCGGCTTCCTGCATGGAGCCTGCTTCTCCCTCTGCCTGTGTCTCTGCCTCAATCTCTCTGAATAAAAATAATAATAATAATCTTAAAAAAAGATAGGCCCTTCTCTCTCTGCATTTAACCACTAGTGATTTAAGCATATCAGGCTGAAATGGAATCATGCTTTTACACTTTTTAGAAGACTTTTTTCTTAATTAAAGCTTCAAGCAAAATATCTGTAACAATGGATTAGGGTTTTTTCCACAATTCCACAACTACAGATGGATACTTTCATAAAATACAATAAGGATATCACAGCACCGTCAATATTTCTATAAAACTTTAATACTACATCTTTGTAGTTTGATCTAACCCCTTCCTACCTCTATAACCTCACTTTTTCTATCTCCTTCCAGCTCATATATTTGCTCCAATAGTGGCCTTCTATTCTGCTCTTTGAACACACCAAGTCATTTCTGCCTCAAAGGTTTTGCACTGTCTCCTAAAATGTGACATTCTTCCCTCCAATTTTTGCCCATCTAGTTCCTTCTTGCAATTCAAGTCTCAACTGAAATATCTCCTCAAAGAGATCCTTTCTAATTCCAATTAATATAACCCCCAGTAACTCTCTACCATATCATTCTGCTATATTTTATTGATAATACTTATCATTGGCAAATATTTTTATATGTTTGCTTATAACATTTGTTATGTCACTCTCCCTGTCTCCTCCTACTAAAATCTGTGAAAGACAGTATCATGTGCATCTTATCTACTATTGCAACCTAGAAACTATATCAGTGACCAAAATTCTCTTGATTAAATCAGTGGATGGTGATCCAGTGGGCAATTTAAAATGTGAATAGTCTGAACTAGATAGATATAGATATAAATATAGATGGATAGATGGATGGATGAATAGGTAGGTATATAGATAGATGATAGATAGATAGATAGATAGATAGATAGATAGATAGATAGATAAACACATATATAGGTAAAGGGCATCAGCATATATAGGTGCTAACTAAAGTAATGAGTTAGAGCTCTCAAGGAAAGAGTCTAAATTGATAATAAATGTCAGGATAAAACTCTAGAAAATATCAACACTTATTCCCAGGGGCCTGGAGAAGAAAAGGAACCTGGGGCAGGGCGGGGGGGGGCGGGGGGGGCGGGGAGGGAAATACCAGAATGGTTAAAAAAAAAAAAGTTGTGTTGCAGAAATCGAAGAGAATTTTCAGAATCAAAAATGTCAAATAGTGTAGAAAAAACAGGCTAGAGCATAAGCAAAGACCATCAGATCTGGCAATTATATATTGAAAAACCAGTGTGTTCTGAGGGTAGAAGTTTTAACTTGGTCCAGAGAAGAAATGGAGGTGAGGAAATGGAAAGAAAAAGTACTCTTACTAGGCTGTTGAAATAAGCTGTAAAATATAGGCACTGGTCTGACTAGAAAGCAGTCAAAATGTTTGAGAGTCTGAGTACTGGTCTGGACACATGGGAAAGATGAGCCTTTGGCAAATGAATGAAAAGAAGAAAAAAAATCCAAGAATTAGCAAAAGCAAGTTTCTAGTTATTGAGGAGAAGGAAACATCAAAAATATGTTTTTAGTTGTTTTCAGTGCTGTGTGCTACATGATTTCAAGTTATCAATTTTGTCCTGTAAACCTTCAGGGCTTACGGCAATCATGATCTCACAACGGCAATCTGGTGAGCTCATGCTCAATCAATTGACAAATACAAAGCAGCTTGGTTATCCATTCATTTTGACTCTCTTATGGGCTGTTGCAAAGGTCAAAAGAGATAATGTGTATGAAAGTACATTGCCAGTTATAAAAGAAATACAAAGAGGAGGTATTATTTAGGCTCTACTTGATTCAATGATTAGTTTGGAGAATTAGAAGCATGAGTCCATAACTATCTTTGTTAAATAGTCACTTGGCTGCCAGAGGACTGGCATATAGAACAGGCATTTCTTGTTGTCAGTGCCCTAAAAATAAGTCACGGTTTCTGGTGAAGAGCACAAGGAGTGCCTGCCAGGTCCGTCTCCACTGTTGCCCCTCTTGAGATTTGGAGACAGAGCTGGTTCACTGGCCAAGGGATCTTACCAAGGCAATCAGAAAAAAAGCCAATGGAGAATTCATCCATCAGTTAATTTCATCAGTTTTTGTGAGCACCAGTTATAGGTAAGGCCCCGATCTAGGCAAATTTTTGTGATTGAAAGAATGTGAAATTTGGTCAGGTCAAACAGATCTGAATTCAAGTTGTCTACACCATTGATCAGCTAGCTATACAATCTTCAATAAATCACTTCACCTCTCTGTTTATTCATCTATAAAGTAGGGATGATAGTACCTATCAAATAGTACTGTTGTCGGAATTAAATGAGGTGATACATACAAGCCCCCAACACAGTGCTAGCTCAGAGCAGGTGATGAGTATACTCATTCTTTCACTAGGCAATATGGGAGACAAGAACAGGAAACAACATGGTAAAGTCTATGTACATGACTGGAAGAGGATGTGATGGGACCCTAACAGAAAAAAGATCAAGCACTACGTAAGTTCACAGGAAGATAAAATTGCATCATACCTATGGTTGTAAAAGAAGCAACATTCAAGACAGGCATTGAAAGGTGAAAATGCCCTTGAAAGATGAAAATGGCTTTTTCATGAAGGGAATTCAAACTTTTACTCTAACGTGTCCTCAAGACTATCATGATAGAGGGCAGACATGTGGAAGTAATGGTACAAAAAACACTAAGAAAATTAGGAAAGTGAAGGGTATTACAGATCTTTTCATGGTATCTCTGGAAGAATGGGACACAGACACTGTGGCAAAATAACTACAAAATATATGCAATTTCAGCTTCATGTTTAACAGTTTCTTTTCTACATGTATTAGTGGAAGTACAAATACTGCTTGGAAAAGTATAAAATCATTATACCTGATTCTTTGAACCAAAGTCAAAGTTAAGAGCTACCATAATTTTTTTTTTGAGAGCTACCATTAATGTTAGCATGATTTTCAAATTCTATGTGGAATTGGATGCATCGTGCTCCAATGGAATTCTGAAATGAGGTCAACTTCTGGCAGGTCACACGACTAACTCTATTAAGCCACTGTTCTGTGATCGGCTCCATATGCGTCACCCTTCTGCTGGGTAATTTTGTGCTCAGTGTAAGGATGTCATGAAAAATAGCAAAATTTTGGTATATTGTCAAAGGTCCAAAAGTATTATAAAAAATCAAGATACAAATGTATAATTGGTTTAAAGCTTGAGAGCAAAATATCACCTCAGAGTTTATCATAAGATTATTTTAGTACTCTCAATGAAAATCACCTAGGGAAAAAAATATTTAACATTGTAATACATGAGCCTTGATTGTATCTTGGATCAGGACAAAATTAAAATAGAGAGAAAGGATACTGGAGCTAAGTAGAAAAAAATTTAAATATGGAATTGTTGTTTTATGAAATTACTGTTCATTTCTTAAGTGTGATAATGGTTTTCAAGTTATTCAGGAGAATTTCTTTATTCTGAGGATATGTAACTGTCCTGACATTTGCAACTAACTCAACTTCAAAAGGCTTAGAAAAAAATAGAGAGAGATATTTATATTGCATATGTATGTTTAAATCTGTACAAATAGGTGAATTTAGGTGAATACAAGTATTCATTCTACTATTGTTTCAACTTTCCTTATATTCGAAACTTTTCAAACTAAAAGGTTGGGAAAATAAAAATATTCTATTCTTTATTACATCTAATTTTAACTCAAATGAAATGGTGAAGCTTACAAGAAATCTGTTCAAATGACAAATAGAAGAGATTCATGAACATTCATTGCATGCTTTCTAGATAAGTAGTAGATGCCTGATGAGAAAAAATCTGAAGTTGAGAAGCATCTGGGTGGCCAGCTTGACTGGGTGACCAACTCTTGATTTTGGCTCAGGCCATGATATCAGGGTCCTGGGATTGAGCCCCACGCAGTGTTCTGCATTCAGTGAGGAGTCTACTTGAGACTCTCTCTCTCTCTCTCCCTCTCCCCTGCCGCTCCCTCATCAGCTCGCATATGTGCCTGCTGTCTCTCCTCACTCACTCTCTCTAAAAATAAATAAATATATATTTTAAAACCTGAGGTTGAAAAGTTTGTGCCCTTTGTCTCCCCTGTGCTACACTAATATTACACTGCTATGCACACTTTCACTGATGGAGCTTGATAATGAATCCCACGTTTGATATAATCACCTATCTCTGTGTCGTGTGAACAATTTTTTGTATTGCTATTTTAGTTTTAGTTTTGCTATGAAACCATCATATACTAAAGTATACTACTAATTCAAGAGAGATCAATCTTTCTAAGAGAAATCAATTTTACCCACATATAGATGTTCTTCAATAAAGAGCCTAAAAATTAGGATTAGATCAAACTATGAAACAAAGGCGTTTATACAGCAAATGTGCATGAGAGAGGCATGAAGCACAATGTTCCATGTTGTACACTTTTTTATGCCACAATGCAGTTGCAGCTATATAGCAGGATAAGATCCAATATTTATATTCATTAGTGCATGTAAATATTCTTCGAAGTATGTATCTTTTTTCTGCACGGTAATCAATGCTTCTGGTAAATAGATATAACTGCTTTGTATATACAGTTTTGTCCAAAACATAGTTTTTATGGTTTATCTAAAAATGCAGGGATCAAGTTTCTGAATTCTTTTTACTATAGAAAATGAATTTCAATTAAGGGAGTAGATGTACATTAGAAGAAAATCGTCTTTGGGGCAAGGACATAAAGGTCAGAAGAGTAATGGTTTATGACAGTATTCCAAAATTCTCTACATTCACTGTGAAATGTATAAACATAAAAATTATACAATAGTCTCACATAAATTACCAGGCTAATGTGCAATGAATTTGAATTTTGTTTAAAATATCTGAATTTACAATGAGTGAGCAAATGTATCATGCTGCGCTTGTGATATAAATTATTAAAAACAAGATGATGTGATTCTCCATAAATTAATGTTCACATCCTTTTCATTAAATTATCAAAGATAACTCTCACATGTAAGAGCAGAACAGGGGAGTACACAAAAATTTTATGCCATTTCAATAATTTTGTTCAGAAAAATAACTCAGTCTAGATAGAAATCCTTCATGGAGCTCCTGGAAATGAAAATCATAACTAGCAGCCTGATTGCCTGCTGTTTGCATATGTGAAGATTCATCACATTCCCCTGCTCAGGACCTCCTTTGTCTAGAAATGTCAGTGTCTTGAGAGCGCATACTTAACATTTCAGTAATATTTGATTTAGTCAGAAAAATCATAATGATGAGAAGCATCCCAAAATAAAATGATCTGCACCAGGAATTTGTGAGTCTCTTTCACGAGCAATGTTCAAGCCAAGACCAGACAACTTCTTAATTATAGGGTTGTGGTGGGGATGCAAGCACCAGAGGGCGGTGGGAGGGGGTGTTGGATCAATTCCCTTTAAACTCTGTAAATCTGTTGCCATATGATTCTTATAGGCTTAAAGATACAAGAGGTATATTTTTGTGGTTTTGAAAGCCTAGGTATTTTTCATTTTTAGGAGATACAAAGTTACCTCAATTTTCCAACTTGTTTTTCTTTTCTGAAAAGAGGATAAATCTTCAAATGGTCTTCTCTTGTAAGCCCTTGATATTCATTGCACCTGTGTGAGGAAAAGTAAATATGATAGTTTCTTATTTCACAATGATAACATATTACAATGGTGTTAGAAATACATTAACACAGTATGAGAGCAGACCTCTGACCTGCAGATACCGACCTGCATGGATTTATAGGAGACCGTGGTAAATGCTCTGCTATCATAGACAAGTAAGTGAAGGCTACTTCCTCTACTGGTTTTGGGAAGTGACTACCATTAAATCCATGGAGATTGAACAGGAGAGCTGGAATTAATGTATTGTTTCCTTGCTACAAGCACTTTAAATAACTTGCAACATACCATTTTAGTAGTTATTTCCAAAATTGCATTACCATGGCTCATCTAACCTTAATGTTTCCATGATTCCACAAATACCTCTCACATTTGCCAAATTCAAGGCTCTACAAAAGAAAGTTGGTCCTGATGGACAGTACAGATAAAGGATATTTGTACCTATACTAGAAGAAAAGCATGTTGATATAAAGTGAAAAATATGCTCACCCTGGATTCTGACGGTGATGGTCTAGGTTGCTTGAAAATAATTATAATGGAGTTGTTCACCTTTCATCTTGTTTAGCTACAACCACTCAGCCCAGATAGGTTATTGGCCCACAAGACAATGATTCAACTGACTATCCAGAGATTTAATTCTGTTTCTAGCTGGCTTCTGAATATAGGCAACTTCTCCAGCAATTTTCTCTCCATGTGTATAATGATCTGGGAATTTTGTTTTTAACATTTCATTTTGTAACTGTTGTCAGTTTTCTATCATACTTTCCTCTCAATTTTTTCCTAGAATAATCTCAAATACCAAAGACAAAACTTCTAAATCATTTCTAATTTGCCATTTTTTTATATCTAACATTTCCATGGAAGACTCTAAACTACGTGACATTTTGAGAAAGTGTAACAAAGATCTGCTTAGTTTGGCTTTCTATGAATATAGGTTGTTTTATTTTCCTTTCATCAATTCATCAAAATTTTTATCTCAAAGACACTTTTCATGAAAATTTTTATTATATCTCATATTTTATTTCAAACTGCTATGAAATGCCAATAACTTCTAAATATCTCTATAAATAAATTGTTATAAATGTAATATACATTTTTATTTTAACTTCATGAAAATGTTCATTGCACTTATTTCTATGGAAACAAAAATAAATAAATATTTATTTCATGTCTCTTTCATACTCATTATTTCTCTGTTAAAAATTCTTTATATATAGATGTGGTGCCATCTAAAAGCTATATATTTGGATAATCCTAGATGTATTTTACTGCACTAAACAAACCTAAAATCATTTTACAGTCTTTTTAAATTTTAGGTGTAAAACCAAGAGGGTGATGATAAAATGTTAACATTCAATTTAGAACCAACATATGCATGTACACAATATATTCAGATACTGATCTTATGTTATTTGAAAATGATTCAATTCCCTATTAATATTATAACAGAATTTTTTTCTTCTAGAAGGTTGTCAAGAAATCAGTGGCTGTTATTCAAGGCCAGAGCTCACTAATGAAAAGTGGAAAGTTTAGTCACATCCAGATAAAAGACATTGACCATTATGTGAAAATCTGAATACTCCTTTTATTCATTCCCAATCAAAAATCTGTACCCTGGCAGGAGATTCAGAATTTTTTATGTCCTTCTCTAGATATTTAAACTCCAATCATATGCAATCATAACTTGATAATTATAGAAAATAATAAAAATTTAAACAATTTTGTATTTAAGAAACGTATTATTCAAATTACTATTAAGAATAAGGACATAAATCATATTAATTTGAAAACTAATATTTGTTATTTTTATCTATATTTCTCAAGTATCCCACAAGAAAGTACTTTTTTGAATATATTTCTTAATATATTAAGAACTAGCATACATGAAACTCAAAAGTAAGGTTATCAAATAAAAATAAGATTATCACTATGAAGAAAGTTCTATAATAAAATTATGAGATTCTTTGAAATCCTGACAATTAAATTTTTATTTCAAAAATCATTACATATGTTAGGTTCATACACAGCTTGTAGTTTTTTTTAAAATAACATATTTATGAATTGTAGGTTTTAAGCAACACCAAATTTGTTAGCATAAAATGGAATATAAGCATAAATACATATATTTATGCATTTGTATAAAAATTTTTTGACTATAAAAAAGTACAAAATTACATTAGTCTTTTTAAAACAAATCATATTCAGAACTTAAGTAATCAAAATTCTGTTATCATTACAGAGTGGTCTGAGGTTTCACTTACTGCAATGATTTGCCATTGCACAAAATATTTTGGAAAACAATTTGGAACATTCGTTCTCTCCTCAATAGTGGCAGATCTCAGTCTTCAAATGAAAATCTGATTTAGAGAAAGTCATTCATCTTTGACAACTAAAGTTGTCAAGTTGAGACCAATTTTTAAATATTTAAATAATATACAATTGATTTTTGTGTGCTTCCTAGAAGTGTTTTAAGGCATTTCTAGAAATGTTTTGAGATATTTGCATCATTAGAAAAAGTGTCTGGCTTCCTAAAGAGGTCACCTTGAAAAAATAATTATCTGGAATCTTTGTTTACAATTTACTTTGCAAATGCATAACATTTTATTTACATATTAAGAAAGGAAAAGAATGAAATAAACATCCACTGGTGCTTTCTATAACTTCTTTGTGTTGATTTTCTAAATATTGAAACAGCATTTCACAGTAAGAATGAGCTACTTCAAAAATAGTTAGCTGACCCAGGTCAAAGTTTCTCAACCTTGATACAACCAACATTTTGGGCTTGATAATTGTTGTGGAGGCCATCCTGTGGATTACAGGTTACTTAGCAGCAACCTTGGCCTCTACCTACTAGATGCCAATAATAACTCCTGAGACATGACCATGAAAAATCTCTCCAGACTTTACCAAATAGCCTCTGGAGACAAAAATCACCCCTTATTGAAAACCAGTAGGTTAGGTGATTAGAAATTCCTTCCAAGTCCAAGAGCCTATAATTCATAAAACAATATAAAATATATGGAAAAAAACAGTGGTACACATTCTACATATCCAACTTAAGTATAAAAAATTAATGTCACAATTTTTCTAGTTGTGCACATCTTCAAAAACAAATTTGTAATAAGATTATATGGTAAACATGTTTAAAATTTGTTGGCATAGGGCGTAGCCTAGTAATATACTAAAAATATTAAGATTAATATACACATACATACATATAGAGATATAGTTCTAAACAATATTTGTATAAATCTATGCATACTCTTAGCAACAAATGCCTTAAAACATTATTTAATTCCTATCTAACAACCCTCAGACTCTAGAATAGTGCACACTTTATTATGATCAATACATAAATTTTAAGATGACTTTTTCATAAATAAAAGCTAGATAAAACAGATGTGGTATCCATCTACTTAGAACTCTCCTGTGACTTCTAACTCAACAAATAATGTCTTATGTTACTTGCTTTCTCTGTAGCACCCAAATTTCCAAATAAGTGCTTTTTTTTAATCTATCATCACAGGTAGAAACTAGTTTTACTTGATTGTAAACAATACATTTCCTAAGATTTAAAATTTCTTTCCAGTTACTAATTTTCTTCTAAACATATACTTAACATAAAAATCATGACACAAATTGACATTAAAGCACTATTAAATACCCAACTGCAATTATATTTCAATGAAATAAAAAAGAATTACTATGAATAATAAGAGCCCAACGTATCCTCTTTCTTGAAATAAACTTACCTCATTCTTGATTTACCCGACATAATAATAAATTACTTTGCCGGACATTTCTACTGAGTGAAAACCAACCACAAGGTTCAGTTTAGACCTAGTGATTATTGAGAAAACACCCCTATTATAGATGGATAAAAGATTCCCAGTAGTTAGAATTCCCTGTATACTGGAGAATACAATAAAGCATAAGTTATTAAGAATATAATAGTATAGATTCTGACTGTCCCTAAATAAACTTGAAAGCTTGTCATAAAGTTGAAATGATATTCTGGTAAATTGACAAAATTAATACACAGTTTTAAGTCACAATTGTTTAACCATAAAAAGGCCTCATGGGTGTGCTGCTTTTCTTTTAATTAAATTAAAAAATCTCCTCTGTAGTTATTGATGTGTGAACATATTTCCATAGAGAATTATTTAAATGAAGAGCAAAGCATTCAAATACAGTCAAATATAATTGTTTAAAGATACCATATACTCATTCATTAGCAGAGTATTCTAATATAAAAGCAAAAGTAAAGCATGCCATAGGTAATTATTACTGACTTAGCTGTCAGGTACTCAAATCAACTAAAAGGCCAATTATTCTGAGGATATCCAGGATGGAAAGCTCATTGCTGGCATTAGGTCATTTTGAGATAGTTATGGTTCCTTTTTATAGTAAATTAATTTCACAGTGAGAACATTTGTCATATAATTTCATATACTATAACTTATTCTCAAATTTTATATTGTTAACATTTGAAGGGAAATATATTTCCTTTAAAATGCAAGTAAGATGTTAAAAGAAAAATAAAACATAAAATATTAAAATTATTACATTATTTCCTTTTTTCCAGTTTCATCACAAATACAACTCAAGAGGGCACCTGGGTGGCTCAGTCGGTTAAGCATCTGCCTTCATTCAGCTCAGGTCGTGGTCCCAGAGTCCTAGGATCGAGCCCCACATCGGACTCCCTGCTCAGCAGGGAGTCTGCTTCTCCCTCTGCCTCTCTCTCTGCTTGTGCTCTCTCTCTAATAAATGAATAAAATCTTTTAGATAGATAGATAGATAGATAGATAGATAGATAGATAGATAGATAGATAGATGATAGATATAAAGAAACTCAGTATCGAAGGATAGATTTTCTTTCAACTTAATAATCATATCCGTGGTTGATTTCTCAACATGGACTTGATCTTATGGGTGTAAGATATGTTAAAATGATCCATTAAGAATACTAAAAAAATTTTAGGAAGTGTTTTCAAATTTGAACAAGCACTAAACTCCCACATAGAGAAAGCCTAAGATAAGTACCAGGAGTAGAAAAATGCCATGTCTAAAACTGAGATCATACATTTGCAAGTATAGTCTTCTCTCATCTTCGAATTAAGTGGCCCTGGTATATTAAATTCCTTCCCTAGGCTCTGCCTGCATTCAGCATCAAATTATTTAAAATATCAGCTCAGGGTAAAACTGTTTCAGCCACTCCCTCCCCACTGCTACCTGGGGTCCCTATTCACTGCTCCGTGGTGGTACTCCTCACCAGATTGTCCGTGATTACATTCCTGCACATCTGCCTGTGGACTGTATCCCACACAGCAATGACTAGCTTATTTGTTGCTCCATCCCCAGCACCCCCAGTCTTAATATGCAGCTGTACTGGGTCAAATAAAATAAAGACCTAAAAGGCAAATCTAGCTGCGCAACGAGGGTTGATATCCACTGTAAGTACCTGGAGAATGTTAAAGTTTCCCACACCACCAATTCCATTTAAGTGGGAAAGAGAAAGGGGGAAAAGAGACTTCTCAGTCATTTCTAACCAGTTTCCCAAACTGTGTACCAAAAACTACTTGTCCCTAAAAGAAGGAGTCTAGAACAGGGACGTCTGGGTGGCTCAGTGGTTGAGTGTCTGCCTTCAGCTCAGGGCATGATCCTGGGGTCCAGGATGGAGTCCCACATTGGGCTCCTTGCAAGGAGCCTGCTTTTCCCTTTTCCTATGTCTCTGCCTCTCTGTGTGTCTCTCATGACACACAGTTAATAAGTAAAATCTTAAAAAAAAAAAAAAAAAAGGAGTCTAGGGCTAAATAAATTTCAGAAAATCTAACTACCTTACTAGAATAAAAATGCATATTATATGGTAGAAGTTAAGAAACCCTGCAATCAAGAAGTGTGTTTAACTTATTTGTTCCCAAGACATATTTGACTATATTATTGTGAAAGAACACATCCCTTTCAAAATGGTTTTAATACTTAAAAATTAAATGCAGCACAGAGCAATGCCCCTCAAACTTCGGATATCCACAGCACACTTTTGAGTACTAGAATCCCCAACAGTAGGCCTTAAGGAATTAAATGACTCAAAGAGCAGTAAACAAGACACCAATGATTACAAACTGTCACTAAAGAAAGATAATATCTGTAGTGTCTAAATAGACATTCACAATTATTGCATTATGTTATAGGCTGTTGTTTTGTGATGAAGCCACCTACTGCTCTTACCTGTCTCTCATAGTTCATGAGGCAAAATTCTCACGTGTCCTAGTGAGCATGCACTGGCCTGACCCTAAATGATGCCTTTTCCCCTTACAGCAAGTTACATATCATGCTACATCCTGTTTCAGTTCAATGTTTCTTCCTATGTATATCACCGAGTAACATCTTATGTATACTCATTTGTTAAACAGGACATTCCACATGTCAATCAAAATTTGGTTTTGAGGTCCCTGAATGTGTACTGAGACACAACTTGAGAACCACAGCCAAAGGAGGATAGAGCTGCTTTATTTTTATTTTTTTATTTTTTATTTTTTAGAGCTGCTTTAGATACAGCTATATCCACTCCCATGTCTATGTGTCTAAAACACATTGCTGGTGGTTTGCAGAAAGACAGGCCCTGCATCCCGCCTTGCCAGGCTTAAACTAGCACTTCTTGAGGAGTGATTCTGCAACAATTTGCTTAATCCTTTGAAATATATTTCAGTAAAATAAAAGGCATTAGTATTCTAAGACCAGAAGCAATGTAGATGTGAAAAGGAATCTATTTTAATGCTTTCCATAGGTATTTTATTCCCTTTGAAAAAAGAAAGGATACATTTTTCAAATTTCATGCGGTCAAGGCATAAATTTGAAGAAAACTATAGGGCAGAATGATACTATTATAAAATCTGTGCACTGGTAAATTCTGTGGTGTATTTGAGAGGCACATAATTGAGTTCCTTTAATCCAGGCTGCAACCCATTGTGTTCTTTCTCTCACAGTGAATCGCATGTCAGAATAGACACCAAAAAAAAAAAAAAAAAAAAAAGGCATCATGATAACCCTGTTTTTCTCTAACTGTTATTTTGAAACCTGCTTGATGGTGTAGTCAACTTTACAGTGTGGTTACTTAGTAGGAGTGAAATTATAACATTACAACATAAAAGAGTCCTTACTTGTACTCCCATTGACTAGCATCAGGAAAATCAACCCCCAAACATAATTCACTTAAAATCTGCAACTCCTCCTGACCCCATTATAAGTAATGATGACATTCATCATTTAATGTTAAATATTGAACATTTATCTTAGGTTATTTTAATGGTAAATGATACTACTATGAAGCCAGATTTGAGAATAGAATTCAGCTATAGCTCTCTCTCTTTTTTTTGCCACTTCTAGATTAATAAATGGGTTTTATTATTTTTTATTGAGTTGACCAGTGAAGTTAGCAAAAAGAGGGAGATAACTATTCAACTAAGGTAACTACTGGATAAAAAGTTTTTTCACTTATTTGAAACACACCTGCTGAGGTTGGTACAGTTTTAATATGTCTTAGTATGGTTTATGTTTATAATATTGACACCTTTCTTTTCTGGATGTTATGCAAATCATAGGTAATCATTTAAAATACACTTCATTGATTGAGAGAAGAGATAGTTTTAGAAAACACAATCAAGGGCAGCTGGGTGGCTTGTCAGTTAAGCATCCGATTCTTGGTTTCGGCTCAGGCTGTGATCTCAGAGTTCTGGGGTCAGAGTGGGAAGTCTGCTTCTCTCTCTCCTTCTGCCTTTCCCCCAGCTCATGCAGTCTCTCTCTCTCAAATAAATAAATAAATCTTTCTTAAAAAAAAAAAAGACGTAGTTCATTTTGTGTTTCATAAAAACCAATCAGTTCATTTCATTTCCATTAAAGAACTAAAAACAGTTTTTTTATACCATGAACTTGAGTCTTGTTAGAAATTATGTATATCTTCTCTCATTAAAAAAAATACACAATATTAGAAATTTGACTAAATGAAGGTTCAGGGGCTTATGCATCTTACCATGTATGCATTGCCTAATTGAGGATTTTGAATACATTGGTATCTTAACTATTGGGATCTGACTTAGGACCTGAGGCTGTTATTCTTAACTGTTAAAAAATATAAAAGTAAAGCAAGGATCTGTTCTCTTAAGCAATAGGTTTGCTCTTAAGCTATGTTGCTATATTAAGCTATATTGTCTCCACATGCAAATGGAAAAGAAGGAGCAGAAAATATTTTATATTCCTCATAATATTTTATACCTTATTCCCCCCCCCAAATAAAAACCTGGCCAGTAGAAATTTTTAAAAGAAAAGAATAGTAGTAGATTTTTAAACTAAATATTCTCTCAACACATTAATTTACTTGCATTATAAATGTTACTCTAGTAAACTAGATCTAATTTAGTCAATATAAGAAGTATCCCTCATCATTAATATATTAAAGGGCATTTTTCTTGCAGCAAAGCACAAATTAAAGCTTTCATACAATAACAAATCTTAACAAATTTACATACATAGTTTCAAAATCCATCATCTAATAAGAAAAAATATATATATTTTTTTCTCAAGGTAGCACACATTTCACTCTGGGAGGGTTCAATAGTTTCTGGCTCCAGATACTAAGGCACACACTGGCTTGCTCCCCAAAAGGCCATGTCATTCTTATACAACTTAATCAGCAGCTACACAGAAGAAAGCAACACTGCAATCTTTCTGATCATTTTAATGAGGACCCCTGGCTATTCAGTCATTGAAATATAATTGACTTGCTCTCCTCTTATTTTCATAATAGACACTCCAACCTAGACCACGTTTATTTGGCTATAAGAAATGTCAGGAAGAATTGGAACTTTTCTGAGTATCCCCATTAAAACTGAAAGCATGCCACCCTGTCTTTTACATGAGCTGCAATCATTTTGCGTTGGTCTCATTACGCAATACAAGATGCAAATATTCCAGTCACCCTTCTCACCAAACTGCAAGACCAAGAAAATAAGCACACCAAGAATGTCTTGTTTTATCTGTACCTTTTTCTTACAATTCATTATTATTTATCCAATGTTTTAGAAAACAGGCTATAGGAATAATAAGTACAAATGTAATTTATGTTACTGCTTTTTTAGCAAGATTGCAAAGTAGAACTGATGACTTTCTTCTTAATAATTCATCTATTTTTATAAAATGCCAATTTTTCCTCCAAGAAATTGCACAGTTTAAGGATTCAGTAAATGGCATTTGCAAAATAACATTTGTGCTAAGAGGTTTGAGTTTGCAAAATTGATGTGCAAAATTAATTACTGTAATCTTTGAAACAATGTGAGCCCTGCAAATTATTATTTTATATTTTGAAGCTTTTAAACTTGTATTAACTAAAGCTTGAACAATCAATAACTATTTAATAATACAGAACTTTAATTACAATATAAATATAAAAGTTAGTCTACCATGGAAATGCTGATAACTTCATAAACCCTTTCATAAACCTAAGCATATTGCTGTCATTTATTTTCTTGGAGTGCCTGGGTGGCTCAATTGATAAAGCGTCTGCTTTCAGCTCAGGTCATGATCCAAAGGTCCTTGGATGGAGCCCAGCTTCGGTGTCAATCTCCTTTTAGGGCTCCCCACCCAGCAGGAAGTCTGCTCCTCCCTCCCTCTCTCCCTCATGTGCATGCTCTCTTGTCTGTCAAATAAATAAATAAAATCTTTTTTTTTTAAAGGAAAAGAACTTTTTTCTTAAGGTGGAATATTCAGAGTTGAAATATCACTCATATTTCATGTGCATGCTCTCTCTGTCAAATAAATAAAATATTTTTTTAAAAAAAGGAAAAGAATTTTTTTCCTTAAGATGGAATATTCAGAGATGAAATATCACTCATCAGATTAAGTAATAATTATTCCACCCATTTCTATTTCATTTAAGATAAATTTCTACTCATTATTAGCAAAAGTGTTGGTGAAAGGAATTCTCATATTGTTAAATAATTTTGGAGGCACACTAGTAACAAACCAAATGTCCCAATGTAAAGCTGACTAAAGTGATTATTTATTTGTATAATTAAATACTATATATCCATTAGAAAGAATAAGGTAGGTATAAATATATACTAGTCCAGATATATATATATATATTTTACTGAAAGATAAAGCTATGCAAAGTATTTGGAGAATAGTCTCTTTTCAAAATTTAGTATATAGGTAAATGGATTGTTAAAACTTTATAGGAATACACAGTATATTATTAACCATTATTTTCTCTATCTGATTCTCCTCAATATTGTTTGAACATTTATGATTCCATTCATTCATTCAATAAATATTTATTAAGTGTCTACAATGTGTAAATAATTTTTTAGGGACCAGGGATACAGCAGTGAACAAAACAAAGTCATGAGTTTGTGTTACTTTTAAGATCAAAAGAATAACTTTACCACCTCACTCACAGCAATGGATGGATCATCTAAGTAGAATATCAACAAGGAAACAAGGGCTTTGAATAATTGAGATTATACCATGTATATTTTCAAACCACAATGCTATAAAACTTGTAGGCAACTACAAGAAAACTTTAGACGGATCACATATACATGGAGATTAAAGAACATCCTACTGAAGAATGAATAGGTCAAGCAGAAAATTAAAGAAGAATTTTAAAAATACATGGAAACAAATGAAAATGAAAACACAACAGTTCAAAACATTTGGGATACAGCAAAGGCTTCTCAGGAGGATTTTACCAAACATTTAAAAAAGAATTAATAATTATTCTTCCAGAACTTTTCCAAAAAAATAGAAATTGAAGGAAAACTTCCAAACTTTTTCTACGAGGCCAGCATTACCTTGATCCCAAAACTGGGCAAAGACTGCAGTAAAAAGGAGAATTACAGACCAATATCCTTGATAAACATGGATGCAAAAATTGTCACCAAGATACTAGCTAATAGGATCCAGCAATACATTAAAATGATTATTTACAATGACCAAGTGGGATTTATTCCTGGACTACAAGAGTGGTCAAAATTTGCAAATCAATCAAAGTGGATATACCACATTAAAAAAGAAAGGACAAAAAAAAAAAAAAAAAAAAGAAAGGACAAGAACCACATGATCCTCTCAATTAATGCAGAAAAAAGCATATGACAAAGTACAGCATCCTTTCTTGATTAAAACTCTCTGACATGTAGGGATAGAAAGAACATACCTCAACATCATAAAAGCCATATGCGAAAAACCCACAGTGAATATCAACCTCAATGGACAAAAACTGAGAAGTTTACCCCTAAGGTCAGGAACATGACAGGGATGTCTACTCTCATCACTGTTGTTCAACATAGCACTGGAAGTCCTAGCCTCAGCAATCAGACAGCAAAAATAAATAAAAGGCAACTAAATCAGCAGAGAAGAAGTCAAACTTTCTCTCTTCACAGATGACATATTCTATGTAGAAAATCCAAAAGACTCCACCAAAAAAAATTGCTAGAACTAATGCAAGAATTCAGCAAAGTTGCATGATATAAAATCAACACACAGAAGTCTGTTGCTTTCCTATATATTAATAATGAAGCAGAAGAAAGAGAAATCAAGGAATCAATCCCACTTACAATTGCGCCAAAAACCATAAGACACGTAGGAATAAACCTAACCAAAGAGGTAAAGGATCTCTGAAAACTATAGAATGCTTAGGAAAAAAAACTGAAGAAGACACTAAGAAATGGAAAAACATTCCATATTCATGGAAGAACAAATACTGTTAAAATGTCTATGCTACCCAAAGCAATCTACAAATTCAATGCAATCCCTACCAAATACATCAGCATTTTCACAGAATTGGAACAAATAATTCTAAAATTTGTCTGGAACCTGAAAAGACCTCAAATAACCAAAGGAATGTTGAAAAAGAAAACCAAAGCTGAAGGCATCACAATTCCAGACTTCAAGCTCTATTACAAAGCTGTAATCATCAGGACAGTGTGGTACTGGCACAAACACAGACACATAGATCAATGGAACAGAATAGAGAATCCAGAAATGGACCCTCAACTCTATGGTCAACTAATCTTTGACAAAGCAGGAAAGACTATCCACTGTAAAGAAGTCTCTTCAACAAATGGTGTTGGGAAAATTAGACAGCCACATTCAGAAGAATGAAACTGGACTACTCTCTTATTTCATATACAGAAATAAACTCAAAATGGATGAAAGACCTAAATGTGAGACAGGAATCCATCAAATTCCTAGAGGAGAACAGAGTTAGCAACCTCTTTGACCTTGGCCACAGCAACCTTTTGCTAGACACATCTCCAGGGGCAAGAGAAAGAAAAGCAAAAATTAACTACTGGAACTTCACCAAAATAAAAGCTTTTGCACAGCAAGGGAAACAGTCAACAAAATTAAAAGGCAACCTATGGCATGGGAGAAGATATTTACAAAAGACATGTCAGATAAAGAGCTATAATCCAAAATCTATAGAGAACCTATCAAACTCAAAACCCAAAAAACAAAAAATCCAGTCAAGAAATGAGCAGAAGACATGAGCAGACATTTCTCCAAAGAAAACATGCAAATGGCCAACAGACACATGAAAAGTGCTCAATATCAGTCAGCATCAGGGAAATACAAATCAAAACCATAATGAGATACCACCTCACACCAGTCAGAATGGCTAAAATGAATAGCTCAGGAAACAATAGATGTTGGCAAGGATGCAGAGAAAGGAGTATCCTCTTACACTGTTGGTGGGAAGACAAACTGGTGCAGCCATGCTGGAAAACAGTATGGATGTTCCTCAAAAAGTTAAAAATAAAGAATTATTTTATGACCCAGCAATTGCACTACTAGGTATTTACCGAAAGGATACAAATACAGTGATTCAAAGGGGAACATGCACCCTGATGTTTATAGCAGCAATGTCTATAATAGCCAAAAAGTCAAAAGAGCCCCAATATCCATCAACAGATAAATGTATAAAGAAATGTGATATACATTTTGGAATATATATGTGTGTGTGCATACACACATACACAATGGAATATTACTCAACCATCAAAAATAATGAAAAATTGCCATTTGTAATGGTGTGGATGGAACTAGAGGGTATTATGCTAAGTAAAATAAGTCAGAGAAAGACAAATACCATATAATTTCATTCATATGTGGAATTTAAGAAACAAAACAGATAAAGGAAAGGGAAGAAAAAGTAAAATAAGATAAAAAACAGAGGAGACAAACCTATAAGATACTCTTAACCATAGGAAATAATGAGTGGGAAATATCAGAAAGGGAGACAGAACATGAGAGACTCCTAACTCTGGGAAATGAACTAGGGGTGGTGGAAGGGGAGGTGGGCAGGGAGTAGGGGTGACTGGGTGAGGGGCACTGAGAGGGACACTTGATGGGATGAGCACTGGGTGTTATTCTATATGTTGGCAAATTGAACACCAATAGAAAATAAATTTATTAAAAAAAAGGAAATAAACTGAGGGTTGCTGGAGGGGAGGTGGGTAGGGGAATGGGGTAACTGGGTGATGGGCGTGAAGAAGAGCACTTGATGTAATGAGCCCTGGGTGTTATAGGCAACTGATGAATCACTAAATTCTGCCCTAATAATACAGTATATGTTAAATAAATCAAATTCAAATAAAAAGTTAATAAATAAAATAAAAAAATAAAAATAAAGTTGAAAATTTTCTGGAATTTCAAATATTATAAGGAAATTAAGAAATAAGAATCATTCATCTCATTATCCTTGTTGAAATTCTTTATCCTTGTCTTTATACTGCTCAAAACTTTTTTCTAGTATTAATCATGGCCAGATCTTAATAATAGAAGCCATCAGGGAAGCCCGCCTGGCTCGGCGGTTTAGCGCCCACTGCAGCCCAGGGTGTGATCCTGGAGACCCGGAATCGAGTCCCACGTCAGGCTCCCTGCATGGAGCCTGCTTCTCCCTCTGCCTGTGTTTCTGCCTTTTTCTCCTCTCTCCCTGTGTCTCTCATGAATAAATAAATAAAATGTTTAAAATAAAAAAATAATAGAAGACATCATTAAAACAATCTCTACTGGATCCAATCCTTATGAATAAGATTGCTTATTTTATCACCCAAAACTTAAAAATAGTTTTGTTAGCAAATATCTGTACAAGCAATTATATAAGAAATACACTTGAGATTTCACTAGAAACACTTTTTATGAAAATAATAGAAATATGTTACATAAATATGACTATATAACCCTACATGAATATTTTCACATAAATAAAAAGTAACTATAGCTATTCTTACCTATTTAACCACAAGGTAATATTAAGTTTGTGAGTCTATAATATTTCATACCTTACTCAATTTCCCACAATATGTATCAGAAGCTCTTAAGATTAACATTGCAAGAATATAGTGAATTTTATTTTATTTTTTTAAGATTTTATTTATTTATTCTTCATAGAGACACACAGAGAGAGAGAGAGGCAGAGACACAGGCAGAGGGAGAAGCAGGCTCCATGCAGAGAGCCCGATGTGGGACTCGATCCAGGGTCTCCAGGATCACGCCCTGGGCTAAACCGCTGCGCCACCGGGGCTGCCCAATATAGTGAATTTTATAAGAATTATTCTGTTTGCTGTAAAATATATAAAGCTTAATATTAATTAATATATTCTCATTTTATTAAAATCTGTAGGTACTTCTTCAAAATTTTCTTAATATCACATTTTCCCCCTTAAATTAATAAAAAGTATCTAAAGATTTCTTAATAAAACTTATTGACTTTGGGGCACCTGGGTGGCTCAGTTGGCTAAGCATCTGCCTCAGCTCAGGTCCTGATCCCAGGGTCTCTCTGCTGAGCAGGAAGCCTGCTTCTTCCTCTCCCTCTCCCTCTCCCTCTCCCTCTCCCTCTCCCTCTCCCTCTCCCATTCCCTCTCCCTGCCACTCCCCGCTGCTTGTGCCTATGCTCTCTCTCTTTCTCTCTCTCTCTCTCTCTCTCTCTCTGTCAAATAAATAAATAAAATCTTTAAAAAAACACATTGACTTCAATAAAATTTTATTACACATATGAAAGGTAAAAATTTTTAGAAACTACCTAGGGTTTGTATTCATGATGTTCTGAGCAATCTAACAGGCAGATATAAAATATGTAAAAAGCAATCCAGTCAAGAAATAGAAGACATGGACAGGCATTTCTCCAAAGAAGACACACACATGGCCAACAAACATATGAAAAAATGCTCCACATGACTTGCCATCAGGGAAATACAAATCAAAGGCACAATGAGATACCACTTTACACCCATTAGAATGGCTAAAATTAACAAGACAGGAAACAACAAATGTTGGCTAGGATATGGAGAAAGGGGAGCCCTCTTACATTGTTGGTGGGAATGCAGGCTGGTACAGCCACTCTGGAAAACAGTGTGGAGGTTCCTCAATAAGTTAAAAATAGAGCTACCCTATGACCCAGCAATTGCACTACTAGGTATTTACCCCAAAGATACAGATGCAGAGTAAGAAAGGGGCACCTGCACCCCAATGTTCATGGCAGCAATGTCCACAATAGCCAAACTAGAAGGAAGGAGCCACGATGTCCTTTGACAGATGAATGGATAAAGAAGATGTGGTATAGGTATGTATACAATGGAATATTACTCAGCCATCAGAAGGGATAAATACCTACCATTTACATCAACATGAATAGAACTGGAGGGTATTATGCTGAGTGAAATAAGTCAATCAGAGAATTGACAATTATATGGTTTCATTCATATGCAGAATATAAGAAATAGTGCAAGGGGCCATAAGGGAAGGAGGGGAAACTGGGGAAAAAAATCAGGGAGGAAGACAAATCATGAGAGACTCTTAACTCTGGAAAACAAACTGAGGGTTGCTGAAGGGGAGGTGGGTGAGGGGATGGGGTAACTGGGTAATGGGCATCCAGGCGAGCATGGGATGTGATGAGCACTGTGTGTTATATGCAACTGATGAATTAATGAAAACTACATCTGAAATTAATGATGTAGTATATGTTGGCAAATTGAATTTAAATTTAAAAAATAATAATAATAAAATAAAATATGTAAGAGGAAAAAGCCAAAATACAAGTCTAAATACCTACCAAAAAATCTTTTAATATAATGACATGGTCCACTGACAGTAAGACTAATCAATGTGAAAAGGATTTGATACTGTAAATAATCTCTAGTTGGAACATGGATTCCTTTAAATCAGAGTTGAATTGCCTTGCCACAGACAACATAAGGTTTAAGGATTTATGCTACAGGGACTCCTGGGTGGCTCAGCCGTTGAGCGTCTGCCTTTGGGTCAGGGTGTGATCCTGGGGTTCGGGATCTCCCCGAGGGGAGTCTGCTTCTCCCTCTGCCTAGGTCTCTGCCTCTCTCCTCTGTGTCTCGTGAATAAATAAATCTTTTTAAAAAAAAGAAAAAGAAAAAAGAATTTGTGCTACAGCTAGCTGTAATTGAATGAACTACCACTAGATGGCAGTATGGGTTGTCTAGCTAAATGTTTACAAATTCTCCCGCAAATTTGGTACCAGACTCAGGACATTACCTCTCTGGACTTGTTATCATCAAAAATAAATCTCACTACCAAAACATAAGAAAAATATTATATAAGGGAACATGATTTTAAACAAAGAATAGTTGTTGAGCAAGTTTGCTGTGCTGTTTACCTTTCTTAGTGTCTCAAACTTGAGAGTGCTTGTGACACCCCTGAGAAACTTATCTAAAATTCACATTTCCAGCCGCTGCCTCCTCCCTTGAGATTCTTAATCATACCTCTGCAATGGAAGATGAGTCTCATTTTTAAGAAATATCTAAAGTGATCTCAATATGGGTAGTCCCTGAGAAACACAGCTCTAAAACTTGAATCCCCAAAGAAATGGCACCTTATGGATCATGAGCTCCAGTCTACTCACTTATGAGGACAGTCTCCAGCCCCAATGCCTTTCTGCACCGTAAGCACATTTCAAATATTGTCATCAAATGTCAGCACACTGAAGAAATCCTAACAGGGGTAGAAATTGCTCCTGACGGTTATTCAAACCTTATTCAAAGACTGGTCCCTTCAAAAATAAATGGCCAAGTGGAAGCCCTACACTGTCAACTACCTTGAACTGTTTGTGAAGGAGTTTGTCACACAATTCACTCCTGAAGCAGGAAGAGCTATACCGACCACCTTTTTCTGTCTACCCACCATTCTGACTCTGAAAAATTCTTCTCCATGAATCCTCTACCTCTAAAAAAATGACCTCCATATTTCTTGGACTCCTCTGTCTGGCTGGCATCTATGCAGAGCCATTTCTGCCCACCTGCCTCCTCGCATCCTCGCATATAGTCCTGCCTGAATCCTGCCCAGCATTCACCTGCCCTGTTTCTGTTCACTATCTTCCACATCTCACCTCAACCTCAGTTTCCTCTATAAAGTGAAATACATAAGAAATAATTTCTCATATTATCCAGCTGGAAACTTCTTTGATCCAACCACTGGCATTAGTGGCTGTCATCCATGACATTCAGCTGTTTATGTCTAATGTTAAGAAAACAGAATGACTAGCAGCTTTGAAGAGTAAAGGACCTTTATTTTTTTATTAAAAATTTATTTATTTATTTACTTATTTATTTATTTATTCATTTATTTATTTATTTATTTATTTATTTATTTATTTATTTATTTATATTGGAGTTCAATTTGCCAACATATAGCACAACACCCAATGCTTATCCCGTCAGGTGCCCCCCCTCAGTGCCCATCACCCAGTCACCCCAAACCCCCACCAACCTTCCTTTCCACTACCTCTTGTTCGTTTCCCAGAGTTAGGTGTCTGTCATGTTTTGCCACCCTTAGTGATATTTTCACTCATTTTCTCTCAGTAAAGGACCTTTAAGCCAATGGTAATAACAAATGTTTAAGCAAGAGCAGAGCAAGGTAGATATCATAGAAGTGAGGGAGGGTCTGGGGCAGCTAGCATAGGGAGTTAGAACCCAAGAAGGATGGGAAGAGCATCCTCACAAAGGAGAGCCTACTTGGGTTCCTCTCTTCCTCTTCTTCTGCACCTCCTCCCATGCTCTCTCTCTCACTGAAATAAATCTTTTAAAAAATAAGTTCACCAATTTTTTCTTTTTTCCAAAAGAAAAGTAATACATTTTCATTGCAAGTAGTGAAAGCAAAAAGATATACAAAGAAAACCTTAATCATTTTTCCCCTTTCCTCTTCTGTCCCTATACCCCATAGAAACAATATCACCACCCTGATATTTATACAAACATATAAAAACATGCAGAGGGAATTTGCTGTTAATGATCCTCTTGAAGAATAAATCTTTAGATCCCTGGAAATAGCAGAAATAAAAAGATGCAAAACAATCATCATGTACGAATCCAGTTTAACAAATAAAATGGTCCCCTTGGACCTTGAAAAGCATTACAAAATTCTAAAGTCCATTTGTGATTTCCCTTGCACTTTCCCACTAAGGGCACTGAATTATGTGTTCGAATACAATGAATAAGTATATGGAAGCCTCTGAAATTTGAAAAGGAGGGAGGGGCTCACAAACTTCTGAAAATGTGAAAACCAGCACATAAGACCTGGCCAGGGCAATATGGAGTGCTGCCCTTTCCTCCCACTTTCTAGAAGTAACTGTATTCTTATTTCTATTAATGCAATCCTCTACTACCTTCCCCCCTTTTTTCCAGCTATATCATTCTGCAGATCCAAAACATACTGATTAAAAAGTTAAATTAAATGGTCTGCTCTGGCTTATTATTAAAAAATCTTCATTCTTACTGATGCCTAGTAAGCCTTGATTCTGTTTCTAAGTACAACCATGTAAATTTTACATAACCTACTATAGACTTATAGAATCTTCTTAGTAAACAAAGAAATGTAAATCAGAAAAGCAGTGATAATACATCTTTCAACTACCAAATGTTCAGAGTTTGTGGTAATTTGTTGAATGTTGTAAAATGTTGTTAGAACTGCAGGGCGGGGCACCTGGGTGGCTCAGTGGTTGAGCATCTGCCTTTGGTTCAGGTCCTGTTCTCAGGGTCCTAGGATCGAGTCCCATGTCAGGCTCCCTGCATGGAGCCTGCTTCTTCCTCTGCCTATATCTCTGCCTTTCTCTCTGTGTCTCTCATGAATAAATAAACAAAATCTTTAAAAATTAAACTGCAGGGCTATCAGAATTCCATGCAACTGAAGGATATCTTTCTTGAAAGCAAATTGGCAGAAAATGTAGATTTGCTTTGTCTAAATATTTCATCTTCTGAAAATTTATCCTAAGATCATCATTGATACACATAAGATATAGAGCTATTAGTATGTTTATTTGGCATGTTAGATAGTGGCGAGGGTTACATGTTAAAATCCCAAAACAGAAGATTCATTTGGATCTATACCTATACAATGGAATACTATGCAACCACTTAAAATACTGTTGTAAAATGCTTCATGTCCTAGAAAGATGATCAAAAGTGGACATAAAAGGCAGGTTACAGAACAAAATATCTAGTATTATCCTATTGGGTGTGTGTGTGTGTGTGTGTGTGTGTGTGCATGTGTGGTGTGCACACACAAATGACTAAAATGTACATATCAAAATAGGCACAGTGGTTGTCTATGGATGAGAAGTTAACGGAAATTTTTATTTCATTTTATTGGATTACCTATATTCTCTAAGTATTATTCAATACAAACATATTTTCTAAGGAGAAATAGTAGTAAGAGCCATTGTCTGTTACAAACACTCTATTCCTACAGGCGTGGGTGAAGGGTATAAGGGATGCGTTCCTCTTTTTCTCTCTTACTTTCCATTATATTTTGTTCTAACTTTCTTATAGCCTTTAACATCCTGCTTCATAACTGCCATTGTATAATTTTACTTGCTAATGAAATGGAAATCTGAGACTGGAATTTAAATCTCCATATCTCCACTACCATGAGGCATATTCTCTCACAATATGAGAAAAGATAATAAATAATTTTGGAAAAAAATGAATGCATGAACATCTACTGAAGATTAAATAGGGATAAACATTTTTTAAAAAGAAAAATCCATTGGTAGTGTCTACAATATCATGGGTGTTGAACAACCAAAAACGTTACATAGTGCTCAGTCTTTCTGGAAGGAAGAGGATTAAGTAGATCTGAACTAGGGAGCTTTTAGATGGCTAGAGGACCGAGGAAAGGCAAGAGGGCTCTGGTGATGAGGTGTTTACTGCCAATGTCTCAGTGAACTCCCAGCCTAACTGCCTACTAATCTGCTGCAACTCCTATTTCCAGACAGGTAGGCCATAGACACTGGTCTCCTTTTGCCTCAAATGTTACCAGAATCATCCCATTGGTAGAGCTATGGGTCTTGGATACAACTCCGGTGCATGCACAGTGAATATCCACATTCTCTTATTTCATAGTGAGCTATTGTTAATCCAGGGGGAAAAGCTCTACAGTGAGCACTTTTGACCAAGCACTTCAACTCCCAAAAGGTCTCTCCTACCGCAGCTCAGTTCGCTTCTAAGTTCTCAGCTCAATCAAAAAAAAAAAAAAATGTTGTTTCTATTAAGCTTTTTCCAGGCTTTTTTTTTTTTTCTATTTTAGGCATCCTTATAAAAATAAGACTCAGTTCTAAGGGCAGGCATTTGGACCTTTCTGGCAGGGACTCCCGCCCTGGGCAAGCACACTTGATGATCACACGGTACATGGTCCCTTCTCTCATGACCATCTGCTAGACTGGCTCTCTGCCCACTCACAAGCGCACTGAATTGTTTCACTAGGACACAGGTGCCAGGCTATCATGGGTTTAAATGAGCAGCCCACATAATACAGCAAAATGTTCCTCTTCCCTTCAGGAAGATCCTTCCCCATGACAGCCTTAAAGTAGTGTCACTACATGGCTCCTGAAGCTTGATTAAAACCAGAGACATAGGTGAGCCAAACAAAGTATTTTGAGTCAAATCCTGAGAGATGAGTGGTCATACAGCAGAACAACAGTGGTCATGTTAGCTGTGGTGTAGGTGAGGCGGGGGGGGGGGGTGAACAGGAAACTCAGGAATTTGGAAAGAAGTCACCGCCCCCAGATTCATGTAAAATTGAAGAAGTTGTGTGTGTGACTTAACCTGCAGAGAGAAGAACAAGTAGCATGGAAATCAGAGCTAAAGATATGAGGGCATGTTCCTACTCTGTCACTTCAGCTAGCCACTGATCTCAATATTCTCAACAGTTAAATAGGTATAATAATAATAATACCATATGTCACCATGACTATGATTATATAACAATCATTCCAAAACTTAGTGGTTTAATACAACATTAGCTATTATCTCTCTGTGAGTCAAAAATCTGGGAGCAATTTAGCTGGGTAGTTCTAAAAGGCTTCTTCACTCATATATTCTTGACTCATATGTCATCTGGCCTGGAAAGACAGGAACAGCTAGGAGCTAGAGCCACTAAAATACTTTAGCCATTTCTTTGTGTCTCTGCACACTCTCTTTACATGGTCTCTCCATCCTGGCAACTTCAAGGTAGCCAGATTTCTTACACAGTGCCTCTAAAGAAGCATATCTTGAGAGAAAGATACAGAAGAAAGCTGTGATTCAGCCTTGGAAGTCACAGAGTGTCACGTCCACATATTCTATTGGTAGAGGTAGTTATAAAAGTCTATTGCACCCTACTCATGGAGAAACATCAACATTGGATTATAAGAGCATGCGAGATGAAATATAAACCTTTCATCTTTGGAAAATACAATTTGCTGTGTCATACAAAGTTGTTCTAAAGGTTCAATAAAATCATTCGCATTTACTTTATATGCTGGGAAGCACTACTAAATATTAGTTATTTTTATTGCAATAGTAATAATAAAATATTGTATCTTTTTATCTTAGTCTATTATAGGAGGTAATTTCTACAGATGAGGCCACAGGACCATAGTGAACTAAATTTAATTAATATGGAACTAAGGCAGTAGTAAAAACACAGCATCTACTCAAAGACCAGTGGGAACAACAAAAGAATTATTTATCCCAAACATTTTAATGAAAGGGATCATATAATTTCTTTAGTCCTGGTTCCAAAAAAGAATCATCTGGGCTTACCAACATCTTCCTTTCATGCAATTTAGTAGAACCCAAATGCAAGTCTTAGATCTAACATTAATGCAATGGAGCACAAATGAGGGAATTGCCTTATTGTGGGGTCCAAATGATCTTTAAAGTTTCCAGAAGTTCTAGGATGTTGAGAGTCTAAAAGTCAGTTGGATTCTCCTTGCTAATTCAATGTATTAAACTTAAGGCACTTATTTATACAGATCCTAAATTCTAGTTTTCAAATTACAAATGTCCTTACATCTGAAGGAGTAACACAGATTAATGAGGGTGAAAGATAGGAGAGATAAATATTGCCTGCACCAAAGAAGAGGGTTTCCAGGGTGCAAGGCTCAGGGCCCATCTCCAGTGAATCCTAGAGAACAGACTGAACGGGGAACTGGGGCTCCCAGGAAGTGCACCTGGTGAAAGAAAATTGGGGTCTCATCCCTACCTGAGACCCGCTGCCCTCACACCATTCCCCTGGTTCGTTGGTAGTCTTCCTTTCCATCTCGGCCCCATCAACAAGATAAGTGGGTCAGAAAGATACAGGTTCCCCGATGGCTGTAATTATTTTGGCCACCATCATTGTTAGTATCAGAGAATCTTGCCCATATGCTATTATTAATTAAAATTACTCAGGTGGGCATTTCTCAGGGGAAAAAATTTGACGCAGAATAGAGTTAGAGCATGCAACTATTTCTGTAAAAAGAAAATAACATGTATTCATATATACATATATATTCAATCAACAAATACTTGTCTAGTGAATGTATATGATTTTGTGTGCATAGAAAATTTCTCTGAAATGGCACAAAACAAACTGAAGGCAGTTGCTGCCTCTGGCAAGCAGAACTGGAGGCTGGGGGAAGGGATGAAAGACCTTGTTTTTACTAAATTGCTTTTGTACTTTTAGACTTTGTACCATGTACATACATTACCCATTCAAAAAATTGTTTAAAGTTACTCTGGGATAATTTGTGATCAGTGGGCTTGCAAAGGCACTAGCAGAAGGCTTCCTGATAGGAGAAAAGAGGTTTTTCATGCCATGGATCTCGCACAAGGATTACAGGGTTTCTATTTAAAAGACATCATTAAAAGTAACATCATAAAGAACTTTTAGTCTTTCACTGGCTTCCTCCAAAAGTAGAGCCTAAAACAAAGCCCTGCCTGTAAAGGGCTGATTTGGGAAGTGATCTCATGGCATAATGAGGAGAAAGTTGCTAAAGACAGAAAGGGAAGCCTCTGCAAGGACAAGTTCCTATCTGGCCACCACTAATGGACCATGGTTTTCCTCAATCCTGCAAAAATGTCTGAGAAGCTTTATGAAATACATGTCAAAACCTGGCTGGGAGAAGAGAGAAGAAAGCAATTAACAATCAGCTCCCATTCCCACTGGACAAAGTTGCTTCCAAAAACGTCTCATTTCCCTGTACTTGTGGGTGGACACTTGTGAGTACTCGCAGGATTTCCTAAGATTTTCCACCTTCAGGTGTCAGAGAAACTCCAGACAGGAGAGGTGCTCATAGTACAGGTTTGAGGTAAGTTGAGGCACTGTTGGAATATACCCACAGGAGGCTGGCTGACACCCACCCACAGCTGATTGCCACAGCAATGGCTGGATCAGAGGAAAGACAAAGATGTGTTCAAAAGGAAGTTGTAAGAATTTCCTTCTTTTGCAAACTTTATATTGCTTTTCTGTCCCTGGCAAAAAAAATAATAATAGTAATTTTGTACTTTTAACGATGATTTTAATGTGTAAGATATAACCAACTGTTTAAATACAAAAAATAATGTTTCTGGAAGGGTACTCATGAATAGTAATGCTACATACTTCCATGTACAAAAATTGAAGGTCAGGGAAGATTTTCACTATGTATCTTGTTGTATCTTGAATTTTGAATTACGTGACTGTATTATCCATAATACTCAGAAATAAAATGAGTTTAAAGATAAAAATATAAAACATATAAAATTAAAACATCATATGTCAGAAATTTTGTATAATAGTGAAAGAAAAAATACAGGCATTTGAACAAGGATGGAGACTGGAATATATATATATTTACCTCCTCTCTATCTGAAGCCCTATAAAGTGAGAGCAAAGAGACATTTTTAAGGGGATCCCTGGGTGGCGCAGCGGTTTGGTGCCTGCCTTTGGCCCAGGGCGCGATCCTGGAGACCCGGGATCGAATCCCATGTCGGGCTCCCGGTGCATGGAGCCTGCTTCTCCCTCTGCCTGTGTCTCTCTGTCTCTCTCTCTCTCTCTCTCTGTGACTATCATAAATAAATAAAAATTAAAAAAAAAAGAGACATTTTTAAGCATTAACCAACAAAGCAAAGGCAACAAAAGAAAATGAAAGAGCAACAACATTATGCAGCTGGCAGGTAGATGGATGAAATGACAACTGACCTGCAGTCCAGTTGAAAGCTGGAGAGAGTCAGTAGTTGAAGGAACTAAATGTACATATATACATTATTGAACTCCAGACATACTCAAGAGTTAGAGGGGAAGATGTCAATGAAAGTGGAATGAAAAGGAGCTAAAACCAGAATAGTTGGTTTGATCTCAGATTCCCCCCTCACTCAAGCAGCTGGGAGAGATGCCCAACTCCCATTCTAGTGGAAGAATGGATAAAAGGAACTAAAGGGATCCAGTCTGCTCTAAGGTACACAAGGAAGAGTTGAGGAAAGAAGTGTCTATTGAAAACAGGGGATTAAGTTAAAGTCTATATACTGAAAGGTGAAGCCCCGGAGCCCCATTCTCCATTCAGTTCCCAGGACACTGACAACTAGGTTTATATTCTTTGGACTAAAGACTGAAAGGTTCTTCTCCAGATAATTTGACCATCCCAACACAAGAGATCTAAAGATACTGGCAGCCAAAAATATTTCTCCCAAAAAATAACTGAACTAGATCACTCAGAAGTTAAGCCTGCAAGTCCACAAGCCATTCTTCCTCCACACCTAGAGCTTCTAGACACTTTGTGTTGTCCCTGTCTTAAATATGAGAGAACTGCTAAGGATCTTCTAACATTGAAGAAAGCCATAAATTAAAGGAACTCAGAAGGAACAGAGACAACACTAAAAAATTTCTAAACAATTTATTTCTAAAAAATAAATAAGGCAAAAATAAAATAAACATATAATTTAGTATCTTTAGAAAAAATAAGAGAACATAATATTGCACTCACCCAACAAATATGATGTTATAAAAAAAAGTTCAGAGAAATGTCAAGCAAAGTATTCTTGAATTTTTTAAATTTTATTTATTTATTCATAAGAGGCAGAGAGAGAGAGGCAGAGACATAGGTAGAGGGACGAGAAGCAGGCTCCATGTAGGCAGCCTGATGTGGGACTCAATCCCAGGACTCCAGGATCACACCCTGAGCAGAAGGCAGACACTCAACCACTGAGCTACCCAGGTGTCCCATATTCTTGAATTTTAATATTATGACAGCAGAAATGAAATTTTCAGTAGAAGGGCTGAGGCTCAAAGGCAAGACAATTTTTCAGAAGGTAGAATGAAAACTCAATGCAATATAAAATATTAGAACAGTAAATTAGTCCAGAAGGTCCAGAATTCAAATAATAGAAATTTCAGAGAATTTAGAAAATGGAGAAGAAACGCATCAAAGAAATAATTCAAGAAAATGCCCCAAACTGAAGGATAAAAGGAGTTTCCAGACTGAAAGTACCCAGTAAGTGCTCAACACAATGGGTTAAAACACACATGCGCGCGCGGGCACACACACACACACACACACACACACACACACACTTCAAGGCCCGTGTGTGAGAAATTTTGGAAAACTAGGAATGAGAAAAATATTTTAAAGGCATTAAGAGAGACTATAAGAGAATATTATGAAAAATTATAGCCAACAAATCAGACAACCTAGAAGAAATGGATAAATTCCTATAAATATATAACCTACCAAAAATGAAGCAGGAAGAAATGGAAATTTTTAACAGATCAACTACAGGCAATGAAATTGAAGCAGTAATAAAAAAACTCCCAACAAACCTGAAAACAAACAAAAAAACTCCCAACAAATCAAAGTTTAGGACCAGAGACTTCACAGGTGAATTGTACCAAACATTTAAAGAAGAGTTACTATCTATTCCTTTCAAACTTTTCCAAAAAATAAAAAAGGAAAGCTTCCAAATTCATTCTACAAGGCCAGGATTACCTTGATACCAAAACCCAATAAAGACACCACAAAAAAAGAGAACCACAGGCCAATATCTCTGATGAACATACATGCAAAAATCCTCAATACTAGCAAACCAATTTGCACAATACATTAAAAAATGATTCACCACAACCAAGTGGGATTTATTCCCAGGATGGGAAAGTGGCTTAATACTTAAAAATCAATCAATGTGATATATCACATCAACAAGAGAAAGGATAGAAATTATATAATCATTTCAATAGACTCAGAAAAAGCATTTGACAAAGTACTACATCCATTCATGATAAAACTCTCAATAAACAAGATTAGGGAAAACATATCTCAACATTGTAAAGGCTATATATGAAAAACCTACAACTAATATCATACTCAATGGCGAAAACTGAGAGCTTTTCCCCTAAGGTCAGGAACAAGACAAGGATGTCCACTTTTATTCAACATAGTACTAGAAGGCCTAGCCACAGTAATAAGACAACGAAAAGAAAGAAAAAGCATCCAAATTGGTAAGGAAGAAGTCAAACTTTCACTATTTGCAGATGATATGATATTATATATAGAAAACCCTAAAGACTCCACCAAAAAACTACTAGAACTGATAAATGAATTCAATAAGGTTACAGGATACAAAATCAATGTACAGAAATCTGTTGCATTTCAGGGGTTCCAGAGTGGCACTGTCAATTTGGCATCTGACTCTTGATTTTGGCTCAGGTCATGATCTCAGGGGGCATGAGATTGTGCTCAGGGATCAAGCTCCATGTTCAGCATGGAGTCTGCTCGGGATTCTGTCTCCCTGTCCCTCTGGCCCTCCCCACTTCAGTCTCTGTGTATCTCTCTAAAATAAATAAATACATTCTTAAAAAAGAAATCTGTTGCATTTCTCTATACTCCTAATGAATCAGCAGAAAGAGAAATTAATAAAACAATCCCATTTACAATTGCACCAAAAATAACAAAATGCCTAGGATAAACTTAATCAGAAAGGTAAAAGACCTGTAATCAGAAATCTATAAAACACTGATGAAAGAAATTGAAGATGACACAAAGAAATGAAAAGACATTCCATGCGCATGGATTAGAAGAACAAATATTGTTAAAATGTCTATGCTACCCAAAGCAATCCTCAGATTTAATACAGTCTCTATCAAAAATCAACACCATTTTTCACAGAACTAGAACAAGCAATCCTAAAATTTGTATGGAACCACAAAAGACCCCAAATAGCTGAAGCAATCTTGAAAAAGAAAAACAAAACTAGAGATATCACAATTCCGACTTCAAGTTATATTACAAAGCTATAGAAATCAAAACAGAATGGTACTGGGACAAAACAGACACATAGAACAATGGAAAAGAATAAAAAGCCCAGAAATAAACCCACAACTAATGGTCAATTAATTTTTGACAAAGGAGGAAAGAATATACAATGGAAGAAATACAGTTTCTTCAACAAATGATATGGGGGAAAATGGACAGCTACATGCAAAAGAATGAAACTGAACCACTTTCTTACATCATATACAAAAATAAGCTCAAAATGGATTAAAGACCTAAATGTGAAAAGGGAAACCATAAAAACCCTAGAAAAGAGCACAGGCAATAATTTCTCTGACATTGGCCATAATGTCATTTTTCTAGATATGTCTACCAAGGCAAGGGAAATAAAGGCAAAAATAAACTGTTGAGACTGTATATAAATTAAAAGCTTCTGTGCAGCAAAGCAAAAAACCAAGAAAACTAAAAGACAACCTACTGAATGGGAGAAGATTTTTGCAAGTGACATATCTGATTAAGGGTTAGTATCCAAAATATATAAAGAACTGATGCAACTCAACACACCAAAGCAAACAAACAAAAAATATATATTTCTAAATAATCCAATTTAAAAAGGGCAGGTGATATGAATAGACATTTCTCCAAAGAAGATATCTAAGGGGTGCCTCAGTGGCTCAGCATATCTGGCACCTAACTCTTGATTTGGCCTCTGGTCATGATCTCAGAGTGGAAGGATCAAGTCCCTGGTTGGACTCTATGCTTAGCGGGGAGCTTCATGGGAATCTCTCTCTCCTTCATCCTCTACTCCTTCCCACTGTGCATTTGACAAAGTACTACATTTAGAGTAGAGAAGTCCCACTGTGTACTTCTCTATTTCTCTCCCTCTCTCTCTCTCTAATAAATTTTTAAATCTTTAAATTTTTTAAATGACATCCATGGGTGCCTGGGTGGCTCAGTCAGTTAAGCATCTGCCTTTGACTGAGGTCCTGATCTCAGGGTCCTCAGATCCAGCCCCACAGAGGACTCCCTGCTCAATGAACAGCCTGTTTCTCCCTCTCCCTCTGCCTTTCCCCCTGATCATTCTCTCCCCCTCTCTCTCTTTTTCCCCTTCTCTCAAATAAACAAATAAAATATTTTAAACAAATGACATCCAAATGGCCGAAAGACACAGGAAAAGATGCTCAATATCACTCAACATCAGAGAAATGCAAATCAAAATCACAATGTAATACCACCTCATACCTGTCAGAATGGCTAAAATCAAAAACTCAAGAAACAACAAGTGTTGGCAAGGCTGTGTCAAAAAAGTAACCCTCTTGCACGGATAGTGGGAACGCAAGCTGGTGCAACCATTGTGGAAGACAATATGGAGGTTCCTCAAAAATTTTAAAATAGAATATTCTAGATCCAGTAATCACACTACTGGGTATTTACCCAAAGAATACAAAAACACTAATTCAGAGAGATATATGCACCTTTATGATTATTGCAGCATTATTTACAATAGCCAAATTATGGAAGCAGCCCAAGTGTCCAATAGATGAATGGATTAAGAAAAAGTGGTGTGTGTGTGTGTGTGTGTGTGTGTGTGTGTGTGTGTGTGTAATATTACTCAGCCATAAAAAAAAGAATAAAATCCTGCCATTTGCAATAATATGGAAACTCAAGGGATGGAACTCAAGGGTATGATGCTAAGTGAAATAAAGTCAGTCAGGGGCACCTGGGTGGCTCAGTCAGTTAAGCATCTGCCTTCAGCTCAGGTCATGATCCCAGAGTTCTGGGATCAAGCCCACCTTTGGGCTCTCTGCTCTACAGGGAATCTGCTAATACTCCCTCTCCCTTTGCCTGCAGCTCTGCCTACTTGTGCTTTTCTCTCTCTCTCTCTCTCTCTCTCTCTCTCTCAAATAAATAAAAAGTCTAAAAAAAAGAAAGAAGTCAGTCAGAGAAAGACAAATACCATATGATTTCATTCATATGTGGAATTTAAGAAACAAAAGAAACAAACAAAAGAAGAAGAAAAAAGAAAAACCAAGAAATAGACTCTTAACTGTAGAGCACAAACTGGTCTATGGCCATACTCCTCTGAACATGCCTGATCTGATCTGATCTCAGAAGCTAAGCACGGTTGGGCCTGGTTAGTACTTGAACAGGAGAACAAACTGATGGTTACAGAGGGACGTGGTTGGGGAAGATGAGTGAAATAGGTGAAGGAGATTAAGAGCACACATATCTTGATGAGTGCTGAGTAATATATGGAGCTGTTGAGTACAGCTCCACTTTCTTACATCGTATGTTGAGTACAGCTCCACTTTCTTACATCATATGTTGAGTACAGCTCCACTTTCTTATATTGTACACCTCAAACTAATATAACACTGTGTGTTAGCTACACTGGAATTAAAATTAAAAATCAATAAATTTAAATTTAATTTAAATTTAATTTAAAATTTAAAATTTAAATTAAAATTAAAAATCAATAAAAAATAAAAAGTATGAAGAGGAAAATAGGGAAGATTAGATGAGCACTAGATATTCTAATGTAACATTGGAAGCTACAGAGTAATAGAAAAATTCCTTTGAGCTTCTAAGAGGAAAACAGGCCCAACTAGGTTCACCCAGTCAAATTATCAATAAAGTGTGAGAGGGGAATAAAACACTTTCAGATAAGCAAGCTTTAAAAAAAATATACCTCCCATGCACTTTCTCAGGAAGCTAAAAGATGTGCTCCTCCAAAATGAAGGAGTCCGGCAGCGTGGGTGGCCCAGCGGTCTAGCGCCACCTTCAGCCTAGGGCGTGTTCCTGGAGACCCGGGATTGAGTCCCATGTCAGGCTCCCTGCATGGAGCCTGCTTTTCCCTCTCTCTCTCTCATGAATAAATAAATAAAATCTTTAAAAATTCAAAAAAAATTTTAAAAAATAAAGAAGTGGACCAAGAAACAGGAAGATACCCACCCCCAGAAATAGAAATCCATCTGAAAAAAGAACAGTGGCAAACCACAAGATGGTCATAAAGGGACATCTCTGCACAGTGGACCTGAGGTCCAGACTGAAGCAGTGTCAAGATCCTATGAGAAATGTCTTCAAGGAGATAAAACAGAGAAAACACATGATATATTTGGAAGTATTAAGAGAAGCTAAATTTAAAGATATTTATTTATTTGTTTATTTATTTATGTATATATGAGAGAGAGAGGGAGAGCGAGCACATCCATAAGCATGGGGAGGAGCAGAGGGAAAGGAACAAGCATACTCCATGCTGAGAATGGAGCCAGAGATGAGGCTGGATTACATGACCCTGAGTTCATGACCAAATAGAGTTTGACACTCAACTGCCTGAGCCACCCAGGCACCCCAAGAAAAACTTTAAATGTGTGATAAAGGAATTAGTGATGAGAACATAAAGAGTGAAGTGAATGAAAAGAGAACAATGATTAACTCACAGAAAACCAAAGGAAATAGAACCCTGGTATAGGTCATGGCTTAACTGTAAATAGTATTTATTTACTTACCTGGTCATAATAATATAAACAATAAATGATGACCTAAATAAAATGACTTGTTGAGAAGCTGGGGTAAAATGATAAGTAACTGAAGAGGTGGTTATTTGCAAAAATTAATTAGTTAAGCAGTTACAAAAAAGCATGATATTCATAGATACGGAGTTAAATATCAAAAAAAAAAAAAACAATGGAAGTTGTTACTTCCAGAGAACGGAGAAGTGAAGAGGATGGGGAAGATGGAAGAGATGTTTTATTTAATAAACCTTACAGAACTTTCTGAATGTTTCATCTTTTCATGCATCAAACTTTGATATACATTAATTTGTAAAAAAGAGAAACTCTATGCATATAATTCCTTAACTTGAACAGAACTATTACTGCACTTGTATGCATCCTTCCAGCCTTTTTAAATGTGTTCTCCTATTTTTCCCATACTTCACACGCACATGAGTTTTGTATCACATCTTTTACTTAATATTCTCAGAAATTTTTTAAAAAGATTTATTTATTTATTCATGATAGACATAGAGAGAGAGAGGCAGAGACACAGGAGGAGGGAGAAGCAGGCTCCATGCCTGGAGCCCGACGCGGGACTCGATCCCGGGTCTCCAGGATCGCGCCCTGGGCCAAAGGCAGGCGTTAAACCGCTGAGCCACCCAGGGATCCCTATTCTCAGAAATTTTTGTTTCTACATTCTTACCACAATTTTAATAATAATTTCATCAATAAATAATACAAGTCAAGAAATAATCAAGGGATAATTACAAATATAATTTGCTTAGGGTAATGCTATGGGCTAAATGGGTTCTCCCAAAATTCATATTTTGAATACTAACCCACCGGGGATGGTTTGGGGTGGTGACTAGGTCATGAGATCTCTACCCACATGAATGAAATGAGTGCCCTCATAAAAGGCTGAGAAAGACCCATTGCTGCTTCCTCCAGGTGAGGTTACAGTGGAAAAATGGTTGTCTATGTCCTCACCAGACACCACATCTGCCAGTGTGGACTTCCCAACCTCTAGAACCATGAGAAATGAATTTCTGTTGTTGATAAGCTGTCCGGTTTCTGGTATTTTGCTCTAGCAGCCCAAAGGGACTAAGATATTTGGATGTGAGACTTACTGAGTCAAAAGAATTTAATTTTTTTCAAGATTTTATTAATTTGAAAGAGAGTGAGCATGAGAGAGATTATGAGCAGGGGGAGGGGTAGAGGCAGAAGCAGACTCCCTGCTGAGCAGGGAGCCTGATGAAGGGTTTGATCCTAGGACCCCTGGGATCATGACCTGAACTGAAAGTAGATGTTTAACCAAATGAACCACCCAAGTGCTCAAGAACTTGACATGTTTATGGTTGTTACACAATGTTTTGCATCAGATTTTTGGAAGACCATTTAATATCTAGACTGAAACCATAACTTTTTCAGCTCGTGGAAAACCACATGGATTTAGTTTCATTCATTTAAGAGTTAACATGCCCCAAAACACAACCACAAAATGATTTCAAGAGAGTACGCCATGAAAATCAAAGAAATGTAACAAAATCAATACACGCTGTAGTTGTTGTAGAACATTTTTTTTTTCAGATGAATGAGATTTTTTTTTAAATTTTCACTTATTTACGATAGTTACACAGAGAGAGAGAGGCAGAGACATAGGCAGAAGGAGAAACAGGCTCCATGCACTGGGAGCCCGACGTGGGATTCGATCCCGGGTCTCCAGGATCGCGCCTGGGTCAAAGGCAGGTGCCAAACCGCTGTGCTACCCAGGGATCCCTGAATGAGATGTTTTTAAAGATATCAATATCAGTTTATTTTCACTTAATTGAAACCCATTTATTTCCTCAAAGAGCAACAAAGGAGATTCATCATTCTCCTTCAATAGTTCTCCAGCTCTTGGCAAAGATTCCCTGTGACCATTGTCCTGAGCCAGGTCAGTCTGTTGCGCTGCTTTCTGTATGGGAAGAAAGGAATCTGTCCTCGACCTGGGCAGATATAGAGATGGTGACATTTGAGGAATACCACAGGAACTGACCTTTCCCTGTCTCTATAGATAGGCTCACCCCTAACATTGTGGGGGACCCAAGGTAAGTATAAATACAGTATAAATAGCACAAACAGGGCACCTGAGTGGCTCAGTGGTCGAGTGTCTGCCTTTGGCTCAGGTCGTGATCCCAGGGTCCTGGGATCGAGTCCCACATCAGGCTTCCCACAGGGAGCCTGCTTCTCTCTCTGCGTATGTCTCTGCCTCTCTCTGTATCTCTCATGAATAAATAAACAAAATCTTAAAAAAAAAAGTAGTACAAACAGAAGCAAACACACCACACATCCAAATATTTAAAATCTTTAAATCATAATAAAACATTGTATATGAAATATGTTCTATATTCCCACCTAGTTAAATGTAGCTTGTCAAAACAAGCTAGGTCAGATTCAAATCTAGAATGCTCAGGCTCCTCGGAGCTCTGTACCAAAATATGGTACGAAAAAGAGAGCTGACCTCCAGTCACTGCTCACCCTCCTCTCTTTCCATTTCTGCTCCTTCTCATACCCAGAAGGGTCTTATACATACATTATTAACTCCAACTAGCAAATCCAGGCTCTGCCCCCCACCATCCCAAACAGTAGCCGGGCTGCCCTATTGGCCAAATAACAGCAGGGTCCGTCCTTGGGAAAATGAACCCCAGAGTGAAAGTTTGTACATGCCTTAAAAGAAGGGCCAGAGGGGCAGCCCAGGTGGCTCAGTGATTTAGTACCTTCAGCCCAGGCATGATCCTAGAGACCTGGGATCAAGTCCCGCATCGGGCTTCCTGCATGAAGCCTGCTTCTCCCTCTGCCTGTGTCTCTGCCTCTGTGTGTGTGTGTGTGTGTGTGTGTGTGTGTGTGTGTGTCTCATGAATAAATAAATCTTTTTTTAAATAAAAAATTTTAAAAATTAAAAAAAAAAGAAGGACCAGAGAAATCCTGAAGACCCAGGCTCTGGATGGGTATCTCTCCTAGGCCCCCAAAGACTTCCTGTTCTGTGGGGAGGGACTGGGCCAGAGGATGACCAAAATGGGTCTCTATAAAGCATGAGCCCAGAGTAGAGAATCTTCTCATGATGGCCTGGGGATACTACTGCCATTAGATACGCAATCCTTACCTTTGAAGACATTTCCTTGAATTAAAATATCATTTTCAGACAACAAGCATCAGAAATCTTTGCCCTCTCCTTAACATCTCAGAACTATAAGCACATTCTTTTGGATCAGTTTACCTGATTGCTTGGTTGCCACCCAGGAAAGCAGAAAGAGGCCTTTGGGAGAGGACATGCAGAAGAAAGAGCTGCCCGAGAAGCCAGGTCAGTGGGCACATGGGGCAACAGGGGGCAGCCTAGGCTCTCAGCACTGCAAGAAAGGAAAGGAGGCTTTGTCTATACCCTGCCCTGTCTGACTAGTCTCCTCCGGACTGCCCTGGGAGGTGTAAGCCAATTATGAAAGAGGAAGACAAAAATAAAATTGTGAAGTGGGAAAGACTTCCATGTCTGTCTCCAGATTTTCATCTTGGCATCAGCCTGCAGAGCAGATCCACCTTAAACTACATGAGTAAAATGCACGGCCAAATACAGCTGTGCCCCCCACCCCACACTGATGTTTTTCAAGCCATTTGTGTTTAAAACAATAATAGCATCAGTTGTTTTTATTCATCAAAATAGCAATACATGAAATATTAATCGAAATCATTTCCACAATGAAACAGAATGGTTTGAGAGCCTGTCAGTAATGCGTCGAATGAGCAAGATTGATAGCGAATATTTTTTGCTAAAACCCTAGCCACTCAATCATTTATCATTTAACTAAATGCTGATCACTACCTTGAAGTTTTAACTATTATACCATTTTAGATGATTTTATTTCTCATCACATATTATGTAATTTGCAAATATAGACCAGTCATCAAAAGCAAGAAGAATAAGGGATACGGCCATTGAAAAGTTGATATAAAAAGCATAAAAATGCAGTGAAATTGTATGAAGACGATTTTTACATTATACCTATCTGTTCATAATTCCCAAAAAGCACATCAAGGTGGCTCTAAATTTTTAAAAAATTGTGTCAAAAGTATATAATATAGTAACTCTCCAATTATCTTTGCATTTGTTGGAAATAAAGGCTAACCACACTACAAATGTGCTCTTTGACTTGCAAAGCTTGCAGGAAGCAACCTGAAGCATTCTTCTTATTTTGTCTCTTAGAAACAAAATGCAAATTGTGAAGTATAAATTAAATGATTTTAAGTCCAAAATACAAGAATTTTAACAGTCATAAAGTAGTTGTATCTATTTTGATGCTTTAAGATAGAATTAGATTTTAAAACCAAGTAAATCCATTTAAGTACCTTGAGCCAAAAATAATATGTCATTGACTAATTTGTCAATAAATCATCTTTTGTCATACAATTATTTTAAAGTAAATTTATCCATATGTACCACATGTAACAAAGATATCAAAATTTTCCTTATCATAAATAAAATCATTAGGACTGGATTTTAAATAATCTAATGTTAAATAATACACTTTCATACATTAAAACATTTTACTTAATCATTTCTGTAGAATACCCATGCAAAAATAACAAAACAATTTTTAAGTTCTTAAGGGGATTTGACATATTGTCTGTGACATATTGACTGTGAGAGGGATTCATAAGTCAAAAGTACTCTGGAGACAGTAGTTTATTGGGTAATATCAACCAAGCTCTGATTAAACTCTGCACTTTAGTTCCTATGTTTACAAAACGAAGATAATAGTACCTCCTTCCCAAGATTGTCATACTCATTAAGTGAGATAACAAATGGAAGTGGCTGGCACAGTATTTAGGCATATGATCAGATGCGATAAATTGCAGACAAATTGCAGACATTTACACACGTAGATATATATTGCCAGGAAAAGAAATACACCAACTCAAATTCTCACTATTATCTAATTAATTGATATCAGCTACTTTCCTGAAAAGAGAAGACAGCAGAAAGTTAAAAGAGGAAGATATTACTCATAGGCAGGAAAAGACACAAAAGGTGAAGACAAAATAGGGGAAAAAAAGCATATTTTGCCTAAAGTATATTTAGGACAAAAAGTCTGCAAATAACATAAATATACCTGCCTCCCTCTGAACCATAATGTACCTGGGGACCTCACACCCAGGAAGGATTCTAACATAAATTAGACATCAGTAGGAAAGATTGAGTTATGAAAGTTGGTGCCATGGAACTAAATACAATCACTAGCTGAAGTACAACTAAATAAATACAATCACAGGGCCACAGGCTGGTGCCAAGTAAAATAAAAGGGACATAAGAGACCACCTGACTAACTCCAACATTTTGCAAAAAGCAAAATAAAGTGCCAAGGTGACCTGCCCAAGATCACACCCAATTAGAGGCAGAGGCCAAACCTGAATTAGGATTTCCAGTAAAGTGCCCTTTCTTGTTTGGAAAAACAACAACAACAACAACAAAAACAAAAACAAACAACACAAAAAAAATCACTTGTGTGTATACATTAGGAACATGGGAGAAATCGGGACAGCCTCTGGACTATGTAAGGCAAAGATTTCTAACTCTGCCAATGTGTACCTTGGCTGGCAATAAGGTCCAAGGTTGACATGACAGCAAGATTTTCCCCTAAGGACAGAAAACATGTTGCATTATTCCTCCTACAGAAGGCAGTTAGACTAAGACATCCCTGCTGTCAAAATGACTGCTGCTTTCAGATATGTTTTCCACCTACCCTTCAGAATGGAAATGAGCCCAGATCCCTTTCTCAGAAGAGTTAAGCACAGAATCATCACTCAAATGGAGCAAGCAGCTTGCAGAATGGCTGCAATGACTTGGTTCCCTAGTAAATAGATTGAACATTATCACTCTACTTCATATCCTCAATGGAACTCCGTCCCATGAATGGAGTGGTATATTATAACTGGCATAAAATAAGCCACCACTTTAGTTACAACACAGGATTGTCCAAATAAACAAGCATTAATCATGCACATTATGTAGAGCATAATGCTTCAGAGAGCTTCTGCAAGCAGCTCCAAATGAACTCGACCAAATTATACCATCTGACAGCTGTTCCGTGACCTGTGGGAAATGAGTTGGTGGTCTCAGTCCAGTTCCTAGTGGACAGGTGTCCAAAGCACAAAAACTACCCTCACAATTGGGCCTAATTAGCAACCTGGTTGGTGCAGCCACAGTAAAACCTGGAGTCCATGTCACCGCCATGCTGTTGGAGGCTTGTCTCAACATCAGGTGGCATGCACTAAAGGCTTAGTGCGGAAACGCTCACAAGGGCGCCAGCACAAAATGTCGTTGCTTCAGGAGAAACAGAACTGTGTCCAGGACTGGCTGTCTGCCTCTTGCCTGATTCCTCCAAGCCAAAGTTGTCAGAGACAGGGATGGAGTTTGGGGCACTATTTTAATCCATGGAATGAACATGTTTGTAACACTTAAAGTGTTGTGCACTCCTGAAAGCTATAGACTCAATATGCACAAAAACTGAGATGTCCCGGGATCCCAACCTTTTCTCAAAATCTTTCCCTTCACCTGTTTAGCTTAACTGAAACCTGCTTGCTTCTGAAGATAATGCCTCCCTTTAAACCCTCACAAGTATATAGTTGTTTTCTTCAAAGTTCCATATACTTAGCACCAGATAATAGGGAAGAATTTTTTGTTCCTAAATCTCACTTGGAGGTCGTCTCTACTCTGCCCTTGCAAACTCCTTCCCTGACACCCAGAGCATTCAGTTCTGCCCCTATCCATTGGCCTTCCATTCAATTCTCTTGTTCTGAAAAGATGTTAACTCCTAGTTTACAATCTTCCTCTTTAATCCTTTCTTCAGATGTCATCAATGGTATTTCAGCACCCATTTGGGTGAAGCATAAACACTCTGGCTTCAAAGTGTCTTATTTTCCTCACCCTAATGATCTTTCTCTCCTCAACACCACAGCCTGCCACTCCCATGGCTGCTCTCCAGACCTTGTCATTACCAGAAACTGTACCACCTCCAAAAATCTCAATTCAAATATTACTTCCTCAGACTACAACCAGTCATTTCTAGTTCATTTTGTTAGATCACCCTTCTTTATGACTCTCGCCTTATGCAGACCAATACATTGGCCCAGTTTTCTTATTATTCATTGGCTCCCCATCCTTTCCCTTCTGTCATGTAGTCATTGGTGCCTCACCTTCTCTCACCTTTTCCAAACAATCTAACAGCAAGTCCTGTCAACTCTATCTCCAAATTATATTCATTTATTTCTTATGCATCATTGTATTCCCAGGTTCTGGCTCACAATATAGACTCAAATGTATTTCTTGAAGGAGTGAAGCATTAAAAATAAATGTTTGGAGTTTCACTTCTACTTAGGATGTAGAAGCAAGAGAGAATGTCACTTCCACATTGACAATGGAAAAAAAAATGGATGATCTAAAAATCACAACTTTTATTCATCCCAAAAGAGAGCTAAGGTTATAAGCAAGCAAAGCAAACTGAATTCCAAAGAGGGACAAACCTCAACAAAGAGAAATAGGACACATATACTTTTCCATCTTTGGCAGAACACAGGAGAGAGAAGAACCCAAATAAAATTTTTATTCATAAAGGCCAAGTGTGTGCTAGTATGACAATGCAGTATAGGTAGTAGGTCCAGATACAAGGGGAATTTGCTTTTATTCATAAGATTTTTCCTGCAGGCTTCTACTGAGTGCTTATAAGAAAGCTTGGGGACAACATAGGAAAGTGGACACACTCCCCTTGGGGGAGGGTGTGTACAATAGGGTGGGTGTATAGGGATAATAATAAGGAAACTATCTCCCACCCAGTACCAAGATATAAGGCAGAGCTTGGCTACCATAGGAAGAAGGGCAAGGATATGAGAAAACACCAAACTATGTACCAAGCACACAGAGTCTGCTCAGGGTAAGACTAGACTAGGAGAACATAGAACACTCCAGGAACTTCAACACAAGTATAACACTAAATAATAAGCAACATCAGTCTACCATTAGGGAAGGGGCAAAAGCTTTTAAAGAGTCCCCTTTGGGTACCTGGGTGGCTCAGTGGTTGAGCATCTGCCTTCAGCTCAGGGCATGATCCTGGGGTCCCAAGATTGAATCCCATATCAGGCTCCCTGCATGGAAGCTGCTTCTCCCTCTGCCTGTGTTTCTGCCTCTGTGTGTGTGTTTGTGTGTGTGTGTGTGTGTGTGTGTGTGTGTGTGTGTGTGTGATGAATGAATGAATGAATAAATAAATAATCCTTTTTTAAAAAAAAGAGTCCCCTTTATGATGCAGAGTGGTTGAAAGCTAAGGGTGAAGAAGCACTGATTTTTGTTTTCAACCCAGCAAGTCTCCACTCTGTGCACAAAGAAACATCTCCAACCACTGGAGGAATTTAAGCTTATGATACATTGAAAGTAATGATAGCCACAACAAAACTCAAACCCATCTCAACTCCTGTCTAGTGTAACTCAGTCCCATACTAACAGCTTGACAAAATGCAAAAATGCTATTTACTTTAGTCTTCTGTGTATATCTATACACTATATCTAATAATCATACAAAAACACCAAAACTAACACGAAATCAAAACGGGAAAACACCAGCCTATTGTCATGAAATACAGTAATCAACGGAACTAGACTCAGAGATGATCCAGATGTTGACAAACTTTCAAATAATTATGATTAATATATTAAAGGCCCTAGCAAAAAAAAGTAAGCATGTACATAGATGGAAATTTTGGCAGAGAGGTGAGAACCGTAAGAAAAAGTTAAATGGAGACACGTAGGTAGTCAAGTCAATTAAGCATTTGACTCTTGATTTCAGCTCAGGTCATGATCTCAGGGTCATGAGCTGGAGCCATGAATCAGGCTCCAAGCATGGAGCCTGCTTAAGTTTCTCTTTCTCCTCCCTTCTCTCCCTCTGCCCACCCCCTACTCATGCACTGTCTGTCTGTCTCTCTCTCTCTCTCTCTCAAAAAAAAAGAAAGAAAAAAATAAATGGAAAGGATAGAAATTTAAAACATGACATCCAAGACAAAGAATATATTCTTTATAAACAAATCAGCAGAATAGAAAGATCTTGGAGGAAAAAAGGAACTGATGAACTTAAATATGGATTAATCAGAATTATTCAAACTACAAAGAGAAAGAGAGAAATAGAGCAACCAAGAACCATGGAATAATATCAAATGTCCTAACATGCATTTATCGAGAATCCAAAAAGGGCAAAAGAGGATAGAGAAGAAAAAAAATACGTGAAAAGATAATGGCTGAAGGAGCAGCATGAAGAAGTTTATTTCTTCTTTGACGGAACAGTTCTGTATCTTTGTTGTTATGTCAGTTACATGAGTCTATACATGTCATAAAATGCCATAGAAATATACACCAAAAAAGTATAAAATTGGCAGAACCCAAATAATACCTGTAGCTTAAGAATATTATGTCAATGTCAATCTCCAGATTTTTATAATTAATATTATGTAGGATGTCATCATTGGAGGAAGCTGTGTGAAGGATACATGGAAATTCACTATATTTTGCAACTTCCTGTGAGCCTAAAATAATTTCAAAATAAAAAGTTCTTTAAAAGACAATGGCCAGGGAACCCTGGATGGCTCAGCAGTATAGTGCCTGCCTTCTGCCCAAGGCCTGATCCTGGAGTCCCGGGATCGAGTCCCACATCAGGCTCCCTGCATGGAGCCTGCTTCTCCCTCTGCCTGTATCTCTGCCTCTCTCTCTCTCTCTCTCTCTCTCTGTGTGTGTGTGTGTCTCTCATGAATAAATAAATAAATAATTTTTTAAATAAAATAAAATAAAAGACAATGGCCAAAAATTTTCTAAAAATAATGTAGGAAAACAAATGACCAGAAAACTTCAAGCAGGATGAGCAATACTATGATAACACTATACACAACCAGACCCATAATAGTCAAACTGCTAAGGATAAAAAACAGACAGGAATATAATTTTCCTATAACATTTGTAGAAGTAAAATGTATTATATCAAGATCACACAGTAGGGGAGAGAAGAAACAAAATTTATTGTTAAAAGGTTCTTATACTAGAATTATACTAAATTATTTGGTGGTAGACTGTTAGAAGTTTATTGACTTTATAAATTTGTAGATTGTTGCATGCATATTGCAAATCATAGGAAACCACTATTTTTAAAAAGAGATAATTAGTAAACCAATAGTGGAGATAAATTGGAATCATAAGAGAAGGCAGGAAAAGAAAAAAATTGAAAAAAATATGGAGAAACTCCAACTAAAAGACAGAGAACGTCATATTAGATTAATTTTTTATGGTGAAAAAGTTTATATTTAGATTTATAGCCAACTGGACTCAGTTTAGATGATCCCAATTTTGTTGGCAACATCCAAAGCCAGTCCAAACATTTCATAGTCAGGAGCCAGTCGAACATACGCTTTCTTCTCTCCATCAGACCTGATCAAGGTGTTGACCTTGGCCACATCAATGTCATAGAACTTCTTCACAGCCTGTTTGATCTGGTGCTTATTGGCCTTGACATCCACAATGAACACAAGTGTGTTGTTGTCTTCTATTTTCTTCATGGCTGACTCGGTAGTCAGGGGGAACTTGATGATAGCATAGTGATCAAGCTTCTTTCTCCTGGGGGTGCTCTTTCAAGGATATTTGGGCTGCCTTTGGAGACGCAGCGTCTTGCATCGTCAGAATGTAGGTGACTATGGATCTTTTTTTGTGTGACTGTGCATGCCTTTCAGCACCGTTTTCTTAGCTTTCAAAGCCTTTGCTTTGGCTTTGGCTTTGAAAGGGGCAGGGGCTTCCTTCTTCGCCTTCAGGGCCATCTTCATGAAAGAGTCATATTGGATTTAAAAAGCAAGACATGGGGCACCATGGTGGCTCAGTTGGTTAAGTGTCTGACATGATCTCAGGTCTTGATCCCAGGGTCATGAGTTCAAGGCCCTCATTAGGCTCCACATCCAAGAGTCTACCTAACAAAAAATGAAAATAAAAATAATAAAAAACAAAAAGTAAGACATGCTATTTATAAAATATATACCTTAAATATAAATACACAGATAGGCTAAAAGTAAAGAAATCCAAAAGAATATGCCAAGCATATACATCAAAAGAAAGATGTATAGCAATATTCATATCAGATAAAATAGATTTCAGAACAAAATATTTCCAAATTTTCCCCAAATCATTATCAAACTGAATCTAGCTACATATGTAAAGGATAATACATCATGAACAAGCAGAATTTATCTCAAGTATGCAAAGTTGGCACAATGTTAGAAAATCAATGAATGGGGACTCCTGGGTGGCTCAGCAGTTGAGCATCTGCCTTTGGCTCAGGGTGTGATCCTGGGGTTCCAGGATTGAGTCCCACATTGGGCTCCCTGCATGGAGCCTGCTTCTCCCTCTACCTGTGTCTCTGCCTCTCTCTGTGTGTCTCTCATGAATAAATAAAATAAAATCTTAAAAAAAAAGAAAATCAATGAATGTAATTCACCATATCAACAAATTAAATTCTAAAATTCAATACAGGAAAAGATTTAACACAATTCAAAATCATTTCATGATAAAAACTCTTACCAAACTAAAAAATAGAAGGAAACCTCTTCAACTTAATAAGGGATATGTACAAAAATTCACAGTTAACATCATACTTAATGGTAAAAGACTGAATGGATTTCTGCTAAGATCAGGAACAAGGTACCTGATCTCATTATGCACACGCTACTTATCAAATTTTGCACACACCACTCTTACCCAACATTATACTGAAGGACCTAAGCAGTGCAATAAGACAAGAAAAAGAAATATCATGCATATAGATTGGAAAGGAAGAAATAAAACAGTCTTTATTCACAAACATCATGATTGTCTACATTAAAAATCCCAAAGAATTTACAAAATACTAGAACTAAAGACTGCAGGATCATCAACATTCAAAACTCAGTTGCATTTCTGAGTACTAGCAAGAAAATACTAAAATTGAATTTTTAAGTGACATTTAATATAGTATCATAAATCATGGAATACTTAAAGGTAAATCCAAAAGATACATATGCAGGATTTCTCTGCTGAAAACTAAAACATCGAAGAGAAAAATTAATGAAGACCTAAATAGAAAAGATATATCTATGTTCATGGATCAAAAGATGTAATACAGTTGTCAGTTCTCCCAATTCTGATCTATAGATTCAATACAATCTCAATCAAACCCAGCAAGGATTTTATAGAAATTGACAAGGTGATTCTAAAATTTACATAGAAAAGGAAAGGTCATAGAATATGCAAAAGAATTTTGAAAAATAAGAACTGAGTCACAAGACTCAAACTACCTAACCTCAAGACTACAACCAAGTCACAATAATCAAGACTATACCATTGGCAAAATGGAGCACAACAGAGTCCAGAAACAGGCTCACAAATATATGGTCAATTGATTTTCAACAAAGATGCCAAGGTAGTTTAATGGGTAAATTATTTTTTATTTTTTATAAATTTATTTTTTATTGGTGTTCAATTTGCCAACATATAGAATAACACCCAGTGCTCATCCTATCAAGTGCCCCCCCTCAGTGCCCATCACCCAGTCACCCCCACCCCCCCGCCCACCTCCCCTTCCACCACCCCTAGTTCATTTCCCAGAGTTTGGAGTCTCTCATGTTTTGTCTCCCTTTCTGATATTTCCCACTCATTTTTTCTCCTTTCCCCTTTATTCCCTTTCACTATTTTTTATATTCCCCAAATGAATGAGACCATATAATGTTTGTCCTTCTCTAAATTATTTTTTAACATAAAATGCTAATATAATTCATTGGATTTCCATTTGCAAAAAAATACGTAAATAAACCTTAACCCTTACTTCACACCATATGCAAAAGGATACTCAAAATGGACCATAGACCTAGAACCATAAAACCTCCAGAAGGAAACATAGGAGAAAAATGTTTATGACCTTAGGTTAGGAAAAGATTTCTGAGATATGATGCAAAATGGACAATCCATTTTTACAAATGATAGCTGAGTGAAGTAAGTCAATCGGAGAAGGACAAACAGTGTATGTTCTCATTCATTTGGGGAATATAAATAATAGTGAAAGGGAATATAAGGGAAGGGAGAAGAAATGTGTGGGAAATATCAGGAAGGGAGATAGAACATAAAGACTCCTAACTCTGGGAAATGAACTAGGGGTGGTGGAAGGGGAGGAGGGCGGGGGGTGGGGGTGACTGGGTGGCAGGCACTGAGGGGGGCACTTGATGGGATGAGCACTGGGTGTTATTCTGTATGTTGGTAAATTGAACAGCAATAAAAATTAATTTATTTAAAAAAATAAAAAATAAAAAATAAAAAAATAAAAAGCCAAAAAAAAGATAAATTGGATTTTATCAAAATTTCAAAATTCTGCTCTTCAAAAGACACTTTGGTTTTTTTAAAGTTTTTATTTATTTATTTGAGAGAGAGAAAACATGAATTTAGTCAGACTAAAAGGGAAGGGGAGGGAGAAGCAGTCTGCTGAGCTGGGAATCCAACGTGGGGCTCAATCCCAGGACTCTGGGATTATGAACTGAGCCAAAGGCAGACACTTACCTGACTGAGCCACCCAAGTGCCCCTCAAAATACATTTTAAGGATGAGCACTGGGTGTTATTCTGTATGTTGACAAATTGAACACCAATAAAAAATAAATTTATTAAAAATAATAATAAAAAAATAATAATAAAAATAAAAATAAAAGAGTTTATTATACAACAAAATTTTAAAAAGACATTTTAAAAGACAAGGCAAAAATTAACCATTGAGTGGAAGAAATATTTGCAAAACGCACATCTGATAGAGGACTTGTGCCCAAAATGTATAAGGAATTCTTAGAATTTAATTATAAAAAAATCACACAATCCAATTTTAAAAAGGAGGAGAGGGCAAAAAACATATGTCCCTTTAGAAAACAGTTTGATAGTTTCCAATAAAGTTACATACTCACTTACTGTGTGACCCAATGGTAATATGAACCCAAAGTATGTACCTAACTAAAACGAAAACTATGTCCACACAAACACCATTATGCAAATCTCTATGGAAGCTTTATTCATTATTGCCCAAACCTGGAAACAATCTAAATATCTATCAACTACCTAGTGGATAAATAAATTGTGCTGCAGCCATGAAATGGAATACTTCTCAACAATAAAAAGGAATAAACTTTGGATACATGAATGATTTTCAAAAGTATTATGCAAGTGAACAAAGCCAGACTAAAAAGACACATAGTATTTGAGTCCATTTATATAACACTGTGGAAAAAGCAAAATTACAGAACAGTAATCTGTTGGCAGAGCCTTGAGAGAAGTGGGAGAGGATTTACTTTCAAAAGAGCACAAAGAATCTTTTGAGAATGATGGAAATATTCCATATCTTAAATGTATTGTATAACTACGTATTTGTTAAAATTCATGAAACTGTACATCTCAGGGTAAACTTTACTATATTCTCTCTAAACTCATGTATATTTTTACATTTCCATAATAAACCATTTTAACTGCTCTTCAGCTTCTATTTACAACAAGCCATATATTCAGACTGCAGATGCAAGAATGCAATGAAAAACAAGGCACAGGCTGGGAGTGTTTACAAAACACATACTGATAAAGGACTTGCATCAGGATATAGAAAGAATGTTACCTCTTGGTTATGACATACAAACATATATATAATCTTAGATGTAGGAAAACTACTAAAGTTTCATGGAGCAAGAAAAGTCAAATAGAAAAAGCTTTTGCTATACTGAGATTTTAGTTTCAATATCCTCTTTCCATAAGCAATAATTTTTGAGATTTAATTTTAATACGTTTCCACTAGTAATAATTCATAGTATCTCAAGTAGTTCTAAGCTTACTCTAGTCTTTACTCAAGAGCTGTAAGAACATAAAAATTTTTAAAAATTTTGTAAGAGTTATTTGGATACCAAGGCATCTTGATCTATGGAGAACAATCAAGGAAAATCATGATACAAAACTCATTAATTCCCATCTACCCCCAACACTCCCCACCTAGTACTTCTATATACAAGAGCTATTTGATGATGACTTGCACTTTCCTTCAAAATATAAATCTCATTTTTAAGAGGCAAGTCTTAAGATAAATGTGAGAAATTATACAACTATAGATGTGGTTTAAAGAATAAAACTTACAGGGGAAAATGGTGAAGAGGAACACAAGGCTCACCTCATCCCATGGATACTATAACACCCATTAGTGTAAATAACCCAGAAAACAACCCAAAAACTGGCAGAACAGACTCTCCACAGCTAGATGTAGAGAAGGCCACAAAGAAGAGTTGGAAGGGACTGAGATGTGGTCAAGGGTTAAATGGACCACAGGAGAGAGGAACCTGGCAGATGCCAACAGGGGAAAAAAATAGACCCTCACCCCAGGCACCCCAGGCATGGGGACCCACACAGAAAGACAAATCCTCATAACATTTGGTTTTGAACACCAGAGGGGCCAAATTTTACCAATTCTTACAATCAGCAAGGCTTAACCCCTGGAATTTTAAGAATCAGTAAACTGGGCTCTGGGAGATCTGGAAGGTAAGAGGAAACTGAGTCCCTGCCCATAAAGATTATAACAAATAAATGCATGGAGATACAACATAGAAACTACAGTTATATAAACATCTAGGATATATGGGAGGAGATTTCTATACTAATCTGGAGGTAAGGTATCCTTGGGAGACTTCTCCAGGAACAAGGGAGCTGGCGGGTATCATTTCCTTCCCCTAACCCCCAGGAATACCTGCTGGAACAAGCACAGTGCCAACATCTCCACCTAACTTACTAACAGCACCCCCACCCTCACATTCTCTTGCAGACATGCCCTCTCCAGTCAGACCTTGGTCTCCTCCTTAGCAGACCCACACAAATCTTACTAACACTACCCCCATGCACCTCTGTAGACCTGGCCCTCCAATCCAGCCTGCCTCTGTCCCCAGTGGCTGCAGATTCCTCTTCCACAGTGACCAGTGTGGCCCTTACTGACACCATGCTCCCTGTCTCACATTCTCCTATGCACCTGCCACCTCCAGTACACCTTGGCCAGATCCCATCTGAAACAGTCCTATAAGCTGGCAGTGTGCAAGGAGTCCTGACAGGGGATAGCACCACTCCAAAGTGACTCCAGCCTTCAAAAGAGGGGAAGATAACCACACGGCAATCCAACTGAGGCACCAGCAATGGGCTGGGGGCAGACACCTAGTGTGACTGCCAGCCCCACTCACCAACAAGAGCCTCTCAAGGAACAACACAGGGAAATCACCCTGAAGTTTGGTGTTACTGCATCTCTGGCAAACGCCTGATCTCACTCAACATAAGTGCAAGGCATCCCCAAACTGCCCCACCAACAACACAAGGACAAAACACTTCCACAACAGGCAAAGAGAACCATTGCAGACAACTGGCCTAAAGGCAAAAGTGGCTCAGCCACAATATCAGAGTGCATGCAACTCAAATAGGAGATATCTCTGAAGGGCCAGTATCTAGTGAACAGGAAACACTGCACCAAGGGCACTACAAGACCTCTTCTTCATAAAGCCACTACTTTCAAGAGCAGGAAACATACCTGACTATCAACACACAGAAACAGACCCAGAAAATAGGACAAAATGAGGAATATGTCCCAAATGGAAGAACAGGGCAAACCACAGCAAGAGACCTAACCTAAATAGAGATAAATATGCCTGATAGAGGCTCTCTTCCTCTTCGGAGGCGGAGAGCCCGTTTGCGCAAACGTCCAATAAACCCTCTTGCTAATTGCATCTGCCTGTCTGGGGTCTGAGTCTCTGGGGCGTCCGCCGGGACACGTTGGCACCCCTGAGCCAGGGTCCAACATTTGGGGGCTCGTCCGGGATCCGAGACGCCCCAGGCTCAATCCTAAGACCGGTAGGAGGTAAGACCGAGCTCGCTAAATGTCATATCTGTCTCGTCCGTTTGTCTGACTGGCCGGGTCTGTGCCGGGTCTGTATTGTGCCTGCAGGACGCTGTACTCTGTATTCTGTATTTGGACCAGCGGGGGAGGCAGACGTGCCCTGAGACCCCTGGTCCCCCTCCGGAGTCGGACTCCGGAGTGGTCTGGAAGAGGAACGGAGCCCCGGCACTCCCTCCTCTTCAGGGACGGTGGTTGTTGGCGACCGCTCCCATCTGAATCCGCCGCGCCAGTCCTGTCATTCGTGTGCGTCTGTTCCTTCTGTGTCTTTCTGGTCCCGCTCCGGAGTTGGACTCCGGAGTGGTCTGGAAGAGGGAGGGAGCCCGGCACTCCCTCCTCTTCGGGGAGGGTCGTTGTTGGCGACCGCTCCCGTCTGAATCCGCCGAGCCGGTCCTGTCATCTGTGTGCATCTGTCTGTTCTGTGTCTTTCTTCCTGTCCTCTTCCTCCCCACTCACCTCTTTTCTACACCCGCGGGGCAAACTGTAACCACCCCTTTAAGCCTCGCTCTAGATCACTGGAAAGAAGTCGCCGGCCGAGCACACAACCTTTCGGTCGAAGTCAGAAGACGAAGATGGGTCACCTTCTGCTCCTCAGAGTGGCCGACTCTCAACGTCGGGTGGCCCACGAATGGAACTTTTAATATTGATATTATCTTGCAGGTGAAGGCCCCGGTCTTTCAGCCAGGACCCCATGGGCACCCTGATCAGCTCCTGCAGACTCTCCTCACCACGGAGGAGAGACCGCGCGTCTACAGAAAAACGTCCCCGGGGCGGATGGGAGGCCGACCCAGCTGCCTAATGAAATTGAGGACGTTTCCCCCTTGGTTCGCCCGACCTGGGACTACGACACTGCTGCTGGGAGGGAGCAGCTCCGTCTCTATCGCCAGCTACCACAGGGATTCAAAAACTCCCCCACCTTGTTCAACGAAGCCTTGCATCAGGACTTGGCAGACTTCCGAGTTGGCCATCCGGACCTCATTCTCCTGCAGTACGTGTTTGATCTGCTCATAGCGGCTAAGACAGAACAGGATTGTGTAAAAGGACAGGCTAAAGGCGCTCCAGATTATCCAGCGCCAGATCTGGAAACCCCTTGCGGGGCTGTCTACCGCCCCGGAGACACAACCTGTTCCAGATCGGTGACTCCGTCTATGTCAGGAGACATCAGTCCAGGACGCTTGAGCCCCGCTGGAAGGGCCCATACACTGTACTACTGACCACCCCAACCGCCTTAAAGGTAGACGGCATTGCTGCTTGGGTCCACGCCTCACACGTCAAGCGCGCCCCATCAACGAGCACCGCTGACGCCAGCCAGGACGGACCGGGCGAGCCACTCCAATGGAAGCTCCACTGCACCCAAAACCCGCTCAAGATAAGACTTTCAAAAAATTGTTCAATGACAGTTGTTATATTCCTACCTCTCCTAGCGCTCTTTACCTCCGCCAAAGGTGACCCTCATGCCCTCAAAAGGTTAACCTGGCAGGTACTAACGTCTGGGGGTGACGAGGTCTGGTCTATAACTAAGACCGCCCCTGTGGGAACCTGGTGGCCTAACCTATATCCTGACCTATGCAAGCTAACCATAGGGGCCCCTAGCCCATGGGACCTAGAGGGATACTTGGACACCTCTAGAGCCTCTAACCGAGAAAGCCCTCCAAGGCGACTGGGATTAGACCCATGGGGAGGATGTGGCACGCCTGACAGAAGGGCCATGCTCAGCACTCTTCCCTTTTATGTCTGTCCCGGGTACCACAGAGATCGCAGGCTAAATCCCACCTGTGGAGGGGAATACTTCTATTGTAAAAATTGGGGGTGCAAGACTAGGGAGACACAGGATGAGAGGCCCTCCTCCTCCTGGGATTACATCACTGTCAAAGCTAACTATACTCACCCGGGGTTACCAGGAACTCTGCAATACTACCGCCCCGATTTTAGGGACTGACTCTTACCTGGAGCCCCAGCCGGGAACTTGGTGGGCATGCAACAAAGTCCTCACCCCCTGTGTGTCAGCTAAGGTTCTAAATAGCTCAAACGACTTCTGTGTCATGGTGCAGATCATACCCAGGGTGTTCTATCACCCTGGTGAAACTCTAGAAAATCAGTATGATGAACACCCCACCCGTTTTGGGCGCGAACCTGTCTCCCTAACCCTAGCCGTTATGTTGGGACTAGGGGTCGCTACTGGGGTGGGTACTGGCGCAGCTGCTCTGATCCAGGGCTCACGACGTTATTTAGAACTCCAGGCAGCTGTAGATGAGGATCTGCGGACACTAGAGCAGTCCGTTTCTAAGTTAGAACAGTCCCTCACCTCACTTTCAGAAGTAGGACTTCAAAACAGGAGAGGCTTGGATTTACTACTCCTAAAAGAGGGAGGACTGTGTGCAGCCCTAGGAGAAAAATGCTCTTTCTATGCAGGCCATTCTGGAGTCATCAGAGACTCCATGGCCAAACTCAGGGAAAGGTTACATAAAAGACAAAGGGACCAGGAGGCCCAGCAGGGCTGGTTTGAAAGCTGGTTTAATCAGTCTCCCTGGTTAACCACCCTAATCTCTACCATTATGGGCCCTCTAGTTATCCTGCTCCTGCTGCTAACTTTTGGCCCCTGAGTCCTCAACTGGCCGCTCCAGTTCATCCGAGAAAGATTGTTTATTACCCAAGCTCTGGTATTAACTCAGCAATGTCGGACCCTCCAGACTGAAGAAATAAATGTTCCCTAAGATTTTAAGGTTAAAATCAGCCCAAACAAGAGGAGGGAATGAAGAAACCTCCCCCCCTTGTAAGTAGGGCCAGCCCTAATCCAGAGGCAGCCCATCCAGGCGTCTTCCTGAAATTTTAGCAACTAAAAGCATTCTGTTTACAATAAGAAAACCATTTCCCCCCACACCCTGATTGGAATGTCCCTGAATAGGTTCATGGTGACCCTCTGTGAAATCAATAACCTGAATGCTATGCAACTCCCGAGGTTCTTTTGTCTTTAAGCGGTTTTTTTTCCCTTTTGCCTTTAAAAGATACCTGTAATTACTAATCAGGGCTCTCTTCCTCTTCGGAGGCGGAGAGCCCGTTTGCGCAAACGTCCAATAAACCCTCTTGCTAATTGCAAAAAAAAAAAAAAAAAAAAAAAAAAAAAAAAAAAATATGCCTGATAGAGAATTTACAGTAATGATTATAAAGATACTCAATTGACTAGAGAAAAGAGTGAGGCCCTCAAAGAGACCCTTAACAAGGAGAAAGAACACAATAATGGAAATTTAAAATATACTAGATGGAACAAAGAGTAGACTAGAGGAAGCAGAAGAACAGATCAGTGACCAAGAGGACAGAGTAATGGAAAACAATCAAGCTGAACAGAAGATAGAAATAATAATGTTGATGATGATAATAATAATAATGAGAATATACAGGGAACTCAGTGACACCATAAAACATAATAACGTTCACATTATAGGGATCCCAGAAGAAGAAGAAAAAGGGGGCAGAAAATTTATTTGAAGCACAATAGCAGGGCACCTGGGTGGCTCAGTTGGATGAGCGACCAACTCTTGATTTCATCTCAGGTGGTGATCTCAGGGTTGAGAGGTTGAGCCCCAAGTCCGGCTATGTGCTCAGCAGGGAATCTACTTGAGATTCCTTCTCTCCCTCTTCCTCTGCTCCTCCCTCTGCTAATGTGCTGTCTCATTCTCTCTAAAATAAATAAACCTGAGAGAAAAAAAGGAAGGAAGGAAGGAAGGAAGGAAGGAAGGAAGGAAGGAAGGAAGGAAGGAAGGGAGAGGAAGGAAGGAAGGAAGGAAACAAACAAACCAGGAAACCTAAAAACATCCCTAATTTGGGGAAGAAAACAGATATCCACATCTGGGAGACACAGAGATTCCCCCAACAACATCAACCCAAGAAGGTCCACACCAAGGAACACAGTAATTAAGATGGCCAAAAGTAATGATAGAGAATTTTTAAAACAGCAAAAGAGGGGTACCTGGGTGGCTCAGTTGGTTAGGCATCCAGCTCTTGGTTTCAGCTCAGGTCATGATCTCATGGGTCATTGGATCAACTCCTGCGATGGGTTCTATACTCAGAGAGGAGTCTGCTAGAAGATTCCCTCCCTCTGGCCCTCCTCCCCCTCTAAAATAAATAAAATAAATCTTAAAAAGAAAAGAAGACAGTTACATACAAGGGAAATCCCACAAGGCTCTAGACTTTTCACCAGAAACTTTGCAGGTCAGAAGAAAATGGCACGATATATTCAAAATGCTGAAAGGAAAAAAAAAATCTAAGAATCCTCTATCCAGCAAGGCTATCATCCAGAATAGTAGGAGAGATAGAGTTTTCCAGACAAACAAAAGTTAGAGGAGTTCGTGACCGCTAAACCAGACCTACAGGAAAGGTCAAAGGGGATTCTTTGAGTGGAAAGGAAAGGTCATAAGTAAGAGTAAAAAAGTATGAAGCACAAAAGCGGTAAAAATAAGTATATCATAAAAATCAGTTAAGGGATTCACAAAATAAAAGGATGTAAAGTATAGCACCATACACCAGAAATGTAGAGGGGAAAGGTGTAAAGAATGAACTCAAACTTAAGCAACTATCAATTTAATATAAGCTGCTATATGCAGCAGATATTATATACAAACCTAACGATAACCACAAATCAAAAACCAGTAATAGATATGCAAAAAAATAAAGAGAAAAGAATCTAAGTATATCACTACAAAAGGCCAGCAAACCATAAAAGAGAATAAGAGTCAGAGAAGAACTACAAATACCACAAAACAAGTAACAAAATGGCAATAAATACATACTTATCAATAATTACTTTGAATGTAAATGGACTTAACACTCCAATCAAAAGACATAGGGTGATGGAGTAGATAAAAAGACAAGACCCATCTCTATATGCTGCCTACAAGAGACTCATTTCAGACCTAAAGATATACAGACTGAAAGTGCAGGGATGGGGGAGCACCAGGGTGGCTCAAACAGCAACTCCCCCTGATTTCAGCTCAGGTCATGATCTCAGGGTCCTAGGATCAAACCCCACATTGGGCTTCAAGCTCAGCAGGGAATCTGCTTGGGAATTCTCTCTCCATCTGCCCCTCTCACCACTTGTATGCTCTCCCTCTCTCTCAAATAAATAAATAAATCTTTCTTTAAAAAGTGAGGAGATGGAGAAACATCTATCATGCAAGTGTATGTCAACAGAAAGTCAGGGTAGCAATATTTGTATTGCACAAAATAGACTTTAAACAAAGACTGCAATGAGAGACAAAAAGGGCACTACAGGGATCCCTGGGTGGCGCAGCGGTTTGGCGCCTGCCTTTGGCCCAGGGCGCGATCCTGGAGACCCGGGATCGAATCCCACGTTGGGCTCCCAGTGCATGGAGCCTGCTTCTCCCTCTGCCTATGTCTCTGCCTCTCTCTCTGTCTCTCTGTGACTATCATAAATAAATAAAAATTTAAAAAAAAAAGGGCACTACATAATTGGAGCATTATTTACAGTAACTAAACTATGGAAGCAGCCAAAATATTCATCCACAGATAAATGGATAAAAAAGATGTGAGATACACACACACACACACACAAGCGTGCGCGCGCTTGCACTCATAATGGAATATTACTCAGCCATAAAAAAGAATGAAATCTTTCCATTTACAACAATATGGATGGAGCTAGAGAGTATAATGCTAAGCAAAATAAATCAGTCAGAGAAAGATAAATATCATATGTCACCTATATGTGGAATTTAAGAAACAAAACAGTGAATAAATGGGGGATAAAAGACAAAGAGACAAATCAAAAAACAGACTCTTAACGATAGACAAAAAACAGGTGGTAACCAGAGGGAAATGGGTGGGAGAATGTGTGAAATAAGTGAAGGAGACTAAGAGTACACTTATCTTAATAAGTATTGAGTAAGGGACACCTGGGTGGCTCAGCAGTTCAGCATCTGCCTTTGGCCCAGGGTGTTATCCTGGAGTTCTGGGATCAAGTCCTGCATCGGGCTCCCAGCATGGAGCCTGCTTCTCTCTCTGCCTGTGTCTCTACCTCTCTCTCTCTGTATATCTCATGAATAAATAAATAAATAAATAAATAAAATCTTTTTAAAAAATAAGTATTGAGTAATACATGGAACTGTTGAATCACTATGTTATGCACCTGAAACTAATATAACAATGTATGTTAATTACACTGGAAGTTTAAAAAATATAGACCAGCAAAAAAAAAAAAAAAAAAAGAAAGAAAGAAAAAAGAGTATGGTACTTGCACAAAAATAGACATATAGATTAATAGAATAGGAAGCTCAGAAATAAACCCACAATTATATGATCAATTAATCTATGATGAAGGAGGCAAGGATATACAATGGGAAAAAGTCTCTTCAACAAATGATGTGGGGAAAATTGGACAGGAACCACAAAAGAATGAAACTGGACCACTTTCTTACATCATACACAAAAATAAACTTAAAATAGATTAAAGACCTAAATGTGAAATGGGAAACCATAAAAATCCTAGAAGAGAGCACAGGCAATAATTTCTGACATTGGCCATAACATTTTTCTAGATATGTCTACCAAGGCAAGGGAAACAAAAGCAAAAATAAACTATTGGGACTACATAAAAATGAAAAGCTTCTGTGCAGCAAAGCAAACAACCAACAAAACTAAAAGACAACCTACTAAATGGGAGAAGATTTTTGCAAATGACATATCTGATAAAGGATTAATACCTAAAATATGTAAAGAACGCATACAACTCAAAACACAAATAATAGTAATCCAATTTAAAATGGGCAGAAGATATGAACATTTCTCCAAAGAAGACATCCAGATGGCCAACAGACAGAGGTAAAGATGCTCAACATCACTCATCATCAGGGAAATGCAAATCAAAACCACAGTGCAGTATCCCCTTACACCTGTCAGAATGGCTAAAATCAAAAAGTCAAGAAACAACAAGTGATGGAGAGGATGTAGAGAAAAAGGAACCAAAAAAAAAAAAAAAGGAACCATTGAACACTGTTGGTAGGAATGTAAACTGGTACAACCATTGTGGAAAAAAAGATGGAGTTTCCCCAAAATCTTAAAAATAGAACTATCCTGTGATCTAGTAATTACACTACTTTGGACTTACCAAAGAATATAAAAACACTAATTCAAAAAGATATATGCACCCTTACGCTATTTCAGCATTATTTGCCATAACCAAATTATGAAAGTAGCCCAAGTGTCTATCCATGGATGAATGGATAATCATATACATATGATTATATATATTATATATTAAGATATATATTATATATATTATATATTATATTATATCTATATTGTATTATATATAATGAAATACTACTCAGCCATAAGAAAACAAAATCTTGCCATTTGCAACAAAATAGGTATAGATCTAGAAAGTATAATGCTAAATAAAATAAGTCAGAGAAAGACAAATACCATATGATTTCACTGATACATAGAATTTAAGAAACAAAGAAAAATGAAAGGCAAACCAGAAACAGACACTTAACTATAGAGACCAAACTGATAGTTACCAGAAGGGAGAGGAATGGGAGGGTGGGGCAGATAATTGAAAGGGATTAAGAGTACACTTACCATGATGAACACTGAGTAATACGTGGAATTTTTGAATCACTATGTTATACACCTGAAACTAATATAACACCGTATGTTAACTATACTAAAATTAAAATTTAAGAAATTAAAAATAAAAAAATAAAAACAAAAGAATAAAATCATAAATATATGCCTATACCAAAAGGTGCCCACTTCCTTGAGGACATATGTAGTATCATAATTTTATCGTAGCATAAAAATCACATAACTGTCAGCATAAACAAAATCATACCCCTTTATAATTTTATTGAGCTGTCGCAGGGTTACCAGGGCCATCACATACAGCTATGTCAGCTGTGTCCTGTTCAACAAAAGCATGCAGCCTAGGGGGTGCGGATGAGCTTTGAAATCCAGCCCTTACTCTGTAAAGCCTTGTGTCATCACCGATGGAGTAGTGGCATCTTTTTTATGATGATCCTTCTAAATAGAGAACCTTATATAATTTGTGAGCTCAGAGTGTGCACCTTTTTTAACACATGTGAAAACACTGGGAACACTAAAAGTGGCCCTAAGGACCATTAACCACTCTGAAAAACAAAATATCTCAGAATAACTACCCCTATTAGGAATGAAACACTCCAAGTTTTTCTTCATTCTTTCAAAATATCGTATATAGACTATCTCTGACAAATATAAGTAGAAGAGAACAATTTTGTATAAGAAATGATGGACTTGATCTTTAAATTTCCACTTAATCTATATTATCCCATCATTAGCTGACAAACAAAAACCCCTCTACCTACATACAAAATTCACTCCTGCAGGGAAGCCTGATACAAGACTTTCCCATCTTCCCTTAAGTATGGCCAAATTTTCATTGCTCTCTCTAAGCTATGAAAAGCTGATCATCATGTATATATAGCAAAGAAATGTCTGAAAATTGTAGCAAAACAAGACTGTATAGAGAATTTGCAGTAGTCTATAATTGACGGTAGATGGTAATTGGCAGTACATTTGACTTAGGGATATCAGATAAAAGTATTATCAGTGTATGCCACCACTCTCATCCCGCCTTCAGCAATCATAACAATAACTTCTAAAATCTTTTCTTCCTGATGCATCTATAAACAATTAGCACCTCTTTGTTAAACTCTAATTGCTCTTCTTTCACAGCTGTGCCACTGTACTGCTCAAGAAAGAGAGCCCAAGTATTAAGACAGTTAATAATAAAATAATGCCATAATGAACTGAAAGGGCCCGGGGAGTTCAAGACAAACAGGTCTCCCCCCACATCTTTTCAGAAAACCAAACCATAGACTATATGTTAAATCCTGAGTTTCCCCATCCTTTTCTCTTAAATACAAACCCTTTTCTCCTAAATATAAATCTTGACACTCAGTATTACATGACTTGATGCCTATAAAGCGCTAAGAAAAGTGCCTTGCATGTATTAAACCCTGTATTAGATTCACAACGTGTATTGTTTTTACTTACTGTTGTTTACCTTCCCTTTACCAGTTTGTTTGGTTTGGTTTGGTTTCCAAATTTTTACTTGCAATCTACCCACACCCTCAGTGACTAGCAAAGCTGAGGAGTAGGGGACGCCTGGGTAGCTCAGCAGTTGAGCATCTGCCTTTGGCTCAGGGCGTGATCCCAGGGTCTGGGATCAAGTCCCACATCAGGCTCCTGCAGAGGGACTGCTTCTCCCTCTGTCTCTGCACCTCTCTTTCTCTCTCTCTCTCAAATAAATAAATAAATAAATAAATAAATAAATAAATAAATAAATAAAATCTTTTAAAAAAACAACTGAGGAGTAGTATTCAAGTCCATACGAACTATCCTATAGTAGCCATCAACATTACAATGGCTAAGGCAAAAGAAAAGTGTGTGGTTGGTTTTTCTTTTTTTCTGGGAAATAGTTGCAAAGTTCTGGCAATATTCACTGAAAATCCTAAGTCAGTTCTAAACTTTAGAGTTTTTTCACCCTTCAAAGTGATACAATATAGGGTGACAACATTCCTATCCCTTTCTACTTGAGAAGCTCCAAAACTGTTTTTCCCAGAAATATCTTGACATATTGGAAGTTTTCAGCTTCAGGAAATGAAATGTTCTATAGTAGAGGATTGAGATATCTACAAATTTGACATAAAATCACTTGACTTAGTATAGAAGATAAATAATCTTCAAGAAGAAAAGCCTGAGATGAAATAGCCCCTATATAATTTTAGCAGTTTCTATCTGTATGTCCCAGAATTATACAACTTATTTGACAAATCCAGAGACCAGCAATATAATTTCTACATTGAATCAGTTAAGCTACCTCTGTGTTCTAGTAACTGAATCCCTGATCTACAGTGGATTAACAATACACATATTTCATTTTTCACACACACAAAAAAGCCGTAAGTAGGTGGCTCACTCCTTCCTCAGTTAATGCCACATCCTCAGCAAACATTTCCACCCTCAGGCTTGTAGCCTCATGGCCACAAGATGGCTGCCTCAGCTCCAGATTGTGAACTCACATAGACTATTCCAAAGAAGGGAAGGGAAGGACCCTCTTTGGGCATTTCTCCATCTATCTTTTCTAAAAAGCATCACTCACCATAGCCCAGCGAACTTGATCTTACATCTCATCAGCCAGAACTGGAACATGTGGCCACTCTTAGATGCAAGGAAATATGGGAAGGTAAGTATCTGATGTTCCCAGCCTTTTTCACAGGGGAAAGCTGGATGGGGAATGGTTATTGTGCAGGCAACAGCAGCATCTGATCACACATGCTTATAACATCCTTTCCCTGACTTTCTTTCTGGAAAATTCTTAGTCATCCTGTAAGACACAAAGTATATGTTACCCCCTTGGCAAATCTCCCTCCACCCAGTCCTAGGCAGTGTTGGGTATTCATTCCTTAGCAATCTGAGTTTCATGTACCTGTATATAGCAGTGTTTACTTTGCATTGTAATTGTCATTAATATTTGTTTCCCCATTACAAAGTGAACTTCTGGAATGGAAAGTATTTGTCTTAACCACTGTATTGCAAATGTCTACAGTAGTACGGTTGAAAAATAATTCGACCCAATTATTTAAGCTATTACTCCCAACAATCACACATATATTGTGCTACATAGGCAGCATACAAAATGACCAAATAATTATCTAAAAGAAATGAAAGAAATTTAAACATGAGGCTAAATTGATTATGTTGATGAACACCCAGATAACTAGCATCACTCTTTCTTTTTTTTAATATATTTTATTTATTTATTCATGAGAGAGAGAGAAAGAGAGAGAGGCAGAGGGAGAAGCAGGTTCCATGCAGGAAGCCCAGTGTGGGATTCAATCCTGAGACTCCAGGATCATACCCTAGGCCAAAGGCAGGCACTAAACCACTGAGCCACCCAGGTATCCCTAGCATCACTTTTTCAATGGGATTTTGTCTAAAACAACAGACAAAAGAGAGAGTGCATCCATCAACCCAGGCTTTACCCCAAGAGCAGGGCTTTCAGAGCTTCAGAATATAGACTGCATGACCCGCATAATGCCTAGGTTCAAATACAGCTTCTGTTTCTGATGTCTTGGAGATGGAATATTAACCACTCTTAGAGCCTTAAGAATGATGACCAACCCAGTACCACAAAGAATCCAAGACTCCTTCCAGGTCTAGGGCAGGAAATCAGATAAGCATGGAATCTCTAGTCCTCCCAGATAGAACAGAAGCTATTAGACTAATAGGGTCAGATGAATGGATAAAGAAGATGCGGTACAATCACACACACACACACACACACACACACACACACACACACACACACAGGAATATTACTCAGCCATCAAAAAGAATGAAATCTTGCCATTTGCAATGACATGGATGGAATTTGAAGGTATTATACCCAGCGAAATAGCAGCCATCATGCCATATGATTTCTCTCATATGTGGAATTTAAGAAGTAAAAGAGATGAATATAGGAGAAGAGAGGAAAAATAAAATAAAATCAAAACAGAAAGGGAGACAAACCATAAGAGACTCTTAACTCTAGGAAACAAACTGAGGCTTGCTGAAGGGCAGGTTGGTAGGGGGTAATTAAGTGATGGGCATTAAGGAAGGCGCTTGATGTCATGAGCACTGGGTATTACATGCAACTGATAAATCACTAAATTCTATCCCCTGAAACTAATAATACAGTATATATTCACTAAATTTAATTTAAACTAAAAAAATTTTTTTAAATATTAATAGAGTCATGTTAAGAGAACTCAGAACCCAACCTGAAATGACTCATTGGCCAAAAATAGGACAATTTGAACATCAATAAGGATAATGACTAATGGATTAAAACATATCAAATGTGTTTAGAATCACAAATTCCTAATGATGGTTTAAATCAGTCATCTTTAGAGGATATTACGGATATCACTTTACTACTGGGAAAACTGATTGGAAAAAAATCAAACATTTACCCTGCCTTTCTTACACCAACTCCTTTACCACTGAGTACCATATAGTAGATGAGGGGAAGTTCCTCTTTATTGAAACGTTCCAGTTAATTCATTAAAAAGGACTCATAGGATTAGAATGTCACCACTTTGCAATTCCAAATGAATTAATGTTCTAGGCATTAATCATCCACAGCTGTTAACATTACTAAAATACAGGTAACCGGGATCCCTGGTGGCGCAGCGGTTTGGCACCTGCCTTTGGCCCAGGGCGCGATCCTGGAGACCCGGGATCGAATCCCATATCGGGCTCCCGGTGCATGGAGCCTGCTTCTCCCTCTGCCTATGTCTCTGCCTCTCTCTCTTTCTCTCTCTGTGACTATCATAAATAAAAAAAATAATAATAAAATAAAATAAAATAAAATAAAATAAAATAAAATAAAATAAAATAAAATAAAATAAAATACAGGTAACCAAACATGTACATCCTAACAGAGGACAACTTCTTTGAAGTAGTCTCGTCAAAAAGAAAAAGAATTGAAATGAAATCTGATCAAGTTACTAGGTTTCACTACAAAATTTACAAGAAACGTTGAGGGAAAATAACATCCCATTACACTTTAGAGACACAGTCAGCAAAATATAGACCATGGGAAATTGTGCAGGACAAATATCCCAGATTCTTTAACCAATAAAGTACAGGAAGGAAACATGTAGATTAAAAATGACATAAGACAATATCCACTAATTGCAGTGTGCAAATCTTATTTGTATTCTGATTCAAAGAAATAAACTCTTCAAAAATGTTGTTATATTCATGAGACAATTGAAATACACTTTTTTTTTAATTTTTTATTTATTTATGATAGTCACACAGAGAGAGAGAGAGAGGCAGAGACATAGGCAGAGGGAGAAGCAGGCTCCATGCAGGGAGCCCGACGTGGGACTTGATCCTGGGTCTCTAGGATCACGCCCTGGACTGAAGGCGGCGCTAAACCGCTGAGCCACCCAGGCCGCCCAATAAAACATTTTTAAATGCGTTCCTAATTCAAAATATTAGTAAACTAGAAAACAAATTAGCTGCTCTAGTTCACAGAGGTAATAGAAACAAGACAAGACTAGGTAACCCAAGGTATTAAATGGAATTTGGCCAGCAGCCTACGAGGATATGACTCCTTTTCAAAGGTGGGTAAAAATCAACATAGGCTGTTATAATCCTTTGTTATGTCTGCCATAACAAAATACTACAGACTGGATGGCTTAAACAACAGAAATGTATTTCATTACAGTTCTAGAGGCAAGAAGACCAAGATCAAGGCATTTGTCAGTTTGATTTCTCCTTAGGCCTCTCTCCCTGGCTTGCAGATGGCTGACTTCTGACTGTGCCTTCACATGGTCTTACCTCTGTGCATGGTGTATCCCTGGTGTCTCTCCCTGTGTCCAGATTTTCTCTTCTTGTAAGGACACCAGTCAGATTGGATTACAGCTCACCCTAGTGACCTCATTTTTAACTTAATCACCTCTTTAAAGGCCTTATCTCCAAACACTGTCACGTTCTGAAATACTGGGTGTTAGGGCTTCAACATATGGATTTGAAGGGGATACAATTCAGCTCATAAGAGGTGTCATACAGGGATCCCTGGGTGGCGCAGTGGTTTGGCGCCTGCCTTTGGCCCAGGGCGCGATCCTGGAGACCCAGGATCGAATCCCACATCAGGCTCCCAGTGCATGGAGCCTGCTTCTCCCTCTGCCTGTGTCTCTGCCTGTCACTCTTTCTCTCTCTGTGACTATCATAAATAAATAAATAAATAAAAAATTAAAAAAAAAAAAAGAGGTGTCATACATAGTAACCCTACATCATGAGCTAACATCCTGGGATTTTGACAAATCAAGCTTCCTCCACAGACCTGAAGAAAACCCAGGAATTAGGTCAAGGTTGGTGGAGTGCTTCGCTTCAATTAGCTCCCAACAGATTCTTCCCTCCAAGAAGTCAAATCGAGCCTAAAATTTATTCTGCCTAGAAGAAAATAAGGGTTTTCTATGGAGAAGGATTAAAAAGAAAAGTCTCACAAATTAGGGTGTACAGTTTCCCATCCAAACCCAATGAACTTGTCAAAGCTTGGATAACCAATGTCTTTCTGACTTTGCTTGAGGCACCTTATCCCATGCACGGCAGGGATGTGTACAGAGAAAACATGTTTTTGCTTGCATACAAGGCTGCAAATAGACAACACAAACCCCTCTGTGTACCATCTGCATTAACAGGGAGAGAGATAGGAGACTTCTTGCCATGAGCAACAACAGAGCTTACCCTCTGGCGTCCCACAATCCCCCAAATGGCCCCCACACATGTTCTCTCTACCTGGATTCCCTGCCAACATCTTGTTCAAGGGTTTGGCCAGAACAAGCAGGGCATTCCGTTCACAGGTGGTTTGGTTTGTCCTGTTCCAAATATTCTAGGCACCTGAACAAATCACAGCACTCTTTCCTCCCTTTCTCACTTCCATCAGTTTGCCAAATAGATACAAAATTGTGGTGGTTTAATTGGGCATTGTTTTGCCACCTTAAATGAGGTTACATTTCCAGGGACATATACACACACCCCACACCTCCCCCCTTCCTTATCCTTTATGAAAGCTTACTTTACTCCAAGGTCTTATCTAATGAAATATATTGGCTAAGCTAGCCCCATCACCAGCTCTGAACAACCACTGAAGTCTGTCAGGCCCTCCTGCATTGTGCTCTACCTTCTTACATCAGCTGAAATACAGAAACTTTTTTTCCAAAACAGTTCTGCACAAATGTGTATATTTGTATAAGGACGTGTGCAAGCTTGTACCCCCCTCTGCTTTCAGATACACAAATTCCTTGATTTCTCTTTATTATCATTTACTGATACAAAGGGGTCCTTGGTCCTTAATTCATCAGGCTGACATAATAAATTACGCGAGTTCCATATTCTCCTTTCATAAGACCACTGGCATTCTTGCAGCCAACAAATACCCAAGCATTCTGTATTCACCATGTTGCCCCAAACTCCTATCCCAAAATAATCCCACTAAGTGAATATTTTGGAAAAGAATATATGTGATGGAAATACGCAAAATGCACTGGTTAAGGGATAAGGCAGGGCATAGCTGACAAAGCCACGGGTAAAGGGAAAAGACCTGAAGATTGCAGTATTGGAGAGAGCCATAGCCCAGTAACATCGATGGAGGAAGCAGAGAAATGGTGTGCAGGAGAGAACCAGGGGTGATGAGCCTGAGGATCCCCAACAGAGGCGTGGCAGCAGGTAACCTTGTCTCCAGTTTCCCCAGCCAGCCTCTGCTAGAGACTTTTTCTCCTTGTGCTGTCCAGATTGTGAGCCCACAGTCATGGAAATCAGGAATCTGGGCTTTGACTGGGGCACCTGCCAGCTTTGAGTAAAGGACAGAATAACTTTTACCAAACTGCCTCCCAGGTCAACCTTTATTTTGTAGTCAAGCTAGCTTGGTTTCCAATCCAGACTCTTCTACCAGCAGTCTTTCTAGATTTGAGTGAATTGCTTAGCTTCCCTGAACCTCCATGTTCTTATATGTAAAATAGGAATAATGCTACAAAAAGGTTATTTAGAAGGATTAAATAAGGTTCTACAGGTAAAGTGCTTCCCATGTTATATGGCTTAATAAATGTTTTCCCTTCCAGAAAAATTTCTGAGAGCCAAGACAAAAAGGAAATCATAATTGTGACATCACTGCCAGCTTCTAATTAGAGGAACACAACAACACCTCAGAAAAAAACAAACATTTCTTTAGTATTAAAACAATGTGTATTTGAAAGTTACTAAGACAGGGAATCTTAAAAGTTCTCATCACAAGAAATGTTTGGGGGAAATATAGCTATTTACCTTTTGCAGGCTTCATTAGGTTCTAAGTATCAACACCATCAGGGTATGTAATGCACAGGAGCTAAGATACAGCCTACTTTCCGATTTCTTGCAGTAAAGCCCTGTGTGACTCTCACAATAATCAACCACAGTTCTGAACTACAGCTGCACAGGCCACACCCCAGATCAAATAAATCAGAATCTCTGAGGGTGAGACCTAAGCATCAGTCTATTTTAAATCTCCGTAGATAATTCTAACACGCTGGTAGATCTGAGACCCTCTGGTCTACAATACCAGCAGGAAGGACCATGGAGGTCCCTGGGAGGCAAAGAAAAACATGCCATCTGACACTGGAACTGCCAGTTAAATGGGCTCTAAAACTGAAACCAAGTTCACAACAGAAAAAGTCTCAGAAGGACTTGAATGAAAGGAGAGATTTACTGAGAAGTTAATGAACTAATCTGCAGAAACACCTTTCTTTTTTTTTTTTTTTTCGAAAACACCTTTCTAATGTAATAAGATTCTGCTTACGGCTTTAAGAAAAGGCAAGATAATGTAGCTAATGACAAAATAGGAACAACCTAAATGCCTTTCAATAAAAAAACAGATAAATAAATTACAGTGCTTTATAGCAGTTAAAAAGCATGAATTAGGGACACCTGGGTGGCTCAGTTATGCAACTGCCTTCCCCCGCCCCGTAAATAAAATCTTAAAAAAAAAAAAATGAATTAGGCCTACATGTGTTAACATGGATAGATCTTGAAAACATATGCTGAGTTAAAAGAAAACTGCTGAATGATACACATGGTACAATACTTCTTAAGTAAAATTTTAAACACAAAGTAATATATTTTATTTTAGATCTGTAACGTACATAGCAAAAGTATGAAAATACAGACCTGACAGGTTAAAAAGTACGATCATGGTTACTTCTGGGGTGGAAAGGGACTGAAAAGATAAAACAATTAACTATAATGCATACATTTTGTTGGGATCCTTGTTCGGGGTGGAGGGCAGCAGGAATGGCCCTAAAAGTCATTCTTGGAATAATGGGTAATTTTAACATGGACTCGACACTATAATTTCATCAAGTTACTGTTATTTTTTTTTTAGAGATAATGTTGTTATGATTTATGTTGAAAGTAAACCTTATTCTTAGGAGACATACAAAAGTCTAATAGTATCTACAACTTACTTTCAAATGGTATAGCAAAATATGTGTTGCATACACACACACACACACACACACACACACACACCCTAAACAGATAAAATCACCATAGGGCTGGGTAAAGAGCAAGCGTCCCTAAGTGGCCACCTGAGATACTACCACAATGGTTGTTTCTGGGAGAATTGCAGATGAAGGTTGATGTTTCCAGGCCCAAAATCCCCAGTAGGAGAGTGAAGGCCAGAAACCACAGGCTTGTTTCTCTAGTCTAGCCTACGCATGGATGATTTCTACTACCTGCAGGACCAATCTGTCCTCTCAGCACACTCTGCTCTCTGCCATCATAACTCCAATTAACACACAAAGCAATTTTCTGTTTATTTGTCTATCTCCCACCAGCTTCATGAGGACAGGGACCATGTCTGTCTTTTTGTCTTGTCCTCCCACCACTTAATACAATGCCTGGCACATACTAAAGCACTTAATAAATATTTCTTTAATTAGAAATTACGGCTATCTTCCAGGAAGAGGATGGCCTATTTCCTCCCTCCATCTACCCATCCATGCCTCAAGACATAACAGACCCTATAAACACACCCCTTTGAGTTGTTTTCTGATCTGCAAACACTTGTTAAAGCACTGTGTACACTGGAGTCACAGTGGAAGCTAGCTACAATGATCCCTATGCCTGTCCAACAGTTACTTTAAGAAGTGTCTATTTGCACCCATAGAAAATGTTTGAATGGTGTGAATTGAATAATCTAAATATTCTTTCCTTCTCATCTAGAAGCATTTACACTCTCTCTGAAGCCCTAGAAACAGCGCTAAGCCAATTTTTTAAAAAAGCCCCTGCTCATTTACACATGTGAGATAACTAGATTCAGGAACTCTGAATTCCGTAAGTCTGTTAAAGATTCAGTAACTAGAAGTCTCCCCTACGCTATGACATAATGCTTAGTGCTTGCATCCTCATTAAGTTTTCATACACTAAGCATAGACAAAATATAGACTTACTATATTTACACACAACTTAAATGCACGTATTTCATCTAAAACATTACCTGAAAGACTCACAGTTGGGTATTCTCATTCTCTGAACATGATTGAGAGAATGGCCAGAAAGATCAGTCTGGCTGCCCAGGAAGGTGTTAACTAGAGAAGAAATGGTGGCATGAGGTGAAATCTGAAAGAGGTTAATGAAATAAGTCAATAATGAAATTACCCTAAAAAACTAAAAGGTGAAGAAATATAAAAGGTATTTGCAGCAATATGATTCTCAAGAAATACAGAAAGACAAAAGACAAAGAGAAGAAGCAAAAGAAAAAAGTAAAGAATAAAGAAGCAATAATAAGGTGCCTTAGTGGTTGAGCATCTGCCTTTGGCTCAGGGTGTGACCCCAGAATCTGGATGGAGTCCCACATCAGGCTCCTCCCGGGGAGCCTGCTTCTCTCTCTGCCTGTCTCTGTCTGTCTCTCCTAAATAAATAAAAATAAAATATTTTTTTAAAAAAAGAAGTAATAATAAATTCTGTGAAAGATATGTCAACAGGTACGGGTGGTTGATAGCCAGGTCTTCCTACCTCACTCAGACTTTCCTCCTAAACACAATCAATGTGTAAAAAGAATTTCTATTAATTGGGAAGTAGCAGGGAGCCTGCTTCTCCCTCTTCCACTCCTCCTGCTTGTGTACTCTTTCTCTCTCTCTCCCTCTCTCTTGCTCTCTGTCAAATAAATAAAATCTCTTTTAAAAAATTTTCTATTAATTATTTTTGAATGTATGAGAGGGATTTACCACTTAAAGTAATCCTTTTGGTAAACTGTAGCTTTTTAAATGAAAAATCACTCAGTAATTTATCTTTTGTGCTGACACAGATTTTCATCAACTCATTTTGTTGGAAATCTAGGACACCTGTAATTTTACTATTCTTTCTGAATTTGTAACCAAAACTTCAAAATTCTTTTCCCAGAAATCTGAAAATGTCCTAAATTTTATTTTGGTCATTTAGCATAAGGAAACTGACACTATCTAATCCATTTCTTATACCACTAAATGGCAAACAAATCCTCTTAAAAGTTAGAAAGATGTAATGTTCTCATTTAAAAAATATAAATACTCTCTAGTTAATATAATACTGGATACAACCCATGATTTCCAATAAGTCTTCATGGAAATACTTCTCTAGTATATTTACTAGAAATACTTTAAATCTTTCATTTCAAATGGTTTTTTTTTGTTTTTTTTTTTAAACAATAGTTAGCCCAATTTTATATTAGATACAGACTAATTCAGTTTTTCTCAAGACAAGATTTAGCTTTTGACTCTAACAATCCTTTTTCCTTATGGGGGGCTTAATTTTTTTTTAAATTTATTTATGATAGTCACAGAGAGAGAGAGAGAGAGGCAGAGACACAGGCAGAGGGAGAAGCAGGCTCCATGCACCGGGAGCCTGACGTGGGATTCGATCCCGGGTCTCCAGGATCACGCCCTGGGCCAAAGGCAGGCGCCAAACTGCTGCGCCACCCAGGGATCCCTCAAATGTTTTTAATTGATACTATGTTCTCAGGCCCTTAGGAAATAATGTATGAAATAGAAAATTAATTACGTCACCTAGATTAAAACAAGAAAGCATTTTTTTATTTTAAAAACAGGCTTTTGAATATAAGCTACAGCTGCAGTAATTTTTTGCAACCACCCCCATCCCACCCCACCCCCCAAAAAACCTCCTCACAGATATCAGCCTTCAGGAAAGTTCCTCTGTAGCAACCTGTGGCCTGCCCACAAACCTTAATTAGTTTGAGAGATCATGACATAGACCCTCTTCAAACTGGGTAGGAGTGGTAGCTCTCTGTGGAGGAATAGAGCTAGCTTTTGTACCAGGTAATTTAAGGAGCAGCAACAGGCTAATATGTCGACAAGAGAGGGTGGAGCATGTGGTGTGGTTCTCAGCAGAGTGGCAGGCCTCTAATGAGGCCCGGTAGTGGATAGCAGCTGGTAAATTTGGGACTCAAAATAGGAGGCTCTGAAGGCCTTTATTTGCTAACAAAAGACTGCAAATTGCTCAAAGGCCTGAGTAGGCAATGAGAACATGTTCATATGGTGAGCCAGTATATAAAATTTTTCAAAACAAATATTACAATGTATGAATTTACATTGCAATAAGAATCAGAAGGGTTCCACGATTGTAGACATTTCGGTAAGAATAGGTACAAAAGTTGACAATTAAATTCTGTGTAAGAAAATCACCACCTGCTCTTGTCCGTTCTGGAATACCCAGACTGAAATGCATGCAGTGCGTGTGATAACCATTTGTACAGCCATTCCATGCGCTCTGTCTGCAACCCCAAACGGCAGTGAGAGCATGATATGTTTTATAGAGTATTACAAATTAATGGAATTCAAGCATGATGGAATTAACTCCTAGATACCCAATAATAAATTAATAATATAACAGTTGAATTTTTATTCAAAGAAAAAGCTCAGGTCCCTTCTGATAGGAGCTAGAGACCAAGACTGAGCCAGATCTTAGGGATTGATCCTAAATAGGTTCTTGTAGATCTTTTGCACTGTTTTTGAACAGCAAGCCTTAATTTCAGTAATTCTACTGGCTAGGAGGTGCAACCAGGGGTTCCCAAAGGACAAACATCCATATGAATACTAAATATACTACTTGGTTAAATATTGAACTTGTTCACTTGTCGTTTCCTAGCACCACTCTGAAAAATCTCAGAAGTTTGTTTCTACAGTTCTGTGTCTCTTAAGAAAAAAAAATGTTCAATCATTAAAAAAAAAAGTACTAGTATAAGTAGTAATCATCCTGTGTGTGCTCTTTTAAGTTAAGAAAGAGGTTCTCCGGGCAGCCCTGGTGGCTTGGTGGTTTAGTGCCACCTTCGGCCCAGGACGTGATCCTGGGGACGTGGAATCAAGTCCCACACTGGGCTTCCTGCATGGAGCCTGCTTCTCCTTCTGCCTGTGTCTCTGCCTCTCTCTCTGCATCTCTCTGTGTCTCTGTGAATAAATAAATAAAATCTTAAAAAAGAGAGAGAGAGATTCTTCTTGCATCCATCACAGATCCAATGTAAAAAAAAAAAAGGACTCAGACTTAAAAACATATGTCACGGGCCATGCCTCTTCCATTCTCTTATGATATTCTGAGCCGCTCATTAACTGCAGAGAAACCCCTTTAGCAATTCCTAACACAGGTCATAATTATAGAGCTTTGTTATTCTGTTGATTTTTATTTGGACCACTCCAACCGCAACTCCATGGTTTATAACTGGAGGTTATTTTTCACTCACAGTTTTCCCATCCTCCTCATACCTTCATCACCACATTCTTCTGATCCTTCATCTAAAACATGTCTCACTTTGTAGTCATACTTCAGTACAGACCACACTATCTCAGCTCTGGATCATTGCTGAGAGGACAAGCTACAAACCTACCTGGAGTCCCTATCTTGTCAATGCTGTTCAGCCCTTGAATGCCTCAAACTCTATACTCTCTTGACCAAGAGCCTACAGTATCTCCTTATTTCCTAAAGATCTGTCTACTGTTGAAAGCCATCCACCAACCATTCTCAAGTCCACACTTGGTATTTCTTAGCAAGTGCTACTCCCCCAGCAATCCTCCACTTCCTTGTGGCAGCGCCTCATCCCTGCTCCATCTATCTCCATACCTTGACTCATGCCATGTCCCATGCTATTGTTTCCTCACTGTTGCACATGCATCTTGGTACTCAGGCTAGACTGTAAGCAGGAAATTAATTTTCTGCTGGCACTCACATAATTTAACAAATGCATATTGAGGGCACTGAATGAATTAACTATGATGTTTTTAATCCCTGGCAATCCAGATATGCACCTTGGAAATGCAGGTTACAGCCCATGTCATATATCAGATATAATTTTTAAAGTTTTGTCCTCCATTTGAGGTGATTCATGCCACAGCCTCTGTCCATTAGAGAAGATAACTACGTTATCCAAACAATGACAAATTCTCTCACCTCACCCAATACATATACATTCACTTAACCGTTCTCTCTCCCCCTTCCCCATCAACCATGCGATCCATTAAACCGTGTTCATTGTTCACAACACTGCCTGTAACAGCCTCACTAGAAATTATCTCATCAGCCATTGGTGAATACAGTAAATATTCAATCAGCAGAAAATGTGAGCAATAATTACCTTAGGGGAAGAGGGGAAAGACATGTAGGTTCACTTTTTCCTGTTCATACTATGTACTCCTTACATACTGTGTACTCCCTACACCTCCTTACGCAGGCAGAGACTGACTGCTAAATCCTCCTTCCTGTTAAATCTTGGTGTCCATAGCAAAGAGGAAGAATCCTGAGATCTAAAGAGATTTCACTTCTATCAAAAATACTTTTTTACACAAGCTGATCTTTCCAACTAGGATTTTTTTCCCCCGTTTTCATTCATCATTATTACTACAAACACAAATTTTTGTTTATAATTCATGCCACAGAAAACTGCTAAGACCCTTTGTTTCTACCTTGCTTCACCAAATGGCTGCAGAAGCAGAGCATACAAGCCAGCAAGTGTGTCCCTTGGCTGCCATTTCAAACCCAGCCCCCCACTACTCACTCTTCCTCTACACAGCCCTCTTCAAATCCTGATGAGCTGAGCCCATCAAAAGTCTCCAGTGTACAATGCTCATTCAATTACAAAGTCCATTCGATGTTATTATGGATTATAATGAAAATACCCGCCTCAGGCTAGAGGAGTGGTCTGGTCAGAAGTGAGAGAATAGGAGCCACTCGGCAGGGGCCAACCAGAGCACCAGGCAGCCAGGGTTGGTGGCCCTAGGGGTCAGTCATTTGTCATAACCTGCAGTCAGTGAGCTTCTGGCAACATTACCTAACCACCTACATGCCACACTACAGTTCCCCTACTGACAGATGGAGCCCTTGGTTAAAATATTCCTGGGCCTTTGGTAAAAAGAGTTATGCTTGGCTTTTATATTAGCAACTTGCTTTAACCCATAAAAATGATCATTTCTAAGATTGATTTTGCTCAGTGATAGTCTTCCTTTACATGCCAAATTTCACTAAGAAATCCTAAAACTAATGAGTATGACCACAGAGTTATTAGCTTTTACTTCAGTGATAAGGATAGCACTTTTTGCAGACATCTTCTCTTATATGTATGAGTGCTCAGATGACCACTTATATTTGGAAATAAGATTGTTAAGCATACTTTTTTTAGAATTTATTTATGTATTTGGGGGGGCAGAGGGAGAAGAAGAAAGAGAATCTCAAGCGGACTCCCTGCTGAGTGTGGAGCCTGACATGAGGCTCTATCTCACAATCCTGAGAACCAGAGAACCATGACTGAGCCAAAATTGAGTCAGGCACTTAACCGACTCAGCCACCCAGGTACCCCTCTTAAACATACTCTTATTCACATACTAGTTAGAATCCCCCATTGTGTATAACACAATTTTAGTTACTTTTTCAATTTCTTTCTTCCCAACTGGATAAGAAACTATGAAGAAGGGGACAAGAATCACCTCTGTTTTGTTCATCAACATATACAGCCCCTAAGACAATGCCTGCCTCTGAAAAAGAATATTTGTTTAATAAATAGTTAGACTATATAGGTGACATATTAACTTTGATCCTTATCACTTATCATCAAGACCATCTATGTCCAGCATTTGGATATAAGACAATGACTTTCAGCTGCTGCTTAGCTTGGTATCTAGTAGGACCAATCATCACCAAAAACTATACCTTCTCCAAATATAGAGCAGATTTAAAAAAAAAAAAAAACCAGGAAAATCCCAAGGGAATAAAGAAGCTCACCCATACCATCTTAGCATTCTGTACTGTGATCTTTCTAAATGATGGGATTGTTCTCCTTGCAGCCTTTGGGTCTTAGCAAAGATAAATTGTTCCTATTATCCTTTAGGAAGCTATCCAGCCTGAGTTGAGTGTATGTATGAAAAGGGTACAGAGATGTATCTCCGACCTTCTTTGGCCTCAAAGTCTACACATAACCGCAATACGAAAGTATTTGTAGCTTATACCTTCATGCCTTTGTCCATAATCTCTCCTCTGCCTGAAAAATCCATCATTAATACTATGCCCTTGCCCATTTGTTACTTTACTCTTGTCTTTCAAAGTCTCAGTTCAAGTCATGTCTTCCAGGAAGCCTTCCCTGACTGCCCTACGCTGAATATGGCAACCTCCCTTGTACCTCCCAAAGAACACTGTGCTACCTTTATCATCACATACCACATTATACTGAAATTACCCATTTATTTGCCTATGTCCCCCTAGATTATTAACTCTGAAAGTGCAAAGATTGTGTCTTATTCTTCTTTCCTCAGTTCCTAACAATATGCTAGACAAAGAGTAAGTGCTCAACAAATGTGTAGTGAACTAATCAGACCAATAGCCCTTGCTCAGGAAGGGCAAAGATGGTAAACAGGGGCACATCCATGGACAGTACACTCACCTGGAGAAGCAGCTGGGCATGAGTAACAGTGAAACTGGTAAATCAGGGCAGGGCCAAGAAGGTTCTGACGTGAGCAAGGAAGAGGAATAGAAGACAATGGTCCTAACCCATTAATCCACTGAAGAGATGAGTTCAGTCCAGCACATTAAGAAATTAAACAGGCTAAAAATATAACCAATTCAGAAAAATTCATGAATAGTAATAAAAGGTTAGCATGGGACAAAATGGTCACTCAGATTACATAAATAAGTTGTCAAAAAGAATATATGTTCTTGCCAAGGAAGATCCCTGAGCTGGGTAGACAGTGATAAAGCACTGTGAGGCCTGAATCTTGAGGCACATTTTGCTGGCAACAGCACTTTCTGTTACTAACTGGGTGACTTTCCATTTGAAAGGTCTGGTTTATCAGAAGAGGTAAATTGTATCTCATTTTCAGCTTATCTACTACTACTTTACTAACTGCCAAAGTCACATTCTTGCTTCTGTATTAAAAGGGCACAATTAAGTTTCCAAAGGGTTCAAAGAACTGAGTATCAAGATCTCCATTAAGACAACCTAAATCAGAAATAACATAAAATTTACATTTCCCTAAACCTGCATGATCCTGAAGAACTTTTACTGATTAATTAGTCTCCAGTAGAAGGACAAACATTATATGGTCTCATTCATTTGGGGAATATAAATAATAGTGAAGGGGAATAAAGGGGAAAGGAGAAAAAATAAGTGGGAAATATCAGAAAGGGAGACAGAACATGGAAGACTCCTAACTCTGGGAAACGAACTAGGGGTGGTGGAAGGGTGGGGGTGGGGGTGACTGGGTGGCGGGCACTGAGGTGGACACTTGATGGGATGAGCACTGGGTGTTATTCTGTATGTTGGCAAATTGAACACCAATAAAAAATAAATTTATTATTAAAAATAAATAAAAGCCACAACCCCTTTCAGGGTGAAAAAAAATAATAATAATTAGTCTCCAGTACATGAGGCTCATCATAAAACAGAAAATCTGTTTCACAAAATATGTTTTAAATAAAGTTATTTTTATTTTTTTAAGATTTTACTTATTTATTTATTTGAGAGGGTGGGGAGCCAAGTGGCAGGCACCCCTAAAGTCATTTTTAAATGTGATGAAAAGAAACAGCCTAAGCCAGAATTCCCAAAAAATTATTCTTTTAAATACCAATTCCAGAAAATGTTAATAGATAAGGAGACTTTTAGGGTTCTGAGTCCAAATAACTTTCAGAAACACTGAATTAAATACAGAAAAACAGCCTTCTCTACTGTGGGACTTCTTGGGATCTTTAAGTTAATATGCATTATAAATCTCTAAGACAATAATGCCTTATGCAGATTTTTATCAGCATATTTGAAAACCCTTTTTCATGGGACATACTTTGGGATGCCTACACTAAATCTCTTGAAAGGTGACTGGATATTCCTGAACCAGTTAGTCAGTAGCTACTGGTCCATGATAGAAATAGATACTAGTTCCTAAAACTAGAAGCTAGCTTCACAGCTATCTGTCACCATACAATACATAATAACCCTGGGCAAGGTCTGCTCCCAGCTTCCCAGAAACTCCACAAAGAAGTAGCAGATGCCAAGATGAATCAGCTGTACTCAAGCAACCTGCATCCTTGGGCAGGAGGAACGGGAAATTTAGTAATGCAAGTCAAACACACTGGCGTGTCAAAAAGTCCCAAGGAAATCTTAACAAATATCTATCATCTGGCCACCCATCTTTTGACCAGATTGAAATATCAAAGGAAAGCAAAACTCTACTGGAATTTAAAGTAATTTACCTAGTTTGTTCCAAATGGAATTAAATTGGAATTGTGTGTCAAAAGTGCCCTATGGAAAATTGAAAATTATGGGTATATGGATCAATTTGGAAGAAAAGAAGAACTAGGAAAAGCAGCAGCACTGGAAAATCACAGAAAAATTGCACTGCAGTCTGGAAAGCTGGCCACCAGGAGCTGGAGGTAAAACCGGGAGACACGAATTGCAGTGGACAATCTGAGGTTTTCCAAGTCCTGCCTCAGAAAGAACCCCCGTATAAGAAAAGCAGCCACTGGTGACTGCACACAAACCGCCTCACATTATAGGGCACATGACACTACACACAGGCTACAGCTAATGGACTGGGATGGAGCTAACCCCAGAGATGCTCGTCTATAGGCCAGACACAGAGAAGAGAGGCTAGGGAAGAAAAGGCCTCCTCTCCTTTGCCTTCTCATCCTTCAGATGGGAAATCCCATCTTCAAAGTATAGAAATTCTTGATCACATTTATTTCCTCCATTCAGAGTGTTGGTAAAACTCAGTTAATGCCATTTTCATAACTAAATTCCCAGTTTTCTCATTTTCCCTAATATGGGGTTGGTATCATATCTTAAAAATGGGGGCTTTGTGGAAAGAGACAACTATTATCCATAACAACTATTATTATTATTAACAACTATTATCCATAGGGGTGGAGGACAGTCTTGTATCATATGGTATCTCCTTTATTCTAAAACCAGATAAAATTTTTAAACTCGGTTTTCCAAAAGTTTCTGACTCAACCATTGATTTCAATCATCTATTCTTTATCCAAGTTTGAAAATAGAAAGATGCTCTGCATATTCCGTATTCGGGTAGAAGATAGATAGCCAAAAGAGACAGAAGCCATGGATAACCCAAAGCCATATATACGTTTCATTTTTCCTAAAACTTCAATTGTCCATAAAATTATTCTCCAGGGCCAACCTGGCCACTGATACACGAAGTAAAATTGTTACAACATCAGTGGAAGCCAAAACTCGATTCAGCAGAACTTAAAATGTGCTTTGTAAGACAATGTGTTGTTTTTCACATTCTATAAGGACCATGATAACGTGCAGCCTAATACTCACCTTTTAAGTACTTCCTCCAAATTTATTAGAACTATTCATCAATTTTCAAATCACATTACATTTTATACAGGCTCGCATAAAAAAAAAGAGTCATTTTTTTCCAATGAGGCTCTTGTTTAATGCCAATTCATTTCAAAAGACTATATAAAAATACCTATGTTACTCAAAAAGTTACAAAACATTGCCAATCTTCAGACAAGTGAAAGCACACACTTGTAGTTGTAATATGCCTTCTCCTATTCTGGCCATGAACCAGTTTCTACTGTTGGAAGTCAGTTCAGAGCAGCCTTTTGTTTGTTTGTTTGTATCTGCCAGAGGCAAGGCCAGAGGGCCCGGATGTATAAAAGTATCTCACATTCAGAAGGAAGCCCTCGGGCCTTTGTGCCAGTAGATGTGCAAAGAAGCTTAAGTAAGTGTGGGAAAACAGCAACTGTGGATCAGAATTTGCCATAAGGCAAGACCTAACACGGTTTTTTTCTGGTTTGCCACAGACAGATGGAATAACAGCATAATAGACTTGGGCAAAGGGTCTCCTGAGCTATTCTCTCCATTGTACACGTACAAGAGACAGTAAAGACACAAAGGGACTGTACTTAGGAAGGAAGTGTCTCCTTCACAGCAAAGCCCTCTACCATTCATTATTTTCATCAAAAAGTCTGAAAAGAGGACTGATGCAAAATGCTCCTATGCTTCATCCTTGAAGGTCGTTCATTTGTTTCTGAGGGTCAAATGTGCCATATAGGTACCAGTCTTCACTCTCCGTGCAGCCAGCAGCTGGGGAAAGAACAGCCAAGATTTTTATAAGGCTGTATCTTAGCTCAGCACCACCTTAGGACTTAAATCCGCCCCTTGAAAAACCAGCTGGATTTCAGATCCTGGACATCACCAGGCAAAAAACAACCAAAAAAGCCTCAGGAACTGTGAGGCAGCCACACCCATCCAGCTGAACCATATCTTCACAAGGCATAAAATTGAAATGTCACTCAAAACAAATGGGAACAACAAGGGCAGAAAAATTCCTAAATGTCTTCCATCATTGTCTCACCAAGGACTTTATTTAATCAGTTAAATTGTGACTGTTGAACAACTGAAGAAAGAAAGGATAGCAGGAAAAAAAAAAGGATAGCGGAAAAGAGATACTTTTCTCAAAATCACTTACACAGATGGAATAAGGTTGGCCATGAATTTATCATTGTTGAGAGGCTTAAGGGTGGTTGCCTAGGGCTTCATTATACAATTTTGTCTATTTTTTATATGTTTGAAATTTTCTATAAGAAAAGGTTTTTAATTATATTTGTATAATTTTTCAGGCTTTCAAATGAAATATGCATTGCTATAAAAAGTGTGAGCTCATTTCAAAGATTTTTTGTCTGAAGTTAAAAAAATATCCTGACGAAAATAAGAATCTACTCCCAAACACGGATTATTTCATTATTCCCATAAAATAGTTGCCTGCAGACATCTAAGAGGGAATAATGTAAATATGTAATCCTTTTAGAGAGGTTTGAAAGTGATTTGGGGAATTTTTCCAAGATTTTCTAAGTTTTTCTAAGAAATATGATCTTGAGTCAATATTCGGGATATGGAAAGAAACTAAAAATCACTATATTCTTACCCATAAGCTCTGTTCAAAACCAAGTATCTCCAAGAAAGTCATCTTGCTGGGATGCCCAGGTGGCTCAGCAGTAGAGTGTCTGCCTTCAGCTCAGGGCGTGATCCCAGATCCCAGGATCAAGTCTCACGTCGGGCTCCCTGCAGGGAGCCTGCTTCTCCCTGTGCCTATGTCTCTGCCTTTCTGTGTATCTCTCTTGAATAAATAAATAAAATCTTTTTTTAAAAAAAGAAAAGAAAGAAAGAAAGAAAGCCATCCTGCTCTCCAGTGTCCACTAAATTGACTTATATATACCAAACAATTTCAGCATAATTTCAGTCTGTTCTCAGCATATGTTTAAATTCAAAGAGCAGGGACACCTGGATGGCTCAGTGGTTGAGCATCTGCCTTTGGCTCAGGTCATGATCTTGGGGTCCTGGGATCAAGTCCTGCATTGGGCTCCCCATAGGGAGTCTGCTTCTCCTTCGGCCTGTGTCTCTGCCTCCTTCTGTGTGTGTCTTTCATGAATAAACAAATAAATAATCTTAAAAATAAATAAATAAATAAATAAATTCAAAAAGCAAAGCCTTCTCTTTTTTACCTACGTTGATACGTATGTACATACTGTGATTACAGCACATGTGATCCTTTTATTAAATTGGGCTTTTTCCAGGGCACCTTGGTGGGTCAGTAGGTTAAGCAGCTGGTTCTAGGTTTTGGCTTGGGTGGGTCATGCTCTCAGGGTCCTGAGATGGAACTCCTGGGGAGGGGGGGGAAATCCCTGCTCAGCGGGGAGTCTAATTGGAATTCTCCTCCTTCCTCTCCCTCTGCTCCTCCCCTACTCATGCATGCACACAATCTCTCTAAATAAAATAAATAAATAAAATCTAAATAAATAAATTAGGCTTTTTCCCATCTTTACTGAGGTAAAACTAACAAAAATTGCAGGTATTTAAGGGGTACAACTTGATGTTTTGGTATACGTGTACATTGTAAAATAATCATCACAGTCAAAAGTAATTTTGAAGGTTATCCAGCAGTAATATTCATACACAAAAGATTTATTTTTTAAAGATTTTATTTTTATTCATTCATGAGAGACACAGAAAGAGGCAGAGACATAGGCAGAGGGAGAAGCAGGCTCCCTCTGGGGAGCCTGATGTGGGCCTCAATCCCAGGACCTCAGGATCATGACCTGGGCCAAAGGCAGACACTCAATCACTGTGCCACCCAGGTGTCCCACAAAAGGTTTATTTTAAAGCCTTTGAATATTTTTTCAAGCAGGTCCCACTTATTTCATTCAGTTGAAGAAAACTTTTATGATTTAATGCTGCCAATATATAGTCTAACATCTTAGGAACAAGAATCAAAATAGCATAGCTTTAAATAAAACTAATAAGACACGATTTCCAGTTAAGCCTAAAGTGATATTTGGAAAGAAGTACATCATAGTTCAGAGAAATGGCTGGATTGGTTTAGCCTATGTAATTGCAAATAATGAAATAAATTAAATCTTTTCAAGAACAGGCTGTGGCAATTTCAATACATCAACTTAAAGCATAACAAAGAGAACAAAACCTAAACTTACACCTAATGGAACTTGAAAAAGAACAGCAGATAAAGCCCAAATCCAGCAGGAGAAGAGAAATAATTAGAGTGGAGCAGAAATCAATGGTATAACAATTTAAAAAAACAGGAGAACAGATCAACAAAACTAGGAGCTGGTTCTTTGAAACAATTAACAAGGTTGATAAACCTCTAGCCAGACTTATCGAAAAGAAAAGGACCCAAATAAATAAAATCATGAATCAAAAAGGAGAGATCACAATCAAGACCAAAGAAATACAGTCAATTGGGATCCCTGGGTGGCTCAGCGGTTTAGCGTCTCCATTTGGCCCAGGGCGTGATCCTGGAGTCCTGTGATCGAGTTCCACGTCGGGCTCCTGGCATGGAGCCTACTTCTACCTCCTCCTGTGTCTCTGCCTCTCTCTCTCTTTCTCTCTATGTCTATCATAAATTAATTAATTAATTTAAAAAAAAAGAAATATAGTCACTTCTAAGAGAACATTATGAGTGATTATATGCTAACAAATTAGGCTGGAAGAAATGGCTAAATTCCTAGAAACACATAAACTACCAAAGCTGAACCAAGAAAAGATAGAAAATCTGAAATAGAATTACCAACAAAGAGACTGAATCACTAATCAAAAATCTCCCAACAAACAAGAGTCCAGGATTGGATGGCTTCCCAGGGGAATTCTCCCAAACATTTAAAGAAAAATTAACACTATTCTTCTGAAACTTTTCCAAAAATAGAAATGCGAGGAAAACTTCCAAAATCATTCTATGAGGCCATCATTACCTTGATCCCAAAATCAGACAAAGACAAAACTTATTAGTGGGCTAAAAAGGAGAATTACAGACTAATACCCCTGATGAACATTGATGCAAACATTTCAGCAAGATACTAGCTAACAGGATCCAGCAGTACATTAAAAAGATTATTCACCATGACCAAGTGGGATTTATTCCTGGGCTGCAGGGTTGGCTTAACATCCACAAATCAATCAACGTGATACATCACATTAATAAAAGAAAGGAAAAGTACCATATGATCCTCTCAATAAATACAGAAGAAGCATCTGACAAACTACAGCATCCCTTCTTGTTAAGAACCTTCCACACTACAGGGATAGAAGGAACATACCTCAACATTATAAAAGCCATATACGAAAGACCCACAGTGAATATCAACCTCAATGGGCAAAAACTGAGAACTTTACCCCTAAGGTCAGGAACATGACAGGGATGTCTACTCTCATCACTGCTGTTCAACATAGCACTGGAAATCAGTCCTAGCCTCAGCAATCAGACAGCAAAAAAGAAATAAAAGGCAACTAAATCAGCAGAGAAGAAGTCAAACTTTCTCTCTTCACATCATCATGACATGATATTCTATGTAGAAAATTTGAGAGACTCCACCAAAAAATTGCTAGAACTGATATAGGAATTCAGCCAAGTTGCAGGATATAAAATCAACACACAGAAGACTGTTGCTTTCCTATATACTAACAATGAAGCAGAAGAAAGAGAAATCAAGGAATCAATCCCACTTACAATTGCACCAAAAACCATAAGATACCTAGGAATAAACCTAACCAAAGAGGTAAAGGATCTCTGGAAACTATAGAGAGCTTAGGAAAGAAACTGAAGAAGACACTAAGAAATGGAAAACATTCCATGCTCATGTATTGGGAGAACAAATACTGTTAAAATGCTTATGCTTGCCCAAAGCAATCTACACATTCAATGCAGTTTCTATCAAAATATTACCAGATTTTGTAACAGAGCTGGGACAAACAATTCTAAAATTTGTCTGGAACCTGAAAAGATCCCAAATAACCAAAGGAATGTTGAAAAAGAAAACCAAAGCTAGAGGCATCATAATTCCAGACTTCAAGTTCAATTACAAAGCTGTAATCATAGGGGTGCCTGGGTGGCTCAGTTGGTTAAGTGTCTGCCTTTGGCTCGGGTCATGATCCCAGGGTCCTGGTATTGAGCCTGCTCAGCAAGGAGGGAGCACCCTCCCCCATGCTCTCTCTCAAGATGAATAAATAAAATCTTTAAAAAAAAAAAAGCTATAATCATCAGAACAGTATGGTACTGGCACAAACAGAGACATATAGATCAATGGAACAGAATAGAGAACACAGAAATGGACCCTCAACTCTATGGTTAACTAATCTTTGACAAAGCAGGAAAGAATATTCAATGGGAAAAAGTCTCTTTAACAAATGGTGTTGGGAAAATTAGACAGCCACATGCAGAAGAATGAAACTGGACTACTCTCTTATTTCATATACAGAAATAAACTCAAAATGGATGAAAGACCTAAATGTGAGACAGGAATCCATCAAAATCCTGGAGAAGAGCACAGGCAGCTACCTCTTTGACCTTGGCCACAGCAACTTCTTGCTTAGATATGTCTCTAGAGGCAAGAGAAACAAAAGCAAAAAATTAACTACTGGGACTTCACCAAAATAAAAACCTTTTGTACACAAAGGAAACAATCAACAAAACTAAAGGCAATCTATGGAATGGGAGAAGGTATTTGCAAATGTCTTATCAGATAAAGGGCTAATCTCCAAAATCTATAAAGAACTTACCAAACTCGACACCCAAAAAAAAAAAAACCAAAAAATCCAGTCAAGAAATGGACAGAAGACATGAACAGACATTTCTCCAAAGAAGACATGTAAGTGGCAAACAGACATGAAAAATAGTCAACATCACTCCACATCAGGGAAATCCAAATCAAAACCACAAATAAGATACCACCTCATGCCAGTCAGAATGGCTAAAATGAACTCAGGAAACAACAGATGTTGGCAAGGTTGTGGAGAAAGGGGAACCCTCTTACACTGTTGATAGAATTGCAAACTGGTGCAGCCACTCTGGAAAATAGTATGGAGGTTCTTCAAAAAGTTAAAAATAGAGCTACCCTACAACCCAGCAATTGTACTAGTAGGTATTTATCCAAAGGATACAAGCATAATGATTCAAAGGGGAATATAAACCCCAGGGTTTATAATAGCAATGTCTGCAAGAGCCAAAATACGGAAAGAACCCAGATGTCCATCTACAGATGAATGGATAAAGAAGATGTATATATGTATATAATTAAATATTACTCAGCCATCAAAAAAATGAAATGTTGACATTTGCAAGGACATGGATGGAACAAGAGGGTATTATGCATGCTAAGTGAAATAAGTCAGAGAAAGATACCATATGATTTTGCTCATATGTGGAATTTAAGAAACACAACAGAGCATCAAAGGGAAGGGAGAGAAAAATAAAATAAGATGAAATCAGAAAGGGAGACAAACCATAAGCGACTCTTAACTATAGAAAACAAACAGGGGGGCAGCCCCGGTGGTGCAGCGGTTTAGCGCCACCTGCAGCCCAGGGCGTGATCCTGGAGACCTGGGTTAGAGTCCCACGTCGGGCTCTCTGCATGTTGCCTGCTTCTCCCTCTGCCTGTGTCTCTGCCTCTCTCTCTAGCTGTGTCCCTATGAATAAATAAATAAAATATTTAAAAAAATAAATAAATAAATAAAACAAACAGGGTTACTTGGAGGGGAGGGGTGATAATTGGGTGATGGGCATTAAGGAGGGCACTTGATGTAATGAGCACTGGGTGTTATATGCAAATTCTACCCCTGAAACTAATAATATAGTATATGTTCACTAAATTGAATTTAAATTAAAAAATTTTTAATAAATTTTTAAGATAAAAACTAATCTTTGAAGAAAAAAATAACAGAGAATATCTTCTACTCTGTTAAGAGGAGATTTTAAAAAATTACCATTTGAAATCTTACCAGAAACATTACAAAAATCTTTGCTACAATGAACACATTGTGTCCAGGGCACTAGGTGCCAAGTGTACAGAAATCACAGAGATAAAAGCCATGTTTTCTAAGCAAGTGCATTTGGCAATAAGACATCTGCCAAACTATTCATTAAAAATAAATTTGCATTAAAAATAAAAAATTGAAATGTAGTTTCCTTGATAAGCTCCTCATTTATTAATATGAAAATTTCTATTTTAAAGTTCTTATGCCAGAGTTCTATGATTAGTATCTAAATTCTAAGAGCTAATAGAATTTTAATAAGTGATAACATTTCTTATCTATTAATAACAATTCAAAATATATTATCTATTTTATTTCTTGATGTATTACCTATATTTTCTCATAAAAGAAAACTGAAAAGTATACACATCTGTTTTCATTATAATCGACATCCTTTATTCATATTATACTGAAAACATCTACACCTGAGTATCATTCTCACTCTTCTTACATCCTGCAAAGAAGAAAGGAAGAAGAAGTGGTCAGTCTAGTAGCTCCCTGCAAACAACAATAACTCCCCTTGGATCCAGGGGGAGTTTAGGGGAAACAGTAATAGATGTACCACTTAGCCACACAGCATCACAAAAGTGGTAATTACCTACAAAACCTGCTGCTTCCCTCTCTTTTCTGTTTTCCTCTCCTGACATTCCAAGTGGTGTGGATGGTGAAATAAATAAGCCTCATGTGAGACTCAGGGGGATTGAAACAGAGTCATATACTGCCATTTTTAAAAAAAAGAGAAAAATAAAGTAACCTGAGGGGAAGTATTTCTATTATTGTTATGGGAAATATAAAAATAGATATAAATAAGTATATGTTATTATTTAAGTTGAACATTAACTTCCGTTGGTATATAGTGTGTGCTTCACTATGTTGGCCATGCTTACCAGGTTACCTGCCACAGTCCCTCATCTAATGTAGTAGTCATTTATTGCCTGCCTGCTATGACCTCAGCACTATAAAAGGCACCAAAGGGGAATCAAAGCAAATGTATAGTTCCAGAAAGCTTAGAGTTCAATTAAAGGGGTGAATGTCTATGAAAGACAATTTATAGCCAAGTGCTAAATAGTCTCATTGTCATAAATTACGAAGAGGTGAAAACCTCATACATAAGAAGTAAACATAGAAGCCACAGATAGGTAGATAACTACTTATCTTCTGCTGATATGTCTAGTTTTATGGAAAAAATTAATATATTTCCCCCATATTCTATAACCCAGATTACAGGAATAGGAGAAATAAGAAAGAGGAACCAGTTTCTTTTAGTTTAGACTACAATTATTAGCTTAGCTAATATGTGAGCTAAGCCTCAGAGGAAGAACAGAAAACATTCCAGAGCATGGTACGCGTGAGACAGAGATGATATTCACAGCAGTTCCATTTGGAGGATTATGGAGACAGCAGTAAATGAGACCAAATTAGGAAGAAGTGTACATAGAGGAGTGGGGAGTTGGGAGTTGAGAGGCTGCACGATTATAAATTCTTAAAGATAAACTCACAGAATCTTTCAATCTTTCAATCTTTATAACCACAAGGTTATAAAGGATCTCAGAAATCATCTAACACAATTTTCAACTCAGTGCAGTAAGAATATCCACATGTGATCTATGGCCACTGCCAGAAAATCTGCAGTGAGGGAAAGAAAATTCACCATCTCTCGAGAGAAAGAGCTCAAAGTGTTAGCAATGTCTCCTTTATGAAGTTACCATTGTTTGCTGAAATTCACCAATATGTTGAGATATATAAATGTTTTTAAATATGTCATCCCATTTCACATGCCGGGATGTAAGTGCCAAGAATAAGTTTGTGTTTGTAGGACTGTACAACAAAATATATGAGAAATGATAGTGCCTGCAAGTTCTGAGGAGATCCCTGTCCACAACTCCAGACATCCACCTCAGTTCGAGATACTCCTAGAAATTTTCTATTCAAACAAACTCCTTACTTTCATAAAATATATTCACACCTGAACCTCTCTCCAACTTATTCTGAGTTAGACTGGGTTTGGAGTCATACAAGATTACACCATTAGGAGTTCCCCCAAATGGAGTCTAATCTCAGGAAGTGAAAAATACAAGAAAATACAATGACCAAATATATGTGATTGTATTCGTGATTCCACCTAATTTCTCCCTGCTGGTGAAAGAATGTGGTTCTATTGGGGAATTTGTTGGTGACTCTGAAGTATGTCAGTTTAGCATATTGCCTCCATTACATTTCTGCAAAAGTAGAAAATAAACAAATTTCTACTTTAAGAGAGTGGGGTTTTTTTCCATTTTTATTCTGTAGTTCTTATCCATAAGGAGTCCTCATGGCAAGCCACGGGAAATTCACTCTTTTTGCAATTCCAATTTTTCTACTGAATGAGCTATTCCCCTAACCATATAAATAATTGGCTGTTGAGGAGGGAGAGGATCAAATATGCCACAGGGTTTCTCAATCTTGGCACTATTGACATTTTGAGCCAGACAATTCCTTATTGTGGAAGACTGTTCAATGTATTGTAGGATGTTTAACAGCACCCCTGACCTTGCCGATTAGATGCTAGTAGCATCTCCCTTCTGAAAGGGAAATCTGATCATGAAAATCACAAATGTCACCAGACATTGCCAAATATCCCCTAGAAGTCAAACCTGTCCTTTGTTGAGAACCACTAATATACAGATATGGTCTTGGTTAAAAGCTACTCTGGGCTCTGCATTCCAGGCACATTTTTAAAGTGATGGTGGCTGCCATTTCTGGCTTACATCCACGTAAAATCTGCTGTTTATTCCAATCTCTTCAGAGAAAAGTGTGAACACGCTGTTTCTTGACAAATGAGTTTGATTATTAGATTGTACCACAATGTGCATCAAAGTACAAGGATAGAGCTTTAGCTCTGCTGTCAAGACAACCACTGCCTCTTCAAGCAAAAGGAAAATCAAAGACTTGTAGGATGCCAGTTGAGTCAGAACCTGAAGCCAAAGGCAAATGCTGTGGCCACGAATGAGCACCTGGCACTTCCCTATGAGAGCTGAATACTCAAGAGAATTGAGACTTCAAATGAGCTTCCACCTAACAAGCTGCAATTTTGTTTCATTGGGGGGAGAGTAGGAGATGAGTTATGGGAAGAAACCAGAGGAAAATTCAACATGACAGTCCATTTGCTAATTCAACGAGGAGGATTTCAGGACAATCTTCAGAATGCAGCAAGACAAAAGCATCATTATCCATAATTACTGCTTACCGGTAGCACGGATTGATAACAAGCTTCCTCCGCTAATCTTACCCCACCATTATGAGAAGAGGCGATTAAACTAATTAACAAATCAACTTTTCTGGGCAACATTGGATTCAGTAGCAAAAAATAATGAGAAAAAGCTAGTTTCTCGATGAAATAACTAGGGATGAAATGAGATAGAAATCTGAAGTTAACAACAATATGAATGGTGAGCTTGAATAATTGACAAATGCATACATTTGACATTAGAAAATCTAATGACACATTGGCAAATATTGGGCTATTTGTTTAAAGCCACAGTTTAAATGGAAAATATACAAATATAAAATATATACAAATATAAAAATATTTTATATTTATGCAAATTTAAAATAATGCCTCACTATTGAGAAGTCAGACTCAATAGTCATCTTGGTCATGGATACTAACTCAAAAGGAAGTTTTAAAAACTCTTTTCAGCTGGGCAGCCTGGGTAGCAAAGTCAGTTAAGTGTCTGTCTTTGGCTCAGGTCATGATCCTAGGGTTCTGGGATCTTGCCCCAAGTCAGGCTCCCAGCTTAGCTTCTCCTTCTTGCCCTGCCCCACCTCCCTGCCCATGCTCTCTCATGCACTCTCAAACAAATAAATAATACCTTTAAAAAACAAAAAGTTCTTTCAACCATTAAGTCACGTTACTCTATAGGAATAAGCAAAGAACTACTCTCAGATCATTACTATATTTTGTACTCCTCTCAACTTCCCTACTCTTGAGGATGGGAAAGGGCACCACCATGTCTTGTAATCTGTCTCTAGCCTAAGGCCTTCATATACATCATAGGTGCTCAGTAAGCATCTTTAGCTATATTGACCAATGTGGTGGTCACAACCACATGTGGCTACTGAACTCCTGAAATGTGACTAGTGCAATGGAGGAACAGAATTTTCGATTTTATTTAATTTTAATTTATTTTAATTTAAAATGGATACTCTGTTCACTGAGAAACTTTTAAATATATTTGGAACAACTTGGACATGTGAATCTACATTTTCAACTGTAGGCTTTAAGATATCTAAGAATAAGTATCTAATAAAAATTTAGCACTAGAATTGAGATGTGCTGCAAGAGTAAGCTATATACCAGATTTCAAAGATTTAGTATGAAAAAAAATGAGTGTAAAATACATTTGTACATTGATTACATTTTTGGAATGATATCTTTATATATTTGGTTAAATAAAAGAAATCATTAAAGATCATTATACCAGACTCTTTTTATTTTGCTTGATGTGACTATTAGAAAATTTTAAATTGTATATTTGGCTAACAGATAGGACAGGTCTTTAAAGTGAATGAATTATATGCAACATAGAGCAGCATATTGGAGGCAGCAAGAGAAAACTGACTGCAGCCAAAAATGATGTCTACAACCAGAAGGAGACCAAAAAAATCAACAAAGCATAATTATCTGGAGCCATTTAAAGTATAAGTATACATTCTTACCTATTTCAGAGATGCCTAAGACCATCAGGGTGATTTATGCATTATAACTCTTAACCACAAAAGAAGGGGAAAAACTCTTTTCTGCCTACTGCATTTAAAAAGATGTGATAATGAATCTCATAAATGTTTTAATATTTAGCAACAACTTCCATTTGTCTCAATATTTCACTAATATTTAGCAACTCATTAATTCCCACAACTTTATGAGGTAGATAATATCATCATCTTTCCCATTTTGTAGGTAAGGAAACTGGGGCTGAGAGAGGTTCAGTAATTGGTCAAGGTTAGGTATATTTACTAGAGTACTCTGGTATCTCTCTCAAAATTATTTTCCAATATTCACATTTATATGTGCTTGACCAAAGTGCTGTTCTCTCTATCTTTGAATACTGTCCTCTTTAATGGAGTCTTTGACCTAGAGAAGTTTAGCTAAATCCCACCCTGGAGATGAAAGTTCTGCCAGATGTCACATATAGACCTCCGTAATTTGAGAAAATTATGAAAATTTAAGAAACAGACTGATAAAGTCTTCCTCTTCATTTCTGGCTAAGAGTAGCTATAATTTCTAAACTTCTCTGTGATTCTTCTACATGGTGTACAATACCCTAGCAAGGACTTAACAGTAATACATGAAACCATGAACATGACAATATTTGTATTTCATTACCCATGATAATATACGAAAAGAAAATACAAATATTGTGATTTTTTTTTAGGTAAGTAGAAAGTATTCTTAATCTCTGTGGCTTCTTTCAATGTATAAAAGGTTTCACAAGATAAAAGGTTAGTGAGAAAAGTAAGATGTAAAAAAAAAAGAAAGAAAGAAAGAATAAAAAGAAAAGTAAGATGTGCTAGGACACCTAAAAAGATGAAAGGTTGATTGAGAGTAGAGGTAGAGGCTGAGAATTAAGAAGGTTAAATAATTAAGAAAACAGGTTGAATGAAGAGAATCAAGGGATCAAAAGGCAAAATGCTACGAAAAGATCAAAAGATTTAAACCCCATATGAAATACAAGGGAAGTGAAACTGAGCAGCTTAATAGGGCATTTGTTTAGAGGAGGAATAGCAGCATACATTTGAGAAAATGGAGCACTTTTTAAGTGTAAGCATTAACTAACATAATAGCACAGAATGCTTGATATGCAGCTTATGGAAATGGAAAATATCCATTTTCCATCCATTGCCTTATTTTTTCCTCTTTGATGGTTGTTTAAACAAAAACAAAGTAATCCACTCTAAACCAAGAGATTATAATTTCAAGACTTGGAAAATTAAGCATATAGAATCAGATTCTTAGTTTTCTTAAAAGGAAAATCAGAGCATCTTCTCTTATTAAACCATTACCTCCCTTTAAACTATTTGGTTATGGGCAGCCCTGGTGGCACAGCGGTTTAGTGCCACCTGCAGCCCGGGGTGTGATGCTGGGGACCTGGGATAGAGACGCACGTTGGGCTCCCTGCATGGAACCTGCTTCTCTGCCTGTGTCTCTGCCTCTGTGTGTGTGTGTGTGTGTGTGTGTGTGTGTCTATGAATAAATAAATAAAATCTTTAAAAAAGATAAACTATTTGGTTAATATGAGGAGTAAGAACACCTATTAAGAAAGCTGTGAACAGGGACACCTGGGTGGCTCAGTAGATGAGCGTCTGCCTTTGGCCCAGGGCGTGATCCTGGAGACCTGGGATCGAGTCCCACATCTGGCTCCTTGCATGGATCCTGCTTCTCCCTCTGACTGTGTCTCTGCCTCTCTCTCTCTCTGTGTCTTCATGAATAAATAAATAAAATCTTTAAAAAAAAAAAGAAAGAAAGCTGTGAACAACAGAATGTCCAGGAGTTTGTAAATGGTGGCCAGTGTTCTGCCTTTTTCTGTGAGTGCCTTGGAAAACATCAACCTATATACCTTTAATTTCTTCTGGTACCTTCAGGATCACCTGCTCCTTGTCAGAATCCAGAAATCAAGTTTTTCTTTAATTTCATTAGGTCCCCAAAGTGCAGGCCAACTTTACCAGAAGCTGTTCAGTTATTTTTATTTGCTGCATTTTTTCCAAACAGGAAATGAAAAAGGAAGGAGCAGTGATGGCCTGTCAATTCCAGACACTTTGCAAAAAGGTCTGGCTGTCATCACAAGGATTTACCCAGTTTTCTTTGCAGGGCACCTAACCTGACCAGAATCACTAGAGAACCAATACCTGAGAGCCTACCAAACAGTGGAGCAAGATTGAGCAAGATATGACCAATGGTGTGTGCTGTTATCAGAGACTATGACACAAAAGGCTGGAGTCAAGAAAGAATGACTTCATGGAAACTTTAATACAAAGTCTTCTTATCTTGAATGGTACCTTTCTCCAGGTTCTTTTTAATATATAACTTTTACAGATCTCCTTATGCTTTTTGTCCTTTAGAAAACAACAAGATGTACCTTTAATATTACATCATTTTTTCAAATTAATTATGTTTAAATCCTAGCAAGTTATTAACGAGTCATGATAGCAATTGCAATTCCAAACAACCTCAACAAACAAAATCCACATGTAGAGATGTGTTTGCATACGACTTATTATTTTAGTGCTTATAAATATTCTAACTCTTTTTCATCTTGCTTCTTTTAAATAAGCCTTTGGACCTTCAAAAAGAATATACTTTTTTTTTCATTCATTTGAACATCTTTTCTGGTTTAGAACTTGTCTCAAGGGGAAACCTTGAAAGAAAATTAAAACTTCTTTTTTAAAGCCCACAGCAATTTATTAATATTTTACAGCTTTTCAATATAGTTGCATTCACAAATTGGATTTGCACTGTTTGATATAAAACAATTGTTTTATTCCCACTTCAAGTGCTCCACTGTTTTCAAGCTTGTTAATTAAATGTTTCATTTTTTTTAAATACCGCACAAGTTTCTCAAAACTTCATCTGCACCTGCTCCAGAAATGAAAAGATGTCCTTGGAACAACTCCAGTTTATTAAGTAGAAAGCCATTATTTTCACACAAGAATTCAGTCTTTTACCTGTAAGCTTTAACATGAGTTACTATGCATTGTATTCTCTCATTTTTTATCTGCTGTCAATTAATACAAGCATTTTTAGTCTGTAGAGGGGGAAAAAAGACATGTCGTTTGGAATGTCACTTCCATTGCCTGATGTTCCCATGTGCGTGCTCAACTGACATCTCTGTAAAGCTATTTGGTGGTTTTGTCTTTCAGCCTGGACCTTTTGGTCTTTCCCTATCATCCTTTTTCCTAACAAGATTGTGTAGTGTGATCTGATGAGATATACGGATTATATGGAGCAGTAAAACTACAACTTCTCAGAAATATCCATAGCAGCGCCCAAATTAGTAAAATGCTTCCTAGCATAGAAAAGAAATGAGGACACTGAATCCTATATGACCACAAAGACCATATTCATTCCTGCCAGAAATGTTTGAAACTGTTAAGATTAAACACCACTAAAAACAAGATTTCAGTGAAAGCATTTGATCACAGATCAATTTAAGATGTCTGAATGGCACAATTACAGGGTCTATCTACTCTTGCTTAGGAAAGGAAGCTCAGGGTTCCTGCTAAAAGAACTGCCAGGACTCAAAAATAGCAATGATATTTTGTCAAGTGGAAAAAAAAAAAAGGTAGTTTACAAAATCATGTAAGGTAAAGTTTCATTTATATGAAAACCACATATGTCCCTATATGTGACAGGGCAAAGTCTGGGAGGTAATAGGCCAAAGCTCTGATGTTGGTTTTCACCAGGTAAGTAATGTTATGGGCATTTTTAAAGTGTCTTTTTTTTGCTAATTTGAACTTTCTGATTTTTCTGCGATAAAGAAGTACTACAGGCAGCCCTGGTGGCTCAGCGGTTTAGCGCTGCTAAACCCAGGTGTGATGCTGGGGACCCGGGATCGAGTCCCACATCAGGCTCCCTGCAAGGAGCCTGCTTCTCCCTCTGCCTGTGTCTCTGCCTCTCTCTCTCTCTGTATCTCATGAATAAATAAATAAAATCTTTTTTTTAAAAAAGTACTTCTTGGGATCCCTGAGTGGCGCAGCGGTTTGGCGCCTGCCTTTGGCCCGGGGCGCGATCCTGGAGACCCGGGATCGAATCCCACGTCGGGCTCCCGGTGCATGGAGCCTGCTTCTCCCTCTGCCTATGTCTCTGCTTCTCTCTCTCTCACTGTGTGCCTATCATAAATAAATAAAATTTAAAAAAATAAAATAAAATAAAAAAGTACTTCTTTTCTGACTTAAAAGAGTGAACTTTTAAAAAATATTTCTAAAAGTTGGATTGGATTATATCAAATATAAGGAGTGAACTGCAGAAAAACAGCTCTTTAATCAACTGAATCAAGAAATCAAGAAAATTCGTTTTTGGAAGATATGCATATTATTTAGTAAATAACTTTAAAGATTTTTTGACAATCATAAGAAATTATATTATAAAGTTTTTAAGAATATGGAGCACCTGGGTGGCTCAGTGGGTTAAGCGTCTGACTTTGGCTCAGGTCATGATCTCAGGGTCCTAGGATCAGAGCCCCTGTGTCTCCTCAAGCAGGAATCACTGCTCCGTGGGGAGTCTGCTTCTCCCTTTCTCTGTCCCCCTACCTCTCCCCTATAACCCCCCTCATGCTCACATGCTTCCTTTCCTGTGCTCTCTCTCAAATAAATAAAATCTTTAAAAAAATAAAGTTTTAAATTTAAGAGTATGAAAATATCTATGTCCATATATTTTCTTTCTTGATGTCATAAGCAACTAATGTTGCTTTACAACTGGCTTTTTTTTACCTTGCTAATCCAGACATCTGAACCCAGAATGGACTCCCTAATATTTCTCATTTCCTCTACTCCCATATAATTTAAAGAAAATTGGGTCTTACTTCTTTTTCAGTATTCTATCTCAAAGACAGATGCATCTTAAAAAAAAAAAAAGATGCATGTTTTCCATCGGTAAAGGGAGAAAAGATTTTTCTTAAAATTAAGAAAAACTAGGATGCCTAGGGGGCTCAGCAGTTGAGCCTCTGCCCTGACTCAGTGCCTGATCCCAGATCAGGGATCAAGTCCCTCATCTAGTCTGCATTGGGCTCCTGTGGGGAGCCTGCTCCTCCCTCTGCCTAAGTCTCTGCCTCTCTCTCTGTGTCTCTCGTGAATAAATAGAGAAAACCTTAAAAAAAAAAAAAAACTACATGTGGTCCCCTTGAACTACAACTGATAATATAGTACACAAGGTGGTACTCTAAGTATAAGGTGGGTCCATGTCCCAAGAACATACTGCCTACAGAGAGACAGAGGTTTGTTCAGTTTTGTTTTCACATTTTAAAAATTTTTTATTGAAAAAAGTATTAAATAAAATCTGCTATATAACCAGTTTTTACTGAACTGTTCAGTAGGTTAAGTATATCATCACTGGTATGCAATAGATCCTCCAGAACCTTTCCATCTTGCAAAGCAGAAATTGATACTCTTTAAACCACAGCTCTCTATTTTCCCTCCAGCCACTGGAAGCCACTGCTTGTTTTTCTATGAATTTGACTACTTTACATACCACATATGTAAAGAAAATACCTTTACATACCTCATTTCTTAATAAGTTTATTTGGTTTTGATATTATAATAATAATTCATATATTCTGGATATCAACAGATATGTAATATCATCACACATGCGATTTGCAACTATTTTCTCCCATTCTAGAGGTTATCTTTTCACGCTGCTGATTGCGTCCTTTGATGTCTAGCAGTTTTTACTTTTTTTAAAAAGATTTTATTTATTCATAAGAGATAGAGAGAGAGAGAGGGAGAGAAGCAGAGACACAGGCAGAGGGAGAAGCAGGCTCCATGCAGGGAGCCTGATGCAGGACTCAATCCCAGGACTCCAGCATCACGCCCTGGGCTGAAGGCAGGGGTTAAACCCCTGAGCCACCCAGGGATCCCCCAGTTTTTATGTTTGATGTAGTCTGATAGGTCTATTTTTGTTTTTGTTGCCTGTACTTTTTGTGTCATATCCAAGAAATCATTGCCAAATCCAAAGTCAAGATAATTTTCACCTATGTTTCCTCTAGTTTTATAGTTTTGTGTCTTAAATGTAGGTCTTTAATACATTTTGGGTTAATTTTTTATATGGGGGCAGCCCTGTGGCTCAGCAGTTTAGTGCCGCCTTCAGCCCAGGGTGTGATCCTGGAGACCAGGGATTGAGTCCCATGTCGGGCTCCCTGCTTGGAGCCTGCTTCTCCCTCTGCCTGTGTCTCTGCCTCTGTGTGTGTGTGTGTGTGTGTGTGTGTGTGTGTGTGTGTGTGTGTCTCATGAATAAATAAATAAAATCTTTTAAAAAAATTTTGTATATGGTATAACATAAATGTCAAAGCTCTTTCTTTTATATATAGATATCCAATTGGCCCAACACTATTTGCTGAAAGACATTTAAGCATTTAACACTGCTTGTTGAAGAGACAGTCCTTTCACCATTGAGAGGTCTTGGGTCCCTTGTTGAAAATCATTTGATCACATACACAATGGTTTATTTCTGGGCTCTCTATTCTTCTCCATTGATTTATATTTCTGTCTTCATGCCAGTATCATACTGCTTTGATTAGTATAGTAATTTTTTGTATTAAGTTTTGAAACCAGGAAGTCTAAAACCTCCAAGTTTATTTATTTTCAAGATTGTTTTGAGAGTATTAAGGGTTTCCCTGAAATTCCTTATGAATGTTAGGATGCATTTTTCTATTTCTACAAAAAATGTCATTGGGATTTTGATATGGATTTAATTGAATCTGTACATAGCTTTGGGTAGTATTGACATCTTAACAATATTAAGTCCTCCAATCCATGAATACAGTCTTCTTTAATGTTTTTCATTAATATTATTAATATTATTAATTAATATTATCTTGCACAGGTCTTTCACTTCTTTGGTTAAGTTTCATTCTCAGTATTGGGGGTTTTGATGGTATTGTAAATGGAATTATTTTCTTAATCTCCTTAACAACTTGTTCATTTAACCTGAATTTTTCTTTAAAAAGGCTCATTCTTGGTACTGACATCTGCCTATGCCCCAAGCCTGGGATGCGGCCCCTGCAGCAGTGTGGAGAGCAGCCCCAGTAGCAAACACTCCAAGGCCAGGTGGAAATGCTGTATCGACAACATGGGGCCTGTCAGGACAGCCATCATGAGCTATAAGGACTTCTTCTCTGTCTGGGCCACTGTCCTGGGGAAACACTTATCAACATCATGTCAGCTGAGGCTGGTGTCCTCGTTGGCAAAGACGAGTCCAGGTTTTTCATGAGTGGGCTGACACCCAAGGGCCAGAAATGTTCTGTTATCCAGGACTCACCACTGCAGGACGAGAAATTCACCATGGATCTTCCTACCAGGAGCACCAGCAAGAGTTCCCACTTTCAACATCATTGTCACCATGACTGCCAAGTCCTGCTGATGGGCAAAGGTGTCCACGGTGGTATTATCAACAAGAAATATTATGAAATGGGCACCCACCTGCAAGCATTCCCAGTGACCTTGTCTCTCCCTTTCCTCCACCACTCCCCACTGCTTTTGCACCCCTCTCCTTTCCATACACACACATATATCATTTTTATTTAAAGAAGGGGGCATTATCCCACACCTCTCATTGCTGCCAAACTACATGGGCTAGAGCTAGGGCTGGATTTTTGTTTGTTTGGTTTTTTTTTTTTCTAAATAAAAAAGATTCTACTAACAAAAAATACAATAAAATAAAAAATAAAATGCTTAATTATTTCATTAATTTATTTATTTTGGGGGTGCACACCTTTTTATTTTTTAATTTAAATTCAATTAGCCTACATATAGTACATCATTAGTTTCAGATGTAGTTTTCAATAATTCATTAGTTACATCTACCATCCAGTGCTCATCCCATCATATGCCTGCCTTAATGCCCATCATAAAATGCATCCAGATTTCAGATCCTCCTATTTCGTAGATAGTTCTGGAGACTAGGAAGTCCTTGATCATGGCACCAGTATATTTGGTGTTTGAAAGGGCCCACTTCCTCATTCATAGATGATGCCATCTCACATGGTGGAAGAAGAGAGGTTTTGAGACACCTGTTTATAGCACTCCCACCTCCACTTTCTCCTTAGCCACAGCTTACAGCAGCTGCCTCTGGAACTGTCTCTCTTGAAGAGAAGAAACCAAGCATACACTTTGTGAATTAGTGATTGTCCCACTTTGCAAAGCTGGCAGAAAGTCCAGAGCCAGAATAATACATTCTATGGCCTTAATTCCACCATATTGTCTGTGGACTCCCACCCCAGAAATTCCATGCATGATAGAGATCTATGAAAGAAAAGAAAAAGGTCCATCTAAAGAAGTTCTCTTTTTCCTCCTCAATGAAGGAAGCGCACAATTGATACTGATTTGAATAAATAATAAAGTATATGCTCCTCTATCTACACAACAGAGCCTATTTGGATGACTTCTCAGATGTAAAATAAGGCACATTATGTTATTAAGTGAGTCATGATGATTGTTAATGATTTGGCAATAGACTTGCAATATCATAGATTGATATTGCTTTATGATTTTAATATAATTCTTAAAATATTTCTTATTTAAATGTCAATTGATAATTTAATAATTATTTGTGTTTATTGTAATGTTGAAATATTTTTCACTTTGATCACATCTTAAAATACAGTCTGCAAATTTAAAGCATATGCTTTATCTGTCAGTTTAGATATTTACTTTCTGTCTCACTAAACATAAACAGATTTTAATATAGAGAAATAAAAAGAAACAGGTATTACAGATATATAGCCATTGCTGAATTATTTGAGAGTCAAAGGCATACGTAACAACAGACTATAACATGCATCTCCTAAGGAAAGGGACATTCTCCTTTATAACTTTAATACAATTAAAACATTTGGATAATTATTAATTCAACGCTATTGTCTTATATATAACCCATATTCACATTTCTCTAGTCCTTTCAGAGTGAGCTTTGGGGATTTCTGCAGTATATATGTTTGTTTCCGATCCAGTATCCAATCAAGGATCATGCACTGCATTTAATTGTTATCTTTTTAATGTCTCTTAATATAAAATAGTTCAGCTTTTTAGTCCTTTTTAGTCTTTCATGATACTGACATTGGGAAGAATCTAAGCCAATTATTTTGAAGAAAAGCCCCTCAGTTTAAATTGCCCTATTCAGGGTGCCTGTGTGGCTCATTGGTTAAGTGTCTGCCTTCAGGTCCCAGAGTCCTGGGATTAAATAAATAAATAAATAAACAAACAAATAAACAAATAAATAAAATTGACCTATTCTTCATAACCTGATTTAGATTAAACATTTTGGGCAGGAGTACTATGTGGTTGCTGTTGGGTCATTCTAAGTGCATTTCATCAAGGGACACAAGTCAGTTTGTCCCATTACTGGAATGTTAAATTGGATATATCGGTTACAATGCCCCTGATAGATTGAAAAGTTACCTAACAAGCAATCTGTGGTGTGGAATTAGGATCTTAATACCACCAAGTTGTAACAAAGAAATTTGCCCCAAAATTTTATAGTTTCATGCAGAAATTGTATAGCTCTTATTACTACCCTAATTGCAAGTCTCTCTGGTAATCTATCTTTTCCCCATCTTGTTCTGAGCTCTTCCCCACTGCAGTCCTCTTCCCAGTCCCTCTACCCTTTAGCCCACAGCTTATTTTGCAACCCTCCTAAATCTCCTTCTTTTCTATTTTTCCCTTTGAGCCCTCATTCCTTCATCAGCAAGTCCTCCTGCACCCTGAACCTTTCAGAGTCATGCCTGTGCCTCCAGAGTTAACTAAAACCTAGACTTCTGACCCTACTAGGACCCAGCAGCCCTGTGGGCTCTCTCTAGTGAAGAACTCTCCCTTTCCTTTCCCAAGAAATCCAGAGGGAACGTTCTCCTATCTTGTTTTGCATCCAGACAACTCCATTTCTACACAAGTCTTTAAAAGCCATGCTATGCTTCTGTACCACCTATCTGTCTCTTCCTGAGTGTCATCTGCCAACCTCCAGATCTCTCCTCCCATGATCCTAGCACCTGGTTACTTTTCTTTTTTTCTCTGTCTTGGTTATTTTCATCCTTCCTTGGGACTTCAATATCCTTTTTTTTTTTTTAAGTTTTCCAACAGTACCACATGTCTTTAACATTTTAAACCCTAAAAATTTTATCTCCATTCTTGACTTACCCATATCTATGATCACATCTTGGATCTTAACATCACCCAGAAAGATTTCACATCTAAAATCTCAAACTCCGGGATGCCTGGGTGGCTCAGCACCCAGTGTTTGAGCACCTGCCTTTGGCTTAGATTGTGACCCCGGGGTCCTGGGATTGAGAGCCGCATCAGGCTATCCGCAGGGAGCCTACTTCTCCCTCTGCCTATGTCTCTGCCTCTCCTGTGTCTCATAAAATCTTTAAAAAAAAATAAAAATAAAATCTCAAATTTATCCCCTCATCCTTCAAGCTTCACCCCACCTGACATACAATCTTTGACTGCATCATGCTGAGGCACCTCAAGTCTTTCTTCTTCTTCAAGTATGCAACCTAACAAACTCCTTTCCTGTGCAATTGCAAGGTTGTCACCTCCTTAACTCCCTTTATAATGACTAAACTAGCATGACCCACTCACTCACATCCTCTTACTTGTATTGTTGCTAAGCCCTTCAGGAAAAAGCATAATCGTGAAGTACTCCCGCTTCCCCATTTTCCCAGCTGCTCTTCCCCGAGCCCCATCTCAGCCACAGTATGACCAGCCACACAGAGTTTGCACATCTTAAATCTAAAAGTTAACAGTGATTCATCTCTTTCTTTAACCTCCAACATGAAACCCATCTGCAAGTGCTTTAGGCCCTGTCTCCAAAACATATGTCAGCATCCAATCACTTGTCATCACATTTGCTGGTAACACTGGAGTGAAGCCACCACCATCTCTCTCTCTTGAAATGTTCCCATCACTCCTCAGAGAACCTTTTTGATTCTACCCTTGCCTTACTCCACAACACCTCCCCCACCAGCAGCTAACATATTCTTTCTAAACATCACTGCCCTGCCTAAAACCTAATTTTTATGGATTCCTACTACAGTTAGAACTAAAGTTGCCTGACTGTCCTGGCTCCCAAGGACCATCTACACAAGCATGCTGGATCTTTAGGATCCATTTGCCCTGCTATCTCATACAAATGAAACAAATGAAGGCCTCCCCCATCTTACCTTGATAATAAGTGAACATCACCACTGAGTTGTAAATTGGTTATTCACTCCTTTTGCACTCTGATGGGATATTTCGGAAATCCTTTTTTACCCTCCTGGGTCCTCTCCCAAACTGTATACTCTTTATAGCTCCCAGATAGCCACCCTTTCCTCATTCTATAATACCTTCTCTACTCAGCAGCTCGTGTGATCTTTTGACCATCCGCCTTTATAGCTTTTACGATTGCACAGTGCCTGGCATTAACCAGACATTCGACAAACGTTTCAGGAATGAGTGAGTGACTAAATGAACAAAACAACCCACAAAGGAATGAATGTAAGACTTTATAATATATGTACGTACACATACCGTTTATTATTATAAGTAATATTGTATACAGATATGCAAAATATTGTCATCTATATACTACGCTACATATCAATATTATTTCATGTGAAATGTTTAAAAATATTAGAATTTAATAAAGATACTATGGTATATGATATCTGAACATACTAAATACAAAAATAAAATGTTAGCTAGCCATAGATAGATAATAAATCTATGAAAGGAGAACAAACTAAATGTTTATTTTTAAATAAAAGGAAAATTATTATTCTACTATTGCTCTTGCGACATATAGACAGTACACCTATAACCACTCGATGCTATCACTAAATGGGAAAGGAAGCTCTGTTTTATTTTGTTCTCTTCAATTTCCTGCCTTGTTTTTCAAAGGATGTTTCATAAAGGAGTAAATAACCACTAAAGCCAAAATTAATGGGGGAAAAACCATACGTGTTTATGCATCATGTGTTATTATCTACCAATCAGAAGAGTTGCAGGTAATTAGAAATTGTTGGCTTAAAGTGACCATGTTTTTTGATCAAGGGCCACTTCTCCCTATACTGGCAGATTTCCACTTGTTTGCCTAAATTCTGTTTGCTTGCACTGGGTCTGACAGGCAAAGGACATGGCCAGCTGGTTTCCAGAGCAATTCACTCCCTGGTCTGAGGAAGGCCTGTGAGACATGTCATAAAACAGCTGCCTCTATCTCCCCAACCAGCCAGAAATAAGCTGAGCAGAACAAAACCTTGAATTAAAAAAAAAAAAACAAAAAAAAACCTCGACTTTTCATGCAAGGACAAAAGGTGGTTATTAGGCATACCAGGGAGGTTCTTTTATAGATGATAATTACATATAAATTCAGGACATATAATAAGAAAAAATCATTTCCCTCTTCATTTACTTAAAAATGTGATTTCTGCCATCATTATATAATTACTGGTATTTTTCAATAACATTATTAGGAATAAATGGGCTACTGTTTCTGAAATTACCATAAAGATAAAAAATACTGAACTTCCTTGTTAGAACTGGTTGTTGAGTAGGTGGAAAAGGGGAAATGATTTGTTTCTCTAAAATGCCAAACTGAACTCCCTATATGGCAAAGGGATCAATCTGCCATATTTCTTTTTTTTTTTAATCTGCCATATTTCACCTTTAAGAAAGTGATTCCTCTCACATGTTCCATGATGCCTTTCATCTTACTTGAATTCTGGCTTCAAACTTCTTTATTACTGCTGACCTGTAAGGAAAACTCTCCTAGAACCTAGAATCCCACTGTTTTTCATGCTTCCTGGCCAACACAGAAGTAAAGAAAAGAAGAGGAAGCAAACAGAGTCCTGTTTTTACTTTCTAAACTACTTTTAGGGCTTAAGCAGAGTCATCCTCAATAGAAGTCTAAAGCAGTAATTTCTCACATCTTTCAACATTTTTTTTCTTCTGCCTTCTGTAGCCTCAACAGTCTTCATTCTTCAAGCCTCACATAAAAGCCTGAACCAAGTCCCAAGTATGCATCTTCCCTGTACCAATGGAACCAAGTATGCACCCTACCTGTACCAATGGAACCAAGTATTCACCTTACCTGCACCAATGGAAACTTCCTTACCTTGTACAAGCTAAAAAGTTCCATTCCCAGCTACATGTTCCAGACCCTACTATGGACACAAGAGGTGGTAAGCAGCTAACAACAAGGTAAACAAATTCCTACTAATATGATCATTCATGTGCTGGTCCTTGCTTCTCCCATTCTCATTCCCAGATAACGGCATACCCTAATCTGGTTACAATTCACAAGCCTGCACAAGGTCCTTAAGGGAGAACACCACTGTTGGGGGTGTCACACATGATAGCCAGGAAAGAGGAAAATATTTTCATCGGGCCAACCTTTCAGCTATTCTCAAATCATACCACACAAACATCAAAACTATGCCAGGGCATAAAACTGACACTGTTTATAGTTGTCATTACCTCAAAAGTTTACAGCTGAGGAAGGGACAAATCTCCCTCTGAAATCCTGGTTCCAGGCTATTTCTCAAAGCAGTGTCAGAATTAGAGCAGGCGAATCATAGCTATCCCAAGAACTTAGCCATAGCCAGCTCCTAGGGAAAGTGTGGCAAACTGACTAATGCAACCAGCTACAGAGACCTAAAGTTTACGAGGTAACAGAAGAAATAACAAAAACAGAAGGAATGATAGAATTAGAAAACCACCATTTTGCACCCCTTATAAAAGAATGAATCTAAGCAAGTTTTGTCAATGGCTGCCCAAACCATTCATTGAAGAGATGATGACTATACCTGAATCCAATAACTAATCTTAGTATCACTAAAAATGGGACGTGCACACCTTACACACCACCTAATGTGATCAATAAGATGTATGTAGCTTCATCTACGAAGTACTCTTGCCCCCTCCACACACACACATACACAAAAACACTGAACCCTATTCTAATCAATCCTCTAGCTGTAACTACCAGTTTACAGAAGATAGAGGTGGTGGGGAGTAGAGGAATGTGTTAAATAACACTATGGGGAAACAGGCAGAAGGCAGAGTCAGAATGTTGGAAATTATAAAGGACAAATGACCTAGTTTCTTCAACAAATAAAAGTGGTGGTGGGTAGAGAGGGTGAAAGCAAGAGAACCATTATAAATGTGAAAGGACTTTAGAAACGTAAATCAATGCAATCAGTGGACCTTGTTTAGATCCCAATTCAAACAAATTCAACTATAAAAAGACATTTTTAACACAACTGGAGAAATTTCAACAGGGACTGGGTATTAGATGATATTAAGGAGTAGCTGTCAATTCTGTTACGTATTAAGAGAAGAACTGACAAAATGCTTGGAATTTAAAATACTTAAGCAAAAGCAAATGAAACAAGATTGGTTAAATATCAGGAGGTTCGTTTTATCACTCTCTCTATTTTGGTGAATTTTAGAAAAGTTCCATAGTAAAATGCTTTTGCTTGTTTTTCTTTGTTCATTTGTTTGGGGGGTTTTGTTTAGTTTTATAAAAGTTGTGGGACAGCCTTGTTAACTTTATCAGGTAGTTATATCCTTCATCATCAATTTTTTTAAGGCCTGATTTAATTCAGAAGATCCAGCTAATCAAAAGAATAGGCAGTTCTTCACACAAACCATAAAGGAGGTAAATCGACATCTCGGCCAGGTGTCTGGAAGCTGGCAGCAACAAGCAGAGTAGGGGAGGCTTGTGTGAAATCTTGGGACCTTCCACAACTGGCTTGACAATGACAACCATCCAAAGTTCCTCACCCGAAGCACAGACCTGCTGGCTGGTTTCCCACTCCTCCTTGCCAGCTGGCTCCAAGGGTCTAAAAGCCTCTGCCCTCAGCTCCCAGGAGCAGAGGGCAGGAAAAAAAGAAACAGCTCTACTTGCAGATGGAGCTGACCTTCTCTGAGCCAGCTGTCCTCCCTCTAGGGCTCCATGCCGAGAGACCCAGAGGGCTGAGACTGACTTACCACCATGACACCAGGAGCCTGGGATCCAGTCACTCTCAGCAGTGAACAATCCCCCTGCACTGGGCAGACTCACTGAGTTATTTCAGTTTTGAAAAGAGAATGGAAATTGGGAAAATTTGACTGTGGACAGGGTACTAGATATTAAGGATTGTTGACTTTGCTTGATTATATTATGTTTCTGGAAGACAGTGATGTTCTTGATGCATACGACTAATGTGTTGTGATAACTATAATGTACTTTAAAATACGTAAGCAAAAAATAAATAAATAAAAAAATAAAATACATAAGCAGTGAAAAATAACAAAATGTTAACTGGTACTAAAGAATACCACAAACTACACTTGCTCTTGTAAAATCAAAGACAACGTAGTGCACATGAAAATAGGTATAAGCGACTATACCACTACTTTCGTGTTCTGCATATTACTTTTCAGTCTTTAAACAAATAAATATTCTTCAGTAACTATAATGATGATGGGCATCACTTCTTTTTAGCTTTTCTCACTGAATATTTTCACAAAGACTTTCCCACTGTTTTGTCTTAGTCATTATTTTTTAACATTGCTTCATAATATTGATGTTCCCTAAATAACCATGCCTTAATTGTGAGTACTTAGGCTGCTCTCTTTTAATTTTCCTTTCTTTCTTTGCTATAAGGCTTAATGCTGCAGTGAAAAACCATGTGCATATAGCTTTAAGCTTTTGTTAAATTGCTAAATTTTTTCTCTAGAATAAATCCTCAGAAGTGTGAGCTCTGAGCACATTTGTATATCTATATAGCCCTGGCAAATTTTTTCCACATTGCTGGGCAAATGGTTTTAGTGACATCAGCAGAATGCACAAGCACCAATTTCAGCATATTACTGACATTATCTTAAATTTTTATCTAATTTTTATATTTAAGGATATCTTAATGTGCCTATCTTTGATTTCTGTGAGAAAGAACATCTTTGCACCCCTTTGTTTACCAGCAACTTGGTTAATTTTAATCATCTGACACTGACTTACTGGAATCCTGAAGCCTCTTAATCGATCTTAAGGAGCTATTTATTTCTTGAATTTTATTTATGTATTAAGTAATCTCTACACCCAATGTGGGGCTCAAACTCAGGACCCCAAGATTAAGAGTCTCATGCTCTACTGGCTGAGCCAGCCAGGACCTCCATGAGATATTTATACATTGCTCTTACCTTCTGTTATTGGAAAAGCTAGTATTTTCCTGACACTATCATTATCTTTAGTTTTATTTTTGTGAGGGGTTAACATAAGCTTTTGCTATTTATATACTTAAACGTATCAGACTTTTTTTTCTTTTTTAGGTTCTGTTTTTTCAACAAAACAAAACACTTCTAAGATCATACTGACCTGAAGCGCATTTACCAATGGCCCATCAACACAGTCTGATACTACTGAACACTGTGTAACTATCCTGTCAGGAATACACTTGACTCATTACTCCTTACACATTCCCCCACTCAGTTACAAAATCCTATGGACAATACCTGATATTTAACTCTATCCTCTCCTCTCCATCCCTACTACCACTGTCCCTCGCCATCTATCAACTAAAATGCTAAATAGGACTGCCTCGTAACTGGTCTCCAGGCCTCCAAAACAGTCCTCTTACACTACAACTGCCTGTCAGCACCAGCTTAAACTTTCCAGGGGCTCTCTTTTTATGGCCCCTACACAACTGCCCAGTCTCTCAAAAGCAATTAGCTAACATGCTTTGAATGTTTATCCAGTGCTATGCACTTTGCAAACATAACTTCAATCCACTCTCACAAGAACCCTTTAAATATAATGCCCATTTTACAGATGAGTACATTGAGGCATATAGAGGTTAAGTAATTCAGCCAAGTTCCCATGGCTAGGAGGATGCAGAGCCAGGATGCAAACTTGGCTCTGCCTAATTCCCAAGCCCTTATAGTCTCTTAATCACTGCACCACACTTCCTCACAGATGGATCCTCGACTCTCAGCAATACTTTCTGTCTGCCACTCTTTCCTCCAGCAACACTGTACTGCCTAGAATTTCTCTCACATTCATGCTGCTTCTCTACTCAGTTTCTTCGTTCATGCTACTCTGTCTCCTGGAAATCTCCTTCCATCTCCCTTTACCCTTGACCTAGATGATATCTACTCATCTTTTAAAACAGTGCAGGTGTCAGGAATCCCTGGGTGGCTCAGTGGTTTAGTGCTGCCTTCGGCCCAGGACATGATCCTGGAAACCCGGGATGGAGTCCCACATCGGGCTCCCTGCATGGAGCATGCTTCTCCCTTTCTCTCTGTGTGTCTCTCATGAATAAATAATAAAACCATAAATAAATAAATAAATACATAAATACATAAATACATAAAATAAAACAGTGCAGGTGTCACCTCCCTATTTAACTCATTCCCTATTCTCACCTTCCTCTCTCTGACAGAGGAGGTGCCCTTCCTCTGTGCTTATCTCCATCATCATATCCACGCTATCAGTTTCTGTTTCTGTGTTTTCCTCTCTCACTGGACCATGAGCAGCTTGAAACTATTATAATCATCTCGTATCTTGAGCCACTACAGTGCCTGGTACAGAGCAGGCTCTCAGTGCTTCATCATAGTTTTCAGAAGAATCAGAAATTCAGAGTGCTTAATCAATTAATTCATGAATATTTGGTGAATATCTATGTGTAAATCATGTCAGGGTATGTATGTATGTATGTATTTACTTATTAATTTATTTATTAAATTAAACTATTGAATTTATTAAATTATTAAATAATATTTATTAAATTATTAAATAAGTTAATTTATTCATTTACTTATTTATTTACTTATTACCCAACAAGTATGTTGGGGAAGAAGTAGAGGAAGAGAGAAATAAGCAGATTCCATGCTGAACCCAGAGCCTGATGTGGGGCTTGATCTTACCACCCTGAGATCATGATCTGAGCCAAAACCCTGAGTTGGATGCTCAATCAACTGTGCCACCAGGGACCCTTGCTGGGGATATTTTTTTTTAATAAATTAATTTTTATTGGTGTTCAATTTACCAACATACAGAAAAACACCCAGTGCTCATCCCGTCAAGTGTCCCCCTCAGTTCCCGTCACCCATTCCCCCCCACCCCCCGTCCTCCTCCCCTTCCACCACCCCTAGTTAGTTTCCCAGAGTTAGGAGTCTTTATGTTCTGTCTCCCTTCCTGATATTTCCCACACATTTCTTCTCCCTTCCCTTATATTCCCTTTCACTATTATTTATATTCGCTGGGGATATTTTTTAAAGCAAATGACATAATCTCATATATGTATTTGACAAAATAAGTGACTAATGAGTATCACAGATCACCTGCTATGGAAGTCCAGAAGAAGAAAAGATCACCTTGGGATGGGACAGTCAGGGAAGGCTACAGAGAAGAGGGGAGATTTTTAAAGGAAACTTAAAGATGAATCATCATCATGTCTAATGTGTAAGCAAATATCAAGGCTGGGACCTACAGCTAGCAATGGAAGGCAAAGCTGAGACATTGATGCTCTTCCTCTTGATCTTAAGCTCTATCAGATCATCTATGCCCTTATCTGAGTGCAAAGTGCCAGAATCAAGTTTTATTCCAGAGCATTCAAGCTGTCAGTGATGAGCATCTCACCTTACCTCTGAGACCACTTCCTAGGCCAGAAAATCATGGAAATGCTTCTAAGTAAAAGCCTAGAGATGGTTAGATCATGAGATACACTCATAATGATAAAATGTCAGAAACATGTGCAGCCCCATGTAATGAATTCAACAACTATCCCAAGGTCATGGAGGTCTCCCTGCAAAATGCATGTCATTCTGTTTACATCAAACACAGAAAACTCATTTACAAGTGAATGTCATTTTCATCTTTGTTCCATGGCCAAGTGCATCTCATTTGCATTCGTTTGTTTCCCTACTGGAGTGCTCGCCACTATTCTACAGCTGGTGTGGATTATGCTCTGTACCTACTGCTTACCACAGGCCCACATCCATTCATCCAGTTACAGGTCTGAATTATAATCCCAAAGATGGTTTTACATAAAGTACTTTCAAATAATACACATCTCAGGGAAATCAAAATTTGGTGGTAATGTTCATAGGAGAACTTAAAAAGTTCAAATACACTTGCACACAAACATACATTTTCCATGTTAGCCTAACATCAGGATTTCCATGTTGTCTGACCTGGAGAGGTACAGTTCTATAGCTCAGGTCTCTCAAGGATTCTCTGTCAAATTCCCAAGGGAAGAAAAGAATGGATAGAGGCCCCCAGTGTTGCCTCCCGATTGCAGAATATGGTCAAGAGCTAAGGGAGCCTTGCAACCACTAAGAGAAGTAATCAGTTGAGCAGTCAGCCAATTATCCATTTCTTTGAGGTTGGTTTGGATACTATGCTGGTCAGCTCAGTGTCTTCCCTGACCACTCCCTCACATGCACTGCACCTACCAAATCACTTAGCACAAGCTCCCTTTTTTTTTTTTAATCTATTCATGAGAGACATAGAGAGAGAGGCAGAGACATAGGCAGAGGGAGAAGCAGGCTCCCCACAGGGAGCCCGATATGGGACTCGATCCCAGGATCACAGGACCACAACCTGAGCCAAAGGCAGGTACTAAACCACTGAGCCATCCAGGTGCCCCTAGCATAAGCTGTTTATTGAAGCATTCTTTATAGAAAATAACCCAAGTGCCATCAAAAGGAGAATTGGTTAAATAACCTATAATTGTCTATACAATAGAATATTATGAAGCTGTTAAAGAAAAAAAGAATGAGGAGGCTCTTTTGGAGCTGCTCTGGAAAGACTTTCAGAGTATATGATTTTTAATTTTTTTAAGATTTTATTTATTTATTCATGAGAGAGAGAGAGAGAGAGAGGCAGTGATACAGGCAGAAGGAGAAGCAGGCCCCATGCAGGGAGCCCAACGTGGGACTCGATCCCAGGTCTCCAGGATCAGGCCCTGGGCTGAAGGTAGGTGCTAAACCGCTGAGCCACTGGGGCTGCCCTATGATTTTTTTAAAAATAAAGGCACAAGATACAGGAAAAAAATCTTCGGCTTATGTATATCCATTCTGGAGTGTTTATTCCTAACAAAAAGAAACTAAAATAACTGGTTGCAAAGTACAGATCCAGATTTTGTAGGTTCTGAAACTCTTAGAATTGGGGAAAATCGGGCGGCCCAGGTGGCTCAGCTTTTTAGCGCCACCTTCAGCCCAGGGCGTGATCCTGGAGACCCTGGATCAAGTCCCGTCTGGCTCCCTGAATCGAGCCATGGAGCCTACTTCTCCCTCTGCCTGTGTCTCTGCCTCTCTCTCTCTCTCTCTCTCTCTCTGTCGTGAATAAATAAATAAAATCTTAAAAAAAAAGAATTGGGGAAAATCACTTTAAGAAAAACAAGACAAAATTAGGTCCAGGTCTTGGAAGGAACTCATGCCAATGAGCTTTGCAATTAATCTACCCCTAGCAATTATCTCCGGTGGACAGGACGGTACAGAAATGAGACATGAAGACTCCTAAATATAAACTTATTTATACAGTTACTACCTTTGAACATATGAGCATATTACCTATTTTAAAAAACAAAATTAACTTATTACAAAATTCCCATCCCCGGGCTCCAGGTGTTGTCAGTTTCATTCCTTCTCTATCTCCTTCATTCTATCCCAACCTTCCTGTTTTAGTTTGATTTCACTCCTGCCACCTTGTAACTACTGGGATTCTGGCCCCAGCCTGGCTCCTTCCGGATGACAAAGTGCCTAGCATTCAATTTTGATTTGAGGCCTTTATTTCTCTCTTCCTGCTCATCCTCAGGTCCACCATCAGCAGACCAGCCTCAGGAGAATCCAGCCCCACCCCCGGGTGGCCTAGTCTCCCAGGAATCCAGCCTGCCACATGAGAAAAGAGTTTGAAAACTGATTGGACTATATACCACCAGTGTCAGTCCCAAGGGGTGCTAGGAGTCTGGGAAATTTTTTAGATCCTAACTTGGGAATAGGGCCCAATTAGTCCCGAAGTTCTCAACAGACTCCAACTACCATACCTTTCCTCCTAGGGTCAGCAGGACCACAGGTGGACCACTCTACACTCACCCCCAGGCACCCAACTTTGTGTTTAATAAGACTGAGTCAGGCTAGACTGAACTGAACCCAGCCTTACAGGAATTCAAATAATAATAATTTCAAGTCTGTAACAAGCCAATTTAACTCTAGCTCCAGCTGAAAGTCTCGGCAGCCAATAATCTTTCAACTCACCTCATCTTTTGTCCTGTGAAACATTCACTGAATCCAGTTACTAAATTTCTGGGCACTTCCTATGTCAGATGATAGGGCTTTAAAAAGGACATACAGCATATTGAGAGTTAGGCTGTGGAGTCAAGAGGCCTAGGGATGAATCCTGGGAGTATTTCTAGCTAGCTGTGCAACACAAATCTCATTTCCCTTATCTGGAAAATAGATTGTTATAAAGATTAAGTGAGATAATGACGGTTTAATGCAATGAATGCTCTCCAGGAAACTTCAAGGCAAAGCTATTTTTTTCTCATTTTATGAGGAAAATATGGGCCAGTATGAATATCATGAAGTCCCAAACACCCAACTGAAGCCAGTGATATGCAAATTTATTTGGGAAACAAATGAGGGGCACAATATATGTAAAACACCTATAGACAGCAAAAGTGGTACCTAAAACCACATTTCAGCAATTTGGGCTGTAAGTAGTTCAGAGGCCTATCCTATAAACCCCCTAATGTATTTTCTTTTCTCTGTCTTCTTGGTTACTAAGGCATTTCTTCCTCCAGCTTGCTGAAAATCACAAAGTTTATAAAATGTGACATCATACATGGACTCATTTCTCATTGGATTGACTTTTAGCATACCTGAAAGCATTTTGTTGCTCATAGATGCGTTCTGCTATGGTCCAATGCACTCAAGTGAGCTTAAGACCTGACCTGGTCATGTCTCCATTTACCTTAAGGTGATAATTCAGGAATGAATGGCTCAGTGTTGAGTACAGAATCTTATCTTTCTGCCTATTGTCAGGGATCTTTAAAAAGAAAGAAAGAAAAAAAAAAAAAAGAAAAAAGAAAAAAATTGTCTTTGACCTTCACTATGCTCTTGTGTAAAGCCATCTGCTATTGCATTTCTCTTCACTATATTTCCTGTCATATGAGACATTTCCACCTAAGGCTTTCTACACAAATCGCTGGAACTGAGTGTCTCCCATTCAAATACAACTTGCCTTGGAACGTTGGATTTTAAATCATTCTCTACTTAAATTAATTTAAGTATGACAGTATTACCATACTGACAACATTAAGAATAGGAAATGTGTATTTGCAGCCATTTCCTACAATACCAAAGTATGCAAAAGCATATGTGGATAGAGGGGAAAAAAGGTAGACAATACTCATGATATTTGGATACCTAATATATTTCACTTTTAATAAAGTTTCCTCGTTCTACATGAAAATGTCCCTCAATCTGTTCGATTCTGATTGCAAACATCTGTCTCTTATGCTAACACGCTCATCTTTATAATAAATTGTGCTTTCATTTTTATCTATTTACATGAAATGCTAAAATTTAAACAATGAAAACATATTGCACTTGAAATGAAATGAGTGTCCTTAAAGGATTTACACGCAGGCATACAGTCCACACAAGCTCGGCCCCCTTTTTTAAGGGCCCCGGGCCGGTTCCCAAGCCAAAGGCTTTAACAAGTTGTCCGTCGTACAACTGGTTACACCTAATTTGAATTAAACTACAGTCGCAGATGACAGAAGCGCTCCTTTTCATCTTTTGTAGGAAGGTCACCCAGCCCAGAGCGAGCGCCACGCTCCTTCTGGAACTAAACACGTAGGCCCCGCCGTCTGTTGAGTCCTCCCCTTCACAACTCACACCTGGGTGGCCAAGGGTCGAGTGTGACCTCCCGACGGCGCCAGAACCTCTGCCCCATTCCCCCCGGGAGGCAGCAGCAGATGGCGAGGGCGCCGCAGCGCTGGTGCCGCAGCTCCCCGCCGCGACAGGGCAGGAGCACTTCCACAGGGGCTGGTTAGGCGCCAGGGACTCCCTCGGCCTCCTGCTGGGCGCTGCTGCCGCGGGAGGGGGCGGGCCCCACGTTTCCCTCCCCCTCCCCAGGGCTCCCAGACCCCACACCTAAAACGGCGAGGCTCCCACACCCCTGCCCCAGCCCAGAACCCGAGCCCCCCGCCCCCCGCCCCGTTCCCGGAGGGAGAGCGAAGCCGCGAGCCGCTGGAGCGCCACGCTCACTACCTGACCCTGCGGCACCCACTCAGGCGGCCACCCCGCCAGTGGGTCCGGGGGTTCCTGGGGATGGGGGGACAGCACCCGCCACCAGGAGCATCCCTGGCTCCAAGGAATGAGCCAATGGCAGCGCTCGGAGCAGAGGGAAGCCGCCAATCACTGCCCTCTGGTCCCCGGCCCTCCAGCACCACGCCGCGGACAGCTCCTTCCGCTCCCCCTCCCGCGGCCCTAAGCTAGAACCCCGCCGCCGCCCACCTGCTTCCCTCCGAGTCCGGACGGGAAGTGGACTTTCCCCAGGGAAGAACCTCGAGGGGTCGCAGCTCTCGCCGCGTGTTCCGCTCCCTGCCCCACCCCTGAGGGGAGACGTCCGCGCGCTCACCTCCACCCCGGGCTTCTGCACAGCCGTGCATTTCAAAAATGAGTGAAAACAGATGAAGAACGTTCTTCCCGTGCGCTGAACGGCTGTGAGGCCCTTGAACAGGCGGATGTCTGAGCTTAAGATGGAAAGACGACTTGATAAGGGGCGTGACGGACGGACGAAGTTCCTCTTTGGCAAAAGTGTGAAAGGCCTTTATTTACTGTAGCTGGGGCCAGTTTGTCCGGGGACAGAAGTGAACCAAGGGGAGAAGGAGTGCTAATGACTGTAAAAGGGGTAAAAGGGCGTCCGCCCTTATCTTCCTGGTTGATGTCCTCAAAATGAAACCGCAGAATTGTTAGGGTTATTTTAATATTGTGTGAGAGCTCACTATGCATCAAGCTTTATTCTGAATTGTTTACCTGGTTATTTTATTATTGTGTGAGAGTTCACTATGCATCAAGCTTTATTCTAAATTGTTTACCTGCGTTAACTCATTCCATCCTCACAACCTGCCTATTGCTTATCTCAACTTGTTTTACAGATGAGGAAATTGGGGCAGTAAAGAGACTGGCCCAAGACACCAAGTAAGTGGTAGAGGCAAGCCTAGAACCCATGTCTGATTTATTTAGGTTAGCAAAACATTTTAATGTCCAAATTAGGGCCCAAACAATCTAGATACTTTTACTTCTAAAAGACATAAATGTTCTCACGTTTTTTAATCTCTTGATACAAGATATTTAGCTAAAATCTTAGAATCTTCCAGTGGAATGAGCATAACCTTCAAAGTAGCTATGGTCATCAGGATGAGAAGGATCAAGGTTTGGAGGGTGGGAATGGAGACAAAGGGATTGGAGACTTCCTTTAGACGTCTGATTCAACTGAGCCGTTTAAATAAGTAGTATTTATGTTACTGGTTGTACATCACTGATTGGACTTCGTCATTAAAATAAATAATCACATTAATTATATATGATAATGCACACATCCATGGACAAATATGCAGGTTATCTGAGGCGACCTATGGAGAATTACAAATGACTTGCTGTTAAGAAACTCTTAAGTCTATATTCAACTTTCATTTTTTATATTGAAATTTGTTTTAATAACCTAGTCAGTATCAATTTACAAAGGGGAAAAGAAAGCTGCCAGTTTGTTGTTTCATTAAATCATTATCAATTTTAGGGCAGCCTGGGTGGCTCAGCAGTTTAGTGCCGCCTTCAGCCCAGGGTGTGATCCTACAGACCTGGGATCAAGTCCCACATCGGGCTCCCTGCATGGAGCCTGCTTCTCCCTCCACCTGTGTCTCTGCCTCTATGTCTCTCATAAATAAATAAAATCTTTAAAAATAAACAAATCTTTATCAATTTTAAATGTATTTCCTTTGACCAAACTCTTTTTAATTTATTTCTTTAAACCACTAAGAAAAAAATAATAAACGACTAAGAGTTATAGGACTTAGTAGGGAGCCAAGTAATGAAAGAAAGAAAAAAGACTTTTACAGCAGATAAAACTTTTCATGTTTTAAATCTGGGCAGCCTTTCTCACTCTCCCTGAGGATTTAAACAATCTGATTTCCGAAAGTTTTCCAATATTTCTCCATGAGGGTGGATTTTGTTTCAAGCAGTAACTGCTTTGAAGGGCAGGACTGTGATACTAAGTAGGCAATAAGAAGCCCTGGGCGTCTAGAGCAAGCTGAACGGGCAGATGCTTGGGTTCACTTCCAGTTCTGTGTGTCAGGGAATCACTGAACCTAGTGGGCCAAGCCCATGGTCATCTTCTACAGAGAGGAAAGAATTGCAAAGAGCATAAGGATTTGGCATAAGGTAGACCCTCAATAAATGGTAGTATCATTGTCACTGTATACATGTGTTAATCCACATGGATTTTTTTTTTTCTTTTTGGGGCTTTCTTTTACAAAGCAAAACATTTTCTGGTCAGCCGATGCTAAAAACCTAAAATCCCTTCCATAAGTTAGAAAAAGTCTTTTTTGCAAATCAGCCCCTATAGAAGTCAGATGTCCTCTTCCTCCCCCCACCCATGCCTCTTGCTAGGACGGGTTAGAAAAAGCCCCTGCCAGCCACCCAGTGACTGAGGCCATGTTTCCACCTGGGAGACAGCTGGGTGGAGACCGCTGCAGTACTCAGGATTCAGAAAATAAAAGTCATATTTAACTGAATTAAATCATCCGGATCACATCCAGACCCTTTGGTGACCTACAAGAATCTTCCCACCAACCTCTGGGAAGAGCACTACAGACCTGGTCTTAGGGTACCTGCCCTTAGTTGAGGGAACAGCTAATCCTCCACTTCTATGTAACTTCAGTGAAATCCTCCCCTGGGGTTATGGGGTTGAGGGATGACATAGGAAGGGGAGAGGGTGCTTTCCAATTTTAGCCCACAGAAATATATTATTTATGATAGTCTTCCATTAGCTAGCATTAATTTTTTACACCCATAAACAAAGTCATTGTTTCTAACTTTGGCCTTCTCCTTATGGGCCTCCCAGTGTCCTTGAAGTGTATATTTTCTCTTCTGTAAAATGGGACACATACCAAAAGCACAAGATTATTGGAAAGAGTGCATGGAGAAAAGAAAACTACACAGACCGGTAGATCTGTACCTTCAATAATATCCATCCTCCCTTAGCATTTGTTGAATGAATACTAAAGTATAGGAGTCATAAAAAGCACTGAGCAAGTTTCCCTTGTATGCTTCCCAAGAAAAATCCTGTCAAAAAGATACAGAACAAGAAATAGTGATTCTATAGTTCTATAATTCTTTTTTGATGAGGAAAATGCATTTTTTTTCCTTGAAGGTCATTAGTTCTTTTCTAAACCCAAAACCTCTTAGCATAATTAACAACGGTTTCAGAAAACAATTGCTTTGCCTGCTATCTGGGGAGCCTGTGAAGTGCACATATTGAAATGGTATATTTCCCTATTAAAACACTACTTAACATTTATTTTGTGAATAATCAAAGTCTTTGAGTGTCCTGATTCATTTTATTATGGAGTCTCCTCATCAATTGTTTTCAAATTAAGCTCTTTCTTTTTTTTTTTTTTTGAAGGATCTGCTGAAATCGCAAAGTGAAGAAACTGTCACTTGTATCTTTATTTTTATTAAAGATTGCACAAACTGGAACCAAGACCAAAATACTGAATCCACTGTACATCGTTCATTATAAGACAACATATATCACATTTGTACTCTACCAGGTAAGACATGTTCTTTAAAATTATATATTGCGTGCTTTTAGATTCATGCTTTAGGTATTTTACATTTGCCATTACTCTCTTATAAATAGTTGCAACCTGACCAACGTGTACACCTGCTACCCCTATGTAGTCAATGCGAGAAGGCGTAGTAGTCTTTGACACGAGAACCGATGCAATGGAAACAAACGTATGGACGTCACGTCTACCGAACTGTGACTACTGTTTTGCCTATTGAGTGAAACGCTAATGTAAAACACACACACACACACACACACACACACACACACACACACACACACACACACCATCGTTTCAAAAGGCACAATTTCCTCCACAGAAAAGAACAATTTAAAAAAACACACGGCAGTTAAAACCGGCGCCCTCAAGGGCGCTGCGAAGTTCACGTTAATGCGATCCTAAACCTTGAGAGCCGACCTCCTGGGCGTTTGGGGGGGGGGGGCACCCGCGGAGTCCGAGGGCCCGGGTGGGGGGGGACGGGGGGGTGGGCACCCGCCAGTCCGAGAAGCCCCGCGCAGGAGGCCAGGCTTGTCGGAGTCGCTTCCAAACCTTTGCTGGGAGTTTGCGCATCGGACCTGGGACCTCTCTCGGTTCCCAATCTGGAGCCCGGCCAAAAACAAACAAACAAACAAACAAAAAACCAAAAAAAGGGGAGAGTGTCAACCGGATCCTTCACATCTGCAGGGGCTCCTCTTCCCCCAGGCAGAGCTACCCCCGCCCCTTCTCCTCTCTGTCCCCGCGCTCCCGACCCACCCCGTCCCCAGCAGGCGCGTTACGCGTGGCGCTGGCCGCCGCCCCCAGCCTCGGGGTCGCTCTGGTCGTCCGTGAAGCAGACGTCCACGTCGCTGTCGTTGTCGCTCTTGGGCTCCCCGGGCTCCGGGCCGCAGTCGGGCCCCGCGCCCGGGCCGTCGGCCGCCTTGGCGAGCGCGTTCTGTCCGGGGTGGCGGGACTTGACGTGCCGCTCCAGGTCCCGGCGGCGCACCAGCACCTTGCCGCAGAACTCGCAGCGGTAGGGCGTGTTGCCCTCGGCGTGCAGCCGGATGTGCTTGTTCAGGTTGCTGGGGTCGCCGAAGGGCCGCAGGCACACTTTGCACTTGAGCGGCTTGTAGCCGGTGTGCGTCCGCATGTGGATCTTGAGCCCGTACTTGCGCGAGTACAGCTTGCCGCAGTAGAGGCACAGGTGGCCGGTCTTGGGCTTGCCCGCGCCGCCGCCCCCGCCGCCGCCGCCCCCCGCGCCGCCCGCAGCCACCACGCCCGGCGCCAGCGCCCCCGCGTCCAGGCGGCCGCGGCTCTTCCCCGCCGCCACCTCCGACAGCTGCCGCGTGTGCATGGCGATCTCCCGGTCGATGCCAGCCAGGGAGCCCAGCTCCGCGGGGCTTAGGGCGGCCGCCGCCGCCGCCGCCGCCGCCGCCGCCGCGGCAGGTGCGCTGAAGTACGAGAGGGACTCCGGGTACTTGAGCAGCCCGCCCAGGTGCAGCTTGAGCGGGTAATACGCGGCGGCGGCCGGCGAGCCGCAGAGAAGCTCCCCGCTGCAGACGGTGAAGGCCGGCATGACGGCGGGCAGGTGGCCGCACTCGCCGGCCGGGTAGGCTTTGAGGCCGCCCGCGTCGAGGCCGAGGCCGAGGCCGGGCAGCGCGCAGCGCTCGACGGGCAGCGCGGCGGGGGGCAGCGGGGCGAAGCGCGCTCCGGGCGGCGCGGCGGGCGGGGCGCGCTCCACCTGCTTGAAGGCCGACGCCTCGTCCGGGGGCCCGGGGAGCAGCGGGAAGCCGCGCAGGGCCCCCGAGCAGGGAAGGCCGGGCGGCGGCGGCGGCGGCGGCGGGTCCCCGGCGAGCAGGCACTTGGGGTGGTGGTGCTGGTGCGCGTGCTGGTGCGCGTGGTGGTGCGCGTGGTGGTGCGCGTGGTGGTGCGCGTGCTGGTGCGCGTGGTGGTGCGCGTGGTGGTGCGCGTGGTGGTGGCCCGCGCCGCCCGCCGCCGGGCTGTCCGCGCTTCCCGGCCGCCCGCCCGCCCGCCCGCCGCCCAGCAGCCTGCCCACCGCCAGGCCGGGCCCGGGCTTGCCGCCGCCCTCCTCCCGGCAGGGGTCGCCGTGTGCGGCCGCGGCCGCCCGGGCCGAGCCGGCGGGCTTGAAAGCGGAGCGCGCCCCGGGGTGGAAGGCCAGGCCGCCGCCCGCGGGGGAGCCGCCCACGACGCCCACGACGCCCACGAGGTGGCTGTGTCCCCGGGCGGCCCCGCTCGTGTCCGGGGCGCGGTCCGGCTGCTCCCGGGCCTTCCGGGACGGCCCCCACTTGGCGGGCGGCGGCGAGGCGGGGGGCGCCGCGGGGGCCTCGCGCTTGATGCCCTCCCGCGCCCCGCAGGCCTGGAGCGGCGGCGCGGCGTGCGGGTGGGACCGCAGCGTGCCCGCGGGCGCGGCCGCGGCGAAGTCGGGCGCCGGGGCTTTCGGAGAGAAGGGAAGGCCGGCGGCGGCGGCCGGGGCGGCGCCCTGGCGAGCCGCGTGCTCGGGGTGCAGGTAGGCTCGGCCCCCGCCGCCGCTGCTGAGCCCGCAGTGGAAACGCAGGTGGGCCTTAAGGCTGTTGGGGTATCTAAACGTCCTCCAGCAGTACCAGCAAATGTAGCGCTCCTCCCCTGGGCGAGAAAGAGGGGGAAAGCGACCTCGTGAGAGGCGAACCAGCCAGGGGGAAATAGGTTTGGGCCAGCGGGAGGGGGCGGCACAGGAGTATTCCTGGGTCCAGCGAGCGAGTGAGTTAGTCGGGTGGCCCCCCTGGGGCAAGGAGCCCGAGAAGCTCCAAACGGTCGACTCTGTCACCACCTCCATCCTCTGGGATTACTCAGGGGCCAAAGGGGTGACCTGTGCCTTTCCAACGAAGACTTCCTCCGGGCCATCCGAGCAAACCTTCGTTGGGAGGGCAGCGCTCAGGCAGACTGGCCCGGGAAGAGACCAGAACAGAGAGCAGCTGTTGCTTTAAATCAAGTGTTGAAGCTGTGCTGTGCCCGGGCCCATCTGTTGGCGTTTGCAGAATAGGTGGCGTATGTCAAGGAGTTTGGATAAACTGAACAAAGACCAATCTAATGGTCGTGAGCGCCTCATTACCAGACGAGACAATATCTTGTATGTATGGGCCATATGTAATCATTCCTTTTCATAGAACAATGCCTTTTATGTCCACTACCCACCCTTCCCACCCCCTCCCAGCCTTAAACATTTTGCCTGAGGTCTTCCTGGAGCGTGACCAACTGAAGGACCACATAGGGACTATGATCTGCTATTCTTCAACATTATTTGTATCTTTATTTCCTCTTTAACCCCATTTAATTTGATGAGAGAAAAGAAAAAGCCCTATGTCCTGATATTCTAAAAACTGAAGGATGATGTTGCATTATCTTGTCAGTTGTTCCACCTGGAGTAATTAATTAACTCCTAGATAGCTGCATGAATCAGACTTAATAATTTAATCCTTGGAAAAGATAGTTTATTTTTTTAATGAAATGAATGGATATATATAGAGAATATATATATATATATATACACCATATATATATACCATATATATATATATATATATATATATATGGTATAGTCAGCTTTTAATAAGTGTACAATTCTCTACCAAGAACTGTATACATGTTTTTGGTGTCAAGTCTGTTCTCATGTTTACTATTATTAACATTAGGTTTTTTTTTTTTTTAATTTTGCCAGGATCTGGGAATACAATCAAGAGACACATGTATGAAACAGATTTTGATCACATGGTGGAGGTTAATTTTCTCTTAATAAGGTCTTGTTACATCTGGACACAGAACAGCAGATCTTGCAGTTGGGTTTCTTTTTTAATGTGGTGGCTGATTGGCAATACTGAAGGATGTCTGTGAGAAAGAAGTTAGTTGAGCCACAAGGAAGTACCCGAAATATGTCTGTCTCATTAAATTTGGTGGAAAAGTTAAATTCCCTGTCCCCTTGCACACAAGCATCTCAAACTTCTAAAACATCACTACAAAAACAACCAAAAGAAATTCCAGATCTTCCTCCCTCTTCCTGTATTTTACTTTTGGCTCTCCATAAAGCAAGTAGTCCCCCTAGATAACTAAGATGGAAGTTCAAGTAAAGATCTGTTTATGCCAGCTGAAGCCAAGGTAGAGCAGAAAGCAAAAGGGGAGAAAGAGGATCTGCCTCTGAGAACCTACCCTAATTGTATATGGAAGACTTAGATAAAATCATTCCAATATTTCTATTACCTTGTATTGAATAGCTTCGAAAATAAATCTTGAAGGAAAAAAACAAAAGACTTCCTGGGTTCTCTTGATCGGTATGCTGATTTAATATCTTAAATATCACCTCCCTTCTCAGAACCTTCCTCTCATTACCCCTTTTTAAAGAAGGAGTTTTCAGAGGGCTGCTTCCCCAGAATGACTCTACGATTGCAAAGCCAAGAACGCTTTATCCCTAAAACAAAGGGTCCGTACTCTCCTTAAACTTACCACGGAATTTAAACCCACTGGAGTTAGTCAGTATTGGAAGAATAGCAGCCATCCCTACTTACTTCTTTCTCAAGAGTTAAACAAATGCATTCTCTGTTCCCATATGTCCCTTTTTTCAGTTTATCCTGACCAACTGACATATTCTTTGGACTCTGATTACCAGCCTATGCCAAAAGTATCAAACACACTTCATAAAGTGACTTTGCGTCCTCTCCTAAGTGTGACCCTGAGATTGCCAAGATTTCAAGCATATCAAAGGTGGGGAAGTCAGGGTTCAAAATAGCCCACACATTCCCAAAAGGAAAATGGTGTCTATTCTGACATCTGTTTATAAGCTCAATTGGCTGAAATGAAAACACAAGAGCCACCACTCAAACAAGTTGCTTTTGTACTACTTGAGAGTGCCTAAGGACGGGTGTTCTGTGAAGAAATGTATGGCCCCTAAAGGTCAGCAGCTGTTAGAATAGTCCTGTAGTGGCAGACTTGAGAGTTCTCCACCACGGGGCTTTTATCATGTTTCTCTTTTACCGGAAAAGGTTGACAAGAGAATTTAATATAGTGTGATACAAGGAACAAACTACTTTAGGATAATGTTCTATGGATACCATACACACAAATCTACCCATGAGACTGATACTTTGAAGTGATTCATAGTTCTGAATAAGCTTCATTCTGTCTTATTCATTAAGTGTTTCTTAATTCTCACTTTTGTATTAATTTCCTTAACCCAATTTCTAAAGGGATGAGAGTTAACCAGGCAATTCAGGAGGAGAGCATGTTAAGATATTTCACAGCATTCATCGTGTTGACTTTAAATATAACTGTGTCTTTAGGAGAAATTGCAAACTAAAACAATTGTCAAGGAAAGAAAGGAAGTCAGAGAAGCTTTGTGAATTAAAAGGGAGGTCTCAAGATCTTAACTATTTTACACCTCCCAGCTTTCTTTCACAGAAAGTAGTCTTCAGTGTTCTAGGGAAGGTTTGAAAATGTTCTTCTCTTTAGTTACTGCCCCTTAATTTGCATAAATCCACTCTTGGCTTTGGAAAGGATCAAATAAATCTGAGAAGAAACTGGGATACATCCCAGATTCAATTTAAGTAGGGAGGGGGAATGAATAAATACCATTTAAATGGAAGGGCCTCAGTACCTGCCAACTGACCAGCTGTAAGTACCGTAATGTTTCTAAAATGCTGTAGAAATAATTAACTCTCCTTCAAACCAGTGAAGAGATGCCCCTCCACCTTCTAAAAGCATTCCAGGTTTGAGTTGTGTGTTTTGGAATTCATGATGTGATTATATGTAAGGCTTCTTCCTTGATTCTTTTTTTCTTTCATTGATTCTTAACTGAGTAAATAATTGTCTCTGGGTATGCAATAGGAAAAGATGACCCCCATGAAGTTCATAAAGAATATCTTTGGGGACACCTGGGTGGTTCAGTAAGTTAAGCCACAGACTCTTGGTTGTGGCCCAGGTCAAGATCTCAGGGTCAGGAGGTGAAGCTCCATGTCAGGCTCCACAGTCAAAAGGGAATTTGCTTGAGATTCTCTCTCTCCCTCTGCCCTTCCCCTCCCTCAATAAATACATCTTTTTTAAAGATAGAATGTTCTTTTCTCTGCCATCACAAGGCAGATTATTGTCGCTGTTATCATTTACAGTACATTTTAAGGAGGTAGTGGTGACATTGCCTCTCCGCCTACACAGACAGGGGGGGTGAATTCAGTTTTACATGGCTCAAGAGAAAGGCCCTGGGGTCGCCTCCAAAGACAGGAGAAGGGCTGGACTCTCACCCACCCCCCGCTGGCCCTGGGCGCTCTCGGACGCGGTACCTTTTTCGTCGTGCGTGGGAGTCGCAATCGTAGGGATGTCGAACCATTGAGCTAAGGAGTTGGAATACCACACGGTCAGCTCCTCCCCTGGCTGGACGTCTCGCAGTGCTCGGTAGAAGATCTGGGACACAAGGAACAGGACAGCTTGTTGTCATTTCCTGGGTAATCGGTCTAAAAACAACTAAGAGCAACGGTTTGATCGTCGTTCTGACGCTGTGTGACCCTGGAAAATCTATTGGACCTCTCTGAACCTCATTTCCCTCATTCTTCAAACGGGGAAAATAATAGTATCTACCTTACAGGGCCGTCGGGACGTGTAAAGGAGACCTCCAGCTAAAGCGCTTTGCTCTTAACTTTGGTGGCCACCTCAGTAACGGTTAGGTAGGTAGAATTGGCAGTGGGGGGACGCCCACAGTACCTGTCCTCCGGGTAAGTCTGCAATAGCTTCGAGAGTCTGTTCCTGGGGGTTCCTGGCTGCCCGGATTAACCCTATCCATTCGAGAGGAGAGCCCCCCGACTCGTCCACCAGCTCCCCTCTCACCATGCGCACCTGCAACACAAGCAGTGGTCGTTCTTCCCCGCGCCTCGGCCAGGCCCACGACCCAGAGGGAAAGTTCACCCAACACCCCCGCCCTACTAGGAAAATGGTTGTGTTCACTCTGGCCGGACTGCTGTGGACTGCTGGGACGAAGGTAATGCCTAGGACCCTTGCTTAGGGGGCGCAGGGGGGAGAGGCTGGCCAGCCCAACAGTTCCCCCTATCGCCCCACCTGGGCACCATCGAGGGCGGGCGAGAGCATCCCCCCCTGAGCGACTGGAGGGGGGGGGTCTAGCACCTAGACGTTCCCACCCCCGGCCCAGTTCTCGATCCTGCGGTTCTGAGAGCAGCGGGGACACCAGGGGAGAGACGTTTCGAAGTCGGCACCAAAACCCAGAGTTTCCTCCCACCTCCCGGTCGCGCCCCCGCGTGCCCGTTGCACGGCCCCGCGGTGCGGAGGTGCCGGCGAGCCCGGCAGTGAAAGTGTGTGAACAAAGCGGCCGCGGGACCACCGGCCGTTTAAAAGCAATTAAAGCGCGTTTAAAGAAGAAAGCCTTAGGCCGACTGTGTGAGGAGCCAGATGCGGGTCCCGCTGGCTGCGCGCCGGAGGAATTTCTTTCGAGAAAGCTCTCGGCAGCGAGCGGGCAAAGCGAAGATGCTCCCAGCCCCCCGCCCCCGCCCCCGCCCCCGCTCCCTGCACCGGGACCCCTGCCTCCTTTCCTGGGCCCCGTGGGCCGACCCTCGCCTGCCGGGACGCCTCCGGGCGGGCGGAGGCCTTGAAAAGCCCGCTGCGGGCTGGGGTCCGTTCGCCGCTGCGGGAGCCAGAGCTGCCGGGGTGACCCGCCGCCTCCCGCCTGCGACCCCGGACTCTCGGAGCCCGGCTGCAGGGGCGCGGACCCGGTGCCCCGCGCGGGTGGGCGCTCCTCGCCCTGGGAGCCCCAGTCGGAGCCGCCCCCTGGCTCACCCTCTCTCCATTTACCGCAACTGCCCAGCAGACATCCGCGGGGGCTGGGGGCGAACCCGGGGGGGGGGGTGGCTAGGAACTGAGAGTTTCCCAAGGATCATTTTTTTCCCCCGCAACACATGAGATTAAGTGATTGAAAGGTCGATGTAAGCCTTAAATTAGCGCGTTGAAGGGAAGGGGGTAAGAAAAGTCTTCACCGCCCTGCGCGTTGTGTAACAGAGAAAAGGCGCGTCTGCAGAGAGGCCGGGGCCGCCCCGCCTCTGGAACCAGACCCCAGAGCTCCAGGGAAACCGCGGGCTCCGAGGGTCCCGGCGCGTAAGGAGTCCCATGCACCCCCACCCGCACCCCGGGAGCTGTCCCCGGTCAGCCACGTCCTTTGCCCTCAGTTCGGCCCACGTCCAGCTCTCGCTTAATGCGACTTGCAGGGAATGACCGGAGTCCCCCAGGCCACCTGGCCGAACTGGCAGGTGACGACTCCATCACCCCTTTCCTCCACTTGCCCCATCTACCCCTGCCGGGGCCAGGGCAAAGGGAGGCGGAAGGCTGGGGGCGGAGGTCGGAATGGCTAATACCTTTTTCTTGGGCCCGGGTTCCCTGCGGTCTGACAGGTACTTGCCCAGCTTGAAGGTTCCGGGCACGGGCCCGAGGCGCAGGCCCGCCGGGATGCAGCAGTCGGCACTCACGCTGGTGGCCGGAGCGCGGGCCGCTCCGTGCATCGCTGCCGCCGCCGCCAGGCAGGCGCTGGGGCGCGCGGGGTCCTCCGCAGGGCGCGAGGGACGAGAGCCCGAGCGGCGCGCGAGCCCGGGAGCCGCACCCCGACGTGCGTCCTCCGCCCGCGGAGTGACGCGGCCGGGCATGCACTGCGCCTTTTCAATCGGGGCGGGCGCCTTTTGGCACCGCGAGCGCAAGGGCGCGGAGTTTGGTGAGAGAGTTGCTCTGCGGAGCAGCTGCAGAGTCCCACCCGAGAGGGTCACATGGAGTGGTTCCCTCAGCCCTCTGCATAATCGCGGCCTCTGAATGGCTGGCGCACAATGGTCCAGGCGACCTTCCCATTCCTAAAAATCCAATTTGTCAAGGGCGAAGAAAAGGCGCTGGTGAATCAAAGGTCCGGCGGGACCATTAATCCTCAGCATGGGGTATTGTCCTCGAGACAGTTACGATATTTTAAGTGACAAATCCACTGTATAATTTCTCCATAAATTTTACTTCCTTTTATTGTTCGCCGACAAACCAGTTTTGGGAAATAAGTGACTACTTTAAGTCTACTTGGCTGATTCCTTTGAGCCTTGGTCTACTTCAAAGATTTTTAATTCTCTCCCCTTGGCTTTATTGTAAAGGAGATTAAACAAAGAGATGGGGACTGTTTGGAGGACTTGTTAACTTCTATTGATTTCTGGCGTGTGCCATACAGAAATTAGGCAGGTACTTGATGGGAAAACACCAGAAAATACCTACACTTTTTAAATAACGGCCATATTACCATTTCAGGGGATTGGGTCCAGGCCAGTCGTCTATTCAGAACCGCCTTTTCGTTCCTTCTGTCCCGTTTCGCCCCAAAATATGAAGCGTCCGGACCAGTTTTAGTAGACGTGGACTCAGTGGTGTACCCCGGGCCCGCACTTTCTCTGGGAATGGGAAGCGGCCTCAGGGCTGCGGCTTTGCAGGGGCACCTGCGCCCTGTCCTCACCAGAGGGTTGAAGAGGGGTGCTGCCCACTGGGTCTTTTTTTTTTTTTTTTTTTAAATCAGGTGTCCCTCCCATGCCACCGGCCAACTCCAGCCCTGATTTCCTTTTAGGTTTTGAATCGAGAGGAAATCCTTGGGGCTAACTTTTTCAAAAGGTACTCACTCTATCAAAGGTTACGGAAAAGAGGGTGGGGTGGGCATTGGCAACCCCTCCTTTTAGCCGAGTTCCTGAACTGCGACAAGGTGCGTACTTGGGGAGTTGAAACCAGAGGGCCGGAGTGCTCCTCGTTTTAAGGAAGCCTCGGGTTTGTGCAGAGACATTTCTTTCCATAAGGTAACTAAGTCATTGAGTCCCTTGCATATCTGTGACAGCTCCGCGCGTACCTGCCCCGCGATGCGCATCCTGGGCGCCGCTCCCCAAATCCTACGCACCAGGATGCGGTATCCGCCCCCCCTCCAAGGGGCCAGAGAGGCTGTGGGTTTCCGGCCTGTGTCGGAGGCCCAAGCACTGTACCCCCGGGCGGAGGACTGCCAGCAGCCACTACACGGAATTGTCCGCGGAAGGCCTGGTTCTTGGGACCGAATGTGATTAACGACAGCGGCGGGACGCAAGGTGGCGACACCTGTAACTCAGCTGTGGTTGGTCCGACAAGGCCCTCAAGGAAGCTCCGTGGCACCCCTCGATGGAGACCTGCTTTGGGGCCTTACTGGACACTGTCAGGAGACTCAGGGCCATTCAGTCTCTGCTCTGATCATTCAAACCTCGGGGATGTGTCAGTGAGTCACTGCAGAGCCTCATTCTCGGAATCCGTAAAATGGGAATGATGTAAATTTAGCTTCCACTCCGCGGTTCACTCCGGTTGGTTGCGAAGGTCTATAGCAATGGTCTGTGTGGACAGTGGATGGCGCTCCAAAACTCGAGGGTTGAGGAATGGGGGAGTCCGGGTCAGGTCAAGGGTCTCAGGTCTGAGCATCTCCAGTCAAAAGGCGCGGTGACGCATGGATGGCGGGTCTCAGTGCTCGCTCAAGGCCTGTATAGACGCGGCCGCTGAGGCGCGCAAGGGACACTTGGCGGGTCCGGGCTGCCCCCCGCTGCGGCCCCTCTGACCCTGCAGTCACACCGTGCCCAGGGCCACTTTCTGAGGGAGCTGCCTCTGATTTTTTCCTCCTAATCCTCCAATTGCCCCTCTTCGGGCTGCGAAGGCTGCTGGCGACGGAGAGGAGGGAGCCTTTGATCCGGCGGCCCATGAATGGCAAAAGCCGGGGGAGGGGAGGAGGAGAGGAAGCCGCTCCGAGGAGTCGAGGGCAATAAATTTAAGCCATGAACATGTCCCTCTAACCTCTGGCCTGGCGACTCCAGGATGACACCCAGTTTAAATTACCAGCACTGCGAGCGGGAAGGGGCGAGCGCGGGGCCTGGGTTCGGGGCTCCTCCCCGGCCCTCCTTAATGAGTGAAAAAGCGTGAACGACACGCGAACAATTTTATCAATAGGACCATGTAAAGGCCGACTGTGAGGAAAGTTATTTATTAATATAGCCAATTGTGGCTGGTTCCCAGCCCCTCGAGAAGAAAGGGACTGCGCCAGAGGCATTCACACCAGCTCGCCGAGTTTTATTCTGTCCTGTGGCTCAGAGTTGAAGTTCCCCAAGTGAAATAAATTGTCCACAAAGGAGGAAAGGAACACATTTTCTTTTATTTTTTCTCCCCTAAAAAGCAAGGGTGAAACCAATCTAATGTGCCCAGTGGAGCAAGATGGGCCGTGAAAGGCTGGGTGTTAAAAGTAAAAGCGGGCTGTGCAGCAAATGGGATGGAAAATTAAATGAAATTAAATAGCTTGAACGGCCGTATTGTCCCTTATTAAAAAGACACATTAATTACATGGTCTCAGCCTTATTCAAAGACAATGTTGAGACTCAATCAAAACATTCCACTCGGCTTTTTTATGGACTTAAAATGGGCGTCCAGAGGCCCCGTTAAAGCGAAATCGCCTCCGTACCGAGGTGCGGGGCGAGGCGGGTCCGGGGGCGGCCCGCGCGGGCGCGCCGCGCTAACAGGTCGCCCCCGGGGAGGCCCGAGGCCGAGCGCCACCGCCCGCGGGGAGGGCCGGGCCGCCGGGAGCCCGCGCCGCGTTAGGGGGGCGGTGCCCGCCCGGGAGCCGGGCTGCAAACGCCGCCGGCGCCGAGCACGTGTGACCCGGCTGGGCCCCGCCTCGAAGGAGGCCCGCGGGACGTCGGTGCTGAGTTCAGCGGCTGCCTGCCCAACGCCCTTCTGCAGACCTGGGGGTGCCCGGGGGCCGGGGGGGGGCGCGCAATGTCCTTGGGCTTCGGGTCCCCGGCGTGGGGGGGTGGGAAGGGATGGGGGCGACCTGAGCCCCTCTGCTTTGAGGACCCGGGTGTCCGGGGAGTCCCCAACACCCCCCACCCCCGCCTCGCCCCAACCCCGGCCGGCTCGCAGAGTCTCCAACACCGGGATGGAGGGAGCTGCGCCGGGTCAGGGTCCGATGGCGAGGACGCGGGGGAGACTGAGCCCCCGGGACTCGGCGGAGTTGGGGCCCCGCGGTGCCCCGGGCCGGCGGGTCAGCGCGGACCAGCTGCGCGGCCCCCGAGGCGCGGGTGGGACATTAAGGCCGGGTCTGAATAGGGCGGCGGCGACGGGCTCTGGGAACGCCACCAGATGACACGCAGGCGACCGGGCCATTTCCCCCTTAATTGCGAGGCCGGTGGGTGCGCGGCGGCCGGTAGGCTCGGGACGCACCGCCAGGGCGCAGCCCGGGCGCCGCTGGTGGGGTTCGTGGTGCCTTTTTTTTGTTGTTATTGTTGTTGTTTTAAGTTCTTCATTGGAAGCGGCTCAATAAAAGTATTCAGAGTGCCTCTCAAGTTGCCTTTTAACCGGAGTTCCCCAACTTATTTCTTGGTCCTTTCGGTTGACATGGTGCAAAGAAAAAGTCAGCGAGCGTGTTGCTGAATTGCAATGTCTCGGGGCACCTCCACATTCAACGCTCCTCTGCCGGCCGCCGCCGAATGAGCCCGCACTCAATTCGATTTTCCTTGCTGTTGGGCACATTTAGGAGCGCCTCTATTTGTGAAGTTCATTTCTAGGCAAATGTATTCAAGAGCTGATGGGAATGAATAGGACCGTGTGTCAGCCGCCCCTAATTGGGATTAAAGCACTTAGGAGCATATGCAGAGAGTGACAGAAATTCTCAGGTTGCATTGTGTTCAGACTTCCACCCGCTTGGACGCTCCTCCTCCAAGGGAGATTTATAAAGCTTGCGGGGGAGAAACTGAGGAAAGAAAAGCGAAACGGAACAGAACCGGGCTAATGGCTCACGACGCGGCTGCGGTTCAGCAAGTGGTGGTGACAGCTTCTGAGAAAAGATGCTGGGGGATAATTGAACGCGGGCGGGGTGGGGGGGGGGAGCGGGTCTGAACTCTTTAATCAGAAAGGCGGAGTGTTAAAAGGCGAAATAAAGATGTTCTTGAGATTCCCAGACGGTTTTTTCCCCCCTTTCCCTTTTTTTTTTTTTTTTTCTTCTTCCCCTTGAAGAGCTTGGCTTTCTTTCTTTTTATCTCTGCCTCCTATCCCCACCCCCTAAGAACATACCATCTCTTGGGGCAATAGCAAGAACAATTTGGTATTTGCATGGGGGGGGGGAGTCAAAAGAAACAAAAGTATGGGAGGTTTTTTTGTATGTTAAAGAGAATGTCACACTCAAATATTTCCTGATGTGTGGAAAGGTGTTCAAAATATACACACACTACGTTAAAACACAAGCAGAATGATAAGTATCCACATAAATTCAGACTGTGTATGTAGCTACATAGTCTCTTGTAAATGTTCACGGTGAAGTGGCTGCTGGCTTTCCCAGCTGAAGGTGACAAGGCCTTACAGAAGCTAAAAAATCAGCCTGGAGCTGAGGCTAAGACAGTTGTCTAAGCAGAGAGCAGTGACTGCCTCTTTTAGTCCCTGAAAGTAGAGAAGCCAGAAATGACAGATGAACCCTGAACAAAAGAATGGTGAGAGAGAGAGCAGATATTTCTAAAATTATTTAGATTTCCGTGTTTGTTTCTTAATTTGTTTAAATCCACCTGGAAATATTGTTTCCCTGGAGGGGTGGGAGACTCTAGGTGTTTAAGCTTGAGGACAGGAGGGAGACTTCTCACTGTATCCCTTTTGGTGTCGTTTTAGATTTGGTGCCATAAGAATGTGTTTCCAATTAAAAGTTACTTTTGAGACTTAATCTCCCAAAAAATAATATGCACGAGGCAAAGGAAAAAAGAGGGGAAAAAAAGAAAAGGAAGGTGATGTGTGGGTCTGAAGAAAGGATAATAGGCAGTAGTATTTATAATAAATCTCTACTCAGAGTTGAGTTCCCAAACCTAGCATTTCTAGAGACACCTGTTGACACCACCCAATCCAGGGCCCTGCCCCACTGCCTGAGCCTTGGTGGGAAGATGGGTTCTCCAACTTCTACAAAGAGGATTCTGGGCAGACGAGATAATCATGTGAAGGGCACAGTGATGGGCCAAACATTTTTCTCTTTCAATTTCTCAGAAGACCTAAAAACCTTCTTCTTCAAGCTGCTCCACCTCATGAAGAAATTTTTTTTTTAAAGACTGTACTTATTTATTCATGTGAGACACACAGAGAGAGGCAGAAACATAGGCAGAGGGAGAAGCAGGAAGCCTGTGGGAAGCCTGATGCAGGACTCAATCCCAGGACCCTGGGATCACACCCTGAGCCAAAGGCTAACGCTCAACCACTGAGCCACCCAGGCGCTTCATGAAGACAGAATTTTAAAATCTGTGTTAGGAGTCGCAGAATTTTCCTTTAACCCATGACCCAAGTTTTCAACTCTTTGGGAAGTGATGCATAATGGGAAGAAGCTGTCCTGGCAGCTAGCTCTATGACCCCTAAGACAACCTGTGAGTGAAGGAAGTTCATTATATGGTTATGATGATAATAATAGAAAACAATAAAAATATCCAGTTATGTCACAACTAAAACCAAATTCAGGTTCATAACCAGCATCTCTGAATAACAGTTAAGTTCACTAGTATATCCTGTCTATTCACTTAATGTCACCACTAATTATGTACTTGTCTGATTTAAAAAGCAATGTTATCACTCGTGTTATTCATGATCATGTCATTCATGTCCATGACCAAATGATGATACATTTTAGTTTCCTGAAAGTATGTTTGAATTTTATATATCCTTATTTCATAGTAGGGGTTCACACTCAGCTTTTCGGATACATACATAATCACAAGATTAAAAAAATAGGTAATATTACAAAAGATGATTTTTTTATGCACACTATTTTTCTTTGTTAAATAACTTTATTGAAATATAGTTCATATATTATACAATTCACCATTTAAAATGTACAGGGGTACCTGGGTGGCTCAGTCAGTTAAGTGTCGACTCTTGAGCTCAGCTACTTAAAATGAGAGACAGATAGATCAAATGTACAATACAACTTCTTAAAGTATATTCACAGTGTTGTACAACCATCACCGCAATCTAATCTTGGAACATGTTCATCCCTTCTCTCTGAGAGAAAGCCCACACTTATTAGCTATCATTCCCCATTTGTTTCCAAACTTCCTGATTTTAGGCAACTACCAATGTATTTTCTGTCTGCAAAGATTTGCTTTCTTGGGTGGGGGGGCAGATGGACGAACAGTGGGAGAGTGTCAAAGATAATCTTAAGCAGGCTACACAGCCAATATGGAGCCAGCATGGGGTTCACTCTCACAACCCTGAGATCATGACCTGAGCCTAAATCAAGAGTCCAAGGCTTAACCGGCTGAGCCACCGAGGAGCCCCAAGATTTGCTTATTTTGCACATTCCATATAAATGGAATCACAGAATATGTTGTCTTCGGTGACTGGATTCTTTCTTAGCATAATTTTTCAAGGTTCATCCATGTTATAGCATGTATCAGTATGTTGTTCCTTTTCAGGGATGTATAATAGTCCATTGAACAAATATATCATATTTTACTTATCTGTTCATCAGTTGATAGGCCTTTGGGTTGTTTCTAATTCTTTGCTAATATATATAATACTGATATGAACACTTGCATACAAATTTTTACATGTATATGTTTTAGCTCTTTTGGATATATACCCATAAATGGAATTGCTTGGTCATATCATAGGTCCATTTTTAATTTTTTAAGTAACCATCAAAGTGTTTCAAATTTTACAGTCCTACCAGCAATGCATGGGTGCTCTAGTTTCTCCATATCCTCCAACATATTTTATTATCTGTCTTTTTAAATTATACCCAGCCTGGTACGGGTGAAGTGGTTCTGATTTGCATTTCCCAATGACTAACTGACTAGAGCTCAAGCATCATTTTATGTGCTTCTTGCCATTTGTATATCTTCGACAGAGAAATATTTATTCAAATTCCTTTCCCACTTTTTATTTGGGCAATTTGTCTTTTTATTATTGAGTACCATACATTTTTTTAAATCATTTTTTTAAATGACCAACACAAAAATATTGTTAGGTTTAACCATCATAGTGACACTAATAAGTAGATTTTATTATTTATCTTTTACCAATGAGAAAAGTTCAGAGAGGTTAAGAAGCTTCCTTAGGGTCACATGGTAAATAATAGATACAGAATTCTTCTCACATCCTTCTGAGTTCAAAGCCCAAGCCATTTTCACTTGATCACACTGCATTCAGAAGATTTAATTGACTTCATACATCTGCCATCCTCTATGAGGATCATTAAATTATCATGGAATGTCTCAGTGGTTGAAAGAGTAGGCCCTGGAGTCAGACTGCCTGGATTCAAGTCCTGCCTCTGAGACTTATTAGCCATATGACCCTGACCAAGGGTAACCTTTCTATTCTTCAGTATCTTCATCTGTAAAAATGAGTAATAAGAAGACCTACTTCAGAGTACTTGGGCGGCTCAGGCTTCAAGAATGGGACTCTTGATTTTGGCGCAGGGCATGATCTCAAGATTGTGAGATTGAGCCCCAAATAGCTCCATGCTGAATGTGGAGACTGCTTAAGTATCTCTCTCTCCCTCTCCCTCCACCCCTTTCTCCCATCCCTCAAAAAAAAAAAAAAAAAAAAAGAAAAGAAAAGAAAAAAAAAAAAGAACTACTTCACAGAGTTGTTAAGAAAATCATGAGATGTTGATACAAAGTGCTTGACACAGCATTCAGGACATGGGATATACTCAAAAATGTACTCAGTAATAATGTTAGTTATTAATGTTTTTATGATAATACTTATGCTTACCACTCTCTGAGCCCTATAAGGCATTGTACTCTTAGGCTGGAAATTGTACATCATAAATCAAATGCAGCAGGACTTCTTGACACCAGAAGGCACTTAGGCAGTTACATAGGATACAGTTTTGTGTACCTCAGGGCAGCAAATAATTGATTAGACAAGCCTTGCTTTACAGACATAATCTGGCTAATAAATGAAGATCAAAAATGCAAACATTATTGCTCTACAACACTTCGTAAAATAATGTAGAAGATAATGATTATCAATGATAACTAGCATCACAAATAGCAAGTCAACTGCATATTATGTGCCTCTGAGTGGAAGTATGCAAAACACAGCTTATGAAATAGTCATGCCAAAACAAGCAAGCAAGTAAACAAAAAGAATTTTTTTTAAAGATTTATTTGTTCATGAGAGACACAGAAAGAGAGGCAGACACATAGGCAGAGGGAGAAGCAGGCTCCGTGCAGGGAACCCTGATGTGGGACTCGATGGGGGAACTCCAGGATCACGCCGGAGCCAAAGGCAGACGCTCAACCACTGAGCCACACAGGCATCCCAAGCAAACAAAATTAAACCTGAATATGATTGTTCTAATAATAGGAAATAGAGAGGCAGATGAACTTGATAAACAAATCTATAGGCATATGATCAGAAACAAATAATAAATAACAGACTGTGGGGGGTGCCTGGGTGGCTCAGTGGGTTAAGCATCTGCCTTCTGCTTGGGTAATGGTCCCAGGGTCCTGGGTTCAAGCGCCATATCAGGCTCCTCTCTCAGCAAGGAGCTTGTTTCTCCCTCTCCCTCTTCTTTCCATTCCCCAACTTGTGTTCTCTCTCTGTCAAATAAATAAATAAATAAACAAACAAACAAATAAATAACAGACTGTGGAACCCTTACTGAACAAATGACCTGTTTTTATACTTAACAAATAGGTTGCAGCGGGGGGCAGGGGTGGAGAAGGAGAGGAATCAGAAGATTTAAAGGCACATAAAGGATGTGGTGGTTTTAAAATATGTCCACAGATTCTTTAACAATCCTCTCTTCCAAAGGCGGATCCTGGGTGTGGGTCAGATTTCAGGATTTGTTTGTAACAAATAGGATATAGCAGAAATGACAGTGTATGATTTTTGAGACTAGGCTGTAAAAGGCATTGCAGATCCCTCCTTGGCGGTTTTAGAACTGACTAGATATTTAATGATATTAGGAATTAATATTAATTTTTAGTGGAATAATTATAGTATGTTTATCTTTATCCTTATTTTTCAAAGATGCATGCTAAAATATTAACAGATTAAATGTAATGTCTAGGATTTGCTTCAAATAATTCTAAGGTGGAGTGCAGTGGGTACAGTTATAGATCAGGATTTTTTAACCTTAGCACTACTGACATTTGGACTGAAGGATTCTTTGTTGTGGGAGGTGTCCTGTTGCAAGATTTTTAGCAGCATCCTGGCTGGGCTCTATCCACTAGATGCCAGTAGTATCCCTCCTCTAATTAGGACAGCAGACATGGCCAAATGTTTCAGGGGGGCAAAATCACTCCCAGTTGAGAACAACTGGATATAGATGAAACAAAATTGGCCATAAGTTGATATCTGTTTAAGTGATGAGTACATGGAGGTTCATTATACTCTTCTCTCTACTTTTGTATGTGTTGGAAATTTTCCAAAATACAATGTCATTTAAAAATTAGATTTATTTTAGAAATCCAGTTGGAGAGAAGAGTTCTGGAGCAGGTGGTGAGTATGTATACAGTGTCAATATTTCCCACTGAAATCTGTGGGAAAAAAAAAATAAGTCCTTCAGTTCTGTGATCTTAAGAAGCTGTAGCAAAAATGAGCCAGAGAGAATGTAGAGTCTTCAATCTAAAAGACCATCTGGAATTCACAGCTACAGGGGTGCCCCACCAGGCCTAAGGAACCCACAGGCACGGTGTCCAAAGCTGTCACAATCAAAAATGTTAATCCTATGGCATTGAATAAAACTCCTCCTCCTCTTCTTAATTGGAATAGAACCCACCAAATGTGGTCTGTGCTTAAGTCAATTATAAATGGACTAAATTCATTTTATTTATACAAATACCTTCCTTTAAAATAAAAAAACCAGTGAAGCTATCCCACATTCATCTTTGACCTTTGCAGTCCTGCATTTCTGTTTTTGAAACTAGTAGGAAGGATGGAAGGCAGTGGAGAGAGGGTGAGTCCTCTGTATTACTAAAGAGTTTGAGGATACAGTGCTCCTAATTTAATGCCCTAAGACATATGTGCATCATTGAGAATTCTTATGATGGGTAAAACTGTGCCCCCTCAAATTCATGTGTCAAAATCCTAACACCTCAGAATGTGACATTTGGAGACTTCAAAGAGGAAGAGGAAATAGGAAGAGACTTCCCTATTATAGAGGTAATCAAGTTAAAATGAGGTCATTAGGATGGGCCCTAACCCAATATGACTGGTGTCCTTACAGGAAGGGGAATTTAGACATAGCTATGAATGTAGGGAGAACATATGAAATGAGGATGGCTATCTACAAGCCAAAGAGAGTCAGAGAATGGCTCCTTCCTTAGATCCAAGGTTGTTCAGAAGAAACCGACTCTGTCAACACTTTGACTTTGGCCTCCAGAACTGAGAGACAATACATGTCTGTTGCTTAAGCCCCCCAGTCTGTGGTATTTTGTTATGGTACCCTAGCAAACTAATCCAGGTACAAACATCAGAAACCCTCTTTTAAAGGTTCAATCAGAAAAAGATATTAGATGGTTCTGATTCTAAGCACATGGCAGAAGGACAGACTTGGAGGCTACCAACCCACTCTCCAGGAAAATTGCCAAAATTAGACTATAGGTGGCTTCACTGGAAATAGCAACTGTACAGGACACAGACCCCACAAACTGCATTGCCAACTCTGAGCACGGGCCTCTGCCACTGCTGCCACAGGGAGTTTGGTATCACTGCTACTACCTTCATAAAAATAGATTCCACACAAGCATTTGCTTTTTCATATTACTTGATTCCAAATCAAAGTCCTAGATAGTAGCATCTGACTTACAGCATAAGCCACATTGCTGTGCCCTAGATGTTAAAAGAAACATGAGAAAGTGAGCTTCTGACCTACAAACAGAGGACAGATGAAGCCACAGGGTAGATAGTCAATAGTTGAAGGTAAAAGGCAATTATAGTTGAAGGGTCTTCATAGGTGGCCAAAAAGAAAAAAAAAAGCATGCTATGATTTCTCCATATTGCCTTAGTCACCTATCAGTCTTTTGTTTGCTTCCTATGTATCTAACAGGAATGTAATGTATCTGCCTACATTACATTACTGGTTACATTGCTGTCTGGAACAAAACTGTGTCTTCCAGACTCTTTGGGTTGGGTAAATTCTGGTTAATGTGATGTAAGCAAAATGTTTTCTGAAACAAAGGAGAAATTTAGCCCTCTTTTGCCTTTTCTCATGTGTGAGAGCAGACAAACAGCTGGTGCTAAAGAAGCCATCTTGGTCCATGAAAACACTTCCCAGGTATGGAAGTCATGTGCCAAGGATGCACAAACAGAAAGATACAAGGAAGCAAGATAGCAGATGACTTAATGGAATCACTACACCAATTACTTGTCTGGACTTCTTTTAGGTGAAAATAAACCTGGTGTCTTTGGACCACTACTTTGGGTGTGTGGGGAGAATGAAGAGGAAGGCACAAGGTCTTGTTACTCACAGCTGAAAGCAATTCCTTTTTTTTTTTTTTAAGATTTTATTTATTTATTCATGAGACACACACACACACACAGAGAGAGAGAGAGAGAGAGAGAGAGAGAGAGAGAGGCAGAGGGAGAAGCAGGCTCCATGCAGCGAGCCTGACGTGGGACTCAATCCTGGGTCTCCAGGATCATGCCCTGGGCGGAAGGCAGGCACTAAACCGCTGAGCCACCCAGGGATCCCTAAAAGCAATTCCTAAGTGCTACTACTAACATATGGAACATGTTGGTTTGTTTCCTTTTGGGCTTTGGCCTTACTTATGTGTTATCAATAAAATGACGTTAGATTTCCTTGTAATTTTTAAATTTTTATATTTGGGAGGTTTATAAATAAAGAAACCTTTGAAACTGAGATACCACTGATTTTATTTTACCCCAAATACCTGGAGAATTAAAACAAAATTATGAGTTATTACTAAAACAGGAAACATTCTCTTGAAAACTGCTATTTAATTTTTTAAAAAATAAGGACGTCCTGCGGCACCTGGATGGCTCAGTTGGTTAAGCGTCTGCTTTTAGCTAAGGTCATGATCCCAGGGCCCTGGGATCGACCCCTGCATCAGGCTCCTTGCTTGGTGGGGAGCTTGCTTCTCCGTCTCCCTCTCCCTCTGCCTGCCACTCCCCTTGCTTATATTCCCTCTCTCTCTCTCTGTTAAATACATAAATAAAATATTTTAAGGGCAGCCCCTGTGGTGCAGTGGTTTAGCGCCGCCTGCAGCCTGGGGTGTGATCCTGGAGGCCCGGGATCGAGTCCCATGTCGGGCTCCCTGCGTGGAGCCAGCTTCTCCCTCTGCCTGTGTCTCTGCCTCTCTCTCTGTGTGTGTGTCTCTATGAGTAAATAAATAAAAAAATCTTAAAATAAAATATTTTAAAAATAAAATAAAGACATCCTTTGAATCCAGAACAACAATGTTGTGCATCCGTGGATTTTCTGTGTTCTAAATTGTAGACATTATCAGTTGCCCCAAGGTTTAAGTGTATTTAATAAAGTAGCTCTTAATAAAAGACATTAAGTTACTTGCATGGCATCTATCTTCTTCAGTTTCTTATTTTTCACAACTGATTAATTTAGTCATTTTTATTAGTAAACAGCTATGTGACATATTTTATTCTTATCAGGGAAAAGTAATAAATGCAAAACCGTGTTAAGTGCAGGAAGAAAAAGCGGATTCCCATCACTGACCATGAAGGAGGTACTCTTACTGGTTTCCAAGATCAAACTAAAGATCATAACAATATGGTCTTTAATTTTAGTACTGGTGGTGACAACAGAGGACTTTGTTTCATTTCAGCTGCTTAAGTTTGTTTTGATTTTTTTTTCAGCTGCTTAAGTTTTAAGTCATGTGAAGAGTTGAGTTGATTTGAGATAAAGGAATAATTTAAAAAGAACTAGGGAGAGAGGAGGAAGTGATAGAAGGGCAGGACAGAGGAAAAGGAAAAGAAGGAAGGAAAAGTAAGAAGCTGTTAGAATTCTTTGCAATTGAACCACAGAGAAAGATGGGATGATTTCTGGATTAGTATGATTGCAAGCATGGGGAGAAATGGATTCTGCTGGGACAGCATCTGGATTCAAGATTTTGTAAGGAAAAATATGATTCAGCAAAATAGTTTCTCTTCTCTGATGACTTAACAGACATTTCAGTGCCTACTAGCCCAAAAAGAGTGGTATAACAGAAAAGCAGCTATCAGAAGCTACTTACTCCATTCTCACCCCAGAGCAGGAAGGGCATGTATTTTTAGGATAGGTAGGCAAGCTATTAAGTTGACAGGCTGAAGATAAGTTTCTGGTTCTTTTTAAATAACTTGACTTTTGTTTTTATAACCCAAGGATGCTGAATAAAATAAGACCAATAGAAAAAAAAAAATAAGACCAATAGAGAGAAAATAAAGCAGGACAGAGCTTTGCTGCTTTGTACAAGAAAAAGATTTAGGGGGCACCTGGGTGGCTCAGTCAGTTAAGCATCTGACTCATGGTTTCAGCTCAGGTCATGACCTCAGGGTTCTGAGATGGATCCTGACATTGCATTCACACTCAGTAGGGAGTCTGCTTAAGATTTCTCTTGAGAGGGCACCTGGGTGGTTCAGTTTTTGAGCATCTGCCTTTGGCTCAGGTCATGATCCCGGGGTCCTGGGATCAAGTCCTGCATTTGACTCCTTGCTGGGAGCCTGCTTCTCCCTCTGCCTATGTCTCTGCCTCTCTCATGAATAAATAAATAAAATCTTAAAAAAAAAAAAAAAGAAAAAGAAGATTCTGCTTGAGATTCCCTCTGTCCCTCACTATCCTACAGGCTCATACATGGACTCTCTCTCAAATAAATAAACTATCTTTTTTAAAAATAAAATTTATTAATTAATTAAAGAAAGAAGGAAAGAAGAGAATTGGGGCACCTGACTCTTGACTCTGGCTCAGGTCATGATCTCAGGAGCTTGGGATTGAGGCATGAGTTTGGCTCCATGCTCAATGAAGAGTCTGCTCGAGATTTTCTCTCCTTCCACCTCTGCCCCTCCTGTTCCTGCTGTCTCTCTCTCTCTCTCTCTCAAATAAATAAATCTTTAAAAAAAGAAAGAAAGAAAAAATATTTAGGAAGATGCTTCATTTTTATCCTGTACCTGATTCTATTACCTTCATCCTTACTTGAATTCATTTTTAGATAATTATTTTTAAAATGCATAATAAGTTGTACACAGTAAAAGTTTTACTCTGCATACGTGGTAGTCTCATTATTTGTATCTGAGTCACATCTTAGAGAAGTTGTATAGAATTCCAAAAATAATGGCTCTTTGATTTTTACAATTCTTCCAGTAATTTTTATTTTCTTTTCAATAGTTTTCTACTGTGGTAAACTGTTACATAATCATCCCCAGGAAATCAAACCCCCTGGTATCCATGCTCAGGTGTAGTATATCCTCCCATATAGACTCTGGACTTGGCCATGTGACTTTCTCTGCTCAATGGGACATCAGCATATGTGACACCAGCAGAAATTTGATAAGTCTTTGCACTTTGGGCTTGCCCTTTTTTTAAAAAAAAAAAATTTATCCATGAGAGACATATATATATATATATATATAGAGAGAGAGAGAGAGAGGGGGGGGGGGCAGAGACACAGGCAGAGGGAGAAGCAGGCTTCATGCAGGGAGCCCGAGGTGGTACTCGATCCCGGGTCTCCAGGATCGCGCCCTGGGCCAAAGGCAGGCGCTAAACCGCTGCGCCACCCAGGGATCCCCAGGGCGTGCCCTTTTTGGTACACTGTTGATTACCCCTGTGAAGAAGCCTGATCTCATCTCCACAAAAGTAAAAGATCACATGGAGAGAAAGGTCCAGCCACCAAATGCCTACCAAAGGATTACAGCCAATTGAATGAGCCTAGGTGATGCCCGCAAACACATCCATCCAGGTAAGCCGAGATCAAATTTCAGAATACCGAGCAAATAAATAGTTGTTTTCTGCCTCTACTTTTCAAAGTCGTTCACTATTTGGCAACAGATAATAATTATACTTCCTATGAGCGAACAGAATTAAATACAACAGATATAAATCATTGATTCAAATATCTGCTCCGTAGAAATGTGAGAGCAAACAATTTAGACAAAAGATGGCCAACAAAACAGGAGTTTTAATTGTTCACAAGTGTAGAAAATACTGTTAAGATGTCCACCTAATAGCTATTGTCTGTACTTCTTTCTTGCTAATAGAACCCAGATTTTCTTGGTTAAGTGCTTTAGGGAATGCTAAGATGCTCTAAATCTCAGGAAGTGACTCTTGATTAGTTTACCCCAATCATAGCAGTTCTTTGCCTCTTGTTTGTGACTGCTTTAGGAATGGGTATGTGAGGGCAGCCCCGGTGTCGCAGCGGTTTAACACTGCCTGCAGCCCGGGGTGTGATCCTAGAGACTTGGGATCGAGTCCCATGTCAGGCTCCCTGCACGGAGCCTGCTTCTCCCTCTGCCTCTCTCTCTGTCGCTTATGAATTAATAAATAAAATCTTACCAAAAAAAGGAATGGGTATGTGAGACAATACTGGCCAAAAAGACACGAGGGCGAGTTTTCTGGAGATACATGGATAAGGCTTAGCCTGATCTTAAAAAAGAGGAGTCCAAAAGGAAAGAGTCCCCACTATTTCTGTCTTGGAATGTTGTGTGATGATAAGATGCTTAGAATAGCAATAATCAATCATGAGGGAACAAACCTGAGGACAGAAATCAACATTCAAAGGAGGCCAAAGGCTTATTCTTTAATTAACCGACCTTAGAACAGTTCTTCCTTTAGATAAACATCTGAAATGATAAATGCTATTTTTAAAAAAAAGATAAAAGCAAGTTAAATGGCAAGATGATGGAGGAAGATGCTATTCTATATGGGATGGCTAAGAAAGGTTTCTCTGATAAGATGATGCTTGAGACTCAATGGGCATGAAGGAGAGACCATATAAGATAGCTGGGACAGGTACAAAGGCCCTGAGGTAGAAACATGCCTAGTAAATTCCAGGTTGTGGAGGCTGAGAAAAATTAAGGCCATCCCACCTAAAGTTTAGCATTAGCACAAGTACAGCCATCTTAGGCCCCTGTGAATAAGAGCTGAACTTTACAGGAAAAACTGCAGAAATGTCCTCAGCAGGGAATCCCATATCAGAAAGACAACAGAGCCCATGACCGTAGTAGAAAGTCCCATATTAGAATGAGAACAGAGCTCAATGCTCTCGAAAGCCCTATATCAGAATGTAAACAGAACTTGAGAAATTCCTCCACCCCTTCTGAAAATCCCCTAGACCAGCCTATAAAAAACCCAGCTGTAACCCACTTCGGGGTCCAAGTCCCTGCTCCGCTGTGTCGGGTATACTTGGACCCAAGCTCGAGCTTGCTAATAAACCCTCGTGCGCTTGCATTGGTGTCGGCTCCTCGGTGGTTTCTCGGATTCGCAATCTTGGGCACAACACAGGTATAGCAAAAAGGCCAATATGACTAGCTAAGATTGTGTGAGAGAAAGAGTAGTAGATGAGATTAGAGAGAAAATAACTGGGCCTGTTCACATGGGGCCTTCTGAGTCATGTTAACTGTGGATTTTACTTTAGTGATACGAGAAATCATTACTGAGTTTTGAACATGTGTGCAATACAATTAGAATTGACTTTAAAAGGATCACAATGGCTATAATATTGACAATAAGATGAAAGGGACAAACATAGAAGCAAAGACTGGTTAGGAGACTACAACACTATACAGGAGAGAGATGATGGTGGTTTTGGGGAGTGGTGGTGTTGATGAGAAGAGACAAACTTCTGGAGATGTTTCTAAGGCAGAGCCACCAATATTTCCTGATGGACTGAGTTGGAATATGAAAGAAAGAGGAATCAATGATGATGCTTAGTTTTTTGGAATAAGCAAATTGTTAGTATCGATTTGTCATTTGGTAAGATGAAAAACACAGAAGGAGCTGCAAATCTGGGGAGGAACACAAGAATCACATTAAATTTGAGCTATTAGACTTTCAAGTAAAGAAAAATTCAGTGGGAAGTTGGAATGTATAAATTTTGACTAGAGGAGCTGTCAGGCTGGAGATATAAATTGGGAAGTCATCAGCATAAAGTATGTACTCAAAGTCATGATAATGGATAAGATTATTGAAGGAGTGAGTACAGATAGAGATGAAAAAAAATATTCAAGGACTGAACCCTGAGACAATTTAACTTTTAGAAGTCAGAGAGGTGAAGAGGAACCAGCAGAGAGGACAGAAGGAGCAACCAGTAAAATAGGAGAACTAGGTGATCCCTGGGTGGCTCAGCGGTTTGGCACCTGCCTTTGGCCCAGGGAGTGATCTTGGAGTCCCAGGATCTAGTCCTGCATTGGGCTCCCTGCATGGAGCCTGCTTCTCCCTCTGCCTGTGTCTCTGCCTCTCTCTCTCTCTCTCTCTGTGTCTCTCATGAATAAATAAATAAAATCTTTAAAAAAAAAAAGAAAGTTAGAGAACCAAAGGAGTCAAGCGAGGTTTCTAGAAACAAAAAAGGAATGACAATCTCTGTCAAATGCTGCTGTAAGGTCAAGTAACATGAGGATTTAAGAGCTGATCATTAGAGATGGTAACATGGTGGTCAATGCTAACTTTGGCAGAAGTTTCTATTGGACTAATAGGAATGAAAATCTGATAAGTGGGTTTCAAAAGACAATGGGAAAAGAGGAAGTAGAGACAGTGACCATAAACTACCTTTTAAATGGGTTTTACTATAAAAGGAACCAGATAATATAGGGTGGTAACTTTAGGGGGATATGAGATCAAAGCGTTTTCAAAAGTTCGTTCCTATTACAGTAGGCTTGTCTGATGATGGCAATTCACACAAGAGGAAAATATTGATGGCTCAAAGGAGAGGAAGGGACAATTGCTGAATTGCTTGAGAGTTAAATCAGTATGGTTGATAGCAACATAGCCCAGAAAACATTTGGCATATTGGGAGAGAGGTTCAGCAATTCAATCCTTAATCCTATGGCTCCTCATCTCTCATCAACTCACAAAACTGAGAAGGCCTTAATGGCCATCTAGTCCAACCCTCTCCATTTTAAAAATATTTTATTTTGTTTTATTTTATTTTATTAACATATATTATTAGTGTATTATTAGTTTCAGAGGTAGAGTTTAGTGATTCATCAGTTGCATATAACACCCAATGCTCATTATTAGCACATGACTTCCTTAATGCCTATCACCCAGTTACCCCATTCCCCCCTCCCCCACTCCAGCAACCTTGTTTGTTTTCTAGAGTTAAGAGTCTCTTATGGTTTGTTTCCCTCTCTGTTTTCATCTTATTTTATTTTTCCCTCCCTTCCCCTATGATCCTCTGTTCTGTTTCTTAAATTCCACATATAAGTGAAATCATATGCTAATTGGCTTTCTCTGATTGACTTATTTTGCTTAGCATAATACTCTCTAGTTTCATCCACATTGTTGCAAATGGTAAGATTTCAATTTTTTGATGGCTGAGTAATATTCCACTATATATATATATTCCGCTATATATATATATATATAAAGAAGATGTGATATATATATATATCTATATCACATCTTCTTTATCCATTCATCTGTTGATGGACATCTGGGCTCTTTCCACGTTGCTGCTAGAAGCATTGGGGTGCAGATACCCCTTCAGACCACTATGTTTGTTCTTTTGCAACCCTCTCAATTTGATAAGAGGAAACTGAGGCATGGAAGGTAGCCACACTTGCCAAAGGTATACAAACAATGAGAGATGCAGTGGGCTTTTCCACCTCACCGTGTTTCCTCTAGAGTAGTTAAAAAGGGAGGTGAGAGAAGCAATATCTTCTTCTCATCTTGGCCTTCTAATGCCTCTTCTTGGAAGTCAGAAGGATTGGCACTGTCACTAGCACTCCTCAATTCCAGGTAGGAAGACTGACCTGCAAGCGTCACCCTCAACATGGCCACCAGTTCTCGGGCAAGCAGCTCAGTCAATTTGAGTGAACAGGATCTAAATGAGCTTTTTTAGGTGCATTTATCTAAAGAGCTTTGATCCTGGGGTCTAAAACCAAGATAGTTTATGGTCTAATTTGAATTGATCACTTCCTCTGGGCAACCATGTTTTCTCCCAAGCCTGGCTCAACTCCTACCTTCTAACACAGCCCTACCAAATACCACCATAACCTAGTTACTAGACAACTCCAAACACTCATTTGCATTGTATCTCATGAAGCCATGTATCTCAGAACCAAAGGGACATCACAAGGCTCCAGGTCCTAAACTTCACATATATTTTTTTTAAATATAAATGTATATAGGTAAGATGTAAGTCAAATGAAATAAATATGACTCTTCTAAGTTGCTCAATTAAAATAAATTCCACAGGACATCTTAACTTGATACTTACGGATACCAGAACAGGTGAACATCTGAGAGATAAAGATTCTTATTTCAGGACCCATCTTTAGTCCTCTACTCTAGTCATATTTGAACTTCTTTGGCCTCAATGTTTTATGGTCCAATAAAGGAGAGATACTTCCTCTCTCATAGCAAATAAATTATATCCCAAAATGGGGGAAATCTCACCAAATCACTTTAAAGTCATCAAAAAACAGGCATAAATTCAGGGCAATTTATTGTTTTCAATAATAGCTCTCTGCAGATATAGCCTGTGGGTAAACTCTCAAAATTTTTGGTGTGTTTAAGAACAAAACAGTTTTTTAAAGATTTTATTTATTTATTAATGAGAGACACAGAGAGAGGCAGAGACATAGGCAGAGAGAGAAGCAGGCTCCCTACAGGGGGCCTGATGGGGGACTTGATCCCAGGACCCTGGGATCACCACCTGAGCCAAAGGCAAATGTTCAACCACCAAGCCATGCCGGTGACCCAAGGACAAAATAATAAAAAGGCAACTGAGGGGTGCCTGGGTGGCATGGTCAGTTAAGTGCCTGATTTTTGGTTTCAGCTCAGGTTGTGATCTCAGGGCCCTGATCTCAGGGTCATGAGATAGAGCCTCCCTGTCAGACTCCACACAGCACAGATTATGCTTGAGATTCTCTCTCCCTCTCTCTCTGCCCCATCAGCTCGTTCTCTCGCCCCCCCCCCTCAAAAAATAAATAAATCTTAAAGGCAACTGAAATATTTTGAAAGTTGTAAAAAGCAGGATGCCTGGATGGCTCAGTGGTTGAGCTCTGCTTTCAGCTCAGGGTGTGATCCTGGGGTTCAGGGAACAAGTCCCACATCGGGCTCCTTGAGGGGAGCCTGCTTCTCCCTCTGCCTATGTCTTTGCCTCTCTCTCTCTCTATGTCTCTCATGAATAAATAAATAAAATCTTTAAAAAGAAAAAGAAAGTTGTAAAAAGTGACAAAATGTTTATATAATAATGAGAATAGTAAAAACACAGGCTGCACTTTATTGGAATCTATTCCATTTTAAAAAACATAGCTATTTAGTAAAGGCTTTAGCCTTTACTCTCAGCCAGTAAAGCAATTTAAAAAATTATTGATATTGTTTAAATGCTGGATAGCATTACTGACAAAATTCTAACTTTGATTATTTTATATGATTAAGATGAGAACAGTGGAGAATTAACTAGACTCCATCCAATATTTACAAGGAAAATAAGGTAAATGTGTGTGTTAACCATGAAAACCACTCCTACTTATTTTCATATTATCTATATAATGAAAACTAATTCTCAAGCCTTCCTGTTATTAGAATGGAAGGTTGGAGGATAACACATGGAAAAGAAAAGTAAATATTGCTTGATCTCAGGAAGAAAGTTACATTCTCTTCCAAGTTGGAAAGAATTTGTGAACTAAGGATGGTAGTTGGAAAGAATTTGTGAACTAAGGATGGTTGTAATATCTTCAAAGTCCTAGCATATGGCATTTCATTCTTGGCACCCAAGGCAATAAACATGGGATAAAGTTAACATTAAGAATCTGTCCCTTTTGCATATTACCAAATAAATCTAAGATTAAGGATACTGAGATCTGGTAAGCTGAAATATTCATTTTAAAACAAGATATTTGTATAAAAATGGTATTAAGTGGAAGAGAAAAGAAGCCCTTTTGCTCTCAGCAAACTTATATCTTCCCAAACATACTCCAAATTCCTTAATACTTTCTACTTTGGTAGAATTTTTCCACCTGAGAAGATCAAGGTTAGCTTGGATGTACAAATTGAAAGGAACTAGTACTTCAACTATTGGAAAGTCCTGTCCTAAAGAGAGTTCCTGCCTGCCCAACTTGTTCAGTTCTACCCAGCTTGCTAGGTAGTTTGATCTCCACATTAAAAGAGAGAAACTTTGGGTGCTCATTTGAATAATTTGACAACAATATCTGTAATCTAAGTATCAGATGTGGGTATTTTACTTTGCTTTTTCCTCTTGCAAAATTGGGGATTGAAGGAGGAGGAAGACAGTTGCTGGGAGAGAATTAAAAAAGAGGAACTAGTTTTTAATAGTTGTTTTCATTACTTTTTGTAACTAATATTTGCCCTCCCGTACTTACAGCTAATTTACTTTTCAGCATTGTTTGGCCTTTTAAAAACTGGTTAGAAATTTGTAACAGCATTACAACTCTACTTCCTCTTTGGAAAAATAATTTCCAACAAATTATTCTACATTCTAGAAATACCAAATGTTACAGTGAATGCTGGGATTTCAAAAAGATTCCTCTTTCTGGGGCAATGCAATTAGCGGAGTTTTACAATGATTAAATGGGTCCTCTTCAAAAAAATGATTTGCTCAGGGCATCAGATTATATACTTCCTTCCATCACAGTGACGATCCGGTGCAGAAAGTTCCATGCAAAGCTCCCTTTGACAGACACAGAAGTGAGAAAGGGATGAAGTGTGGCTCCATCAGTTACCTCATTTGCTTCTGCAAAGTTACGCGACCTGGGGGACGTCCGCAGCAACACAAGCGGATGCTGAGCAAGCAGGGACATTGAGAAAAACGCTGGGGATCTTCGCCTAGCTGGCGGGGACCCTGCCTGCCGCCTACAAGGGACGTCCCCATCCCTGGGCTACCTGGGGCGGCACCACTCCCGGCGCGGGGAAGCCCGCTCCGGTGACCACGGAGGCTCCATCCGACAGCCGGACCCAGCGCGAGGCCCCTTAGCCCGACGCGTAGGGTGGAGGAGCACCCCGGCCTCTTCCGGGTGCAGGGGACCCCTCTCCCTTCCTTCCAGGGCTGGACCCCTGCGGCGGTCAGGCTGTTTTCCTAAGGAAGCAAAGATAAAAATGCTCGCTCCAGATCGATCAAGACGCAAGACCTTGGCCACTTCGCTGGGGACGGTTCACGCAGCTCCAATTCCTTCTTAGAGGTCGGTTTGTGTCGGGGTGACCTTGGCCTTGGGGCTCGCAGGGAGCCGCGCGCAGCCGCAGGAGCCCTCGCTGAAGTGCGTGCACCCACGCGCCTCCCGGCGGCTTCCAGAACTTGCTGGCAGGAGGCGGGCACCGCTGGGCGGCTCCTCTGTGGGCCCTGTCCGTCCCCTGCCCGGCGCTACTAACCCGATTGCCCCATGGCCGAAATCAGAGCGAGGCAGGTGCCGTCACCACGGTACCAGGCTGGCGTCAGATTCTCAAGGTGGGAAGCATTTTGGTGACAAAGGCATAAATGATCATAAAAGGGAAGCAGGAATTCATCATCATCTGTTAAAGTTTGATTAACAGACCTCTAAGTGTGAGCACCCCAGACGAATTCATGCATCATTCACGCTTCCCATGAACACGTAATGAGCGCTTATTATAGAGCAGCTGGCACAAGCATCATTCTAGGCCCTTCACACATGATCTTGCCCCATGTTTTCAGGAGCGCTGCAAGGTGACTGCAGACAGTTTTCAAAAGGTCTGCGGAGCTTGGCGATCATTGCAAAGAAAGTCGGGATCACGTTCAGGAAAAGATTGTCCAGTTCACTTTTGTGCTCCCGGGCACATGTTTGGAATTAAACTCCAGTTTTGATGTTTGAGAGAAAATAGACCAAAGTCAGGGATTTGGCGCCCAGTCAGTTAGTTCCTGGAGCAAGACCAGGAAGTCTACAAAGACTATTATCATCATAATTATCTAGTCCTTAAAAAAAAAAAAAAAGGTTTGAATGTGTAAAATTAATTCTCCTTAGTCACAGAGTTAAAACCACAGCTTGGAAAAAAAAAAAAAAGACCTGCAGTCAATTTAAGTACTCCATCCTAAGGATAGATACAGAAAATCCATGACTGTGACTGTAAAATATAGTGATCGGTTTCCTGTGTCCGTGGCGCACAATATAATTCTGTCTGTTATGAAACACAAACAGGAACTCATGCTTATCAAGAAGGAGGGCTTTTTTTCTTTAGGAAACTTTTGTTGAAATGTTGAAATTGTCAAGTTGACATAGCTGGTAAAGTCTAACACTACCCTTAGGTAAAACACAAGTGACAGAGACACAAGTGCAGAGGCAATAAACCTAGTGAGAAATTACTTTTTCCTTTGTTTGCCCTAATTTCTCCTTGGCTAATCCCATCTCCACCCCCCCACACCCCCACCCCCGAATTCGCCACACAATCACGTTAGCGTTGGTCGTGTTTGGAGACGTCAGGCAGGGGTAATAGGGCTTCAGAACCCTTAAGTAAAAGATAGTATGTTCCCTGGGCTCCTGAGCCCCGGCAGGTCTGCAAAAGCTGGCTCAGAAAGGAGACTCACGCACCGCCTCCCCCGCCAGCCCCGCGCCCTCCTGGGGTCTCCCCTAGCATTCACCGGGTAAGATCCAAGAACTTCAAGTTCTCTGGAATTTCGCCGTGACGCTGGGCCTCTGGACAGGCGGGTTTCTCTGGCTCCAGCTAAAATCTGAGGCTTCGAGCACCTGGGTGGCTCAGCGCTTGAGCATCTGCCTTCCGCTCGTGTCGCGATCCCCGGGTCCTGGAATCCAGTCCCGCATCAAGCTCCCTGTGGGGAGTCTGCTTCTCCTTCGGCCTGTGTCTCTGCCCCTTTCTGTGTGTCTCTCATGTATAAATAAGTGAGAGAGAGAGAGAGAGAGAGAGAGAGAGGCAGAGACACAGGCAGAGGGAGGAGCAGGCTCCATGCAGGGAGCCCGACGTGGAACTCGATCCCGGGACTCCAGGATCACATCCTGGGCGAAGGCGGCGCTAAACCGCTGAGCCACCCGGGCTGCTCTAAATAAATAAAGTCTTAAAAATAAAGTAAAATAAATAAACCCTGAGGCTTGGAGAGGAAGCGCCACAGCCTCGGTTCTCCCCTCCGGAGGGAAGCTGCAGCACCCAGCGAGGGGACCTGCAGGAAGCAGCCCAGGACCGCGCAGGGCCCCGGCCGCCCCCGAGGCTGCGCTTCAGGCCCTGCCTCCGGCTTCAAAGCCGAGTCCTCACCCCATCCGCAGAGCGAAGTGGGTGAGGTCGCGAGGAAGAACTTAGAGGTGCATTTGCCGGTTTCGGTTAGTTTTGTTTGGGGGGTGTTTTCTTGGAGGCCCCGCTGCTGATCTGGTCCGCAGCCTGGTGGAGGCGGGGGAGGGCATCGCTCCCCGGAGTCCTTGCGGGACTGAGCCGCAGCTGGGCAGACGCGGTCGACAGGTGTGTGCCGCCGAACCCCGGAGCACCGGGAGGCGTCTGGGAGCGAGAGCGCAACGCCCCGGGCGAGCCGGTCCGGAGGAATCATCTGGCGCGTAAGCCTCTCCCGGGCCTGCCGCCGCGCTGCGGCTCGGTGGGCGCTGCGGGAGCCGGAGGAGCGTGAACGCCACCGAGCCGGCGGACGCGCAGGCCACCCAGCGCCGCCCCGCCCCAGTTTCCGCCGGGAGGGGGTTCCCTCTGCTGGGCAGAGTACTTCGCGACTGCTTTTGTTCCCCAGGGCCAGCCTCCCAAGGAAGCGCAGTGTAGGGTTTACTTCCCTATTGTCAGCTCTTGGAGCTGTAACCAGCGCACAGAAACTCGCAGTAAGATAACGGCTCATTCATTTAACGAGTGTTGGTGGAGTGCTCATTGCGTGCCCGCACCCATACCGACTGGAACCACACTGGCCAGGCATCTGACCTCACGCGCTTCTACTTGCAGTTAGTTGAAGGAATGCAGAATCATGTATCAAGAACAGCTGTAGGAAAGGTGATGGCACCACTTGGCCACCTTTCCACAGGTCACCTCAAAAAGGACAAGAAAGGAAAACAGGGTCAGGGGGATAGAACTAGAACCATCACCTCCCTCTTTCTTGTGTCTGCAGGGGGAAGGGAATAAGGTAAAAGATGACAGGAGGGATCTCCTGCAGTGATCAGCTCTGTGTTCTGTGGGCAGATTACCTATTTTCTTATGGTATCAAATCCCCTGGTCTGGGTGCCTGGGTGGTTGAGGTGGTTAAGCTGTCTGCCTTCAGCTCAGGTCAAGATCTCTGGTCAAGGATGGGGCACCACATAGGGCTCTTGGCTCAGGGGGGAGTCTGCTTCTCCCTCTCCCTCTCCTCCCCACTCATGCTGTCTCAAATGAAAAATAAAATCTCTAAAAAATTTTTTTAAAAGATGCTTTGGTCTGAATGTTTGTGTTCTCCCAAAATTAATATGTTGAAACCTAATGCCAAGGGACGCCTGGGTGGCTCAGCGGTTACGCTTCTGCCCAGGGAGTGATCCTAGAGTCCCAGGATCCAGTCCCACATCAAGCTCCCTGCATGGAGCCTGTTTCTCCCTCTGCCTATGTCTCTGCCTCTGTCTCTGTGTCTCTCATGAATAAATAAATAAATAATCTTAAAAAAAAAAAGTGATGCTCAGTGTGATGGTATTAGAAGGTGAGATCTTAAGGAGGTGTTTAGGTCATGAGAATGGCCCCCTCATTGATGGGATTAATGGTCTTCTAAGAGTCCCTAGAGAGATCCCTTCCCCTTCTGCCATGTGAGGATTCAAGGAAAAGACAAGCTGCCCTCTGTGAACCAAGGAAGTAGGGTCTCACCAGATATCCATCTGGGTCATGATCTTGGACTTCTCAGCCTCTAGAACTGTGAGAAATAAATGTTTACTGTTATTAAGCCACCCTAGTGCATGATATTTTGTTATAACATTCTGAATGGAATAAAATGGTCAGGATATTATATATACTAGAGAAAGAAGTCTGTCTTTAAGGTCTAAATGCAATCTACCATTCTGGGATCCCTGGGTGCCTCAGCGGTTTAGCGCCTGCCTTCGGTCCAGGGCATGATCCTCGAGTCCTGGGGTCGAGTCCCACATCGGGCTTCCTACATGGAGCCTGCTTCTCCCTCTGCTTGTGTCTCTGCTTCTCTCTCTCTCTCTGTGTGTCTCTGTCTCCCATGAATAAATTAATAAAATCTTAAAAAAATAATCTGCCATTCTGCTCTCATGACATTAAGACAAAGACAATAAATAAGGTGAAGAAAGGGAATGAGAAGAGTTCAGTGCAAGGACTGAAAACAAAAAGAACGGGGGTTGGGTTGGTTAACACTATGTCTCATGTTCCCTTCTTACAAAGAAACTGTATTTAAGCATATGAATTCTTTACTATTTTAACCTAGATCAAGGACTGATCATTAAGGGAATTAGAATCATGAAGTATGTACGCCCTTGCCCTGGAATACTAGTGACTCCATTTCCTTTTTAAGCTACCTTAGCTTCTGGCTTTGAAAAGATCTGCTGGGCCTGTGTTCTGTGCCTAGATCTTATTGTAAAGGTGACTAATGACACAGAGGTCAATACCATTGAAAGAAAATTAATGTTACTCAAAGTTCCGCTGCAAACAAGAGGCATAGCTCACCACACAAGCCCACCAGAGGAACACCAGGTTTGGGTCAGGAAGCAAAGGCAGGAGCAATCAGTATGTTTAGAAAGATTCTCTATTTGGGGTCCTCTGGGAAAAGTAAGACAGGGCAGGGTGAACAGTTTAAGACTGAGTAGTTTGATAATTTCCTTGGGTTTGGGGCTATATTGGTGGTTCCTAGTTGCCTGGCTCTTGGCCCTGGGATGATGGACAGAGGAATATTGCCTCCTGGGATATAAGGGCAAGGTAATGAAGGTATGGCTCTGGATTTGTTAGTTTGCATGTCACAGGCATGCTCTGAGCTAGACCCTTTGCAATCTCTACAAATTGGCTAGCCCTGATAAGGGCAGTCTGTCCCCAGCCAGAAGGATTTTTTGAGATGTCAAAATATGATAATGTAGAGAAAATATGAAATATGATTAATGACAGCCTGAGGTAAGAAAAAAAAGACAGAAATTTCTTGTCCAGAATGCCTCTGAGAGTCTAACCTCTGGACACATACTTCCTTTTCTTCAGCTCCAGAAAAAGACTTTGAAAAAGAAGTTGATTAGTTTGGATGGAGGGGTGATGGAATCAAGTGAAAAAGATAGAAAAACGGGTTCAGAGAAGTAGGATCCATTGAAAGAATGAAATATTAGCCAGACTTGTGGCCAGCCAGCCAATGTGTAGACTTGTGGTGGGATGTTGAGGTAGGTTTATACCATAATCAAGTCTATGTAGCTGGGCTGAGCTGTTTTTTCCAAAGGAGTGGTTCCCTACCTAATGGGATTCTTTGAATTCGAAATTTGAGACTGCAAAACCTTTCAGTTATTGAACAAATCACATTTTCCAAAGAACTTCCCAGTAAATGGTCCCAATATTGCAAAGTAGGCCCAGCAGGTATTGTCATTCTGAATTTAAAACTGAGTCTCAGATAAATTAAGTAATTTGTCCAAAGCTCTGTGATTGGTTCACGGAAGAGCTCTTGTTGGTCTCTTGGCCTGATGCTTAACTCTTCATGCCATTAAGCACATTTTTTAAAAAGTGTAATCAATACATATTCATTGAGGGGTTGCTAGTAATTAAATGCCTACTTAAAGTGCAAGGGCCTTTTGGAATGTGATATTTGCTGGCCCCTAATATATTCAGTGTTGACACATAACTAGTTTATTCCTTCTTAGCAGTATCAGTATGACACAGAAGTCATACACACTCCAGATACACAGATTGGTTTTCATCCTGGCTCCACCATACAATATATGTAGACCTGGTTCCTCACTTAATCTTTCAGGTCAAGCTTTGTCATCCATAAAAAGAGCATAATATCTACTTAATAGGTTTGTCAAGAGGACTAAATAAAATATGTACATGTAAAAATTTTAAGTATGGTGATGTTTCAGGTGGCTGAATTTGATTTCACAGAGATAGAAGATCAAGAATTGATCACCCAACAACTGAATAAGGATTTCTGTAATCGACAATGTGAATTTAAGAGATAACTCATAATAAGAGTGTTTCCAATCATTATTATATTTATCATTTGTAAGGAGAGATAGCATTAGAGCAGTAACTCACCAGAGTCAAGTATTTTCTATTGCAGCTTGACTGAACCATGGCTTCCAAATTAAACTTTTAAGTCAGCTTATCCAAGGCAATTACCTTACTGACCATGGGTACCTGATTCTTTTGCCTCCAGTGTTGCCACTAATCACCTCTAGTTAAATAAATAGTCCCATATGACCATTTGAAGGCTTTCATTATGTGCTGTATTTCTTGATATCCCTCCTCCTATCACACCAGAAAGAGAGAAACGAAGAAAAGAAAATATGATAATGCTTTTCAACCTTGGCACTATTGGGGCTGCATAAGTCACTGATGTGGGGAGGATGTCCTGTGCATTGTAGAATGTTTAGCAACATCCCTGACCTCTACCCACAGTTGTGACAAGGAAAAATGTCTTCAGACAATCCCAAATGGCCCACAAAGGTCAGAATAACCCCCAGTTAAGAACCATCAACAAACAGATAATAATAATCAGCAGCAGCAGAAAAGAGACTGATTTTTTTCCCCCTCCAAATACTACAGTTTAAGACCAATGAAGACCTTGTCCAGGAGCTCTCTGTAGATTTTTCCTCTACTGCATTGGCCAGGATCACCACATGCTCATGCCTCAACCAACCACATGGAAAGCAAATGGGAGCTGGCACTGCTCTTAGTCAAGGGAAATATTGCTCTAGCCCATGCTTCAGGGCCCTGTAATTTAGAGTATATATAGTTTTTACAATAAATCTTTTTAGAATAATTTTAATTTACAGAAAAATTGCAAAGATAGTACAGAAAGTTTCTGTATATCTTTTACCCATTTCTCTCTCCCTAATATTAGCAACTCATGTAACTATGGTACATTTGTCAAAATTAAGAGGTTAATATTGGTACATTATTATTAACTAAATTCCACACTTTATTCAGATTTTTCCCACTAATGCTCTTTTTCTATTCCAGGATCCCACCCAGAATATCACATTACTTTTAGTCATCAAGCCTCCCTAGTTCTCTCTGGTCAGTGATAATTTATCAGTCTTTCCTTGTTTTTGAAGACTCTAATATCTTGAAGAATACTAGCCAGGCATTCCATAGAAAGGTTCTCAATTTGGGTCTGATGCTTTTCTCATGACCAATTTGGGGTTATCGGCCTTTGGAAGGAAAACCACAGAGGCAAAGTGCTCTTCTCATAATGTTATGTCAGGAATATATACTATCAACATGATTTATCACTGCTGTTGTTAATTTTAATCATTTAGTTAAAGTAGTGTTTGCTGGGTATCTCCATTATAAAGTCGCCATTTTTCTCTTTCCATAATCCATTCTTTGGAAGCAAGACAAAGTTCAGCTCATACTGAAGGGGAGAGGAATTAAGTTCCATCTCATGGTGGAAATAATATTTACATATGTTGTTTGGAATTCTTCATTAAAAAAGTCTTACCTCTTTTTATCTATTTAGTCAATTATATATCAGTATTGATTCAAGTGTTTGTATTTTGTTACGTGGGTTATAATCCCACATTATTTTGTTGTTTTGGCTCACATTGTTTCAGCTTAGGCTATTGGGGTCTCTTTCAGGTTGACTTCTGTGTTCTGAAATAATCCTAATTTTTTGTTTTGGGAGTACTTTCCTTCCTCGCTGGTATTATGTGTCAGAACCATCTTGTATTTTCTCTACTCAGTCTTAAGATATACCCATTCCTTCAAGGATCCTGGGTTCCTTTTATTGGAGAGTGGTATTTACAAGCCAAGATTTGGGTGTGAGTATACTCATTACAATTAGGTATAAGTGCTTCCAACTCCTCTCAGCACATTATATATATATATAATTATATATATATAATATAATCATATATATATAATATATGTTTTATATATATACATTTTAGCATATGTATACTAATACACATATACAAACTTATGTATACCTACCCCATACGTATCTGTGTATATAGATGAGCAGAGCTATTCTGTAATCTCTGATTCTAATTCGTTACCATAGAGTTCATTCTATCTTTCTTCACTTGATGATTTGTAACTTCTTTCTCTGACAGTGAGAAACCTGGTTCCCATTATGTACTATCCATTTACTTATGCATTCAACCTCAGCATGCATGTAAAACAAGTTCAAAATTGTTAATCTATACTCCTGTGAGAAACAGATGTACAAACAGGAGTACAGTGGGTTTTTTTTTTAAAGATTTTATTTATTCATTCATGAGAGACACACACACACAGAGAAAGAGAGAGAGAGGCAGAGACACGGCAGAGGGAGAAGCAGGCTCCATGAAGGGAGTCTGATGTGGGATTCGATCCCGGGGCTCCCGGATCATGCCCTGGGTCGAAGGCAGGCACTAAACCGCTGAGCCACCCAGGGATCCCCAGAGTACAGTGCTTACATACAGTTCTTTTTGTTTTTAGCCTTATAGGTTCCAGTGGAGTATGTTTTTTAATCAGAACGTTTATAGAGAGAGACCCCCACAAAATTTTTTGCCTAAACCCCACACCCTAGCAGTGGCCCCATTCTCTTTCCCATTAATCCCATTATCATTTTAATGCCTTGATGTATATTCCCTTTTTTCTCCTTGCTCAAACATAAATAAGCACACAGGAATATGAATACTATATAGGTGTGTTTGCTCATTTGGCCTGGGGTTAGAGTTTGAGAAATGGAATGTTGTAGAAGCAACCCAAGCAATTCTAAGGTATAGTCATGGTTAAGAATCACCACTCTAAGCCAATCATGGTCAATCTAATCAAGGCTACACCTTGCTCGTGTGTATGACCTTTATCTATGTAAACAAACAGGCAAACAGAAGAAATAAGTAGAAAATGAAGTAAAGTGGAACTGAAGTTGAAAGTTTATGATGTAGGGACTGGGTTGCTCAGTGGTTGAGTGTCTGCCTTTGGCTCAGGTCATGATCCTGGGGTCCTGGGATTGAGTCCCGCATCAGGCTCCCCACAAGGAGCCTGCTTCTTCCTCTGCCTATGTCTCTGCCTCTCTCTCTCTGTGTCTCTCATGAATAAATAAAAAAATCTTTAAAAAAAAGAAAGTTTATGATGTAGACAAAAGCTGAAGAACATACAAAGTAAAGTTATAATGAGCAGAAACAATGAAGCAGATGCATAGCGGGGAGACTATATAGGCCAGTTGGGAACAAGAAAACAGAAAACAGAGAAATATGCCTCAATTTTCGACAGTTTTCTAGATACAATTCTAGTGTCAGTCATATCTTTAGAGTGAACTGTAAATTTCTGGAAGTAACCTTAGTAACCAAGAGTCTAATTAAAATATATAGATGTGAAATAAAAATGAATGAAAGAGGGAAGGGAATTGGCCAGTGTTGCAGGGATAAAGGATGTAATAGAAGAGAGCATCCAGTCCATAGCCAGATGATAAGATCCATTCTGCATTTGGGTTTGAAGAGAAAGAGTATATTAAAGTCATATTTGATCATTTGGGAAGGCCACTAAGGCATTTGGACTTCCACACTCAGAAACCTGAGCTGCCAGCTAGGTTTAGATCATCTAGATCATCTCTTAGGTGTGAACACACAATAATCATCCCCAGTGAAGTTCATATATTAAAAACCAAGTATAAATTTATTGGTTTATGTGGACAATAGTTGCCAAATTTATCAGTTATTTTTGTTTACTTCTAAGAGCATTGTATTTCTATAGGAAAATCCATGTGAAAAGCCAAATTACTATTGGAAGATTTCTTGATAGGTATACAATTTAGATCAAGAGGAGTTGGAACACCTGGCTGGCTCAGTGGTTGAGCGTCTGCCTTCGACTCAGGGCATGGTCCCAGGGTCCCGGGATTGAGTCCCACATCAGGCTCCCCGTGAGGAGCCTGCTTCTCCCTCTGCCTATGTCTCTGCCTCACTCCATCTCTGTCTGTCATGAATAAATAAATAAAATCTTTAGATCAAGAGGAGCTAGCTGCAGTTAGTGCTAGCAAGTTACAACACTCAGATGTATCCACTTCTATTCTAAGAATTTACCTGCTGAAGAGCCTAGATATTTAAGTTTGTGAGCCAGAGCCACCGAAGGTGCTGCAGAAGTCAGAATAATACACCCACCCCCAACCAAAGATGTCCAAATCTTAATACCCAGAACCTGTGAATATGTTAAATGGCAAAAGGGAGTTAAGTCTGCAGATGGAATTAAGGTTGCTAATTGGTTGAATTTAAAGGAAATATTCTAGATTATTCAGGTGGGTCCAATATAATAAGCACAAGCTTTAAGTATAGAAAAGAGAGGCGAATGTGAGAGTTCTGGTTTGTGAGAATTAGTTGGCATTATTAGCTTTGCAAATGAAAGGCAGGGATCCTGGGTGGCTCCGTGGTTTAGCGCCTGCCTTTGGCCCAGGGCTTGATCCTGGAGTCCCAGGACCAAGTCCCGCAGCAGATTCCCTGCATGGAGTCTGCTTCTCCCTCTGCCTGTGTGTGTGTCTCTCATGAATAAATAAATAAAATCTTAAAAAAAAGAAAATGAAAGGGGCCATGAACCAAGGAATGTGGGCAGCCCCTGGAAGATAGAAAAGGCAAGAAAACAGATTCTCCTCTAGATTTTAGAAAGGAACACAGCCCTGCTGACATCTTGATTTTCGCTCAGTGAGACCGATTCATTTAGGACCTTAGAATTGTAAGATGAAAAAAATGTGTTGTTTTAAGCCACTGTTTATAGTAATTTGTTATAGCAGCAATGAGAAACTCATAGAGACACTCTGTCAATTTGACCGTTCTGACTTCCATTTATATATTCCACAAATTTTCCTTTTTTTTTTTTCTTGTTTAAACAAAATGACATAATTACTTGTTAGCTTTTAGTTGCAATCACAATCCTGATAGGCTTCCCCAGATGAATCCCGTTGCCTGGACTGAAGGCCAATCACCAATTATTTGGACTTTTTTCTGTTCTGGGGAATCTTCTTAAAAATGGGCCATTCAAAAAAAAAAAAAAAAAAGGGCCATTCAGGGCACCTAGGTGGCTAAGTTGGTTAAACATCTGCCTTTGGCTCAAGTCACAATCCCAGGGTCCTGGGATGGAGCCCCATGTCAGGCTCTCTGCTCAGTAAGAAGTCTCCTCCCTCTTCCCACACCTGCTCTCTTTCTCTCTCTCAAATAAATAAAATCCTTTTTAGGGGGGTGCATTTTTTGGTCCTGGGAATCTTCATACAATAAGGATACTAGCCTCTGGCTCTCAGGTTTCTTAAGATATACAGTGTCTTCTCTCAAAGGCCATCCTAGAGACCTGAAACCAGAAAGTGAATTCTGGAATCCCTAAACTATTTGGAGATTCCAAACCTAGAGGTATACAGGGCAAAACAAACACTTAATGGCATAAATAAACTGGCACATTATAAATCAACATATTTTATTATTGTTCTCTGTGGAGTGCAGTTGTTAAGGTGTCAAGGACTAGTATTAAGAGGCAGAGTACATCTTTGTACCAAGATAGCACTATTTTCCTTACCTCTGAAAAGAGTTCTTTATAGTCCAGATTATAGAATCTAAACTTGTTTTATACAATGGAAGCTAAAAGTAAAAATAAGTAAAATGTAAGAATTATCGAGCTCTTACATTTTCTAGGCACTATTCCAATTTAAGATTAATTTATAGCTCACCAGAACTCTGTGAGTTGGGAACTATGATTATCCCTATTTTACAGATGAAGAAACTGAGGTTCAGAGTGATTAAGTAGTTTGACCAAGGTTATTCACATAGACTGAATGTGAATTCATATGTGGAAGTTCTGATACCCGCAGGGGTATTTAGAGGGGGAGCCTTTGGGAGTGAATTAGGTTTAGATGAAATCATAAAGGCGAGGCCCTGATGATAGGATTAGTATCCTTATTGTCTGTCTCTCTCTGCCCATGAAGATACCCAACGGCAATCCAGGAAGACAGTTCTCTCCAGGAATCAAATCTGCTGGCACCTTGTTCTTGGACTTTGCAGCCTCCAGAACTGAGAAATAAATGTCTGTTGTTGAAGCCACCCAGTGTGTGGTATTCTGTTACAGCAGTTTGAGCTAAGTTATACAACTAGTAAGTGGCAGAGCTATTACCTGACCTTGATCAGTCTTAGAGACTGAGTTCTTAACTGTATGTGTTTTACCATAAGTTAGAGGTTTACTCATCTTCCACAAATATAGGTTTCCAGAAATTAAAGGGAAGCACAGTGAATGACTAAATAGAGGAAAGGATATTTTCATAGTAAAGCCTATTAGTACCAAAGCAAATTACAATAATAATTTAATTAAAAGTAATGAGTGGTCTCCAATACAAGTGCTTAGGAAGAGAAACTTCTACAAACCTGAAATAATGTGTTTACAGTACCTTAGTCATTATAGTTTTATTTATCTTATTTTTAAAATATTTTATTATTCACTCATGAGAGACACACAGAAAGAGGCAAAGGGAGAAGCAGGCACCCTGCAGGGAGCCCCATGTGGGACTCCATCCGGGAACTCCAGTATTGTGCCCTGAGCCAAAGGCAGACACCGGACCGCTGAGCCACCCAGGCATCCCAGTCATTATTGTTTTATTAAAACTGTATTGTTGGGTGAAAAGCTCATTGTTTTGGGAATCTGAAGAACTAGACTCTTGCTGTTTTGCCATTAGCCAGCTAAGTGAGCTTGATAAAGCCACTATATTTATAGGCTCTAGTTTCTGAGAAATAGCATTCATACTTCTGGAGAAGGCACTGTAGGAAAAAGGATAAATACGTTTTTTAAATCACAGGAGAATCAATACTAGCATCACTTCTCGGCCTTTTGGCTAAGATCAAGTGTAATACTAGCATCAATAATTTATTGATTGTGGGACGCCTGGGTGGCTCAGCGGTTTAGTGCCTGCCTTCAGCCCAGGGCGTGATCCTGGGGTCCTGGGATCGAGTCCCACATTGGGCTCCCTGCATGGAGCCTGCTTCTCCCTCTGCCTATGTCTCAGCCTCTCTCTCTCTCTCTGACTATCATTTAAAAAAAAAAAAAATTGAAAAGCATAAGTCAAAAATTAGAAGGGACAGGACTAATTGATTTCCTTAAGTAATTAAGTAGGTGATTGAGTAGTGAGGACTGAGAAACAATACTAAAATTATAAAGAAAAGTTTAAAAAAACTATCAGTAAAACTAAGCAAATCTATATGGCTCATTATCTCTTGCATCCAGGTAAACTGGGATTTCCAGGCATTTTAAGAGCTTTGATAAATTGCTCTATCCCACCACAGAAATCCTTAAATTAAGTTAGCTTTTGGTTCAAGTCAGTTCAATTCAACCTACATTTACAGGGTACCCTCAGAGATGATTTGCCCTGAAGCTAACGAAGACTGAGCTTCATTCAGGTCCCTGACTTACACAGCCACGGGGAGCATTGGAGCTGCTGGCTATGTGGAGTTCTGGTTGGGAAGCAGAAACCAGGTTGCAGAAATGTGGAAAGAATTTCTATGTGACACTTGTGGTAAATTGCCTAAAAGAGCTCACAGAAGAAAGGGACTTGAATCTTCAAGGCCTCAGCCATTTGTTTTATCTCTATTTTACATTCTACATGTTCATTTTACACCTAACTCTGCGTTTATAATGCTACATATTTTCTCTTTAAGCACCTTGCCCATTTATACCTCAGTTTCAAATACCAGTGTCTTCTGTGCCTACCATGTGTTATGCCTTGAACAAAAAGAGGTACACAGATGAAGGAATTCAGTTTTGTAGGGAAGAAGAGTGGAGACTTAGACATGAAACAATGCTACCCTAGTAGTAGAAACAAAGTATAATAGGGGCACATAGAACAAAACATTTAACAATATTAACTTGTTGCAGTGTCCTTGTCTTCTTAAAGATACTGAACTGCTAAAAACCTCAGAGTTGAAGTAACTCTGAGCCTCTGTGAAGTAGCCTATAGCCTGTTTGCTTTTTTTTGTTTTTTAAGATTTTATTCATTTTGGGTTCCCTGGGTGGCTCAGTGGTTTAGCACCTGCCTTCTGCCCAGGGTGTGTTCCTGGAGCCCCGGGATTGAGTCCGGCATTGGGCTCCCTGCGTGGAGCCTGCCTCTCTTTCTCTCTCTCTGTGTCTCTCATGAATAAATAAATAAATAAAATCTGAAAAAAAAAAAGATTTTATTCATTTATTTGAGAAAAAGAGAGAGAGAACCTGCACAAGCATGGGGAACAGCAAGCAGAGGGAGAAACAGGCTCCTCGCTGAACAGGGAGCCCAACATGGGCCTGGATTACAGGACCCCGGGACCATGACTGGAGCCAAAGGCACAAGCTTAAGTGAGACACCCAGGTGCCCTGGCCTAGTATTTTTTAAGTTACCACTTCTCAAACTTTTTTTATTGTTATCTGCAGGGTAGCAGACAATACTGTTCAAACATACTACATGTTCCCCTACATTTCTCAGCCTCCCTTGTAGTGAAGTTGGGAGTCATGGGCCTATTCCGGTCAATAGGCATGAGGGGAAATGATTGTAACATTTCTGGTTCAAGCCTAGAGGCCCAGAGCCAAGATGCAATAGCTGAAAGATATAAGTATGCTAGATCCTTGAAATTCTGAGTAAACCACCATGGAGGTGATTGTGATTCAAGTCAGACTTTATGGTAATTACACGTGCACATTATATGTGCATATATATATGCATATATATGAATCAAAATTTTAAGATAATACTGTTGTAATACTTGCTGTTTCTGACATACCTGGTATTTTAGTTCCTTCGGAGAAAATGCTTATCAGACTCACAATGTCACTACATCCTAATTGGTCTCCACCCACAAAGTGAAAAATAAAGTCTTTTTATTAAAAATTTTTTTCTAATTTTATCTTTTTAATTTTTTGATTCCAGTATAATTAACATATAGGGTTATATTAGTTTCAGATGTACAATAGACGGATTCAGTAATTCTCTACGTTGCTTGTGGGTAAGCTGCTGGGGAGCTTACCTGAGCCCTGCATCTAGTTACCCTCAGCACACCGGGGTTAGGGGAGGCCCTGAGCCAGCACGCTGACTCCTGACCACATTGTTCTCCAGAGACAGCTTTTCCACTGCTCCTCCTGGAGTTAGTTAATAGCCTCCTTACACCTCATCCGGCAGGACTGCAGAAAAGCATTGTGAGGGACAATTCGCTCACCCTTTGAAGTGAACATGTTTTTCTGTTTCCCAAGGTTAATCATTCCTATAGCTAATCTGCTAGCTCTCTCAATAAAAGCTGGATGAGACAAAGCCTCCCCTCCGGTGGAGGGTTCTCGGTCCGTGGAACCCCACACTGAAATTCAGTGAGCCTCCGAGTCTTTTTTTTTTTTTTTTTTTTAGATTTTATTTATTTATTCATGAGAATACAGAGAGAGAGAGAGAGGCAGAGGGAGAAGCAGGCCGCATGCAGGGAGCCTGACGTGGGACCCGATCCGGGGTCTCCAGGGTCACGCCCTGGGCCAAAGGCGGCGCTAAACCCCTGAGCCACTCGGGCTGCCCACTCCGAGTCCTTCTTCGTATATCCTTGCCTCGGAACCATCCTGGCTCCTGGCTCCGTGGCAATTACTCAACGCTGATCACGGGTACGTGTACTCTTGATCCTCTTCATCTTTTTCACTCCCACCCGCCTCCTCTCTGGCAACCACCAGTTTGTTCTCTGTATTTAAGATTATGGGTTTTTGGGGGTTTTTTTTTGCCTTTTTTTTTCTTTCTCCATTTGTTTAGTTTCTTAAATTGCGCATGAATAAAATCACATGCTATTTGTCTTTCTCTTATTTCACTTAGCTGAAAAATAACGTAAGCCGCTCAGAACACTGGTCAGCTAGGGACAGCTTTCAGGCGTACCCGATTATTCAGAATGGTAACTTTTACAATAAATACAATGTCACAGTGATAATGAAAGTGGGAAATACAGGTGATTTTACCTTGTAAAATTAAATTATTGTGGGCAGCCCCGGAGGGGCTCAGCGGCTCAGGGCCTGCCTTCAGCCCAGGGCGTGACCCCGGGGTCCCGGGGTCGAGTCCCACGTCGGGCTCCCTGCGTGGAGCCTGCTTCTCTCTCTGCCTGTGTCTCTGCCTCTCTCTGTGTGTGTCTCTCATGAGTAAATAAAATCTTTTAAGAAAATTAAATCATTGCATTTTTGGCTGTTTCTATTTGGTACTTAGAGGTGTATACACATACATACGTATGGAATGAAGGAAAAATGTTTTCCACAGTTCTGCAAACCGGGCCGTCTCTGGCAACCGCAAAGCACCGCCTCTCTAAAAGTTTGCATTCCGGCCCAAAAGGACCCGGTTGAGGACGTATTCAGGCTGCGGCAGGCAGGTTCTGACAGGTCCTTGAGGACAAAATGATCTTTATCCGTCTTCTCAATAGCAGGAGAAAGAACCGAAGCCAGGAAATCTTACACTTTAACGAGGCGCCACAGGGCAGGCCTGTAAGATGAAGGAACAAAAACCCCAAAGCGGCCCACGCGCCCGCCTCCCTCAGCGACCGGACGTGGCTCGCGGACAACAGCTCCCGAGCTCCAGGCCGGAACCGGGACGCAAGTCTCGCGAGAGCCGCCGACCGCCGAGAGCCTTCCGTGAACTCGAGTTCCCGCCCCCCCCCGCCCCCCCCGCCCCCCTCCCCCCCCGTGCGCCCACAGGCTGGCTGCTCCCCGCCGGCTTCCTCCGCTACCGCGGGGCGGGCCGGAACTTTTATCCGTAGGAACGGGTTTACTGTGTGGAGTGTTGCCGGCCGGCGTCAAGGAGAATAGAGTGCCATCCTCTTCCTCTCCCCGTAGCCGCCGCGGAGCGGAGCCGAGCAGATCAGATCCAGGAGCGCGGTTACCGGGCGGGCTGGGTCTATGGTCGCTCCGCGGGCCGCTCCGCCGGCTGGTGCTTTTTTATCAGGGCAAGCTGTGTCCCATGGCAGGGAACTTTTGGCAGAGCTCCCATTAGTAAGTGATCTTCCGTCTTCTCTCCCGGGGTTTGTGGTTGGGAGTCGGTGAGGACCGGGCCTGCGACTCCCCTTGGCCTGGATCCGGCCCCTGTCCCGAGCGCCGCGGGGTCTCCCGGGAGGCGGCAGCGGCCGGAAGCGGGATGCGCTTTTCTCTGGCGACTCCCCTCTCCCCGCCCCCTGGCCGCGTTTCGAGGGGTAGGTGGGGGGGGCGGGGGGATGTGTGAGCGGGAGAGGGAGGGGGCCAAGGAGGTTCGGTCTTTCTGGAAGGAAGGAGTTTAACTTGGGACTGTTGGATAAGCTAGGCCTGGAAGCGGGGTGGGATGGGGTGGATGGGGTGGGATGGGGTGAGATGGGTGGGATGGGATGGGTGGGATGGGGTGGGGTCAGATGGGGTGGGATGGGATGGGATGGGGTGGGGTGAGATGGGGTGGGATGAGATGGGGTGAGATGGGGTGAGATGGGTGGGGTGGGATGGGATGGGTGGGATGGGGTGGGGTCAGATGGGGTGGGATGGGATGGGATGGGGTGGGGTGAGATGGGGTGGGGTGAGATGGGGTGAGATGGGGTGAGATGGGTGGGGTGGGATGAGATGGGGTGGGGTGGGATGGATGGGGTGGGATGGGGTGAGATGGGGTGAGATGGGTGGGGTGGGATGAGATGGGGTGGGGTGGGATGGATGGGGTGGGATGGGGTGAGATGGGGTGAGATGGGTGGGGTGGGATGAGATGGGGTGGGGTGGGATGGATGGGGTGGGATGGGGTGAGATGGGTGGGATGGGGTGAGATGGGTGGGATGGGGTGAGATGGGTGGGATGGGATGGGGTGAGATGGGGTGAGATGGGTGGGATGGGATGGGGTGAGATGGGTGGGATGGGATGGGGTGGGATGGATGGGGTGAGATGGGTGGGATGGGATGGGGTGAGATGGGGTGAGATGGGTGGGATGGGGTGAGATGGGTGGGATGGGATGCGGTGGGATGGGGTGGGGTGGGGTGGGCGCAGGTATGGCCAGTGGGGCACAGCTCCGGACTGTGAGGCCGGCTCGAGGACAGTTGCGCTTCGCTTTTGCCGGGCTTCCTCCCGGAGTCGGCATTGTGGTCTTTTGTCATGACCTTCTAGCCTGAGCGGATCTGATAGTACTCCGAGGAGACGGTGGGGACTGTCTTGTTTCTGCTCTCTAACCGCCTCCCGCCGCCACCTTACGCCCAGGTGGAGGTGTATGTTGTTGGTAAGGTACAGGGCAAGCGCTCTCAAAATTTATCCGTTTCATTAGTCTGTGCCTTACGTTTATTTTCCAGTGACTTTTCCGATTTCTTTAAACCGTTTCATCAGTTTCTGTTTTTGTTAGTGACCACGAAAGAACTAGAGTAATGTTAAAAGCAAAACAAAACAACAAAACAAAAAACATTTTCCCTTAAATACATTTGTTTAGGCCGAAAGGTGAGTGATGGGACTCCTTGAACTTTGACTAGGCTTTTTCCACTGTCCGGTTGAAAGACGAGCAGAAGCCGCTGCTATAATATTTTAGCGTAAATATATCTTAATGCCAAGAGAGCATTAGTCCTTGTGATTGAAGGTGTGATTCTGTGAAGAAGATGGGTTCCTATTCATTCTGTTTTCTAGTCCTTCGTAAGAGAAGAAAAAATAAACAGTGAGTTTGGAAACCTGTTTTCAGAAAAGCGGATTTTCCTCTTGCTGTAAAGTGGTGCTGCGGAGTTGGGATTCTGTAGTAACGTTACTTCTGATCATATTTTTATTTTGCGCTGTTTTTGCTCACTGTAATAACGACTTGGGCAAAATTTAAGTACAGAGTATTTAAAGAAGAGGTAGCATTTTGATAAACTTTGAAAAAAAAAAGTGGAAGAATTGATAGGTAGCTAGCTGTTGATTACCAGAAGTTACAGACATTTTTCAACTTAAAAAAAAAAAAAAGACTCTGCCTGCCTTTCGATAAGTATTTTCATTATACTTTGATTTCTTGTTGGCATAGTAAGAACATTTAGCAAACGAGGGACAAGATCTATAACATTTGTTCTTTTCACTCTTGAAATATAAAATTGTTATAATATTAAATGTGCTTTTTTCAAAGTGTCCTTGCCTCCCAATTCAAATAGTCCTGGAGGAAGGGGCCACTGAGATCTCTTAAGAATCATGATCTACAAAAGGTTACAAGTGAAAAAGACAAGGCGATTAATTCTGGAAAACCAACCAACAAGAAGATTACAAAAAACAAAAAAAAAAAAACAAAAAAGATTTGGGTAAAAGAGGAAAACTGACACGTAATATGCTGTGTGTTATGTCTTGAAGATGAACATTTTAACATTTCTGAAGTGGGCATGACAGTTTGTTTCTCAGTAGCACATGAAATAATGGTGAATCTTAAAATGTAATCTTAAATTTCAGGAGATTTGGTATTTATAAGTGTTCTTGGTTTAACCTCCATTCTATGTGCTGTGAGGAAAAACTTAAATATTTGTGAAATTTATCTTTTTAAAAACATTGAGTGGTTGTGAGGATGGAGTTAACGATAATTCCAGAATAGAGTGAATCAATATTTTCTAGAAAGTTGAAATAAAGCACAACACATTCTCTGACCTTACTGCAGTAAAAGTAGAAGGACACTAAATACTAGCTGGCTCACTGAATGAACTAATGAAGAGGTAAAAGAAATAAAGTACAAAATCTGTCCTGGATACTTTATTGTATCAAAGAGGAAACTGAAAATAAAGTTACATAATATCAGGTAAATAACATGAGATCAATGTATATCCACTTATGGGATGTAACCAAAGCCAAAGTTATAAACTAAAATCCAGAATAACAGAAAGAATAAAAATAAATCAAAATAGTCTACTTAAGAATATAAAGAAGAAAATAGTGAAATAAATCCTAGGGAGAAAAAAGGAAAGACTTATTAAAGATAACACTGACAGTAACAAATTAAAAGAAAAAATAGAAAATATCAGAGCTAGTTCTTTGGGAGGGAAAATCAAAACAGTAGACTAAACTGCAGCTACTTGAATCAAGGAAAAGAGGGATGATACAAAGATACAAAATTAGGAATGAGAAAAATAAATCCAAATGTACCTTTGGGTTATCTCCATGGTAATAAAGTTGAAAGCTAAAACATTTAAAAAGCTCCATACCCACGTTATTTCATGGGTATATGTTTTCCCATTTTCAAGAGGATCTGCTACTGAAATCATTTCAGTTCACACTGAAAGAAAGCTTTCCAGTTCTCTTTATGAAGCTACAATAACATTGATAAAATCTAGCAAAGGTAGCACTAAGAACAGTCTCCGTTTTGAATATTGATGTGAACATCATAAAGTATTAACAAGTAGAGCCTAACATTATACTAGTAATTAAAAAAGGTAGTGATTTTGTAGAAATATAGTCGATATTAGGAAATCTGTTAATAAACAGTGAAGGCATCAGAAGATGTCTATTAAAATTCAACATCTATTCTTGACTAAAATAGGATGCTTTCTTAACATGGTAAGAACATCAAAGCATGAATGATAAGAGATATTTAATGGTGAAACATTAGGAAAATTAGAGTGCCTGCTTAACATTGTTCTGAATTGCTACTCAATACAATTAATAGAATGAGATATAAAAAATGACAAAATTGTCATCCTATACAGATAAAATTAACCAGAAAATTCAGTTAATAGACAAATTATTATAAATAATATTTAATAAAGTGACCAGTTACAAAATGTAAAAGTGGAGAGCTTTCTTTTAAATGAATGATGGAAACATAAAATACAATAGCAGTGGGAAATATGAAATACACAATAAACTAAAGAAATGTGCGGGATCTATAGGAAGAAAATTTTTAAATTCTGTAGTAGAACATAAAGATTTTAATAAATGGAGTTTGAATTCTAGTGTTGTAAAGATAGCACTTCTCCCTATATTGATGTGTAAATTTAATGCAATCCCAAACAATTTTGAATGAGTTTCCTTTTTTGGGACTTAACATACTTCAAAAGTTCAAGCCTTAGAATAATAAATGTAATAGAATATGGAGAAATTTTCTAAAGAATAGTAAGCAGCAAGGAGGGTATTTTCCATACCAGATTTCAATAATTTAATTTTTTTCAATAATTTAATTTTATGTTTTAAAATAGCATGGCATAGAAATAAGAAAAATTGAAAGAAAAAAGCCTTAAGTGATTGGAAAATGTAGGTGATTTTTTTTTTTTTTTTTTTTTTTTAGTCATTTTGTGTCAGGGAAGGCCTTCCCATTTGTGACAAGCATAATATCAAAGTACAAAATGGGTTGGTGTTGAGTGGTTCATATTTCTGTATTACAAATAATTAAATATTAAGAGATCATGAACTTGGGAAATGTTTTCAGTGTATTTGACAAATGATTTACTATCCATAATTTGCAAATTACATGAGAATCTTTTAATCATGAAAAAGACCATCCCATTAGAAAAACTGTTGTTAGAATTACAGTGTACAAAAGAAGAACTGTATTTAGCCAATAAGGCCTGGAAAAATGTTTAACCTCAGAAGTAAACTAAAAAACAAAATCCCCTAAAACAGTAAGATACTACTTTGCCTTTAAGTTGTACAGTATTTAAAAGATTAACAGTAACCCATAGAGGGTTTAAATATTTTAAAACACTCTCATGTACTGTTAATAGGAATGGAAATTGGTATGATGTATGGAATACATACTGAAAATGTCAAAGTTATCAGCAAAACCAACCAATCAGTTCTATTTCTAGGAAATTATTTTTAAATATATTATTAACCAAATGTACAAGGGTGAAGTACAAAGCTATTCATTAAAGTCTTATTTTTAATAATAAAAAATTATAAGCTACATATCTGTTAATAGGAATTAACTAAATAAATAATCCATCCATAATGATGTGCAGCGATTTAAAGAGATGCTGAATAACAAATTTGTTGACATGGAAAGACTTCCAGTACATACTGAGTGACAAAGGCAAGTTGCAGAGTGGTTTTTTGGGTCATTTCAATTTCATATCTGGTTAAAAATAGTAGACTTAACTAGGCAAGTGGAGGCTATTAGTGTAATAAATTACAAAGCAGCTTTTAACATGATTGGAATTTGTGAAGTCGAGAAATTAAATACTGTAGTTACTCATGAACAACTAAGAAAAGATACTTCAAATCTAAGGTATCATCATTTAGTGCCAAATAACTATACTATTATTTTATGTATCACTAGGAAAAAAATAAACGTGCTGCCAATTAAAAGCCTAAGGCATCACTGACTGTGAGATCTTTCTTGATATCAGAGTCTTAAAACCAATGCAATAACAGTGTAAGGTAGTGAGAAAGAGAATGAAAAAGACAAAATTAGAGTGGAATTTTTTTCAGAGCATATTTACATTCATTAGTGAGATAATTCTCAGTTTCAAGAAATGTGAAAAATACTGTCTTCTGAGTTTACTTCTGGCATTTTGTATTTCTTAGAATGTTCACAACTTGTTCAGTCTTAGAATGTTTTTTGTGTCTTAGTTGATTTTCTGTAACGTGTCTTAACATCTTTGTTCTTCTAGTTTGCAATGGATTTTGGATAAACAAGATCTGTTGAAGGAACGCCAGAAGGATTTAAAGTTTCTCTCAGAAGAAGAGTATTGGAAATTACAAATATTTTTTACAAATGGTAAAAAAAAAATAAATAACTGAAATGGTATAGTTGTTTACCTCTGAATTAAAACTTTTGTTTTTGTTTTTTTTTTTTGAATTAAAACTTTTGTATAGTAATCTATGGTGAGCTGTTTTAGTCCCTACTTAACATTTTTATTTATACATGTATTCTTTTCATAACTTATATTTATCTTTCTAAGTGATATAAAGTCTGTTGTGAATCTTACATGTCAGGGACACTCAAGATAGTTTGAAAGTGTCATTAATCTCTCTAAACCTTTATAATATGTTATTAAGTCAATTTAAGATTGGCTAAAGCAAGTATTTTGAGGATAAATGGATTCTTTGGGTTGACCTCCTATGTTGGTCATTTTTATCTTCCAAGTTTGCTTTGGAGGGAAGGGGGTTTAGACTCAGAAGATCCTTGCTCTGCCATGTAGCTTTGTTACCTGATCTTTCTAAAACCAGTTCACTTTTCTGGAAACCTGCCTTTCTATTGTTTTGAGAATTCATTATGGACTTTTTAATAAACTTTATAAAGTGGTAGTTGAGGTGAATTTGATAGCTGTCTAATATTTTACTTTTGCTTTTTTCTAAAGATAATATGAAAAACACTGAAAATACTTAGAAGATAGAGGGAAATACCTATCATTCAATCTTCTTAATATAAGAATAGTGTTTGCTTTGGGGACAGTTTCTATTTTTTATTGTTGTTTATGCATATTTATATTCTTTTAACAGATTTGCAAATCCTAGTCCTAACCCAGTGTGATCCAAGTAGAGCTTTAAACCATATGTAGGTTTTTCTCTTTGTTAAAAATTAGTATAGTTATGATTTACCACATGAAAGTTATTGTTCAATGTTAATATCATAATGATAACAAAAGAACATTTAAAACTTTATTATTTTTCTTTTAGTTATTCAGGCATTAGGTGAACATCTTAAATTAAGACAACAAGTTATTGCCACTGCTACGGTCTATTTCAAGAGATTCTATGCCAGGTAGGACTTTTATTTTGAGATTATGTTACGCCTGTTTGAAACGCTTAACGTAATGTTGATGAACCTTAGTATAAATAAATGAATCATGTGCTTGCATTGAGTTATCTTGTTTTTTCCGAATGTTTTCTATATGAATGACATTTAACTTTGTTTTCATCATATTTTAGGTATTCTCTGAAAAGTATAGATCCTGTATTAATGGCTCCTACATGTGTGTTTTTGGCATCCAAAGTAGAGGTATGAAATAGTTTTCTGTTCTTCATTGAAGTATACACAATGCACATTGGTTAATCTGCCCTAGTTTTCATATTACCTGTATAAAAATAACGACAGATGGAGATTTATGCAAAGTATTGAAATTCATACAAAATCAAAGATATACGTCTTTATACATTCATTTAACAAACACTTATGTAGCATTTACTTTGTAAATTTGTAAATGCTACTTATGTAAATGTAAGTGCTATTCTAAGTCCTTTTAAACTATAACTGACTCATAATATCCTTATAACAAACAATGGGGTGTATGCTAGTAATATCTTCATTCCATAAAGGAGGAAACTGAGTTACATAGAGAGTAAGAAACTTGCCTAAATTCATAGAGCTGGTAAGTGGCAGAGCCAGTATTTTGAACCCTGGGAGTCTGGCTACTAATTGCATGCTTTTAACTGCTTTGTTCTAGGTTCTCTAAGACATTTACTGTTTGGCACTAAGTAGTATTCCATAAGTGCCACAGCTTCTTTACTATAACCTGTATTATAGTACCTCCTCCCATGTGCCTCCTTCTCACCATATGCTTCCTATGTCCTACTGTCTTCCCTCCCTGCCATCTGATAATGGCTGCCTTCCAAACCATAGAGAAAGCAGGAGGGAAGGCAAGGATGAGTGTGGCTCTAGTCATATAGATTCCAATGAGGAATTATTAGGGCAGTGAGGGTAGAGAAATTAAGTGAGGGAAAGGGAAGAGAGATGGGAACTTGGAGCTGAGACCCAATCTCTGCTCACCTTATTTTCTTTTTCGGTAATTTTGAGAGAGCACAGCTAAAACCCAGACAGTAATAGGATATATAGACTGATTTTCATCATAATATATGTATTCTTAATGTTATGAAACCTTTGTATTATGTTTCTTAGATGTCTTTAGAATCATAATTGTATTCTTGAAAAATAAATGTAATTTAAACCTAGTAGGTTTATAATTCCCTTTGGCACTCAATTTTTATTTAGTTTTGCTCCAGTCATTATTTAGGATTATTTAAGGCATGTTTTCCAAATATTACCTAAAGTAATGAGAGTTGACTCTATTAGGAAATAATATTAAGACAGACTTTCTAGAGGTTTATGATTTTCTAATTACAAGTGGTATTTTAAAGGGAGAGAACCAGCCCTGTTGTTGTTACTAAGCTCTTTAGTGGGAAAAGAAAGTGTTTATAAAAAGCTCATATTATGAAGTGGTTTTTCCAAATATTACCATGTCATTTGATGTATTATGAAGCACAACCAGTATGGAAAATCTAGACAAAATCTTTTATTATTATTATTTTTTAGACAAAATCTTTTAATAAATTTCTACTCTAGAAAATTAACTTGGGGATTTTAATTTGTTTAGTTTGTTAAATATCTTTTGTTATATGATTTAGTGAGTGAAAGTTTTCACTTTAAGAATTTTGGATAAAGGGAAGCCCGGGTGGCTCAGTGGTTTAGCGCCACCTTCTGCCCAGGGCATGATCTTGGAGTCCCGGGATTGGGATCAAGTCCCACTTCAGGCTCCCTGAATGGAGCCTGCTTCTCCTTCTGCCTGTGTCTCTACCTCTATCTTTCTGTGTGTCTCTCATGAATAAATAAATAAAATCTTAAAAAAAAAAAAGAATTTTGGATAAAGAATAATTCCTGGGGGTGTATGCTAGTAATATCTTCATTTCTATTTATTTCAATAAATAAATTATATCTTTTTTTAAAAAAAAAAAAAAAAGAATAATTCCTGGATCCGGTTGCCTGGCTGGCTCAGTTGGTAGAGCATATGACTCTTGATCTCGGGGTCATGAATTTGAGCCCCACATTGGGTGTCCAGATTACTTTAAAAGAAAGAATTATTCCTGGAAAAAAAAGTATCCTTTTATATTTGGTTATAGCGTTATTTTTTAAATTTTAACTGTGACCAAATCTTTCTGTGTTTTGTCAAGTTGTATGGGAATTATGTAGAAATGACTTTTAAGATGTCTGAGGCATCTACTTTTTAGTTTCAGTTACTGTGGTTTCAGGTTTATTTATTTATTTTAAAAGATTTTATTTATTTATTCATGAGAGACAGAGAGAGGGGCAGAGACATAGGCAGAGGCAGGAGCAGGCTCCCCGCAAGGAGCCCGATGCCAGACTTGATCCTGGGATCTGGGAATCATGCCCTGAAGGTAGATGCTCAACCACTGAGCCACCCAGGCGTCCTGGTTAGTTAATCATATTAAATGAGACAATGTATATGAGGAAATGGGAACTGACAGAAGTCCTGGGACACCTGGGTGGCTCAGTTGGTTAAGTGTTGAACTCTTGATTTCGGCTCAGGTCAGGATCTCAGAGTTGTGGGATAGAGCCCTGCGTTGGGCTCACACTCATCACAGAGTCTGCTTAAGATTCTGTCCCTCTTCTTCTGCCCTTCCCCCCCACCCTCTATCCCCAGTCACACTCTCAAAAAAGAAAAAAAAAAAAGCTTGCTTTATGATAAGGCTGAAATTATTTTTTAAAAAATTGTATGTTGGAGTGCCAGGGTGGCTCAGTCAGTTAAGCATTGGACTCTTGATCTCCGCTTAGGTCTTGGTCTCAGCGTTGTGAGTTTAAGCCCCGTGTTCGGCTGGGTGTACATGGAGCCTACTTTAAAAAAAAAAAGTCTTATACTGTATCATTCTATTATTCTATCATTCTTGTCTTCTTTCAAATAGAATAATAGATTCTGTGGTCTTTGGAATTCTTTTGGTGATAGTATAAGTTTATCTTTTGAGATTCAACTGCTTTATTACTAAATAGCATAAAGTACCTATTTGTTAGTCCAGGTTCAGTTGAATAGGAAGCATACTTAATATTTTTCTTGCCATTAAGTGTAGAATCTAAAAAATCTTTTTGGAAACTAATTGGAGTGCAGGAAACTGGCACTGTTACTTTAGGGCTTGGTTTCTAATTTGGTACCTCTCAATGTTAAATGACAAAACTATTTAAATATTTGTCCTATTGCAGCAATTATAAGGGGAAAAAAAAGTAACATGTTTAGAGAGTTAAGTACCTTATGCCTCAAATAGGTAGACGATGAATGACAGACTACAAACATGGTGGGGGGCAAAGGAAATACTTTGTTTTGAATAGATCCCAGATACCTTTAGGTTCATTGGCTTACCATGTACCTGAATCTCATTCACTTTTATTTCTCTAGGAATTTGGAGTAGTCTCAAATACAAGATTGATTTCTGCTGCTACTTCTGTATGTAAGTGTAAAAGGATACTACTTTAAGGATATAATTCTTTAAAAAAGTGCCACAGGACCTTAATGCTTTTCAGTTTATGAGACCTGTGAAAGATTGGTTGGGTTTATTAAATCTCTTGTGGTCATATTTATGGCTAGTGTATTTGGCTAAAAATAAAGTTAAAATACAAAAATTTAAAAGACCACTTAGAGAATTATGTCCAGGACATTATTTTTAATACTAAAAATGGATAGTTAGCTATTGTCCAAAAACATCAGCTCAGTGGCTCTTAATTTTAACTAATAAAAGTAAAGAAAAACTTATTTCCCAGTTTTATTTATATTTTATTGCTTCATAATGACTAAGCCATTGTGTCATTCTTTTGGGTAAACTGTTTCTTTAGTTATTGTTGTGTATTGTTGTGTAACAATAATTTGATGGTAATTATGTATTTTGCCTTCATATTGAAAAACATGGTACAGGAAAAAAAAATGCTGACTATAGTAGTGAGCCACAGTTCTAAGCAGCAGCTATATAGCCTTGAGCAAATAGCTTTACCTCTTGGCTTTAGTTTTTTTTCTAAAAAGGTGGGGTTTAGTTGTCTCTGAGTCATGTCTTTAAAGGAAATAACAATATAGACTAGTGATTATAAAATATTGTATACAAGGTATTAACATTATGCTATGCTCCATCTTCATGAGTTAAGAACAAAGGTAGCACCTAACAAAAGATGAAAAATAATGTAGTTTTTTTTTTTTTTTTTAATTTATGTGATCTTACATAGAAGAGGCAGAAGGATTTTTGGTTTTAGGTTTGTGAAGCTGACTAAATTTTCATATTTTTGGGTCATTCCATTTTCTGAAAAGAGTGTAGTCTTCCATGCCATATTTTACTCTTTTAAGGATAGCAGAGTAGTAATCACTTTTGCCATAGAATTTTATATAGCAGATGTATCACATTGTATTGATAAGTATTGAATTGCCCTCTGTAAAATTGAGTTATTAAAAATTCAAAAACAACTGGAAGGAGATCCAGAATGTTAGCAATGCTTATCTGTAAGTAATGGATTTTAGGTGCCTTATTTTCTTCTTAATGGCATTTTTTGTTTTCCAGATTTTTTAGAAGGTGTATATTTTTTAAAATGTAAAATACTGGGGTGCCTGGGTGGCTCGGTTAAGCATCCACCTCGATTTCAGCTCAGGTCATGATCTTGGGGTTCTGAGATCAAGCCCTGCATCACTCTGCACTAAGTGTGTAGCCTGCTCAAGATTCTCTCTTTCTCTCCATCTACTCCTCCCCCCCAATTCATGCATGTGCACTCTCTCTCCCTGCCTTTCTCAAAAAAAAAAAAAAAAAAAAAAAATATATATATATATATATATATATATATAAAGATACCTGTTCCTAAGGTTTATTTCTCATGCAGAACTGTAAAGGTATATTTGTAACAGTGTTTGGTTACTAATGAATAGGAAATTGTCATAGTAGAATATTTTTGTTTATTTGAAAAAGTTTAGTTTATTATATAGGCCCCTATAGCTTAGATTTCAAATTTCAGCCCTCTTGCTTTCTGTGTGGCAAATTGAGCAAAATACAACCTCTCTGTGTCTCATTTTCCTCATCTGCAAGATAATATGATAATATCTATTTCAAGGCTTGTTTTGAGGATCAAAGGAGTTAATATCAGTAAAACTCTGAACAATATCTTGCTTGGCATTTTAGTTTGCTAGGCCTGCCATACAAAGTGTTAAGAGACTGAGTGATTTAAACAACAATTATTTTCTCACAGTCTGGAAGCTGAAGTCCCAGATCAAGGTGTTAATAAATTAGTTTCTCCTGAGCCCTCTCTTCTTGGTTTGCAGATGGCCACCTTTTTTGCTGTGTTCTTACATGGCCCTTTCTCTATGGGTGTGTACCCTTAATGTTTCTTACTCTTTTAAGGACACCAGCCCTATAGAATTTGTGCCCACCCCTATGACCACATTTAACCATAAGTATCTCTTAATTACCTATCTCCGAATCAGTCACATTCGAATATCTCCGAATTTCAACATTGGAATTTGGCAGGGGCAGAGAGCACAATTCAGTCCATAATATATTCAGTAGACTTCAGTGCCTACTCGTTAGCATCAATAACAGTGTTATTTTATCATCACTAGAAACACCACATTGGTTGCAGTTGTAGATACAAGATAAATACAAGGAATTTAAGGACGAGAACATAAGACATGCATATACAAAATTAATACAAAAGAAAAAATAAGTGGCATAGAGAATTAGAGACTGCAGCGAATATTTGAGTGGTAAAAGGTTATGTTAGATAAATCTGGAAGGGCTTAAATAGAATTTGGTAAAGAAAGATGGACATTGACCCTGGGGAAATGTAAGGGAAAGAAAGATAGTCTAGGAATATCAAATAGTGTGGTCAAAAATAGAGAAAACTAATGAGTTACATTCAGTGAATGGTCAGTAAAGAAATTGCTGGGAAAAGCTCTACCTGACTAAGGCCAGGTAATAGGGGGCCTTCAGTGAAGACCATGAAATTTGTTCTGTTAACAATCATGGTACCTTTGAAGGCTTTATTTCTTAACATGAGGATGATGCCAGAATTGTGCATTAGGAAGGTAAATCTGGCAGAATAATGTAAGCTAAATTGGAGGAGAATGTGAGTTGAAGGTAGACAGATTTTCACGTTTTTCACATGCTACAGCACTGATGAACCTTGGGACACCTGGCTTGCGGTTGGTAGAGTATATGACTCTTGATCTCAAGGTTGTAAGTTTGAACCCCATGTAGAGTGCAGAGATTACTTAAAAATGAAATCTCAAAAAACAAAACAAAACATGGATGAACCTTGAGTACATTTGGGTAAGTAAAATAGGCTAGTCACAAAAAGAAGTACTATACGATTCCATTTAATAGTGTGAATAATCAAATTAATAGTAGAATAGAGGCTGTTAGGGGCTGGAGGGAGAGGGGAAATGGGGAATTATTGAATGAGTACAGAGTTTCAGTTTTGCAAGATGAAAGTTCAGGGGATTGATTGTGGTGATGGTTGCACAACTGTGAAGGTACTTAATACTGAACTGCATACTTAAAAATGGGTAAGGATGATAAAGTTTATATAATGTGTATTTTACCACAATTTAAAAACCTTATAAAGTTTATATAATGTGTATTTTACCACAATTTAAAAACAGTATACTTAATATTGAACTGCATACTTAAAAATGGGTAAAGATGATAAAGTTTATATAATGTGTATTTTACCACAATTTAAAAACTACCCAAAAGAATCCTTCTGAAATACTTAAAAAACTGCAAACTGTAGTCAGTGCCATCACCACGGGGTGCTGTGAGAAATAAAACCTAACAAGTTTAAAGTAGAAAAATACTATTTTGAAGTTATTGAAGTGACCCAGGCGAGTACTATTGAAGGCTTAAAATGATGTTTTTGGCCCCCAGCAAGGAGAACAAGCAAGCTAGATTTGCATTATAGAGTCAGCAGGACTTTTGAAAAGCAAGGATTTAAGAAAAGTCAGAAATGGTTTTTGAGGTGTTTTGCCTGGGCATTGGGAAGGTGAAGGTGGTACAGAAGAGATAAGTGAGTTTTAGAAAGAGTTGAATTTAGTCTTGGACATTCTAAGTGTAGAACCTCTTAGAAATGTGAGACCAATGACAGAAATTTGAACTTGATAAATTTTAAGAGAAAGAGTTGCCTGGTGTCTTTGCGCTGCTTCGAAGATAAGTACCAAAGGAAAAAAACCAGACCTTTGGGTTTGTGATCTTTGAGAGAGAATGTCGCCTTCATTAGACATTATGGGGTAGGAGTTGAAGCGAGATGGCCAAGAACTAAGAAATGAGTAGGTGCTGAGAAAAGGAGAATTTAACTATATTACAAATATATGAAATAATTTCAGTAAAGTAGGTAAGGGGAGTTGCTGACCTAAGTAACTTTGGGAAGAGGTACATTTATAAGACTAAAGGCAAAAGGAACTGGATGTAAGCACTATACTCTAGTTGAGAGATTTGATACTTAATGTGGGTACAAGTTAACAATTCGGGTACTGTTTATACTTGTATCTGAAATTGAACAATTCCAGTAAATAGATACATCCATGGTAAATGGATGGCAGATGTTGAGAGCCAGGTTTCTCACAGTTGGAATGGAATATACAAATAAGAGGAGACCAGAAAGATCCATGCAATGATTGATTAGATTTAGAGGGAGTCTATAATGACATCCCAGTAGTAATGAATTCTCTTAGGGCCTAGATCTTTGTTTCTAATACCATTCTCCAATTAAAAAAACAAAACAAAACAAAACAAAACTAGGTCTCCTTGGAGAAATGACTGGGACAGGAACTATACAAGACAGACCTGGAGCATTAATGCCAATAAATAAGGAAGTGCTCAAAAAAAAAAAAAAATCCACAAAACAAAACACCTACCTTAATGGGGATATGTCAAAGGGACAAATAATTCAACTGAAAGGGCTCAATGACTAAAGACAGAAGAATTTGTACAATAACAATAACAAAAAGTAATATTGGCTTGTAACCCAAAGTATAAAAAAAATCCATGAGTCTATACTGATGTAAATAATTTATTGAATTAATGGGGGGAGAAGAGATAAGTCTCTACTACATAAGAATTTAATATAATTTATGTAGCTAACTACACCCTCAAAGAGGAAAAGCATAAATTTCCACTTCTTAGGTGTTGGTTGTGCATAATGACTTCCTTCTAATGTGTATTTTATAAAAAGGGAAGGGGGAAATAACCTCAGAGTAGAGAAACCCAACAAACACTACCTCAACCAAGTGATTGAGGTCCTTTTCAACAGTGATAAATCACTAGTAGCATGTAGCTCTCATCTGATATGATGCGATGACACTTTACTTCTCTCATCTTTCCTTCCAAAATCCCACAGCCCCAATCTAAATATTAAATAAACATCAAACAAATTCCAGTAGAGGGTCAAACAACAAAATTTTACTTGAAAAAGAAAGTAACAGTACTCTCAAACTGCCAAGGTCATCAAAACATGGAAAGTCTGGAAAAATGTCACAGCCAAGTAGAATCTAAAGGAGACATGACAAGTAAATGTAGAGGTCTCCTGGATGAGAGTCTGAAACAGAGAAAGGACATTAGGAAAAAACTAAGGAGATAGTCCATAGTTTATGGACTATGGACTTTAATTAATAATAATGTATTTATATTGGTTCGTTAATTAAACAATGTACCATACTAATATCAGATGTTAATAACAAAGGAAATCAGGGATCCCTGGGTGGTGCAGCGGTTTAGCGCCTGTCTTTGGCCCAGGGCGCGATCCTGGAGACCCGGGATCGAATCCCACATCGGGCTCCTGGTGCATGGAGCCTGCTTCTCCCTCTGCCTGTGTCTCTGCCTCTCTCTCTCTCTCTCTCTCTCTGTGTGACTATCATAAAACAAAACAAAACAAACAAACAAGCAAAAAAAACAAAGGAAATCAGATGGGAGGTTATTTCAGTCTCTTCCAGCTGCTCTAACAAAATACCTTAGACTAAGTGGCTTAAATAATAGGCATTTATTTCTCACAGTTCTGGAAGCTGGGAAGTCCAAGATCAAACAAAGTGTCTGCCTTGATCAGTTCCATGATTGGCCATTTGTTTCCTGGCAAGCAGACAGCTTGCCTTCTCATTGTACTCTCATGGCAGAGAGAGATTGTTCTTCCTCTTATAAGGACACTAATCCTGTCATGGGGACCCCACCCTCATGACCCCATCTAAACCTAATTAACTCCATAACTCCGTAAATCTGGAGGTGGCTCAAAATACTATCACAGGGTGATTGCAGCCTCAATATATGAATTTGGGGGGACACAAAATTCAGCCCATAACAGGAGTATATAGGAGCTCTCTTACCTTTTCAGTTCTATAAATTTAAAAATGTTCTAAAAAATAGTCTACTTTTAAAAAGCAGAGGAATATAATTTGGTAGAGGTTTTATGTGTTTTTGTTTTTAAGAGAAATTTGAGCATTTAATAAGTGATGGGACAGATTTATTGGAGGAGGAATGGTTAAGGGTACAAAAAGAAAAGTACAGACTGTCAGTTGAGCAGATGAAAAACAAATACACACATGGTAGAGGTAGCAATAGAGAATGAGAATATACAAATAAGAAAGAAGCAATCTCATTCTAATTTTCCTCACAAATTAGAAAAGAATTAGAAGATGATAGAAAATCAATTTTATCATGGAATAGAAGAAAGGCTAACAGTATCAGGTAAATCTTAATGTTAGGTGTCAAGGTCTCAGAGTTGGGGATGTAGATTTGTTTTATGTACAGAGATGTTACTTTGTTGATTAGTTATCATCTAAGTACCTATTTTGCTTGTATACTTTTTTTTTAATTTTTTAAAAGATTTTATTTACTTATTCATGAGAGACAGAGAGAGAAGCAGGCCCCATGCAGGGAGCCCGATGTGGGACTTGATCCCAGAACCAGGGGATCACGCCCTGAGCTGGAGACAGACACCCAACCACTGAGCCACCCAGGCGTTCCTACTTGTATACTTTATATCTTGTTTAGATCAGAAGGATCTGTAAAACTCAGAAACCTTAATATTAGGTATGTTTTCAAATAAAGAAGAAGAGGAAAGCTTAAGTATAAATTTTCTAAGTCAACTTGAAATGGCTCAGGTTTCAAATCTTGGCAGATGTTACCTATCTAAATTAGTTGTTAGATTCCTCAGTTTACAAAATAAAACTTTTTTTTCTTAGGATTTTATTTATTTATTCATGAGAGAGACAGAGAGAGAGAGAGGCAGAGACACAGGCAGAGGGAGAAGCAGGCTTCATGTAAGGAGCCTGACGTGGGACTCGATCCTGGGTCTCCAGAATCAGGCCCCTGGCTGAAGGCAGTGCTAAACCGCTGAGCCACCCAGGCTGCCCCAAAATAAAACTTTTTGAAAATAAAGTATGTAGGCTAAATGAAAAAAAATTTAAATCCTTGTGAGGTCTTGGTTTTTATAAAAATGAAAGAAATCACAGAACAGATCCTCTAGAGACTATCTGTAGTCAGTCCCTTGATGAAATGTGGCATCATAGTGATTTGAATACAGTTTTCTCAAGTAGTACTTAAATGTGTATACTTATCATTTTGAGGACATAGAGGATTTATAATCAACAGTTTTTTTCATTTGTACTTAGTGACAAAGAAGAGTAATAACTATATGTTTGTGCGTGGTGTGGAAAAGTGCTGGAGAATTTTGGATGTATGTTTATACTTTTATTAAAATGTATCTTTTGATAAGAAAGTATCTATTATAGAAAGTACAGATTAGTTAAAATCCTTAAATCTCAGATGACCACTATTAACATTCTTTGGTTGTATTATCTTTTCAATTCATATAAACGTATGTATGAATACATATATAACTGGTGTTCCTTCCAAGCTAAATTACTGAAAAATAAAACCAATATCATTCTAGAGCTGGAAAGATTTTAGAGATGAAAAAAATCTAAGTGATTTTTTTTTTTTTATCCAACCCCTTTATTTTTTAAGCAGCAGAACCCTTTCTTAATACATGAAGTATATAATTAAAGCTCTCTCTTAATTGTAATATAGTTAGGGCTTCCTGCCACTTAGTGCTTTCTACTTGCCTGAAAACAAAAAACAAAATCTGGGTCCCTAAGCATCTCTAAGAGCTCTTACTAAAAGTGATTTAGCCCTTCCTCTAATATTCTACACGGTGTTAAAGAAATTTTGGTTTAATTTACTTTTTCATTTTCTTAGTTTAAGTCATTTTTTTGTTTTCTGCAGTAAAAACTAGATTTTCATATGCCTTTCCAAAGGAATTTCCTTATAGGATGAACCATGTAAGTATATGTTATAAAAAAAAAACAAAAACCTGTTTTCAAAGCTGTATAAGCTAGCTCCATTTTATGTTAGAATAAATTGAACAGTTTCCTATAAATGGCAGTTTTAAATACTACAGAAATATAAATTTTAATTCTAAATTAAAGCTAAGTTCTAACTTTTTTTTTAAAAAAAGGTACTTAATAGCAGTGGTTATCAAGCCTGGATGCCCATCAAATCACTTTGGGAACTTTTTAATAATGTTAATACCAGGGGCTCTCCAGCCCAACTAAAACGGAATTTTTAGGCTTCAGGCCTGGGGACTGGTATTTTCTAAAAGCTCCCAATACTAGTGTGCAGCTAGGACTGAGAACTACTATAATGTAACAATATGAAAACCATATTTGAAACTTTACATTAATTTAGAAGGTTTCTATTAACATTTTTAATAGACATCTCCTTTTCCTAACTTGTAAGAGATTTCTTCATCTCTGTAAATTGTATATTTTTGTTTTGTATTCAGTATTCTTTCCTTTTATTGATTTGTAATATAAGAATAACACATAAATAGAGATAATTGCATTTTTTGCATTTGTTGAGTGGAAGGTATATTGGAAAATCTGAAGTTTACACAGAATATTTTAAAGTAAAGTAGTAATGCTTACATGAGGCTGACTTTTCTATAAGGATTAAAATCCTTTATAATAATAATTTCCTGCATTGTATGGTAGTAAAAAAGTAATTTTTATTGGGCATGTTCATTCTGATATAAACTACTGTGTATATTTTCTTGATTTAAAAAATTTTTTGGTAAAAATCTATGTTACATTAATGTATGAATTGTTATGTTAGACTAAGTAGACTCATCTAATTTGTTTCATGTTGACATTTGTAATCTTTTTTTTAAAACAGATATTAGAATGTGAATTCTATCTTTTAGAACTAATGGTAAGTATATTACTTCCTTATGATTAATAAAGTAAAACTTACTTTCAACTACAGTGAAGTCAGAAATATTTAAAGAAATGATTTGTAGGGAGGTGCATTTTAAAACCATCCAAGTTATACATGATGGTGAAATCACAGTATCTAGTGGTATCATCACCTATATCCTCTCACAAGCCTGTAAAATAATTATATATCCCACTTAGGATGAAAAATTTTTCTGTTCTATAGTAACTATGGTAAAAGGATTACAAGCAAACCAGTCAGGACATTAAGCCACTGTAAATTATTTGCACAATTTGTGTATGTGTGTGGTGTTATTTAAAGATAGATTATGTCTTTGGCAGAATTCTGCTCCTCCAGTTGGGAATTATGGATTTATAGGCTAATAAGAGGTTTCAGTGTGTTGCAGATGTGACACTTTGAGTCTCTAAGGGAATGGATGCTGACTGACTGCCAACCGATTTACCAAGGTATATTCCAGAGAGAGCACTGCCTTCACTATTATAGTAGAGTTTAGGGCTGCCATACTGCTTGCTTAAGAGAATAAGAGGGAAGCAAGCATGACTTAGAGAAATACATTTTGAAATACACAATTATAAATCAGTTGGGTAATGATAAGCTTTTGTGTTGTAATAAATCTGTTTTTATACAATACACATTTTTTAAACTGTTTCTAGGATTGTTGCTTGATAGTGTATCATCCTTATAGACCTTTGCTCCAGTATGTGCAGGACATGGGCCAAGAAGACATGTTGCTTCCCCTTGCATGGTAATTAGAACAGAAGTTATTCATAGTGTAACATGTTATTAGCTAGGAAGGTTGACAACTGAATATCAAGTTTAGTATTTTTAAAGTAATTAAACTAGTGCCCCAAGATATTGTATGTTGAGCGAAATATCTGCTCGTTGAATTTTAATTAACTATATTTATAAATGCTAAATTGGTAAGGATTCTTATTTATTATTTCCATTAAAATTTGATTCTTATAAAAAACATTGTTTACATAAAAATTAAGACAGGTTTTCAAATAGAATGCTTTGTATTGGTATTTAATATACATATTGTATAATTTATGGTTTCCTCTGATTTTCTAATTTTTGAAAAATTGGAAAAATCATTATATTGTAATTTACTGTAAGGTTTTAAGTTTTAAAATCTATTTAGCAAAAAAATAAAAAATTAAAATCTATTTAGCTGTAATTTTATCCATTAAAAAATGCTTATTCATTGTCATTTTCATGTATCCATCTTTTTTTTCCTTGATGTTTTCACCTTTATATCTATGCTTCAATAATATTAAAAGAAATAAATATGTACAAAGATGGGAACTCTGGCCCTCTCTGGAGGGAGATGTACAATCATATAAGGTGGTTCTGATTTCAGTAATAATATGATTTACATTTCTATAGGAGGATAGTGAATGATACCTACAGAACGGATCTTTGCCTACTGTATCCTCCTTTCATGATAGCTTTAGGTAGGTAAGCATGGTATTTCTTTATTAGTTAAATTGTTATAAGCTTATTTAGGTCATCCCAAAAGAAATTTCACCCTATTATACTCTATGTTCTTACATTTCATGAAATAATAGACTAATCCTGGCATGTGAACTTTTAATAATATGCAGCTTTCAGAGGTCAGAGTTATTGCCCCTTTCACTCCCCTCTCTTGTTAAGTTTGTGTTTTAAATCATTTAAAATCATTTTGACCAGTGTTTGAATAGAACATTTTTGTTTAGGAGAAAAAGTTCAGAATTAAGCCTGTTAATATTACTTGTAAATTATATAGAATAACTGGGCCTGTCATTTATTTCCTGAGCCCATTTCAGTCCTCAGAGGTTCAGTAAAGGAGCCTCTGGGGGATCCCTGGGTGGCGCAGCGGTTTAGCGCCTGCCTTTGGCCCAGGGCGCGATCCTGGAGATCCAGGATCGAATCCCACGTTGGGCTCCCGGTACATGGAGCCTGCTTCTCCCTCTGCCTATGTCTCTGCCTCTCTCTCTCTCTCTCTCTCTCTCTCTCTCTCTCTCTCTCTGTGTGACTATCATAAATAAATAAAAATAAAACAGTAAAGGAGCCTCTGTAGTCAGTGCCTTGCTGGAGGGAGAAGTTAGCTCCCAATTTGTTTATCTGTGGAAGGCAGTGTAATGGGTTAGTTAGAACATAGTCTTTGGAGTCAGATAGTTCTAGGTTTAAACTTTGCTTTCTTTACAGTTGTGGGAAAAGTATTTAACCTTGCTGAGTTTGTTTCCTTAATTGCAAAATGTTAGGGATACTACATACAGAACTGTTGCAAATATTAAATGAGATATCTTCTAGAACACCAGTAATGCCTGCCATATATTAAGCACCTATTAGTTTCTTTTCTCTTTTTCCTATTGATTTCCAAGATTTTGTCATCTTGATTTTCCCCCTATTCTTTTACCACTCAATTTCTGGATAAAATACACAACTTCTTTTAACCTGTACATACCATTCTCTGCTTACATTCTCACCTTATTTTAAGACTTGTCTCAGATATCACCTCTTTAGTAATAACCCTCCCTATGCCCAAACTTCCTATATCACTTCAGTCTGGGTTTAGGATGTCTTTTTTTGTTTCTAATTTACTCTGTGTTTTCCTTGTTATGACATTTCCCACTGTATTTTAATTACCTGTTAATTTCAGTCCTTTGGCTTTTCAGTCCCATCAGGGCCTACACCCTACTTTACAGCTTCATTTAACTTGGGGCAACCAGTATGTCAGTTCACATATGAGTCACTGTTTGCTTAGAATGTCATCCTCAACAAAATCGTATGGTTAACTAAACCAGGGTAATATAACTTACGAAGCTGGTGTGAGTTCAGTGTAGCCAAGCTGCTTGTTGGAGTTATATCAGGCAAAATTATGATGTAGATTGTTGTCTTTGGGCTCCTTTAATGTTTATAGTGTGTGTAATGTGTATATAGTTGACCCTTGAACAACATGGATTTGAATTGTGCAGGCCTTGTACTTACAGCCAGGTTTTTTTATAGTATTGTACATGTATTTTCTCTTCCTTATGCTTGTCTTAACAACATTTTTCCTCTAGCTTCCTTTATTATAAGAGTAAGGAATATAATAGATACACAAAATATGTGTTAATCTGCTATTTAGTCAGGCTTCCAGTCAAGAGTAGATTATTAGTAAAGTTTTTGGAGAGTCAAGTTACCTGCAGATTTTTTTTTAACTGCAGAGGGGTTGGCACCCCTAAGATTCATATTGTTCAGAGGTCAACTGTAATTATATTGTATATAGGGCATTACATTTTTTTCTAAGCTCCATTTGATTGTAACACTGAATTCGTTACTGGGGTGCCCAGTATTTGCCTGACTTGCTCATGTGCTGGTAACTTTAAGTAGGCACACACTTCTTGTAATTGAAATATCAAAATATAATCAGTTGAAATTTATCAGAATATTATTGGCGCTCTGTGTGTGTGTGTGTGTCAGACTGACTCCTGGATGTATTTTGACCACTCCTTTGTTCAGGGATCATTTCCCTGCTCTAGTTTCCTTATTGAATTTTTTCCTAACATGCTCTGAATCTCAGAGCAACTGTACTATCACTGGTACACAGTGAGCAGCTGGAGATGTCAAGAACCTTAATATAGTCTAGTAATTTTTTCTGTATTACATTAAATTGATGGGATAGTTATTGGTAACTATTAGCTAAATCTATGTAATTTTTAAAAAGAATATTGGAAAATGCACGTGAAAATTTTAAGTGAATATCTTTAGTTCTAAGTCCCTGCATTCCATATTTGTGGTTAAACATGGGCCTTTTTCTCTCATTTTCTTTCTAGCTTGTCTACATGTAGCTTGTGTTGTTCAGCAGAAAGATGCCAGACAGTGGTTTGCTGAGCTTTCTGTGGATATGGAGAAGGTATTCTTTAAAATTCTCTTAGTTGAGGGGTGCCTGGGTGGCTCATTTGGTTAAGTGTCTAACTCTTGATTTTGGCTCCAGTCATGATCTCAAGGTTGTGAGATCGAGCCCTAATTCAGGCTCTGCACTGCGTGTGGAGCCTGCTTAAGATTCTCTCTCCCTCTTTCCTTTCCCTTTCTTGCACTTTCTCTCTAAAACAAAAATTAAAACATTTAAAAAATAAATTAATAAAATAAAAATAAAATTCCCTTGGTTGAATATAAACTTTGACATTTTAAAGTTAATATGATATTTACTTAACATGAGTCTAAAATCCTATGATGTTCACCAGGCTAAGATTTTTGGTAAAAAATACTAAGAAACAAGTTTGGTAAAAAGAGTTGATGTTGACTCTTTAGGTGATATTTCTCTTTTGGGTTTAGGTTTAAACAGAATGGTAAACTTGGTTTGCTTAATTGCAAAGCTGCCTCTAATTTTCAGGATTATTTTAAAAGCTACTTAGAGACCATCAAATACTACTCTAAATTGTTGTAACACAGCCTGTCTCCTGACAAAATGGGTTTTGCCCTTTTTTCTGCCTTTTCTCCTGAAATGTTGATAGCATTAGAATCAATCCAATGTGAGGTCTACTCAGATGAGAAAGAGGGCTAATTTAGAAACTGGATCTGACAGATTTATAGCTGCCAATTTTTGAGCACCTTAACTTGTGTAGAGCAGTTAACAGAGAAATAAAACAATGTCTTTCATGTACCAACTCCCATTGAATTGTCTGACCCAATCGGTATTAGAAGAGTGTACTCTGTAGTGGCATACATACATGAAGGAATATCTTCATGATTTAGACCTCTGTTGCCAGTACCTCACATTTTTTGGTTCAAGATATCAGCAGATAGAAGAAAACTAACTGCAGAGATGGATAAGGATGGAAAGGTATACCTATTAAAAGATGAGAGGGTAGAAGGAGAAGCCTACAGAGCAGTGTGGTAAAAATACTGCTTTCAAGTTTAACAAGATTGCCTAATTTAACTTGAATACTTAAGGACAGAGACTATCTTTTCACTCTTTTCTGAGGATGTGTGTTTTTTACATACTAAATGTTGCTTGACATTGCCATTGAGAACTTTTCAAATATTTACTTCTAGATTTTGGAAATAATCAGGGTTATTTTAAAACTGTATGAGCAGTGGAAGAATTTTGATGAGCGAAAAGAGATGGCAACTATTCTTAGTAAGATGCCGAAACCAAAACCTCCTCCAAACAGGTACTTTGTAGATTTTAATTATTGATTACACTTAATTATATCTTTCATGTACATTATATTTTCTCATAGATTATGTTGTATTTATTATTTTCATGAAATTTCTTCCAAACTTCATGATTTATGTGACTTTTTAAAAAATCTGACATGATAGATTGACAGTGTCTCATTTTAAAAAAATACATTAATTTGATCATTTGTTAACTTTTCCTGATGTAATGGCAGGTCTCTTACAGGTATCCCTCAACATATGGCTATATACTGTACATTAATTTAAACAGAACAGAATTAGGCTAGTTCATCTGAAATTCAAAGATAAAGAATTGTGTAGTATCACCTGTCCATTTGACTCTGTGACCCTGCCCCCCCATGGCTATTATCCTGTTTTATAAATTTCAATAGCAGGTTTCAAAAACTTAGGTGATCAATCTGATATTATAAATAAGGAATTCTGGCTTTTAAATGACCTGAAGATCCATGGCACATAGTAACATAATTTTGCTAACTATGAATCACTTGTGCTACAAGGGTTTTCTTTGGTAGTTTTTTATAGGATCTTTTCATTTAGTTCAGTGGTTTTTAGCACTCACTATATCAGATCATTTGGAGTAGGAAAAACTGTCAGAAGGGAAACAAAGAAATGCTATCCATCTTAATGATAAAAAAAAACTAAGTTATATAATATTAGGATGGATTTGTAGTCTAGTAAGTTCTTGCTGTTTGGAAAGAATTAATACTTGACTTCTACAAGGAGCTGTTTAAGGCAGTCATTCAAACAGCTACCTTTGGATGCATTTTTTGCAGAAATTCCCTGAGTGATTCTCCACTAGTGGCAGGGCCTGAAGCTGCAAGATGATGATGGACAAGATAAGGCAATAATCCTATTGCCACAGTTACTGGTATTTTCAGTTTTAGTTAATTTTATTTTACGTATTCAGCATTTTTCAGGAAATTGCCATTTTTCTTTCTGACTTATAGTTTGTTGTATTTATGTGTGATTTTATTATGTCTTTGGACAGTAATTTTTTTGAAAGAACACTTCTTGATTATCACATTTAGTAGATATAAGATTTTATATGTAAGATTTAATTTTATAGGAAATTTGTTCAAAAGTTCTTATCTCTATGTTGAGTGATACCTGTAATGACAATGAAATCCCATACCCTTATTTAAATTTTTTGAGTGTATATGGACACTAACTTCCAGAATGCTTGTTATGTGTGAGGGCACCAAGTTACATAAGAATAAAAATATAAAACCAAATGTTAGTCTTCTGTATTTTAATTTTCCATATATGTGTCTTACAATCAGGAATGCTTTTGTTTTGTAGAGTTGTACCACAGAGTAACTAACTTAAAAAATTAGTTGGCTTATCAGGGTGTTAAAAATGAGTCTTTTAATTGGTATAACATCTCTTTCTTCCCCACTTGAACAGTGAAGGAGAGCAGGGTCCAAATGGAAGTCAGAACTCTAGCTACAGCCAATCTTAAAACATTCCGAAGAATTCCATAGTGGACCAGTTGGAAATAAACCATTGGACAGATTTCAGTTATGTCTTCAATGGAACACAAATGAAAATGAATAGCTTGTTTCTGTCAAGCATATTGGGAAGTGATTTTATTTTTGCAAAATAAGTTTTTCTTTACCTAATTTGATTCTAGTACATAATTGATTAAAATTGATTATAATTGATTATAAAAGCTTGGAAAGGTTCTAAGGGGACCTACAGACAGACTTACATAGACATTTCAAAATTAATAGCTTTTGATTAGTATACTTTTTCTTAATTTGGATAATAGAAATTGTAGCTTTTTATTAAGCCAAGAAACATGAAGCATAATTTGTTTAAAATTCTCTTTGGTCATTGAAGGACCAAAAAAGGACATAAAAAGTCAAATATATGAGGGTTTTTTTCCCTCCTTAAGTTAAACTTTAAAACTGTATTTAAGGAATCAAATCTTACAAAATCCTGGAAGATTTTGGTAATGATGTTGATAATTTCAGGGAAATTAATCAAGTACCTATTGATTTAAAAGTGTATTTTATTCAATAGTTTTAGTATCTTGCCATGGAAGATACTAGCCCAGCCTAGCAGAAAAGTGCAATATGTATAGCATACTTTGACATTTTAAAAGTTATATTAATTCCATAACCATTTTGAAGTGCTGGGCAAACTTTGAAAAAAAAAAATCCTACATGATGTTCTTTGCATTTGATTCACAGTTAATCAGGCATTTTGAAAGCTAATTGGATAAAATACCATAATATGGTTGAAATTTGGTAACATTTTAATGTTAATTTTTACTCTACTGTGAAAAGTTTTTTATATGACATCACACCCTAGTTTATTTTTGTGTCTTAGTGTGGATTTACAAATTTACTACAGGTATCCTGAGCCAGGAACACAATCAGGTTTCAGGCCAGTTTGATACTGGCTATTCTTAATTCTCATGAGTGTAGGACTTTGAACTAAATGTTATGTCAGTGGGACTGTGCTGTCTGTGGAACTTAAAATAATCATTTTCTTCAGATTTGAAGGAGAGTGATAAAATTTGGAGTCATAGGATATTGATGTACAACTTAAGGATTAAATTTTTTATAAATCAATTGTGAACAATGGATTATTAAATTAAATGTTGACTTCCTAGTATAAAACTTCAAGAATAAAAGTAAAGTTCTCCAGCTATATTGACTAGTGTCTTGAATTTATTTTTTTAATCTGCCTTTTGTTTTCTGAGTCCTTCTTCCTTTGGATCAGTATTAATGTCTTCTATAGTTTGTCAAGTTGGGTAATTTCAAATGGCTTATAAACAGACTTTAGAGTTCTCCTTCCTTGTGGAGAGGATTAGATAAATTGAGAGATTATGTGTAAAGTCAATACCAATGATAAATATAGGTTTTGTAGGCTTATGGGCAGGATAAGAAATGAGGAAAAAAGCTCTCCTCGGGTATGAAAGGATTAAGGTTGGGTTTGGGTTGGAAGAGCAGACTGATTATATATCACAATCATTGACTTGACCCTAATTTTTCATTTGAGCTCTCTTTTATTCCTTTAAAATTTTTATTTTGAAAAGCAATACATATGACTTGGTGTTTTGTTTTCAAATTTTTATTATAGAAAATTTAAAACAACATATACAAGAGTAAATAAAATAGTGTAATGAACTCCATGTGTCGTTACCCAGTTTCAACAATGATTAATTCGTGGCCAATTTCATTTCATTAAACTCACATTTGCTTCCCATAAAATGGATATTATTTTGAAACAAATCCAAGATACCATCTTTCATCTCTATTTCAGTATATATTCCTAAAGACAATGGCTCTTTAAAAACCAGAAGTATTATACCTAAAGAATTAGTCAAAATAACGTTGTACTATCAAATATTCATTGTTGAAATTCTCAGTTATATTTATCAGGAGAAATTGTTAAATAATTCTAGTCAGATCTAAATAAGGACCAAACATTGCAATTAATTGATAAATCCTTAAAATCTTTTTAAATTCATGGTTCCTCTTCCATCTTATTGTTTAAATTTCCCTTTGTGGTTTGATTATCTACTAAGAGTATCCCACCAATATGGATCTTGCTAATTGTATCCTTGAGGTGCCATTTAACATGTTCCTTTTTCAGTATTTTCTGTAAGTCTTGATCAAGTTCAGATTCAAAAAAAATTTTTTTTTGAAAAGGTAGACTACTGTATAAGGTATCTTCCATTAGAGGGCATATCATAGTTGATTGTCTCTTTCTGTAATTTGTCAGCCATTGATGACATGTATTGTTTTTAAAAATCAAATCGTGTAGGCTGCACTACCCAGTGTGAGAGCCACTAGCTAGCTACATGGGGCTATTGAACACTGAAAATGTGGCTAGTCAAAACTGAGATGTGCTATAAATGTAAAAATACATGTTAGATTTCAGTACTTAGGACAAAAACAAAAGAAAGTAAAATATCTAATTTTTAATGCTACACATTTTAAATGATGATAGGACCAAATAAGACACTATTAAAATTAATTTCACCTCTTTTTAAAATGTAAGACAACTAAATCACCTAAACAGCTTGCATTATAGTTGTTGGACTGTGCTGCTGTAAGGCAAGGAAAATGTTAGACCCCTGACCCATTCTCCCTACTGCTCATTCCTGCTCCCCAGAGCAACTTTTGGTTATTTCTTTGCTGTTGTGTTACTTCCACATTTCCAAGTAACAAGCATATAATTATAGCATTTATTGAGCACTTAGATGACAAGAATTTTCTCAGCTTCCTATATTATGAAGTACTTTAATCCTCAGAACAATTATTGTAGAGAGGAGGAAACTCAGGAACAGAAAGTTAACTTACCAATCACAGGTCAAATAAGTGACAAGAGCTTGGATTAGGTTCTAATTCTTAAAACCTGGGCAGCTGGCCTCCAGGGCCATGCTCTTAATTACTTCACCTTACTGCCTCCTCTGTTTACCCTCCAGTGTTTTGATTCTTTTTTCAGTAGTAAAATTATCTAGTAACTTCCTACTCTGGAAGGTGAAGATTTCACTTTTTTCTCACACACCTCCATCTATTCCTGCTTCCCCACCAAACCGGTTATATAATAATAAGACTTCTGTTCCATTGTCTTCTCAATTTAAGTGTACACTTTTTGTTAAATTAATAATATATATATTAAGTATATATAGATAACATTGTGTTCTGTAGTATACTGTGGTATATTTCCTTTCTTGGAGAATATTTTTGTCTTTATGAAAGGAGGGTAATTGCCTTGGTTGTAATTTGCTCAGTTTACTTTTTATCTTTTATTTATCACCAGAATCACTTATTATTCATTTACTCCCTAGGTTTCTCACAAGGAAACATTCTTCCCCAAACCCTTCATCTTTGTTTAGGTAGCCAAGATAGGGGGAATCCTATCTTTTTCTTTGCCTTTGTTTTAATGGACTACACCTCTAGTTGCTTCAGAAAAGGTGCTTTTTAAGTAGCACCTTGTTCTTGTTTGAGAATGCAGTGTGTTATCATTCTACAGATACTAATTTGGGCTTTTCGGTCATTTAAAAATTTTTGTTTCCTTCATTAACACTTTTTCCTTGATGTTCCTTTTCTCTCTTTGGTCATAATTTTTCAAGTTAGAATCTTGCTTTAATTGTCTCAGGATCCTTGATATTTGAAAGGCCCAAGATGATAAGTGAGAGGTCTGTGTGCATGGGTAGGACTTTACAGTCGTGGGCCTCATTATAGGTTCAGGGAACAACAAAGTGTTTTCGTTATTATCCCTCCCACCCCCAACAAAATATTCTAAAGCTTTTTCTTTGCCAAGGAGTCAGCTTTCCTAGAAAGGAAGCTTTTGGCTTTATGTGTGGTGGTAGTGAGCTGGACCATTCAGAGTTCTTGGAGACAAGTGAGGTCAGGGACCTAGGTATCTCATCGTACAGCATTCAGTTTCATTTTATCTTCCCACCTGCAGTAAGGGATCTCACTGGCATTCTTGCCCACACATGTTTAGCTGGAAGTTTCGCCACTCTACCCATTAATGTCAAATGAATGCAACCTAAAATATCAGCTGCCTATGTAAACAAGTACCATACTGTACGGATCCACATAGTAACAGTATACTGGGCATACATTATCTTATGTAAGCTTCAAAACAATACTATTATCCCCCATGTGAATATACTTGAGCCAGATTCTACTATTATGATACTTTTATTAAAATTTCCTTTTTCCTTTCTGTCCTTGCTCCTGGCGACACTTGCAGCACTGAGAAAAGGTGACAAAATTAGACTTTTCTGTTATTTAATTGCTGCCCTTTTAGACACTGAGAAATTACTTTTACTGACTGATGGTAGAAGCACTCAGTTTTCCATTTGTCAATAGTACCAGTTTCTCACAGGTTAGCTCCTGATCCTACCTCTCTCCAGTATTTCCATGGCATATACATAGTAGATAGCAAAGGGATGCATTATCAGAATGCAAGAGACCTCAGTGGGATCATAAGGCAAGTAAGAGAATGTAAATGAAGGAAAACTGACACACTTTATTCTTATTTATTTATTTATTCATGAGAGACACAGAGAGAGAAAGACAGGTGCAGAGACACAGGCAGGGGGAGAAGCAGGCTCCATGCAGGGAGCCCGACGTGGGACTAGATCCTCGGTCTCCAGGATCATGCCCTGGGCCAAAGGCAGTGCTAAACCGCTGAGCCACCCAGGCTGCCCCAACTGACGCACTTTAACTCAGAACTCTGAGCCTGTCCACTGTTGCCAGTTTTTCTAGGACAGCTTCCTTTTATCCTATTATGAGAACTATGAGCAGTACATACAGCATTTTATTTTTATTTTTATTTTTAAGATTTTATTTATCTATTCATGAGAAACAGAGCGGGGGGGCGGGGGGGAGACACAGGCAGAGGGAGAGAAGCAGGCTTCATGCAGGGAGCCCAATGTGGGACTTGATCCCGGGACTCCAGGATCACGCCCTGGGCCAACGGCAGGCGCTAAACCACTGAGCCACCCAGGTGGCTCAGCATTTTAAAAAGTAATCTAGCCATTCTACATTTCTGAAACATGATGTAGCCACTTGTTAAATTATGTATTAAATCATGTTATATATTTTGAGGCATCCAATACCATAGAAGTTAGTAATGATTTTACTCTTAAGACTTTTAGTATAAAGGTCAGTGAAGCTTCAGATACATTTGTTAAATTTTTATTTCAGAATAACTGACAATGAGGCTTGTCTTTATAAATTTGAATATAGAATATAAAATATATTATCTTCAAAATGATACAAGTACAATTATATTTGGGTAAATAGGAAACATTATCATAAGTTTTCTTTTAAAAAGCATCAGGAATCCAAAGTATTATAATTATAAAAATCTGGTTTAGTTGCCTGCCTCCAAGTTAGAGATACTAAGTTCCTATCCCATATATTCAAAATGTAAAATATTTGTTTAACCAACAAACATGCTAAAAAGTCTCCTGTGGCTTCTCCCCAAAGGAAATTATTCTGAATTTGCTATTTATTATTCTCAGAATTTATACTTATGTACATATACTTATAAATAACAGTACTTTGCATGGTTTCAAACTATATTGTACATGTTTCTGTAATTTACTTCTCTAAATATTCAGAGTCATCACGTTAATATGTACCTCATTTTTTTTCATTTTTATTAATCCTTACCTGTGTCTGTTAAGCCCATCCACCATCTACTGGGTTTTTAATTTCAGTTACTGTATTCTTAAAATTTAGAATTTCTATTTGATACTTTTTGTAGTTTCCATTACTTTAATAATTTTTCTCACCTAAGTTATTGAATATATAAAATCAGTTATTTTTTTTAAAGATTTTTATTTATTTATTCATAGAGACACACAGAGAGAGAGGCAGAGACACAGGTAGAGGGAGAAGCAGGCTCCATGCAGGGAGCTTGACATGGGACTTGATCCCGGGCCTCCAGGATCACACCCCAGGCTGCAGGCAGTGCTAAACCGCTGCGCCACAGGGGCTGCCCTAAAATCAGTTATTTTCTGACACGTATCTGTAGATTTGTTTCTATTGTGTCTTTTTTCCTTCTTTTTCTACCTTGTTCTGTTGTTTTTCTTCTTTTTCAATCATGAGGTCTTATTTACTGCTATTTCTGATAAGTTTTATAGAATTCTGAACATTAAATATGAAGAACTGTAGGGAATATTTGTGGTTCATGGCTATGCCCCATGGGTCAAATCCTACCTGCCGTCTAGCTTTGCCTGGCCTTTGAGCTAAGAATGCTTGCCATATTTTTAAATGGCTGAAAAATAAAAGAAGATTATTTGGAACACATGAAATATAAAATTCAAACCAAAGTGGTCATAGTTTGGTGGAGATACAGCCACACTCACTCATTTGTGTATTGTCTCTCGTTGCTTTGTGCTACAGTAGCAGAGCTGACTAGTTGCAATAGAGACCTTAAGGCCCATAAACCTAAAATACTTATTGTTGCCAACCCCTTGCGCCAGCTAATGACATCTTTCTTACAAGAAGATTTACTGCTGGTAGGTACTTAGGGTATCAGGAAGATCACCTCAATTCAGGGATTTAGTGGATTCAAAGCTGGTCTTACATTTTCTGAGGGTTGATCAATTTCTGGGTCACCTTTACTCCTCGGGTATAGTTTCCCAGGGCTTCCAACTAAAATGGTTGGTGTATTTACCCAGGTTCTTATTTCTTGATGGGCCCAGTACTTCAACCACAACTTCCCTTCTCTCTCAGATTGTGGCTCTTCAAATCCCACCTTAGTATATTTGTCCTAGTAACATTTGTCTATATAGGTATATCAATAAGATCAGTTTAAAGCCATGAAGGAATTACTAAGGCAGCGAGGATTTGAAGAGCTATATGATGCAGAGAGAAGGAAAGCTGTAGAGGATGAACCAACATCGAGGAGCCTGCATTCATGCATGTGTGCAGGTGTTTTTTTTTTTTTTCCCAGCTTTTCTAGTTCTTGTAGGGAATTTGCTCTGCTAGAAACTAGACTGACATTATCAGAAATAGAAGTTCAAGGTGGCCACATCACATCTCTACCCCAGATTCCCCATGGCTTTATAATATCATTTAGGACAAACCAAGTTCTTTTTTTTTTTTTTAATTTTTATTTATTTATGATAGTCACACAGAGAGAGAGAGAGAGGCAGAGACACAGGCAGAGGGAGAAGCAGGCTCCATGCAGGGAGCCCAACGTGGGATTCGATCCCGGGTCTCCAGGATCGTGCGGTGGGCCAAAGGCAGGTGCCAAACCGCTGCGCCACCCAGGGATCCCCCGACAAACCAAGTTCTTATAGTTACTTCCTAGGCCTACGTGGTCTGAATGACTACATAAAAGAGACCAAACACATTTGGGTCTGGAAAGGCACAGATGGAAGGAAGCACCAGTGCACTAGGGCATTGATAAATATAGGACTTGACATTCCAAAGGCATATACTCATGCTAGTGAGAGTCTTTTACATTTAAACTTTTTCCCTCCTATTTTCATTATTTTTAATTGGGATTAATTTACAGAAAATGTATGTTTTCAAGTGTCCAGTGAATTTTGATGAATGTATTACTGTGTACCAACACCTCAATCAAGATCTAAAGCAATTCCATCACCCTAGAAATTTCCCTCCTTGCTTTTTCCAGTTAATCTTCCCTCTACAGAAGCAATCACTGTTGTTATTTCTATCTTTATAGATCATATTAATTTTTTAAGTTGCAGATCGTATCACTATCATGCTGGTTACAACACTGCCATAAGTTTTTGGGTGGTGTTAATGTATTTTCATTGTTCATATTTCACCTACTATTCTGGATCTCAGATTCTTGGTGTTTTAAGACTAAGTCCGCTTTTTTAAATTTAACTTTTATAAGCTGATAAAGTTTTATAAGTTTCTGCTAGAAATCAAACATATTGAGAAAAGAATCACATCTTTTTTATTATCTTTTTAGCATTTGGAATATTTAGCATAGGATCTAAACTAAGAAAAGATGTTCAAGAAATGCTTACTAGCTGTTTTATATTATTCAACATTCAGTAAATACTCATGGGTGAAAAGTAGATCCACAAAAATATCTGTACTGTATATCATAATAGGAAAATAACTTTTATGAATTTTCTAAAATTGGGAAATTTACAAAGGAAAAAAGTATTTTAATCATTTAAAAAGATAACTTGTCTAGCTCATAGCCTCTTCAATGAATAGACGCTATGCTAACACAAATGGTCATACAATATGATTAGGTATTATAAGTAACCCAGGCTTCAGGAAAACTATTGTACTATACTAAACTATTTAAAAATTCGAGAATCCCAACCTTATATTTCCATGGCAAGTCATATACATTATTTCAATTATCAGTAGCTTTTGGAAATAGCTAAGGGCAAGTAGTATTCTCAATTTATAGTTAAAGGAAAGATTCAACAAATAATTGAATTACACAAAATCCCCTTCCCATTAGCCAGTGATGCCAGGGCTAGATTGTTATTCTTTTGTTCATTTCACTATCCTAGGCTGCATGTACACAAGAAAAGAGCCAACTTGTGTTCCAGAATTCAATTTTCATGTTTCTTCTCTGAAAATTCATGGGTTGCCCATTCGTTCCATCCTCCAGCATAGTGTTGAGCACTGAAAACATATAGCAAGGTTAGTGCTGTAAACTTTCCTCCTGCTTTATAACACAAGGTTGATAGAAACTTTAGTGATTTAGAGATACAATGACTACTCTAGACCTCAAGCCTATTTATAAGAGTTACTTTTGAGTAGGATGAAAATATAAGAGCCTACAATTACTAACACAGTAATTATAAGAAATTTTTCAGTAGACCAGTAAAAATGTAATACATATGAAACATTGCTATGCACATTCTTGAGTACATTTTATACTTTATCTATGCACCTGTTAAAGCCCAGGGATATTGCTGTGTCCAATGCCTTCTTGCTTCTCACTCCGGCTAAACAAGAAAACACTAGACTGTCAGATTTGGATGGCTTTACTTCATTGTACTTCTCTTTGAAGTCTTTTGGGTTCATCTGTAGAGCTTCACCTACCTCACCCACTGAAAAAAAAAGAATTTGAATTAAATTTTAGATACAGTAAATTACTCAATATATACTTTTGTGGGATGAATCAGTTCGAGATACATGTCACTTACGTGGTATATTGACAGACCCAGGGATTTTTCCATACTTGACAATTTCCCATGTCTCTCTAACATCAATTAACATAATTTTTTTGGAATTCAAGAGGTTTTTAAGTTCCTTATAAGTGACATCTTTAAAAATAGCAGTACAAAAATTGTGGCAGCTTCCTTTTATTGACTTCAAACCTGGAAAGAATAAAATAATTTAGGCACCTTCAAAATAACATTGCTATTAATATCTGGAAAGCAGGTCAAAGGAGTTTCCCTCTGGCTCCAGTCAGCTAACTGTAGTTGATCTTTTGACTTCACTGTACTGTGTATTTTGCACACACCCTGTAAGAGCCTACCGTCTCGCCCTCCATGCATAATGGCTGGCCTTGGCCAGCTCATATTCTACTCTCCAAGTCCTTAATTCTGTGGAGCTTGTAAGTACACATTCACTATTTGGTAACTGAATCTTGCAAATAATTTGTAAGTCTTACCATGATCCAACTTATAATGTTAAGAAAATTTTAATTTCCCCTTGCAAGCGAAGATAATAAGCCATATGTTAGATGTGGGAACCTTACATTTGAGACTACACTTGTAAGTACTTACAGGCACTGTTACTATCTGTTAAATAATTGGTGAGGCGCCTGGTTGGCTCCGAAGAGCATGTGACCCTTGATCTTGGGGTTGTCAGCTCAAGCCCTACATTGGGTGTAGAGATTACTTAAATAAATAAAAACTTAAAAAAAATAATTGGTAACATAATATGGTACTGGGTAATAACCCATAAAATAAATCCATGGGTCCATATTGATATAAGGATATAATTGAGTAAATGGGGAGAAGGGATTATTTCAATTTATAAATGTAGAACGAATTTTGAAGAGAAAATCACCATTAGGTTGACAATCCAATAATAATTATTTCAGCAAGAGATGTTGGTGGATGCTAGAGTTAGTGGGTGAAATTATGATGAGAAATAGGAGAGTATCTCCCTAGGAGATACCTACTAATTACAAAAGGAATCAGCTGAAAGATACTACATTAACCAATTATTCAAAGATCACTAGTAAGAAATGTTGACATCACGTACTTTCTGATATGCTCAAAGAAGATTACATCACTTCCTTAGTATTTTTGCCAAAATGTATACTCTGAATCAAATCAGAAGAAAATCTCAGATAAACTCAATCTACAAAGAACCAGTACTCTTAAAAGGTGTCAAAGTTATGACAGACAGACTATGGAACTATCACAGATTAAAGCAGACTAAGGAGTCATACAGCGTAATACAACATAGGATCCTGGATTGGATCTAGGACTATAAGAAACATCAGTGGGAAAATTGATGAAATTTAAATAAGGTCTGTGGATTAGTTCACAGTATTATGTCAATATTTCCTGATTTCAAAAACTGTACTATGTAAGATGCTTATATTAGGGGAAGTTGAGTAAGAATAAAGGGAACTCTTTTTTACCTTTGCAACTTTCTGTAGGTCCAAATTGTTTTGGTTTTTTTTTAAGATTTATTTATTTATTCAATCAGAGAGAGAGGGAGACAGGCAGAGACACAGGCAGAGACACAGGCAGAGGGAGAAGCAGGCTCCACGCAGGGAGCCTTACGCGGGACTCGATCCTGGGTCTCCAGGATCACGCCCTGGGCTGCAGGCGGTGCCAAACCGCTGCGCCACCGGGGCTGCCCTCCAATTTCTTTTTTTTTTAAGATTTTATTTATTTATTCATAGACACACAGAGAGAGGCAGAGACACAGGCAGAGGGAGAAGCAGGCTCCACGCAGGGAACCCGATGTGGGACTCGATCCTAGGTCCCCAGGATCACACCCCAGGCTGCAGGCAGCACCAAACCACTGCGTCACCAGGGCTGCCCCCAAATTGTTTTTTTAAACATGAAAGAAAACCCAAAAGATTTTTAAAAATAGGATAAAAATAAAACATACTAATATTTTACAACAAAATGACTACTGTAAAAAAAGGTAACTAATAATGCTCCAAATTCTGCTTAAAATATTAAAGATCTTACAAAGTGAAATTGGTTTAAATAGTATAAACTGGCACAGGAAAAGGTTTAAATGTCTAAGTCCAGAAACACACAATATTCTATCTATGAGAATTAGGTATTTGGTAACAGTCAGATCAATGGGGAAATTTTGTTCAATAAATATGTAGCTAGGCATCAGGAAGAAACTTTAAGCAGGCTATGGCCTCATTCCTTACGTGTAAATAAATTAAAATTTCAACCTAAAAACTAGTATCTTAGAAATACTAATAGAAAATATGAGCAGATAATTTAGATCTTGGGATAAGAAAGCCATTCTAAACATGGCAAAATCAAAAGTCATAAAGAATTGACCTCATAAAAGTGCTATAATAAGACAAGTGGCAGGCAGGGACAAAATATTTGTAACATAGAAAAGACAAAACATTAGTATTAATAGAGCCCGTACAAATAGGAAAAGGACAAAATTCTCACTAGGAAAACAGTCAAAACAAAAACAGGGAACTTGACTTGAAAAATACAGATAGTTAATAAAATGTAAAAAAATGCCCTGTCTCACTACTTATGAAGGAAATACAAGATGTAAACAAAAGTTTTCAAATTTTGTCAGGTTTGTAAATAAAGATTTGATAACACCAAATATTAGTGAGGGTATGAGGAAATTAGTACTCTTGTACATTGTTGGGAATGTGTAATGTTAAAACCTTTTGAAAGGAAAATTTAGCCCTAATGACATTTTATGTATGTATATCTTTTTTACCTCACAATTTTACTTTTAGGAATCTATCTTAATACAGAAGTATTAGCGCGAATACATACAAATGTGTGTATGTATAAATATATATGTTGGCAGCATTCTCTACAATACTGAAAAATGGAAAGAAGCTGGAAGTCTATCCATAAGGGAATGGTTATAAGTGGTACATTTATACAATGGAATATTATTTAATGTAAGTAGTCCAAAATAGAGCATTAAATGTAAAGAACTAGTTGGAGAACACCACGTATGAACCAGAGGTTCCCATTCTTCCTTGGTTCATCCTTTCACGTCTCAGTAAATTTCCTGCAGATAAGAAACATCAGTGGGAAAATTGATGAAATTTAAATAAGGTCTGTGGATTAAACATAGGCCAAAAGAGATGTTTTATGGTTCTATTTATTAAGTAGTTAAGAAAAGCCAAAAGTGAGTTCTGAAGCACCATATTTTCTTATAAAAACCAAACACTGTTCTACTTTCATTTGCCTTTCTCACTGATAGCAAAAGATGGGGAAATGGACGAATACAATAGTTTAAAAATACAGGTTTCCCAGCAATTTCACTCCAAGGTATGTACCCAAAAGATCTGAAAACAGGGACTCAAACAAAGACATCAATGTTCATAACAGCATTATTCACAATCACTCACAAAGGCCAAAAGGTGGAAACAACCCAAGCTCATTCAACAGATGAACGGGTAAATAAAATGTAGGATACACACACAATGGAATATCATTCTGCCAGAAAAAGGAATGAAATTCTAACACATAACTACAGCACGAAACTACAACATTGAAAACACGCTAAGTGAAGTAAGCCAAACACAAAATGACAAATATTTTATGATTCCACTTATTTGAAATATCTAGAACAGGTAAATTCATAGAAAGTAGGTTTGAGGTAACCAGGAGTTGGAGGGAATGGTGCTATTCCCCAGTGGGCTTGAGTTTCTGTTTGGAGTGATGAAAATTTTTGGAAATATAGTGGTGATGACTGCACGATGTTGTGAATATAATTAATGCCACTGAATTGTACATTCAACAATGGTTAAAATGACATATTTTATGTTATGTATATTTCTATCACAGTAAACAAAATAAAAAAAATACAAATACAAATTTCCCCATCCTCTTCAGATTTTGAAAAGTCAGCTCATGTTATCTACAAGATTAGATCTTTAAAATGCCTGGGATAAAACTATTTCTCACTCAACATGCTGTTTTGTGAATTCCCAGATATAAAAAGTCAGTAGGCTGAGTTCACACTTGTTCCTGAGTTCCTCATTGTTAGGAACTGGAGAAGTATGGTAATTTAAAAAACTGTTAAAATCAAGACTGTGGTACTTCACACTGGGAAGCAAACATCATCTCAGCATGTAACCTCTGCCACTGAATCAGAGATAGTTACGTATTTTTCTTTTCTTTTTTTTTTTTTTTTTAAGATTTTATCTATTTATTCATGAGAGACACAGAGAAAGAGGCAGAGACACAGGCAGAGGGAGGAGCAGGCTCCCTGCCGGAAGCCTGATGCAGGACTCGATCCCAGAACCCCGGGATCATGACTGGAGCCAAAGGCAGATGCTCAACCTCTGAGCCACCCAGGTACCCCCAGTTATGTTTTTCTTATATTGTAGAATCAAATTGACCTTGAACTTTCTCTAATTCAGCTATACTTTGGGGGGGGGGGCATTGGAAAACAGGTTTATAATCAGTGAGGAATAGTTTTCCTAGCTTTCCACTCTGAGCCAAAGTACAAATATTCCCCTAATAAGTCTCAGCTCCCCCCAAGCCTCTCACGGTATGAGCCTCCAGTCCACACTAATTCTTTAGGTAAAGCTATAGTGTATCTTTTTTTTTTTTTTTTAGTGTATCTTTTTGTACAAGGGGGCTTCCACGTGTAAATCAATCACTTCATCCTTTGCTTGATCAAAGAAACAGCAATCAGTTCCTACACTGAAGGAAAACTGTCTGTTTGGGATTTATTGGGATGATGTAGGGTTCTCTTGAGGGCTTCCCGAGAGTAACACAAGCTGTAACTGATTATTCACATTTTAGAGCCTAATTTTTAAATAAACTCCAGTTTGGCTGTTGGCACAGTGGTAAATCTAGCCTCACCTGGGTATTACCTACAGCCTACATTATAGGACACAGTTCATACTCCTTAGTACGTTCTATTATGTCCTTCAACCTACTTTACCAGCATAATTTACCACACCTTCTCCTCTTCCTCATTCCTCCTCTGCCTCAATAACCCTTCCCTCCAGCTACGTTAAAAGTATACATGTGCTCTCACTACATTTTTACAATGGAAAGAGCAGGGATTCTAGAGTCAGATAAACCAGGTTCAAATCCTGGCTTGTCCATTTAGCTCTGTAATCCTGGGCAGATTATATAAACTCTCTGGGACTTAGTTTCTTATTTGTAAAACAGGAATACTATTATTTAACCTTTCTGAGTTGCTGTGAAATTTAGATAATCTATACAGTGCAATCTTTAAGTATATTTTTTCGCCTTCCTTCATGATTTATGCACACTTTTTTTTTTTAAAGATTTTTTTTTAAAAAAATTTTTATTTATTCATTCATGAGAGAGACAGAGAGAGAGAGAGCACAAGCAGAGACATAGGCAGAGGGAGAAGCAGGCTCCATGCAGGAAGCCCGACATGGGACTTGACCCTGGGTCTCCAGGATCACATCCTGGGCCGAAGGCAGGGGCTAAACCTCTGAGCCACCCAGGGATCCCTGCACACTTCTTTCTGAAGGGAATACCTCCCTTCCTCATCTCTACCTGACACACTCTTACTCTCCTTGAAGACTGTTAAATGCCACTTGTCCCCAGCCCAATTAGTTTCATTTATAGGTATCTATTCTAGTAAAATACTTGTGCATATACACAAAGAGGTATGTACAATGATAATTATTGAAAAAAATTTTTAACAGCAAAAAATAGAAACCAAAATGTCCATCAGGAGACTGGTTAAATAAACTGTGGCAATCCATACTGTGGAATACATGCAGTGGTTAAGAGAGTTATGTGTACTGCCATGGAAACTTCTAAATACCTAAGTGAGAAAAAATGCAGAAAAGTGTGCACAATAGATCACATTATACATATATATATATGATTTCTGCTACAGATCTATATATAATATACAAAAGCATAATGAGTGGAAGATCTGAACAGACATTTTTCCAAAGACATACAGATGGAATGCCTGGGTGGCTCTGTTGTTAAACATCTGCCTTCAGCTCAGGTCATGATCTTAGGGTCCTGGGATCGAGCCCTGCATCAGGCTCCCTGCTCAGCAGGGAGACTGCTTCTCTTTCTACCTCTCTTTCTGTGATCTCTCTCACTCTCACTCTCTTTCAAATAAATAAACAAAATCTTAAAAAAAAAAAAACATGTAGATGGCCAAAAGACAAATGAAAAGATGTTCAACATCATTAATCATCAGGGAAATGCAAATTGAAACCAGAATGAGTTATCACTTCACTCCAGCTAGAACGGCCATTATCCATAGATAAGACATAATAAATGTTGGTGAGGATGTGGAGGAAAGGGAACCCTCGTGCATTATTGGTGGGAATGTAAATTGGTGCAGCCACTGTGGAAAACAGTATGGAGGTTCCTCAAAAAATTAAAAATAGGGGGATGACTGGTGGCTCAGCGGTTGAGCATCTGCCTTCGGCTCAGGGCGTGATCCTGGGGTCTCGGGATGGAGTCCCACATCGGGCTCCCTGCAGGGAGCCTGCTTCTCCCTCTGCCTATGTCTCTGCTTCTCTCTGTGTCTCTCATGAATAAATAAATAAAATCTTTAAAAAATTTTAAAATAGAACTACAATATGATCCAGCATTTCCACTCCTGGTATTTATCTGAAGACAATGAAGATGCTATCTTGAAAAGCTATATGCACTCCCATGTTCACTGAAGCATTATTAATAACAGCTAAGATATGGGGCACCTGGGTGGCTCAGTCTGTTAAGCATCTGCCTTCTGCTCAAGTCCTGATCCCAGAGTCCTGGGATGGAGCCCCACGCCAGGCTCCCTGCTAAGTGGGGAGTCTGCTGCTCTGTCTCCCCCTGCTCGTACTCTCGCTTTCTCTCTTTCAAATAAATAAATAAATAAATAAATAAATAAATAAATAAATAAATAAATAAATAAATCCTTAAAAAAATAAAAATAACAGCCAAGATATGGAAACAATCCAAGTGTCAATGGATAAAGAAATTGTAGTACACACACACACACACACACACACACACGAATATTATTCAGCCATAAAAAAGAATGAACTCTTGTCATTTGAGACATGGGTATTATTACACTAAGTCAGAGAAAAGCAAATAATGTGTGATCTCATATGTGGAACCTAAAACAAACAAAAAAATAAACTCTCAAAGCCCAAGCTTATAGACACAGAACAGATTAGTGGTTGCCAGAGGCAGGGAGTATGGGGTGGGAGAAATGGATGAAGGTAGAAAAGGTAAAAATTTAAAAATATATATTTTTTAGATAAAAAAATTAGAGTTCTCATCCTTTTTTTTTTTTTTTTTTATTCATGAGAGACACACAGAGAGAGAGAGAGAGCCACAGGCAGAGAGAGAAGCAGGTCCCATACCGGAAGACCGATGTGGGCCTCGATCCCAGCCCTCTGGGATCACGACCTGAGCCAAAGGCAGACACTCAACTACTGAGCCACCCAGGCGCCCCTAGAATTCTCATCTTTAACAGGGAAAATGGAGAAGGGTCTTAGGCTTCTTAGAGGAGAGTAAATGATGTTTAGGAAGGATGAATAGGCCCTAAGAGGAACAGAGATGGAAAGTTTGACAGTTTGTGACAAAATCTGGGTGTGGTGTTGAGTTCTGATCTCCTTTCCTATGATGAGTTAATCTTCCCTGGTTGATGAAATTCTGGGGGAGGGGATTTATGACAGTTGAGATCCTTTTGGAGGATCTGTCTTTAGATGGGTAAGAGGAGTTCAGAAAACACCTGTCTCTGCATTTGCTGTTTTTCAAATAACTACAGTTCAAAAAAAATTTAAAAAATCAACCAACCAACCCAAATTTCAGTTTGAAATAAGTACGATGACCTAAAAATATTTAAAATCACATCATATTAGACTATGCAAATTGAAGATCTAGCATAATTCAGAATGCTCTGATCCATACTGTTTACATGTTTAGAAGTTTGCTTTTCTACTACAATTATCAGGTCTTTTTAGTAAGGAGACCTGTAGAAATAAGCACTTTTTCCAAACAAAAAACTTAAGAAATTTAGGATTACTTCAACATTATTTCTAAATTCTAGATTCAATTATTCTTTGAATTTTTTAAAGTTTATTTATTTATTTATTTAGATAACTTCTACACCCAACTGGGGCTCAAACTCATGACCAATATCAAGAGTCACTGTGCTCTTCCAACTGAGCCATCCTGGCACCCCTATCCTTTAAATTATTTAATTTCAATTAGTCTAATGCAATTTAATTAATTGTATGTTTAAGGAAACTAAATATAGAAACCATATACATGACTTGGGTTCTGAATTTATTTTTTCATAAACTTAGCTTCTTTTCTATATTATTGTATAGCATAGTCTTATACTATATGTTGTACTTTAAAATACTAAACTAGGGGATCCCTGGGTGGCTCAGCGGCTCAGTGCCTGCCTTTGGCCCAGGGCATGATCCTGGAGTCCTGGGATCGAGTCCCAAGTTGGGCTCCCTGCATAGAGCCTGCTTCTCCCTCTGCCTGTTTTCTCTGCCTCTCTCTCTCTTTCTCTCTCTCTCTATCATGAATAAATAAATAAAATCTTAAAAAAAATACTAAACTAAATTTCTTATAAATAATCTACCAGGAGCCTGGGTGGCTCAGTGGTTGAGCATCTACCTTTGGCTCAGGTCGTGATCTGGGGTCTTGGGACCGAGTTCTGCACTGGGCTCCCTGTGGGGAGCCTGCTTCTCCCTCTGCCTGTCTCTGCCTCTCTGTCTCTCATGAATAAATACATATAATCTTAAAAAAAAAGAAATAGTCTACCATTATTTCCTACCAATTCATTTTGGTATACTTTTTATAGTTTCAAATAAATAAAGTTTTGATGTGAAAAATGTACTTATTTGACATAACAGTTTTTATTTAATAATAACAACAATCATAATAATAGCAACTCACTCTTGCCACAGTTATAAAATAAATTCTCTGGTTCATCCCTCCTCTTCTTTGGGATGTTGACACTTTAGAAAACCCATGTCAGTATCTGTTGAATATTGAAAACTATACTAGGGACCATGTAACGGTCAATATAAACAACACATAACCTAGAAAGAATATAGTAGAAATAATGATTGTTACTTTGGAGAGAAAATATTAGGAAAAACATTTGCTGTGCTTATTTCTCAAATGGGTATTTGGGTTTAGAGTGAACATTTTATAACTTCTGATATAATCACTTTAATAAATATTTTGATTTTTTTGGCAACCACTTACAGCAAAATGTGAAAAGCACGTGAACAACCATCCTAGTGAATGAAGGTTAAGATGGAAGTTTTAGGTAAGGCAATGCATTTACTTCATGAAATGGTGAGTTTAACAGCAGATGGGACCACCTTACACTATCTTTCAGCTTCTCAAAGTCACTTGTCTTCTCCATCTCCTTTTACTATTCTCATCACAGTACTTTCCCTGAAAGAGCCCAACAAGTCCCCAGGTCCCCACCTTCCCCAACCTCCCTCCTTATTTAAAGCATCCTCTACTCTGGCAGTTGATTCATGTTGACAAGGGTACCTCTGTGTTTTCCACTGTTATTTGCAGCCCCAGGACAAGGATCAAGTAAAGGCCTGTATACAACCTGGCTACCTCCCAGAAAGCTACTTATTATCTTACAGAGGTCAGAACTCAGGGCAAAGATAGGGCAGGATGGAGTACGTCAGAGTTCACTCACTTCCTGCCACCACACAGGTGTGTCAGGAAGGCACTCGGCTATAGTGCACATGACTTAGTAGGTCAGATTTGGGATCCTGCTTCCGCCTAAGTCTAAACAGAAGCTAAAAGGAAGATAAGAACAACAAAACTAGCAGAAAAAGATTTGAGAGGATAGCTTCAGAGAATAAAGGTAGACAGCAAGCTTTTGTCTTCATGGAAATGCAGGAGACAAAGGCCATTTTCAGTGTTACAGGGGTCACTGATTAAGTAACGACCTCGCTTGTTAGCAGCCTCAAGTCATGAAGAAGACAAGGATTGACTGCATTCTCTTTGGAAAGTCTTGGTTGAAAGATCAGAAACCCATCCTGGCAATTGGAAGCAACCTAAATGTTCATACAGGAAATGGTTAAAGTAATGATGAAGCGGGGATCCCTGGGTGGCACAGCGGTTTGGCGCCTGCCTTTGGCCCAGGGCGCGATCCTGGAGACCCAGGATGGAATCCCACATCGGGCTCCCGGTGCATGGAGCCTGCTTCTCCCTCTGCCTGTGTCTCTGCCTCTCTCTCTCTGTAACTATCATAAATAAATAAAAATTAAAAAAAAAAAGTAATGATGAAGCATACCACGGAGCATTTACAAGGAAAGAGGCAGACCTACATTTAGTGACTTGGAGAGATGTCCGTATTGCTAAATGAAAAAGCTTCCCCTTTGAGATCTATATGCACATAAGACAATATAATACTTAGGTTTCATAAATGTCCAGAAAAACATCTGGAAGGAAATATGAAACTATTCCTGGGGAGTACGATTGCAGGGACAGGAATTCTGGGGCATAAATTCTAAACCATAGAGACGTGTTTAGAAGGACGGGTACCAAACCACATCTGGAGAGGAGGGTGGAATGTGGGAGGGTATATAAAGGGGAACGCAGGCTGTGCTTTATTGTCTATTTGAATATAATGGGAACATAATAATATATCACTAGTAGAATTTTTTTTGAAAAATTTAGGTAATCTCTACACCGAATCTGGGGATTGAATTTACAACTCTGAGATTAAGGGTTGCATGTTCTACCAATGGAGCCAGCCAGGCACCACACTAGTAAAAATTTTTAAATGAAAATGCACCTTTTCTCTACCACTTTCTCCAACTCAGGTACAATCGTAGCTTTTTCCATAGCTGTCTCATGAGGCCATGTGTGGGGACTGTTTCCTTGTGTCTGTCTCTCCCCAAAACCGTGACTTGAACTGCAGAGGCTGCATCCCCAGCAGGAGGCCTGCATTACTAGGTGCTCAACAAACAAGTTTGCAGAGAAAAAGCACATTTTAGGGACGCTTGGGTGATTCAGCGGTTGAGCATCTGCCTTCAGCTCAGGACGTGATCCTGGGATCCTGGGGTCCTGGGATCGAGTCCCCGTGAGCCGGCTTCTCCCTCTCCTATGTCTCTGCCTCTCTCTCTCTGTGTCTCTTAGGAATAAATAAATTAAAAAAAAAATTTTAAAGCACATTTTAAACTACAGAGGAGGTACCAACAGTTCAAGTGGAAGAACTGGGAGGGAGAGCTGGGGGCACAGTGTTACGCCACAGTCTCTGCAGCTGCATCTACAAATAAAAATTGTGCTAAAGGAGAGGCAGCATGGGAAGCAAAAAGAAGGGACTGGAAGGAAGCCTGCTCCGAGTACTGCACCCGAGGCCTCCACTAACACCCTTGTTTCTCTGGCTTGTTCTGCCGCCTGTGAAATCAGCACGGTACTTTAATAGCTGTAACGTGTTATAATCCCAGGCGACTGTTGCCATCAAGCCCCCGAGCGCGGCCCCCCAGTGGGTCCCAGGGGTCGCTCGCGAAGCTGGAGCCCCCGGCACCCTGGCTTCCCCGGCACCCTGGCTCCCCGGGCACCCTGGCTCCCCCGGCACCCTGGCTCCCCCGGCACCCTGGCTCCCCGGGCGCCCTGGCTCCCCCGGCACCCTGGCTCCCCCGGCGCCCTGGCTCCCCCGGCACCCTGGCTCCCCGGGCGCCCTGGCTCCCCCGGCACCCTGGCTCCCCGGGCGCCCTGGCTCCCCCGGCACCCTGGCTCCCCCGGCGCCCTGGCTCCCCGGGCGCCCTGGCTCCCCCAGCACCCTGGCTCCCCCGGCACCCTGGCTCCCCGGGCGCCCTGGCTCCCCGGGCACCCTGGCTCCCCCGGCACCCTGGCTCCCCCGGCACCCTGGCTCCCCGGGCGCCCTGGCTCCCCCGGCACCCTAGCTCCCCCGGCGCCCTGGCTCCCCGGGCGCCCTGGCTCCCCCGGCACCCTGGCTCCCCCGGCACCCTGGCTCCCCGGGCGCCCTGGCTCCCCGGGCACCCTGGCTCCCCCGGCGCCCTGGCTCCCCCGGCACCCTGGCTCCCCCGGCGCCCTGGCTCCCCGGGCACCCTGGCTCCCCCGGCACCCTGGCTCCCCGGGCGCCCTGGCTCCCCGGGCACCCTGGCTCCCCCAGCACCCTGGCTCCCCGGGCGCCCTGGCTCCCCCGGCACCCTGGCTCCCCGGCGTCGCGAGCCCACCTTCGCCGCCCGGTGGAGCACCAGCCTCTTCCCGCGCGCCTGCCCCGAGCAGCAGCGCTGACCTCTCCCTGCGGCCCCCAGGGGCACCCCCAGACCCAAGCAGCCCGGGACCCGAAGGAACGAGAACTGAGAGTGGGTGCTGTCTTCCCAGGGGCCCAGAATCATGGGTCTCCTGTCTAACCGGTAGCCTCAAGGAGCGAGAGCACCGCCACCCGGGCCACTTCCTTCCCCGGGGACCCCCGGGGACCCTGAGCTCACCCCAGAGCGCAGCCTCCGCCGACCTGAGGACCGCCCGGCGCGCACCCCCGAGCAGCGGCCCCGAGAGCGCCATCCGCCGCACCCCGACGCCGGCCCGCGGCGCACCCGGACCCCGCTTCCCTGCTCCGGCCGCAGCCCCGCTCTCCGCCGCCCGCCCGCCGCGCACCCGGCGCCCGCTGTCCGGCTCTCGGCCGCCCCGCCCGCTCCGCCCGCTCCGCCCCCTCCGCCCGCTCCTCCTCCCGGCTCTCGGCCGCCCCGCCCGCTCCGCCCGCCCCTCCTCCCCGCCCCCCCCCGCCCCGCCCCCCGCGCCGCGCCCTCGAGCGCCCCCAGCCCAGCCCGGCGCTGGCCCAAACCCGGAGCGCCAACCGCGCCCCGCCTCTCAAACTTGACTTTGGAAAGAAACGGAGAGTTGGGCTTGCTCTTTTGGTCTGGATTATTATTATTATTATTTTTGGATTATCATTTTTGAAAGAGAGACAAGTGTAAGAGTGGGAAGTAGAAATTGAGCCAAAGGGCAGCCCGGGTGGCTCAGCGGTGTGGCGCCCGCCTTCGGCCCAGGGCGTGACCCTGGAGTCCCGGGGTGGAGTCCCACCTCGGGCTCCCCGCAGGGAGCCTGCTCCTCCCTCTGCCTGTGTCTCTGCCCCGCCCCCCTGTGCCTCTCATAAATAAATAAATACAATCTTTAAAAAAAAAAGATAAAATTTCTAGATTTAAAGTAAGTTTTTTTCCCACTTTATACTAGGATTCTTTTTTGTTTTAAGATTTTATTTATTCATTCATGAGAGACACAGAGAGACAGAGACATAGGCAGAGGCAGAAGCAGGCTCCCTGCAGCTTGCCTGATGCAGGACTCGATCCCAGGACTCCAGGATCACCCCTAAGCCAAAGGCAGACGTTCAACCACTGAGCCACCCAGGCGTCCCCATAATAGGATTCTTGTAGATTATTTATTTATTCATTCATTCATTCATGAGAGACACAGAGAGAGAGAGGCAGAGACATAGGCAGAGGGAGAAGCATACTCCCCGCGGGGAGTCCCATGCAGGACTTGATCCCGTACCCCACATCACTACCCAAGCGGAACGCAGACGCTCAACCACTGAGCCGCCCCCGCATTCCCTTGTAGATTAATTTAAAGCAAACTGCAAATTGAACACCAATAAAAAATAAATTTATTATTAAAAAAATAAAATAAAGCAAACTGCATGGATGGTTTTCTAAGAATTGCTCTTAACTCCAATAGCTGGTTCAACTGATGTCGGTATTAAGGTAATCTCATGCTGTCATCTTTCCCCCACAACTTTGATATTTGACTATAATGGACCATAACTTGTCAGAGTTAGGTGCAACTATTTTACAAAATGTGTCAGTTTGCAATTGCTACTGTAGCAAATTGCCATAAATGTACTGGATTCAAGCAAAATTTATTAGGTACAGTTCTGTAGGTCAGATTACTCGGCTTAAATTGGGGTGTCAGCAAGCCTGTGTTCTTCTGAAGGCTCTGGGGGAGAATTTCTTTTCTTACTTTTTATATCCACTAGAAGTTGCTTGCATTCCTTGGCTAGTGGTCCCCTTCCCCATCTTCAAAGCCGGCAGTTTAGCATCTTCAAATCTCTACCTCTGACTTCTGCTTCTGTTGTTGCATCCCTTATTCTTCCTCTGACCCACCCTCCTGCCCCCCTTTTCTAAAGACCTTTGTGATAACTCTAGGGCTACTTGAATGATCCAGGATAATTTCCCTCTCTTAAGATCCTTAATTTAAATCATATATGCAAAGTCCTTTTGCCATGTAAGGTAAAGTGATCATGAGTTCCAGGAATTAGAACACCTTTGAGGGTGGGGAGTGTTATTCCATGCACCACGTAGTTTATAATTGCTGTGGTTCATTACCTTATTTTAAATTTATTCTCAATTTTGTCCCCCAACATAACAGAAGCTATATTTAACTGTAAATTAATTTACAATGGAAAATTTAAAAATTAATTTCTAAATGGCATTATTAAAGTAGTGTCCAAGGAATAATTTCATTAAGCACTTTAAGATTATTTAATTTTCAATAATTTAATAGTAGCACCATTTCAAATTTCTATGCCAGTGTCATCACTTACAATTATCTTTTTCCAAATTATTTAAAATTTAGCTATAGGGCAGCCCTGGTGGCTGAGCGGTTTTGCGCCGCCTCTAGCCCAGAGTGTGATCCTGGAGACCCTGGATCGAGTCCCACGTCGGGCTCCCTGCATGGAGCCTGCTTCTCCCTCTGCCTGTGTCTCTCTTTCTGTGTCCCTAATAAATAAAATCTTAAAAAATAAAAAAATAAAAAAAATAAAATTTAGCTATAGTCTCTATATAACCTATTTTGTGAATTAGCTTTGAACTAAAATGTCATTATATATTGTAAATTCATGTACTCTCCATGGCATCCTCAAGCTCTCCTGAATACATTAAAACCATAGGTAGTGGAGATCCCTGGGTGGCTCAGCGGTTTGGCGCCTTCAGGTCTTCAGCCCAGGGCATGATGCTAGAGTCCCAGGATCGAGTCCCACATCGGGCTCCCTGCATGGAGCCTGCTTCTCCTCTGTCTGTGTCTCTGCCTCTCTCTATCTGTGTCTCTCATGAATAAATAAATAAAATCTTAAAAAAAAAAAAACCATAGGTAGTATGAACACAGATATGGAAACAATGAAACAATGTGTGCTTGGTCTCAATAAATCGCATTCAATTTGATTTAGGCTTTTGCAAGAGCACATATTTTTTTTTTTTTATTTATGATAGTCATACAGAGAGAAAGAGAGGCAGAGACACAGGCAGAGGGAGAAGCAGGCTCCATGCACCGGGAGCCCGACGTGGGATTCGATCCCGGGTCTCCAGGATTGCGCCCTGGGCCAAAGGCAAGCGCCAAACCGCTGCGCCACCCAGGGATCCCGCAAGAGCACATATTATGCAAGAATTCTTTTTCCAATGTTCATGACTAATTATTTGAGAAATATTTTTCTGCAGGATTTTTTCTCTCGAAAGATGAATAGCTCTTCCCGTACGTAACACAGTGCCAGACGTGGTTTATTTAAGAGTTCTTATAGTAAAAAGTCTTGTCAAAAGAGAGTCTTGGGATCCCTGGGTGGCGCAGCGGTTTGGCGCCTGCCTTTGGCCCAGGGCGCGATCCTGGAGACCCGGGATCGAATCCCACATCAGGCTCCCGGCGCATGGAGCCTGCTTCTCCCTCCGCCTGTGTCTCTGCCTCTCTCTTTCTCTCTGTATGACTATCATAAATACATAAAATTTAAAAAAAAAAAAAACAAAAAAAAAAAAAACAAAAGAGAGTCTTAATCATTGTTCCTTGGACAAGTGTCCAAGTTCTTCTCTTCAGAGAGAGTCAGGAAGGCTTAAAGTGGGATGAAAGGGAGAAAAATAGTTTAATTCTCCTGGGAAAGATCTACTAGTGCTGAGATGATATGAATCATTGATTCTCAAACAACTTGTTTATTTCTTGGCATGACATAAGTGAAAGGCAACTGGGAAGGAGGAGATTTTCCCCATTTCTTTCTAAATTCACAAGTATCCAGATATTTGACAAATCAAATGAAGAATTAGGAAATGTATTGTTTTTCATGCAGTTTTTTGGGGGAAGAGTTTCTATCAAAACTTAAAATGAATTTATCTGTTGACTCGGCATTTCCACTGCTATCTCTCTGATGGTATTTGCACAAGTGGGCCAAGATAAAGGTACATCAACAGAAAACTGATTGGGAAAAAAAAATGATACATCCATTCACTGGAGTTTTAAGCAACTAGTCAAAAGAATGAGGCTAATATAAAGTTATGTCCAAGATATACTGTCTAGTGAAAAAAATCAAGTTGTAAAATAATATGTAAACCTCTAGAAATCAAGGTAGCTTTGGAACTTTGTCATTTCCAAGAAAAATTGTATGGTGTTTGTATAATTCCTAAATTTCTTTTTTTCCAAAAAGATTTATTTATTTGAGAGAGAGAGCACATGGGCAGGAGCAGGGAGAGGAGCAGAGGGAGAGGGAGCAGCAGACTCCTGGCTGACCTGGACTCCATCCCAGCACCCTGGAATCCTGACTTGAGCTGAAGGCAGAGGATTACTGAGCCACTGGGCAGCCCCTAATTCCTAAATTTCTATGTTCTAATTCAGTCCCCCCTCTTTTTTTTTTACTGTAAATTGGGAGTCCAGTATATGATACATTTTTAAAAATCCTGCTTACAGCAATGTAATTTAGTATGGAAATTATTTAGGTTTGTTCAAGTTTGCATATCTTTTTTTCCTCCATGTGCTATTTCAAATTTGATGTTACAATAAATGAAAACTTCGGTAATATAGACAGTTTTGACTTGACAATTACATCACAATACAATCTATTCTTATTTGGGGAATTTTTTTCCCTAAAGAAAAAAATAGGGAAAAGATATTTCTCCCTAAAGAAAAAAATTCTCCTACTTCAAAACGTTATTCTTTATCCCTATACCAGGTACAATAACTGGCATATTTGTACTTAGTTACATTTATTGAAGGAGTGGTTTCCATAAATACAATGTTAACAACTAGTAACTTCCTTTGCCAGTTCTGTACATAGAAATAATGGTATTTAGTAAGAAATGAATTAGAAATTTTAAGGGAAAGTCAGAGTTTTTTGGTTTATCTCTGGTACCTTATTAGACTCCTAATCCAAGATTCTATCCATAAGGCCACACTTGTCTCCTTGCTGAAGAGTTGTGAAAGATTACAAAGCTCGTAGGACTTACCCACAACTAGTGTTGATATTTGCAGAATCATTAAAATAAAATATTTTCTGGGCGCCTGGGTGGCTCAATGGTTGAGCATCTGCCCTTCTCAGGTCGTGTCCTCGGGGTCCTGGCATCGAGTCCGCATGGGGCTACCCGCAGGGAGCTTGCTTCTCCCTCTGCCTATGTCTCTGCCTCTCTGTGTCTCTCGGAAAAAATAAACTCTTTAAAAATAGAATATTTTCAAACCAACTATTTTTACTAAACATATGCAGACCACTTTGACGGATAATGGAACTTCGAAGTGTACAGGTGTGGGACAAGAAATTAAGCCAGTAATAATGGGGAAAAATGCAAGATAACATGCCAAATGTCAGATGTCACTATTGTCGGAGGCTACTCCTTCAGGCTCTCAGCAACGAGTGCGACTTAAGCCCGACTCCGTTAAGACCAGAGCTGCGCGCTCCAGGCACTTTCGGGGGCAGCCTGGAGTGCTCTGCCGTCGTTCTAAGATTAGCCTGGCCTCCGGGGCTCGGCAGACGTCGAGAACGCAGGCGCCCCGCGAGCCGGCCCCGCCCCGGGTGCCCCACCCCTAGGGCACGGCCGAGGCCACGCCCACCCCGGGTGCACCACCCCCAGGGCACGGCTCCCCCGTCTTCGGGTGGGGAGGTCACACGAGGCCCCGCCCATGCCCCGCCCCACCCCGGGTGCACCACCCCCAGGGCACGGCCACCTCTGTGGGGCGGACGCACGAGGGCCCCGCCCCTGCCCCGCCCCGGCTGCATCTCTCCTAGGGCACGGCCCCCCGCACTCCGGTGGGGAGGGGACACGAGGCCACGCCCACCCCGGTGCACCACCCCCGGGGCACGGCCCCTCCGCCCCTCCCGTGGGGAGGTCACACGAGGCCCCGCCCATGCCCCGCCCACCCCGGGAGCACCACCCCCGGGGCACGGCCCCTCCGCCCATCCCGTGGGGAGGTCACACGAGGCCCCGCCCATGCCCCGCCCACCCCGGTGCACCACCCCCCGGGCACGGCCCCTCCGCCCCTCCCGCGGGGTCGGCACACGAGGCCCCGCCCTGCCGGCCCGAGGTCGGCCGCGCAGGCGCAGTGCCTCCCGGTTGTAGTCGCGGCGGCCCGGCCGGCGTGGTGAGTCCGGGTTGCGGTGCGGGGGTCGCTGCAGCGCCTGGGTCTCCGCCGGTTCTGCCGCAGCGCCTGGCGGCAGGACGGGCCTGGGCGAGGCCCCCTCCGCGCTCCCGCCTCCGCGAGCCCGGGGGCTCCAGGCGGTCGCCGGGGGCCGCGTGCGTGCGGCGGGGCTGGGCGGCGGCCGAGGGTGTTTGGGCGGGAGGGGCCGCGGGAGGGGCCGCGGGAGGGGCCGCGGGAGGGGCCGGGCCTCCGCCTGCTGGGACCCCGCGCCGCCCGACAGCCTTCCCGCCTCCCTCCCGCGCGCCCTCCTCCCGCCCATTTTCTCTTGAGGAACTTGGGTGCTGGTGGTGGGCGCCTTGGCGACGGGCTGCCGGGGTCCGCCGGGGTCTCGGTCCCCGTGCACCGCCCCCTGGCTCGGCGACCTCTGCAGGTCCCTTGCCCTCTGTGTGTTGTTTCCAGCGTGTACGGGGGCAGGAATAGTGACCTGTCTCGTAAGGTGGTTGGGATCCAGTGGGACAGTGTCTTTGGCGCGCTTGGAGCCGAGCGTGATGCTCAGCAGAAGCACGTAAGTGCTGTTCATCTTTGAGCCTGGTACCAAAAGGAGAGTTGTGTCCTCCCCGCGCTGAAGATAGTTACCCAACAGTCCAAGGGTGGGGGAAAATTTGTTTTATTTTTTTGAGACTATGGGCTTTTGTTTGTATAGCATGTGTTTGAATTTTAATTTAATTTATTTTTTTAAAGATTTTATTTAGTTGAGAGAGAGCGCACGAGTAGGGTGGAGAGGAAAAGCAGACACCCCGCTGAGCAGGGAGCCTGAGGTGGGGCTGGATCCCAGGACACTGGGATCATGACCTGAGTGGAAGGCAGATGCTTAAGGCCTAGAGCCACCCAGGCACCCCTAGCATGTGTGTGTGTGTGTGTGTGTGTTTTTAACATTTCTAAACAACTCAGTTGCACATTTTACAGCAGAGAAAAGACATGTTAGAGGAATACTAAAGTTGAAAGCTGGAAAGATTTGTTTGGGAAACCGCATGAAAGAAAGGGCCAGAACTTATTTGTCCTGGAAAGAATAAACCTACCAGGCCTGAGACGGCTATCCTTAGAAAGATCCGCTTGCAAGGCTACACCTTGTTTGGCATCTGGGAACAATATAGTTTATGCCTTGCACTGCTGTTTGTGTCGAAGTCACCAGCCCCCAGAAAAAACCCTGGCCTGTGAGTCTGTAATGGGCTTCCCTGGGCAGAAACATTGCACAGACATTGCTGGATTTTCCTCACTGAGGAGAAAGAATGCGCTCTGTTTGACCCTTTCTGGGAGGAAGAGAACATAATAAGGAAGCCTGCACATGGATTCCTGCAAACTTCACCTGTGTCTTTTTCCATTATGCTCAGGTTGTATGTCCATACTGCCTTGCTGTAATAAAAGTTAGCCATGAGTACAACTACATGCCGAGTCCTGTGAGTCCTTCCAGTGAATCTTCAAATGTGAGGGTGGTCTTGGATCCCCAGATGCAATATTGGTGATAGGAAGTACTTGAAGATCTAATCATCGGATTTTAATTTTGTCTCTTTCTGCCTAAAAAGGAAAGAAAAAGAGAGCTATACAGATACGTGCTGAATAGTGGGTTACCGTCCAGAGTTATATCTATGTTTAGACATACTGCAAGTGTCAGAAAAATCACTAGAAATTGACTATGTGGCCAAGTTAAGTCACTGTCTTTTACAGACCTTTTATAGAATGTAGGTCAAATACCTGGTTCTTTTTGTTATTCTGCAAGCACTATCTATGTGTTCTGTCTGTCTTTATCAAGAGGTGATTTGAGAAGCTGGGGAAAGGTATGAGCAGTTTCCAGGAGCCATTTTTTTTTCCTGGATTCTTTTAGTTACGCCTATATTTTCAGGATATCAATTTGAAATAGTTGGAGGGAAGTCTGTAAGTTTGGTGGTGGAAAGATGACATTTGCCATCTGATTATATCTTTTTTCCCTCAGTAAAGCAGAAGACTAGATACTCTCTTGAGAAGTAGGGAGATGGAGATTTATTTATTTATTCATTTTTAAAGGTTTGGGAGAATGAGGAAGGTTTCGGATGGCTGTGTGAGGAGTAAGTAAGTAGGTTTGCCAGGAAGTGTAGTAGATAATGGCATGTCTTGATCCATTTGAGATTGAGATTGAGATTATGAATTTGGTGGACCCAGTCTGCTTTCTTAGAAGATTTTCTCCAGCCTGTTTGGATGCAGACATGGTGAAAGTGTTTAATTGGGTTCATTTAGGTTTGGGTTTTTTTTTTTTTTAATATTTTATTTATTTAAAAAAAGAGATTTTATTTATTTATTCACGAAAGACACAGAGAGAGAGAGATGCGGGGAGCCTGATGTGGGACTCGATCCCAGGACCCTGGCATCACCATCTGTTACCATACAACATTATTACAATATTTTTGACTATATTCCCTATACGATACTTTTCATCTCCATGACTTATTTATTTTATAACTGGAAGTTTGTAACTCTTATCTATTATAAAATCTATAATATTTTATTTATTTATTCATGAGAGACACACAGAGAGAGGCAGAGACCTAGGCAGAGGGAGACGCAGGCTCCCTGCTGGGAGCCTGATGCAGGACTCTATTCTAGGACCCCAGGATCACCACCGGAGCTGAAGGCAGATGCTCAACTACTGAGCCACCCAGGGGCCCCTAGGTTTGGAGTTCTGTTAGAGGAGTGATGTGGTAGTCTTTAAGGCTGTGCACACGTGTTTTGTCCTTCTGTGTACATAGTAAGGTTGCATTCTTTGTACACAGCCCACATCCTACCCCCTACCCATGTCCACTTGAAGTTAAATGTGCCATATGACTTGCTTGGACTGCTAAAATGTGAGGAGACGTGACACATCATGTCCGAGTGAAGCTTTAAGACCTAGCACTCCATTTGCTACTTCCCCATCTCCCTGCCTTGCTATAGTGATCATGGAAGCACGTGGTGAGATGCAACCTCTTGTCAGGCTGGGCACTAAAGGTGAATAGGATTGGCTGAACAGGCAAAGCTGGAAGAATTCGAATTTGTGATTAGAGAATGGAATACTTGAATTAGTGATTTTGCAAGGTAGGACGGTAAGAGTGAGTGGATGAGGAAGTTTGGAGGGAAAAGGCAGTCAGAAATGAAGTGGTCAAGGAACTCAGAGGCCTTGTGCATCTCTAACCCTGAAGGCCATAATTTGTTGCAGCTCAGTTCAAGAGTGATGACCTCTGGAGTTGAAGAAATGGCTCTTAAAAATGGTAAACTAAAAAGCTCCTTATGTGGAATATAAAGCCTCTGCCTCTCTCTCTGTCTCTCATGAATATTCTGAATCAAGATTCAGAATTTAGGGCACCTGGGTGGCTCAGTGGTTGAGCGTCTGCCTTTGGCTCAGGTCGTGATCCTGGGGTTCTAGGATCGAGTCCTGCATCAGGCTCCTTGTGGGGAGCTTGCTTTTCTCTCTCTGTCTCTGCCTCTCTCTAAATAAAATCTTAAAGGAAAAAAAATTCAGGATTTATTTATGTATTCATTTTTAAAGGTTTATTTATTTTAGAGAGATAGCATGTGCACAAACACATGGAGAGACAGAGGAAGAGGGAGAGGATCTCAAACAGACTTCCCACTGGGTGGAGCCTGGCATGGGGCCGAATCCCATGACCCTGAGATCATGACCTGAACCAAAATCAAGAATCGGACGCTTAACTGACTGAGCCACCCAGGCACCCCAAGATTCAGAATTTATTATTGAGTTGAAAGTTTCTTCCACCTTGATCAATAAAAGCAAATAAACAAATAGCCATTAAAATTGCAGTGTAGCTTAGCCATAGAACAGATGATATTAGGTAGGATTTAGGCAGAGACTCCAAATACAGTGGTTTGAAAAGATGCTTAATCTTTAATCTAAAATCTTAACAATTGGGCAGCCCGGGTGGCTCAGTGATTTAGCGCTGCCTTCAGCCAGGGCGAGGTCCTCGAGACCCGGGTTCGAGTCCCATGTTGGGCTCCCTGCATGGAGTCTGGCTGTGTCTCTCCCTCTCTCTGTGTCTCTCATGAATAAATAAATAAAATCTTTAAAAAAATAAATAAAATCTTAAGAATTAATTTTGGGTTTTTAAGAAACAGAAAGGACAGAGGTAAGTAACACTATGAAGAAAGAAACAAATTAAGCATGGGGCGTTATACAACCTTGCTATTGAAAGTATGGTCTATGGGGGCACAAAGATACATGCTCTTTGCAACTTACTTTGAAGTAGTTCAGCAAAAACAAGTAAATATATTCACATATTCAGTATCTGTACATACTGATATTTAGATAAAACAAATAGGGCAAAATGTTCTAGATGTGGATTCTAGGTAGTAAGCATATGGGTGTTTATTATATTGTTCTATTAACTTTTCTGGATGTTTAAGTGTTTTCATAATAAAAATGTGGGGGGAAAGCCTCACCAAAAAAAAAAAAATGCTGCAGCTTAAAACAATTTACTTCTCTCTCAGTAGTTCAGTGCTGGGTCATATAGTGCAGATAGGCTGGCTCTGCTGTGCTGGGCACCTGGCTTCCTTCCCTGCCCCATTGTGGCTTTTCCAATTTCTACTAATTTCCTAGCTAGTGGGGTGGGAGAAAGGGCAAGGGGAGCACATGACCCAGAAGCAGCACTTATTCCCTTGGTCAAAACTTTAGTTTTGTCATTCACCTGGACATCATCTAGGGAGTAGTTGGCGAAAGTCAAATATGATATGCATTTGTATTTTGGTTTAATAAAGATTTCTTTGGTTACATCTGATGTTCTCTTCTTCTGTTAATGTACCAAGCCAACTAAAATTGAAGTCATTTCCATTTTAATATACATGAAGTAAAATACCTAAAATACCTAATATACATGAAGTTCAATACCTAAAATTGAAGTCATTTCCATTTTAATATACATGAAGTAAAATAGTTTTGAGGATTAAAATGTATTCATTTCACCCTAACCCCAACCTTTTCAGTAAATAACAGATGCGGGTGAAAGAGCCTTCCAAAGCTTTGCCTGAGAAAGCCAAAAGAAGTAAAAGGCCTGCTATACCTCGTGATGAAGACTCTTCAGACGACATTGCTGGTAAATTGTCATATCTGGCATCCTAAATAGCATTGGGGGAAATAACCATCTATGTTTTTCATCAACAAATCCTTTATTCTTTATTTTTACTCTTTTCTATATGAATTTTTATCCATTATTTTTAAGATTTAAAAAAAAGATTTTATTTATTTATTTGACAGCACAAGTAGGGGGAGCAGCAGGTAGCAAAGAGCACAACGACATGGGGCTCGATCCCAGGACATTGGGATCATAACCTGAGCTGAAAGCAGACACTTAACCACCCACGAATCCCCTGCATGAAATTTAAATCACCTTGTCTAGTTCCAAAACATCCTGTTGATATTTTTATTGAGATTTTGTCTAGTTTTTTTTAAATAATAAATTTATTTTTATTGGTGTTCAATTTGCCAACATACAGAATAACACCCAGTGCTCATCCTGTCAAGTGCCCCCCTCAGTGCCCACAACCCATTCACCCCCACCCCCCCCTCCTCCCCTTCCACCACCCCTAGTTCGTTTCCCAGAGTTAGGAGTCTTCATGTTCTGTCTCCCTTTCTGATATTTCCTACCCATTTCTAGTTTATAAAATAACTTAAAATTAGCATCTTTTTGTTTTCACCTTTCTCATGGCCTGTTAAAGCCAGGCCTTCAAGCCTGGGAGAAGATTCTGGGTAGCTGCTGGCATCAGGCCTGCTTTTTTTTTTTTTTTTTTTTTTTTTTAGGCCTGCTTTTTTCTTGAGCTTCGTGCCTTCCATTTCAGCCTCCAAGGATTCTCCCATTCTTTCTCACCAGTTCAGCTCTCCATTTAAAAAGGTGTTTTAAATTTTTGTTTCCATTTTTAAGTGTTTTTAACTTGGACAGTGTTTCAGGATAGCTAGATTGCTACATTGGGGGAAGTCTGAATTATATCTTTAAACATTTGTTTTATTCTGTGAATATGATTTCTTTCAGGGATCCTGAAAAAAAATTTTCAGGGATGATTCCTATGTTAGATCTTCCTTGCCTGTCTTCTCATTATTTTTTAAAATCCTCTAAAACTCCTGCTCCCTTTTCATTTTGTTTGCTCTTTTCATTTTTATCTTTTACAATGTCTTCTGTAGTCTTTTTCACTTTCTGCCCTTTTTAGTTTTGTCATCCTTTTTGTGGTTTCATTTATTTTTTCTTTCATTTTTTTTCCTGAGCTCTGCTACTGCTCTCCTGTTTTGCCACCTCGTGCTGGTGCATTTGCTTCTGTTTTGTATTTTTATTTCATGACAGTGATTTCTGTGTCATATGCTTTTCGGTTTTCTTCTATTGCCATAGAGTTTGTGGCTTAGATTTTTGCTTGATTTCTCATTGTAAGTCACCTTTCTTGGGCCAGTTAGTTTTAGAATATTTGTGTGAGGAGGGCCAGGGCACTGTCAGGACCACTGGAGTTTTGAGTGTGAGCTCAGTTAGCTTTTACTCCTTTCCAACTCAACAGGATTACGCAGCCCTGGGTTTTTTGAGAATCCAAAGTATCTCTTCTCCCCGACTGACTTAGAGATGAGACTGTTCCCTGTGAATTTGGCTTGTTTTTTTTTTTTTTTTTGTTTGTTTGTTTGTTTGTTTGTTTCTCACTTAGTGAATTAGTAATTGCCTTTTTTGGCTTCTTAAAACAAAATTGGATATAGGGGAGCTCCTGCCAGTGTTGTTGCAGCACAGAGATTTAGGTTTCTGTGCTGTGTCTGCAAAGCATGCAGCGTTCTCTGTGAAATCTATAGCTGCAGTATGCTCTCTGCTTCTTTCTGTATGCACTCCTCTTTGATCTCTGCTGCGTTGAGGTGGGACCCTTCCACTTTATTTATGACGTGGTCTTATGATTTTTCTGAAAAGGAACTCGTTTTTGTTTTCTATTCTTGTTGACCTTAGTTTCTGGAGAATGGGGAAGTGTTGATTTTAGACCATCATTTGCAAACTAGAAGACCTCCCTGTAAAGTTTTTATTAATATTTAAAGTGAAAAACGTGGACATCTTAATTATTGTTTTTGACTTGTTATTGCGAAACAACTATAGGCTTTAATGCATTGTATGTTTTATTCGGGAATCCCTAGAGGATTTATTTGACAGATGAAATTTAGACAATTGTACGTTTTTTTTTTAATTTAGACAATTATATGACTAAACAAGTTACAGAAAACTGCGCACAAAAAATTAAATATTTTTTTACATTTCCCTGCCCTTCCCCACAAAAGATTGTGAATGCTATTTAAATGCTGGTTAGCTCTTGTAGGAAACATCAAACTTTCAAATTTACTTAATAATAAATATATATGGTTGAAGCATTTAAATGCTAATAGATTTAATTTAGAGGCCTGAAACCTTTTATCATGAATTCAGTTATCTCTGAATTCATTAACAATTTCAGTTTTATAAGTCTGAATTGCGGAATCAGAATAGTTAAGTTGTACCCTGGCCAGATCCCACCTCAGGGATAATACAAAAGATGTATGGAATGATTTTTCCCCTTAGAAATTTAAAATATAAAAACTCAAAGCAATGACATTTAGTAAAGCACTTCTAGGTCCTGTACTGGTATGGTCATCTATCAGCCTTCCTCAGAATCCCCGTTTCTTTAATGGCATGTGTCCTTGCTTTTCAAATATAGGACTTCAGAATTACCCCTTTTATGTCTATTCTTTCAACTTGCTCTTGGTATGAAATTAGAAGTCCTAATCTTTCACCAGATTTACACATTATTTTTGTTGAAATTATGTTTCACAACAAGTCACTTGTCAGGAGTCACATTCTTAGGCTTCAGGATGAAATGGAACTAATGCTTAGCCTCTCTCTAGTTCACGAATAGGTGAAAAGGAGTGCTGCACACTTAGGAAGGGAAGTGGAGGAAGTCAAAATGTACATACTCCTGTTCCCCTCTTCAAGTTACTCAGTCTTTCCCTTTGTTTTTTAATTTTGGCAGAGAGTTGTGGTTTTGGTGTTTGAGATAGTTGAGGTAGAGAAATGGAAATGTTCAGGTATTTGGGAGAAGTGGAAGTGTTATTGTATCCTTGGGAGAAGAATACAGTTATCTGAAGAAATAAAAACATATTAACTTATTTTGGCCACTTGTCTACACATAGTGGACTCCCAGTGGGACTCTGTTATAAGGGGTAACTAAGGACCATGCAAAGTCATTTTTTTTAAATAATAAATTTATTTTTTATTGGTGTTCAATTTGCCAACATACAGAATAACACCCAGTGCTCATCCCGTCAAGTGCCCCCCTCAGTGCCTGTCACCCATTCACCCCCACCCCCCTCCCCTTCCACCACCCCTAGTTCGTTTCCCAGAGTTAGGAGTCTTTATGTTCTGTCTCCCTTTCTGATATTTCCTACCCATTGCTTCTCCCTTCCCTTCTATTTCCTTTCACTATTATTTATATTCCCCAAATGAATGAGAACATATAATGTTTGTCCTCCGATTGACTCATTTCACTCAGCATAATACCCTCCAGTTCCATCCACATTGAAGCAAATGGTGGGTATTTGTCATTTCTAATGGCTGAGTAATATTCCATTGTATACATAAACCACATCTTCTTTATTCATTCATCACAAAGTCATTTGTTATTTGGTAGTATTCATTAAGGAGAGTTTTTGTTCCTGTAAATTATGCCATTGTTTTTTCCTCTCTCCTTTCTCCCTATAGTGATGCAAATAGCTTGAGAGCAGAGGTAGGCTCTGTGGAATGATTTTATGTATGTGTCTTAATGAGAAGAAAATGTATTAAAAAATGCTTGGCATAGTAGCTGCTCAGTAAATAATCTAGTTTATTTGTTAAACTTTTTATTTTTGAACTAATTAACAGGAAGCTTCAAAAAGATATACAAGGGGGTTCCATTCACTCTTCACCCAGCCTCTCCTGATTTAACATCTTGTATTTCTATAGCACACTATCAAAACCAGGGAAATGACATCAGTACAATCCTTAAAGCTTATTCTGATTCCACCAGATATGCAAGGCCTCGTGTGTGTGTGTGTGTGTGTGTGTGTGTGTGTGCCTGTCTGCGTGGGTATAATTCTGTGCACTTTTATTACATGTATAGTTTTGTATAATCATCACAATTGAGATACCTGACTGTACCATCACCATTTCAAGGGTTACCTATTTATAGCCACATTCCCTGCTCTCCATCCATAGTCCATAGCAGCCACAGATTTGTTCTTCAACTCTGTAATTATATTATTTCAAGAATGCCTTATAAATGGAACCATGCAGTAGTATCCTTTTGAGTTACTTTTTTAAAAATCTCTTTCCTTTTTAGTTACAGCATTTTAATGCTATTGACTTTTGCTTACTGATGACAGCACTTTGGTTTAGTAAAGAAAATGTTCAAATTTTGTTTTGTCTTATTCAGTAGGTTTTACTTGCCAGCATATAAGTCATGCTATCAGTGTGAATCATGTGAAGAAAGCAATAGCTGAGAATGTGTGGTCAGTTTGCTCAGAATGTTTAAAAGAAAGAAGATTCTGTGATGGGCAGCCAGTACTTCCCTCTGACGTTTGGTTGTGCCTCAAGTGTGGATTTCAGGTCAGAAAAGTGATTTTTATTTGTGAGTTTGTCTTAGATATTTTTCTATGCTTATTGTGAGTTGGACTGTTGGTAATGTTTAGAACTTAAGATAAATTTATTCCATGTTTAGATAGAACTCTCCAAGGCTGAACTTAGAAACATTTGTTAAGGCAGAGTAAAATGTATGTTATTTTTAGAAAGTAATCATGTGTGGTATAGAGAAATACTTTGAAAGGGAATCCAACCTACCTGCAGTAGTTCTCATGTCTTACTTGCTTTTACCTATTTGTGTTTACTTAAGAAATGGATCCAAGTTTTTTTTACATCTTACTAGATTAATTTTTTTAAGATTTTATTTATTTATTCATGAGAGATACAGAGAGAGAGAGAGAGAGAGAGAGAGAGAGAGGGGGGCAGAAACACAGGCAGAGGGAAGAGCAGGCTCCATGCTGGGAGCCCGACATGGGACTCGATCCTGGGTGTCCAGGATCACAACCTGGGCTGAAGGCGGCACTAAAGCACTGAGCCACCCGGGCTGCCCCATTAGATTAATTTTTTTTTCTATGAAAAGATTTTTTTCAAAACAATTTTTCTGAACAGCTTAGAAGGTATTACTATCTGTAATATCCTTTGAATAACATTTAAGATGTGTATAATTTTTCTAAAATAAGAGGAATCCTTATTATCTCACATGGTTCATAAGTAGGACCACTTCAAGGCTAGTTAATTCAATGAAAAGGACATTGAAAACTGACGTTTCTTCCATTTTTCTTTTGTGCCACTCTCACTTTCATGGCTTTTTATGGCCAAAGATGTTTCATGCATTATTTATCATACAGCAATCCCCAAAGACCAGAAAGAGGGCAAAAAGTACATCCTTTCCCTGTTTTTGTTTTTAAATGTACGAGACTTTCCATGAAACATCTAATAGACTGCCCCTTGAGTCTCATTGGCCAGAACTGGAACTCATTTCTTTACTTACCTGGTGAGGGAAATTACTGGATTGGTCTGAGTCTCAGTAGTTGTCAGTGGGTTTGGGTGGAGATGCAGACAATAGTAGAAAATGTGTATATAGGAGAAGGGGTCTGCGAGGATGCTCAGTGCCCCAGTGAGTGTACACATTTTTAAATAATAGCAAAATGAACTTGATTCGTAATTGTTTTAGGTAAATACCGTATAACAAAAAGCGAATTAGCCTCTTTGCAAGAAATTAAGTTTAATGAGAATCTATTACTTTCTGAAACTTTCCTCTTCATGCTTGAAATTAAAAACCAAAACTCAGTATAAGTTTGCATATGATTTAAGTTTTGATTAATTTGAAGAAACTTATATGTAGATCATACAAATAACATTCTATTCCTCTGTAGGGTTGTGGTAGAAACTCAGAGAACCATCATTCACTGAGGCACTACAAGAGTCGGAGAACAGAATCTCACTGTATTACAATTAGTCTGAGCACGTGGGTTATATGGTAAGTTAGATGTTACAACTTATGTCCACTACAAAAAATACCATTTTCTTTGAGCTTTCTAAGGTAAGATATTTTGAGATTTTTTTTTTTTAATTTTATTTATTTATGATAGTCATACAGAGAGAAAGAGAGAGGCAGAGACACAGGCAGAGGGAGAAGCAGGCTCCATGCACCGGGAGCCTGATGTGGGATTCGATCCCGGGTCTCCAGGATCGCGCCCTGGGCCAAAGGCAGGCGCTAAACCGCTGCGCCACCCAGGGATCCCTATATTTTGAGATGTTATACCAACGTATGCTTTTTAGCCTGAACACAACCTGTGGAATGCTTTAATAAAACTAATATTACCCGCAGATATAAAATTTAAATAAGGAAAAATTGAGTCATCCTTCTACATTTTTAAAATTTTTCTTCATAGGATAAAGAAAACATTCTTCCTAGTTGATTTTTTGTAATGAATTTGCTAATACAGAATTCCAGAGTTCTAGAGAAGGAAGGTGCTTTAAGCAGTCAAGTGATTTGGTGATTCCCTACAGGGGAAGGGGTAAGCCTGAGCATTTGTAGTTTTGTAAAAACCTTTCAGGTGATTCTACTACTTAATCCTGGCTGGGAACCACGTCCAGTGTCTTCATTTTAAATATAAAGACACTGAGTATCATTTACTCTTTTATGGTTACAAAGTAAAAGTCCAGGCACTAAATCAAGTCTTTTGATTTGCTAGTTTCTTACCAGCATACCATACTGACTTCAGTGGTATAAGTGGATACTGTATCAAAAAGCTTTGCATATATTTTACAATAAACTTTTCTTTTTTATATATGTATTTATCCAGCAGAAATTTTCTAAATGGAGTCTATAGATTCCTGTAGATTCCTTGAATGAATTTGCAAAAGTTTTCAAGTTTTCCTTGAACAGAGATTTTCAAAATATTTTTTAAAGATTTTATTTATTTATTCATGAGAGACACAGAGAAAGAGGCAGAGACATAGAGGGAGAAGCAGGCCCCATGCAGGGAGCCCGACGTCAGACTCCAGGATCATGCCCTGAGCCAAAGGCAGACGCTCAACCACTGAGCCACCCAGGCGTTCCAAGAGATTTTCAATTTTAAGACAAAAATATTTTAATTCTGTGTTTTCACTTCTGGGTTCTAAAATTTATATAACGATATTTTGGCTTATAGAACAGATAATCATAATTTGTGGCACAGGTCACGTACTTACTGCATATGTTTTTGTTTTGGTTGGCCCCAAGTAATAATACTGCGGAGAAGGAGGAAAGCTTGGAGATAGCTTATTCTGTGAATGATACACTGGAGCCTGAGGGAGAGGAGGATGATGCCATAGTGTGGCAGCTTAGGAAGTATTTCTCTGTAGTCTGAATAGAGCAGTGGTCTCAAACAATGGGGCACATCACAATCACCAGGAAGGCTTGTTAAAATAGATTGCTGGGCCTCAGCCTGGAGATTCTGATTTAGTAGTTCCTGGGTAGGGCCTAAGTATTTGCATTTCTAACAAGTTCCTAGGTGTTGCCAATGCTGCTGGTCTGGAGACCACAGTTTGAGGACCACAGGAATAGAGGAAAGTAGAGGGAGAATTGAGTCACACCTGTTAGAATAGGCTGATTTCAAGTGAGCCTGTATCAGAACTTCTACTGTGGCTCATAGGACCACATCATGGTATGAATGATGATATAATTTCAGCAAAAACAAAACAAAACAAAACCCCCTTCCCTAGCACAATAGTGTTGTTAATTTTAACACTATTGATTTTATAATTTTGTTTTTATGCTTAATTGTATAATTTTGCTTTCATAGATAGAGTTATAAGGATGACCAATTTATTGATCATTTTGTGAGAATGAGATTTCTATTATAATGAAAATAATTTGAGTCACATTTGGGGGTCTGTAAAATTATTTTCCATTCTAAGGAAGAAATTCAAGTTGGTCACATGTATTTACAGAAATTTAAAGTTTGGGACTATTTTCTTTTTCCCATCTAATTCTTAAACCTTAAAAAGTTTAACAGTTATATTGTTATATAGAACTCTTTAATTTTTTTAAAAAGATTTTTATTCATTTATTCATGAGAGACATAGAGAGAAAGGCAGAGACAGAGTCAGAGGGAGAAGCAGGTGCCCCACAAGGAGCCTGATGCGGGATTTCATCCTAGAACCCAGGATCACAACCTGAGCCAAAGGAGGACGCTTAACCACTGAGCTACCCAGGCATCCCTAGAGCTGTTTAATTTAATTTTTTTAAAGATGTTATTTATTTATTCATGAGAGACACACCGATAGAAAGAGGCAGAGGGAGAAGCAGGCTCCATGCAGGGAGCCTGACGTGGGACTCGATCCTGGGGCTCTGGGATCACACCCTGGGCTGAAGGCAGGTGCTAACCTACTGAGCCACCCAGGGATCCCTGAGCTGTTTAATTTTAAGATGATAATATTTTTTTGGTTGTTGTGAGGAATTAAACCAGAAAATGCATGTAAGGCATTTATAGCAAGTAGATGCTCAATTACATTTTTTTTTTTTTTTGGTTATTTCTAATGGAAACAAAATTAATTTATGTTGTGCTGTCCTCTTTTTCTTCAAATTCACTGCTATTGTGTTTTTTTTAATTTACATTTTCTTTTTGTACTCTTCAAAGTTACAATATATTTTATACCAAATAAAAATTAGATTGCAATGTCAATAAAAATTTCTTGACATTTCAGTATTTTGCAAATGAGCAATTTTTGCTAGTTTTGGCAATAATTACATTAGTAAATTTTGAGCATTTATTATAGTGTAAGCCTGGTAACTCTAATTACATTATTTGAATTCCATCATGGTCTGTTAGAAAAGGTGTTTTAGGAATGTTTTCTGTGACTTGTTTCCTTCACAGATTTATCTATATGAATCTATGTGTTTCTGTGTGCAAGTGATAGAGTAATACTTGTATTTTGAGTAAGAATAAATATTTGAATTTTGAGTGCTGTTTAGAAAAGAACCCCCCCCAAAAAAGAAAAGAAACCCAAATCTAATTTATAGATTTCTAATCTATAGGTTCTAATCTCAGAACCACTAGTAATTAGAAGATTGTGACTATGTAAGGTGATGCTGCTATAACACATATTTTAAAACACTTTTAATACATTCAAATATGTTTTTATTTGACCATTGGATCTTATGAAGATAAAGGAAACAGGTAATAAGAATACATAGAAAAAATCTTTATTAATACTAAATGCACTAATGAGTAAATTTATGGAGGGCAGTTTTCTAAAAAGGAATGTGCTTTTAAAAATCTCTTTGGGGGCAGCCCTGGTAGCGCAGCGGTTTGGAGCTGCCTGTAGCCTGGAGTGTGATCCTGGAGACCCGGGATCAAGTCCCACATCGGGCTCCCTGCATAGAGCCTGCTTCTCCCTCTGTCTGTGTCTCTGCCCCTCTCTCTCTGTGTCTATGAATGAATAAATAAAATCTTAAAAAAAATAAAAATAAAAATCTCTTTGGGAACTCTCTCTTCCCACCTAAGCCCCAAAGAAAATAAAACGCTTACCCAGTCTTCCCCATCTCTACAAGTGGCATTTCCATCACTTAAGTATTCAAGCCAGAAGCCTAGCAGTTACTTTATTTCCCTTTTTATCTTGTTTTATTTTTTAATCCTTGAACAAAAGTGAACAAAATGATATAATGAAATCCTCTATACCCACCACCCAGCTTTAAACATTCCCAACTCACAGCAAGTCTTCTTTCTTCTAGACCAGAATTTCTCAATCTCAGTGCTGTTGTCATTTGAGGTGATAATTCTTTGCTGTGAGAGGACCATCCTGTACATCAAAGGATGTTTAGCACTGTCTACCTTGTAGATACCAGTAGCAGCTTCCCCAGTTCTAACAACCAAAATGTCTCAAAACATTCCCACATGTTCCCTAGGGAGCAAAATTGATCCTGTTTGAGAATCATGGACTTATGCCACATCCACTTCCCCCTTTCCATGGCAATTATTTTATACTTCCCCGTTTCTACCTGAAATATGTGTAAAGTAGATTTGTTCATTTTTCTCCAGATCTACTGTTTTTACCCTGATCTACCCGCTTCTGTTCCTGATTTCCTCCATCTGACATTAGTCAGAGTGATGTTTTTAAAATATAGATTGGGGGCACCTGGGTGGCTTAGTGATTGAGCAGCTGCCTTCAGTTCAGGGCATGATCCCGGGGGCTTGGGATCGAGTCCCACATCAGCTCCCTGCAGGAAGCCTGCTTCTCCTCTGCTTATGTCTCTGCCTCTCTCTGTGTCTCTCATGAAAAAATTAATTAAGAATCTTTTTTAAAAAGTAAAATAAAATATAAATTGGATCACATCACTTCCCTGCTTAAAGATTTCTTCATGGCTTTCCATTACACTTGGGATAAAGTATCAAAACTTTATTTTATTTATTTTTTTTTATGATAGTCACACACACAGAGAGAGAGAGAGAGAGAGGCAGAGATACAGGCAGAGGGAGAAGCAGGTTCCATGCACCGGGAGCCTGACGTGGGATTCGATCCCGGGTCTCCAGGATCGTGCCCTGGGCCAAAGGCAGGCGCCAAACCGCTGTGCCACCCAGGGATCCCTCAAAACTTTATTTTGAATGATAGGCTCTGGATGAACTGTCTTCTCTAGAATTTCCTAATGCCTCACTCTAAATATACTCTCCCCTGCCATTTCAAGACAAGATTGGATAATTATCAACTTTATTACTTTATTACCTGGTGTACAACATTAATGAACATGCTTTCATAATATTTGCTTACATATTTATATTTTTTCAGGTGTTATGAATGTGATGAAAAACTATCAACACATTGTAATAAGAAGGTTTTGGCTCAAACAGTTGATTTTCTCCAGAAACATGTTTCTAAGACACAAACAAGTAAGTTAAGCAGTTGCTAAAGAAATTTGTATTAAAAAAATTAAGAAAAAAAGAAATTTGTATTAAAGTATGATATTCTGTATTTCATATAGAGTTTATAAGTTCATAAATAATGCCTCAGATTTTTGCTGTGACCTCTCCACACAAGTGCCATGCATTCCTAAGTAGCAAGCTTGTGATGTTATCCTGTGTTGTATTTACATAACTAAAATGAGAAGCTAGAGAGGGTGGTGACTGGATCATGGGCTTCGGAGTCACACAATGCTGAGTTTGAATTTGGGCTCCACTTAAATTACTTAGTTTACTTTAAAAATTAGGAAAGGGGATCCCTGGGTGGCACAGCGGTTTGGCGCCTGCCTTTGGCCCAGGGCACGATCCTGGAGACCCAGGATCGAGTCCCACGTTGGGCTCCCGGTGCATGGAGCCTGCTTCTCCTTCTGCCTGTGTCTCTGCCTCTCTCTCTCTCTCACTGTGTGCCTATCATAAATAAAAAAAATTAAAAAAAATAAAAAAAATTAGGAAGATATTTCTATTGTGTGGGCTTATTGCGAGGCTTACAGAAAATGTTTTCTAAAAATTGAGAAATAATGTATTTAAAAATACTTATATAATGCCCAGGACATATTTCTGAAATGATATCCGTTATTCGTTACATAATCATAGTGCAGTTCTGACACTACCCGGAGTTAGGATAATCTTACAGATTAAGCTCTATTTTCTACAGCCCAAAATACAGTTGTTTTTGTTAGCTATTGCTCTGAGACAGTAATGGCAAACATATACCAAAGGAATTGGAGAAGGTAAGCACAGGTTCGGACAGCTGAAGAAATGATGAATTTTATTCACTCATTTATTCAACAAACATTTATTGAAACCTTAGTCTGTCTCAGGCATACAAGTCAGAGCTCCAATTCTACTCAAATAAAGAACCAGGGAAATATGGTGATAATAGACATTTACCACTTCAGGAAAGGGTTGCCTGAGTGGCTCAGTGGTTGAGCATCTGCCTTCGGTTCAGGGCCTGATCCCAGGGTCCTGGGATCAAGTCCCGCATCGGGCTCCCTGCAGGGAGCCTGCTTCTCCCTCTGCCTGTGTCTCTGCCTTTCGCTGTGTCTCTCATGAATAAATAAATAAAATCTTAAAAAAAAAAAAAAAAAACGAAAGCAAAAACACACTTCAGGAACAGATGTTGGTCTTAATGCTGCCTCCTGAAAGCTGCACATTTAATGTGGGTTTTTTTCCCCCCACAATAAGATATGTAGGGATATGATGGCACGGTGGCAAAAGTCCAGTTGTAGGAAACGTTTTATCTGGATTTTTTTTTTTTCACCTTAGACATTTCTTGAAGAATAAAGCCAGTCTGATTTCATTCCAGTTTTACAGATTTCTTGAATATTTATTATCATAATGTATATAAGGTTGGGAGCATGGAATGATATGGTACAAAGACCATGGGCCTTGTCAGAGTGTGGGGTCTGGCATTCATATTGGACTCTTTCAGTCACTGGCTATATGACCTGGGGTGGGTTACAGTTCATCTGAGCCTCATTTTCCTCAGCAGTTCCTCCGTCTTTTTCATGGTGCTTCAGGGAATAGAGATTGATAAGACAGTTCCTGTCCTAAAGAATAATGATAAGCAGAATGGAGTTATATTTTGAGTGATGTTCAGATATTCTAAAAGGGTTGTAATATTCAATTGAAAGGAAGTGAGAAAGAATTGTGAATGAGTTGGCTTTCAGGCTGAAGAATTTTGGGTAGGTAGAGGTTAGAAAAGCAATCATTTCGAGTAGTGGGAAGCACCGGTGCAACCCTTAACTGTGTTTATGGAACCATGGGTAGCACCTGGAATGGTGGGAAACAGGTTCTTGAGGGAGCTTGAGAGTGTGTCGAGCCTTCAAAGTTAGGGAGAGATCTAATTCTGAATTCAAGGTTTCCAGAAGTTCCAGGTCAAAATGTCATTTTGTTTGTGTTCCATGCTACAATATCTCTCAGGCAAGTTTGATTTAAAATAAGATCTGTTGGCATTTGAGAAGTAAGGTTTTTGGGATAATCTGTAATATTCTTTCTGGTCTGAGGCTTTATTTTTATAAAATACATTAAAAATCAGATATGAAAGTTTCTATTGAGGTTTGTAGGAATGCTGGATTATGATTATGCAGCTATTTTATTTTTTATTTTTAAGATTTTATTTTTTTTATTCACGAGAGACACAGGGAGAGAGGCAGAGAGAGACATAGAGGGAGAAGCAGGCTGCCTGCAGGGAGCTCAGTGCAGGACTCATTGCCCAGACTCCAGGATCACGACCTGAGCCAAAGGCAGATGTTCAACCACTGAGCCACTCAGGTGCCCCTATGCAACTATTTTTAAATGACAGTTGTAGAGACTGTAGAAATAAAATAATGTCTGAATATGGTAATGAAAAAAGATTATGAAACTATACTGTAATTTAGGTGGGAGAATAAGAATGGTTTTAAAGGATTCTTTTTATATTTTGCTCTAAGAAAAATAACTGCTGAGAAAAGCCTCTATCTGTACTTTACACATGTTAAGTTATGCAAATCCTGAACGATTTCATGTCTAATGACGTCTATTACATCTAATTTAGCTACTCTGCACAGAGAAATCTAGGCCAGTGCCCCATCCTTTTGTAAATACCACCAGCTCAGTGAATCTCAGCTTTTGGTGTCAATAGCCCGTTAAGAGTCCTAAAATTTTAGTGAAGACTTAAAGAGTTTTGCTTAGGTAGGTTATATCTATCAATATTTAACGTATTAGAAATTTAAAAATAACAATATTTATGAAGTCACTGAAAAATAGCAATAATTTCCATGATATGTTAACACAAATAATGTGTTTTTAGGAAAGATAACTATTTTGTAAAACAACACAAACTTGATAAGTGGCACTGTTTTACATTGTTTACCTATAGCTTAATAAAAACCGTTGGATTCTTCTATCTACTTCATATTCAGTATATGATGCGTAGTCTCTGGAAAACTGCATTATGTAACTGAGAATGAGTGAAAGTAAAAAAAAAAAAAAGCAAATAATATAGGCTTATTGTGAAAATACTTTTGACCTTAAGGACGGGGAAAGGAGGAGGGTGTCTTCAGATCCACTTTTAGAACTGCTGAACTAGCACATTTCTGTCTGTACTTTCTGTTTTCACCCTCATTTGACCTAAGTTGCGGTTCTACTCTCTTTGATTCTCGATGTGGCTAAGCAGTAAATACTTGCTGATTTGAACGGAGCTTTCATGTGACTAGTTTTTACTGAGAAGTAGAATAGGCTTTGCATTTTCACCAAAAAAAGTCCTGACTACTAATCTCAAAATTATCTTATTCATTCGGCTTTTGATATACCTGAGCTACTACCTCGTGCTAAATGCTGTGCTAGGTATTGGAGATACAATAGTGAATGCAAGAGATCTATTTCTGTTTCTGCTATTTAATAGATCTTCTGGTCAGGTGAGGAATATTGACAAATCATACTTAATTGCTTAATAATTGTTTAGGTAGTGCTGTGATGCAGCAAATGCAGGGGACTATGAGGACCCTTTGGAGTAGTATCTAATGTAGACAAGCTATTTTTATTTAGAGCAAGAACCTCCTTCTTCTTCTTTTTTAAGATTTTATTATTTAAGAGGGAGAGCGTTTTGGAGTGCATGGGATCAGCAGGGGGAGGAGGAGGGCCAGAGGAAGGCCAGAGGGAAAGGGAGAAGCAGACTCCCGCTGAGTGGGAGTTCCATCCCAGGACCCCAAGATCATGACCTGAGCCGAAGTCAGACGCTTTTTTTTTTTTCATATTTTATTTATTTATTCATGAGAAACACACAGAGAGAGGCAGAGACATAGGCAGAGGGAGAAGCAGGCTCCTTGCAGGGAGCCTGATGTGGCACTTGAAACCAGGACCCCGGGATCACGACCTGAGCCGAAGGCAGATGCTCAACCACTGAGCCACGCAGGCACCCCAAAGTCAGACACTTAACCGACTTAGCCACCCAGGCGCCCCTAGAGCAATAGCCTTCGAAGCCAAGAGCTGAAGGGTATGTAGAAATTAGGTGCACAGGAGGAAAGGAGTATGTGTTCCAGGCAGAGGAACTAGCTAATTGATGAGGGAGCCTGATAATGTTCAGGGAATTCTATAGAGCTGCAGGTTGAGTTTTGTGATGTTGGGGGATGGTGAGAGGGTGAGACTAGAGGTAAGTAGGAACAGATATTGTAGGGCCTTGTAAGTTTAGAGTTTATCCTATAGGCAGTTAGGAACCACTAATGGATTTTTAAGTGGAGAAGTGGATAATCAGTTTTGTATTTTAGAAAAACCCCTTAACTGTAATAGATAGAAATGCCTTTGTATGTATACCTACTCATTCATGTGCAGTATCAATTTATTATATGACTAAAGATTTTTTTTTAAGGCTGATGGTTAGGAGTTAGTGGAATTTTGAAAATAGACAGGTGAAGTAATCATTTGGTTCCAAGGTACAGGAGTAGTGGGGCAGGCAAATGTTGTCTTTTTACTCTTTAAAGATTAAACTTTTCAGCTGTAGAAATGGGCAAATTACATTAATACTACATGACTGGCTTAGGTAATTGCATTAAGCAATTGAGGAAATCCCAGTGCAGGTTCCCATAAGAATGCTTACAGCTGTGTAGATTTCACATCTGATGCTAGGATTTGCTTAAAAAAAGAAATGTCCATACCTCCCCCTCAAACACATACCAGAAAACTAAAAACAATAAGCATAATAAGAAGGTCACATATAACAAGATTAAAAAAAAGGCAAGAAAACTTGATTATGAAAACAGAGAAATATGTATTATTAAAAATGGGCCATTGTTCTCTGAGGGCTCAAGAGATTTGTCACTTTGATAGTCTTGTAAATATCATGTAAATATTCTACAAACACTTCCTGAATATAGGTTTTCCTGGTGAAATAATATCATTCAATATTGGTTTGCTTTTTGTAAACTAGACAGATGATAGACAATCCCACATTCTTTTCTGAATAAATTTTAATACTGGTGAGATGCCACTTTCATCGAGCTTAAAGAGGACATAAAATATATTCTGTTAAATTCATTAACCTTAAAAAAATTCATTAAGCATATGCTTTTGGTAAAAAAGACATGAGTTATGTTCTTCTGGCTTTATTAGGAGTAAGTGTGCTGTATATTTTTTTGAAATAAAGTCAATGGCATGTTTGGGATCAAATAAAATGAGGATAAATAATATTGTGCCCTTTCATAGTAACAATTTGAATATAATATAATACTTTATAACTCTTTTAAAAAAAGGAATACATTTTCTTTTGCTATAAAGTGACAGTCATACACCTAATAAATTTATTTGCATTTTCAGAAATAAGTACTAAACATAATTATTTCCATGTGTAAAAGGGGCTAGGGACAAAAAGATATTCGGCATTTAAAAAGCAACTTGTTACTCGTAGGGATATAAATCCACAGTTCTCCATCCAAACTTCAGAACACGGGAAATTATTTGAGTGATTCTCAGTACTTGAAAAGATGGCACTAACTAGTACCTTTGCAAAATATATAGGGAGAAGTTAATTGCATACAGTGGGTGCTTAGGGCGTTAGGGCTGAATTCTTTTCAGGAACCTTTTGAGAAGGGCAGCTATAAACTTTAATAAAGGTATAAATTCACACCAAAGACACCCAGCCATTGATTATATCCAGCTTTTGCTAAAGAGTAGTGGCCTTTTCTTTCATATCATCACTAGCATTTCATTAGTCTCTTAAATTGTCAGACTTATTAACCTTATTCACTGTTACCCAGACAGATAGTTGATCATAATGGTTAAGTTTGTGGAATCTGAAGCCAGACTGCCTGGATGTGAATCTCCTCTCCATCACTAACTGGGTGCCTCAATTTCATGATCTACAGTGGGGACAATTTTCAGAGGAAATAATACTCTCAATCTTCTTTAAGCAAACTGCAAAATAAGTTTACTTTTCCTGTGCCCATGAGAAACTTGAGAATCACTAGTGTTCCTCTTTTAGTTTAACCAAGGTAATAACAAATATTTATAATTTTAAGGTAGACATTTAATACTGCTTGGCAACAAATTTACTTAGTTGCTGTTTTCAGTTTTCTCCCATGAAAGCTGCATCTCTTTGTACTTGCTCTTTATTACTGTAGATGATTATTATTTTTTTTTTTTTTTGGAAATTTTTGGCCAGTTTAGGAATACACCTTAAATTTTGATTCCTGTTGTTAAATTGCCTTCCAGAAAGATTATACAAAGGGTATAGTTGACAAAAATACCTCTTTTTCCATATTTAGCTTTGCTTATCTTTTTAGGGGTTTTATTTTTTGGCAATAATGAAGTTTTTAATGTTCTCATTACCAGATCCATCAATGTTTTCTGTAAAAGCTTTTTTTCATTTTGGGGGCTATGCCTTGAAAAGACTTTTGTACTCCACGATTATGAAGATATTCACCTACAATTTCTTGTATATTACTCTTTTATATATGATTTAATATTTTTAGATTTGGTTTTAAAAAATATAACCATAGGATCTTTATATTGGAGTCATTTTTATGGTAGAAAAATTTGAGGTACTTAAGATTACTTTTTAGATAGTCTAGTCTTAGCTAAGTTACTGAAAAAATTTTTTTTTTCTTTGCTGGTGCTTCACCCAGTTTTCTATCTTGCAAGATCTGAGGTATGTATAGAACTTATCAGGTCTACTCGGTTAACCAGCAACTCTTTCAGTATTCAGATTATAGGCTTTAAGGGTAACTACAGAGCTTTAAACATTTTACCTGGAATGCCTAAAGCTTTCTCTCAATGTTCTTTGCATTCTGGGTCTTTGTTTATTTCATTACCTAAGTGCAACATCTGATGACAGTGTTGGTAATATAAAAGAGATAAGTGAGGTGAGATAGAGTATGTTCTTTTTGATATAGTAACTTTGTAACCCTGAAAATCTTTGATTATTCTTTTAAATTATGGGCATTTCATGGCTTCAGGTAAAAGTTGAGAACAAAATAAATAATTGGTAATCAAATTTTATATAGTTTGTCTTTTTTGTTATTGCCGTAACAGCCATATCCTTTTAATTATCCCATACTTCCAAACATCTTGAAGTTCGGTCCTTAGTGCATTTGGTTCTGTGTTTATAAAGGAAGTGTTCTTAAAGTGAACATGATCTAAAAGTCAATGCCAGATTGAGAAAGGCTTGTTGTCTCTAAAGACAAAATGATCTATAGTCATTTTGTTAGAAGTAATACATTGCTTTTTATTAAAACACACACACACACACACAAAAAATAAAACACACACACATGTTTGTATGTCAAATTCTTGAGAGACTGATTCAGATACCCTTGTTTTTAATTTTTTTTTTTTTTAAGATTTATTTGATGGGGCAGAGGGGCTAGAAAGAGAGGGTGAAAGAATCTCCATCAGGCTCCAAGCTGAGTGCAGAACCTGACGTGGGGCTCTATCCCACAACCTTGAGATCATGACCTGAGCCGAAATCAAGAGTTAGATGGTTAACCTACTGAGCCACCCGGCGCCCCTGGATACCCTTGTTTTAAACCAGAATCTTAAATTCTCAGCTGACAGTTTCTTAATAAGCAAATGTGCATGTCTACTTGGTTTCTAAAAGTTTTGCTAAGACATTATCATGAATGTGAGGTTTAATATCTCTATGCTGTTCTCTGTGTATCAGTCTTTATATTTATAAATCCTAATCAATTAAGTATGAAGTTACAGATAGTAGTTCATATAATACCTGACACACAATGGAAATTTAATAAATCAGTTGAATTTGAATTGTTACATAAGTGGACTACTTAGTGAAACAAAAGACTTGCACTTTAAAACATATTTGGAGTGCCTGGACGGCTCAGTCAGTGAAATGTCCAACTCTTGATTTCAGCTCAGGTCATGATCTCAGGGATGTGAGATGGAACCCTGAGTGTTGGCAACTGTACTCAGCAGGGACTCTGATTGAGATTCTCTTTCTCCTTCTACCCCTTTCCCTCCAGTGCTTGCCTGCTCGCTCGCTCTCTAAAGTGAGTAAATCTTCAAAGAAATTTTTGAAAACACGTTTAAATAATTCTTAGAGAATGTCATTTTATTTTAAATTATCTCATCTATTTAAGTCTAATAGCATAATTAATTTTGAATATGTTATCACAGACTTACATGTAAAAGTCAATAAACAGACCCTTGCCACTTGTGTGAAGTGGCTATTTAACCATGAAATAAACTATTTTTATTGCTGTTGCCCTGTGGATATGTTCTTTCTGGCAGTGCTGTCCATATTTGGTGGCTCTGCATGGAGAGCCAGGTGGTGCTGAAAAGCATCGCACAGTGAAGCGTGGATATATCTAGGTTCGACATTTGTCATCCCTTACTGCTGAAGGGAAGGGTAAAATCTGTTTTTCCATATGTTTATGCTTTTTTTTTTTTTGCCCGCAGTTTTGTCCAGATGGTCTTATGAACATTGTTTACTTTAGGTTGCTATCCCAGATGTTTTGAAAACTGATGGGTAAATGTGGTACACAGATACATAATCATTTGTGTGTTACAGTTTTAAAATGTTATTTGTTCTTGTAAGAATAAAATATAATTTATTTCTGGGAGTATTTATCCAGTGAATGATAAAAATATTAAAATACAAAAATACGTATTTTATATATGGTTACTATAATCTATATAGTTTATTTTCCCCAACATTTTTTCATGTTAATAAGCAAAAAAATATATATATACGTATTATGGCAAAGTGAACTAAACAAAATACTTTTGAGGAGTCATTTGTCAGGGCTGTGTATATCTAGATATGTAAGACTCTTGCCTTCCTATCTTTTATAATTCTTCTTATTGTACATAAGTCACTGGAGAGAAATTAGGTGATAAAATGGCAATAGATTTGTAATGAAAAGACTGTCATTGTGACTTTGGGCAAATCACTTAACCCGTTGGAGACTGAGCTTTGTAAACATAAAGCCAGAGGAACAACCTTGCCAAAAAGATGGGCTAATGCTTGGATTTAATTATTCTGTCGTTTTAACGATCTTAAAAATCACTAGGAAGCCATCTAGTGGCAACAACTGTAACGAGAGCTGAAAGCAGCCAATTCTAGGCTCTAGTTGGAATCTCAGATATAATGAAGAGGTGGACTCATTTACAAACCCAGCCAGGACCCATATGGGGCCTCTTCTTGTTTGTGTAGTGCTTCTTAACCCCTGACTGGCTGTTTTCATTTGCATTTACATCCACTTGCAGGTTTGAGTACTGTCTTGCTTTTTCCTGCTTTTGCTTTCCTCTGTGCCTTGCCCCTGCACTTCAGTGACCTCTCCATTGATTGTACCAGCCTTTTCCCCCAAGCTGTAATATGGAGCTTAATTCTTATCACTTGTTTTAATATATGGAAGTAGGAGAAGAGATCTATCTTGCTAATTTTTCTCGGTGTTAACTCAGAACTCTAGCGTTGGGAGTCAAAAACAACTCGTAAGTACCTAGACAACAGACATCCAGTAACAATGGCTAATGTTTAAAGAATAAGCCAACAGGGACCCTTGGGTGACTCATTCAGCTAAGCAGTTGACTCTTAATTTTGGCTCTGGTCATGATCTCTGGGTCCTGGGATCCAGCCCCACTTTGGGCTCTGTGCTCAGCAGGGAGTCTGCTTGAGGGTTCTCTCTCCATCTGCCCCTACCTCTGCTTGCGTGCCCCCCCCCCACTTCAAATAAATAAGTCTTAAAAAAAAAAAAGTGAACAGGAAAATAAAGGAATAAAATGGGTGATAAGTTCTATGGGAAAATGTTGTGACACAGATAAAAGTTGCTAAGACTTGAAAGAAAAATATTTTCCCTGCAAGTAGATTTACTTAATGAAAAAAAAAAAAAAACCTTAGAAACCACCAGTTCATTTTTCTCAATGAGGTCGCATGTTTCCATATGTTTAAAAGAAAAACCAAGAAGCTATGAAAACCACAAAGTCGATATAAAAGGCAAAATTTATATTAGCAATTTAGAAAATCAATTAGAAATAAGAGATAAGCTTGAGACAAAACCCCAGGAAGTTACAGGAAATGATTAAAGAGGAGAAAAAAGTGAAGACAGGTAAATGATGGGCATGAAGAATAGCTTATGAAAGTATGGATTTTGGCACAAACAACAATTAGGGGGAGAGTCTCCCCCTTGATTGATGCCTTTTGTCTGACAAAAGTCGCAGATGCCAAGCCTTATTTGAACCAATAGGTTGTGAAAGATATCAGTCTCCCCATACCTGAGATTCAAGTTTCTCTTTATGGTGTTTACTCCCTGTTTCTGTCCCAGAAAACAGAGCCACCTCCAGCCTTGTTCATATCCCTTAATGCTGTTGCATAAAAGGGCAGGAAGGGAGGGGATGTCTTAACTCATTTACTCTTAAGAATTCATCAGAAGCATGGAGGGCCAAGATGCTACTGAATCTACTGTTTAATCTGATATGTTTTCATTTATATTGAATTTTTATTATGTGTGTTCTCCCCAACATTACAAAACCCCTGTAAAGAAAGAGCAGTAGAGGGCACCCTGGGTGGTTCAGCGGTTTAGCGCTTCCTTCAGTCCAGAGCGTGATCCTGGAGACCAGGGATCCAGTCACACATCAGGCTCCCTGCATGGAGCCTGCTTCTCCCTCTGCCTGTGTCTCTACCCCTCTCTCTGTGTCTCTCATGAATGAATGAATGAATGAATGAATAAATAAATAAATAAATAAATAAATAAATCTTAAAAAAAAAAAACGAGCAGTAGTAAGACATTTTCTGATCTCCATCAGTCTGGTTGGGGAGACAGCCAAATATTTAAAAATTAATTAGCAAGGCAAGGCAGTATGTCAGTATTAGATGAATAAAGCATATATTTGCAAAGAACTACAAAATCTGAGGGTTGAAAGGAATTTAAAAGTATTTCAGTTAAAACCAAAAGACTTGAGAACTTGGGAATTTCTTGTCAAACTCCAAATTATATGTTTATATTTTTAATAGATTTTATTGAGAAGGCAAAAACATGAGTGAGGGCAAAGGGGAGCACAGAGGGAGAAGCAGAAAATCTCAAGTGGATTTGTGCTGAGCACGGAGCCCATCTTGGGACTCAATCTCACCACTCTGACATCCTGACCTGAGTTGAAATCACGAGTCAGACACTTAACTGACTGAGCCCAAGAGCCCTTCAAATTATATTTTGATTCAGCAAGTAATGTGCTGTTGAAATAGATATGATCAATCATGTTAGTTTGTAAATGTTAGAAGTTGTTCTTCATTTTCATATTGTTTTGAAAAATGAATTGATATTATAATTTTCAAATTTTCATAAATTATGTAAGCCAGTGAGCCCAAAAGATGCACATATGTATTGTACATATAGGCACTTTACTTTTTATAATATAGTTCCGTAATTTTTTAAACATTTTGACAGCTTCAGACTTACAGAAAAGTTGCAAGAATGATACCAAAAAATTGCCACTATATGGTGATTTTACAATTCCAACATTTCTTCTGTGTGTTCTTTGGCATTTTCTTGTTAGTTTTTTTTAAGGATTTATTTATTTATTTATGATGGGGGGGGGCAGAGACACAGGTACAGGGAGAAGTAGGCTCCATGCCAGGAGCCCGACATGGGACTCAATCCTGGAACTCCAGGATTGCACCCTGGGCCAAAGGCAGGTGTCAAACCGCTGAGCCACTCAGGGATCCCCAGTTTGTTTTTTTTTTAAGATTTTATTTATTCATTCATGAGAGACACAGGCACCCCGCTGGGAGCCGTATGTGGGACTCAGTTCCAGGACCCTGGGATCACGACCTGAGCCAGAGGCAGACGCTCTACCACTGAGCCACCCAGGTGTCCCTGTTGGCATTTTCTTGTATGGAAAAGTTTTTCCCTTTTCTTCCCATTTAGAAAACATATTATTGATTCTGACTCATTCTCATTTTGTTCAGTGAATAGTAAACTATTACTACCCTTCTTTATTTTGATATTCACGTTGGACCAGTGGGAGCCTATTTGGAGTAGTTCATGAGTATTTCAACCTAGTCATCACTTTCTTTGAACACTTCCTTATTTTCTGCGCACAATAAAAATGTTATAGGCTTACTTTGTTTCTTTGCCACCCTAGGTTGAGAATTAGCCTTTTCTTCAAGAAGTCTTCATTTCCTTTAGTGGGAAATGGTATTTAGGTACCAAGATCTGGATGTTTCCTTCTTGATTTGTTTCAACTTTATTCTTTTATGCTTGACCATTTAATTCATGTGGAATTTATCCTTCAGTGTGGTATGTGGTATAAATGTGTAGCAGTTAAGATACAAGCCAGAGACATTTATTTGTGTTTGTGTTCTTTCCTTTCAGGGACACCGATTCAGGGGGAAATCTTAATTTTAATTAATGTATTTAAATTATTTCAAATGATTTACGTATAGATGTATATGTTTAATTTTACATCTTATGTTAGTTATGTGTTCTGTAACTTAGGTGCATTTTCTAGAATCCTGAAACTTTGTGAAGAAAAATGTGAAACAGGTGAAAAGAAGGGAAGAAAAGGAAGCAGTGTAACAGCTGTGAAAGGAATTTCAAATTTAGGAAATACTTGCTTTTTTAATGCAGTCATGCAGGTAAGAGCCATCAGGAATCTTTGTAAAATATAAAAGATAACTTTCATTTATATTTATTGACGTACCTATAAACTAGCTGATGACTGCTAAACGTTCCCCTAGAAATTTCTCTGTTTTCATATTTGTTTTAGGATATTTTTAACTGTTGCTACTTACATACATACACCACCTTTTCACACATTGCTTCCAAAAGGCCTTCTCTCTGTGTTTTATCATGGTTCTGTCTGTAATACTGATATTTATTTATTTATAAAGATTTTATTCATTCAATCATTAGAGACACAGAGAGGCAGAGAGGCAGAGACACAGGCAGAGGTTAGAAGCAGACTCCATGCAGGGAGCCTGACGTGGGACTCGATCCCAGGACCCTGGGATCACGCCCTGGGCTGGAGGCAGGCGCTAAACTGGTGAGCCACCCGGCTGCCCCAATACTGACATTTATTAAATGTGAAATGTGGGGGCACCTGGGTGGCTCAGTGGTTGAGTGTCTGCCTTTGGCTCAGGTCATGGTCCAGGGTCCTGGGATCGAGTCCCTCATTGGGCTCCTTACGGAGAGCCTGCTTCTCCCTCTGCCTGTGTCTCTGCCTCTCATAAATAAAATCTTAAGAAATAATAAATAAATGTGAGATTTGCTCAGTAAAGTTTTTTTTAAACTTAAGGAAAATATTTTTTGCGATGCTAGATGACATGTGAGAGTCTAAGAGACTATTCCCTAGAATCAGAGGCATATTACAACCAAATCCCAAGACTTTACGTTTGTTTTCTTTTAGAACTTGGCCCAGTCTTACATTCTTATGGAACTGATGAATGAGAACAAAGAAAATGGTACAAAACTCAAGATTTTTCCTCCCTCAGACTCTCAGCTGGTAAGAAGTATGACTACCTGGATATTATCATCTTTTTTTATCATCTTTTTAGATGAACCACTGATGGTGCCAAAATCTATCGTTTATATTTCTCAGCACTGTTAACTGAGATGATGTTTTGAAAAAATATTTTGAAAAAATAATTCAAAAGCAGTTTGAAAATAATCAGATTTAAAAATTCTAAAGTTAAAAAAATAAAAAAATAAAATAAAAAATAAAAATTCTAAAGTTATATCTTCAAGATAGAGGTCTAACAATACAAAAATTTAAGGCAGCTTTCAAACAAAAGGGGTTTGGATTTTGTTGAGCAAAATGGGACTCCTGTTTTGTAGTTATTGGTAACATTTGCTTAAATACAGCATTTTAGTTCTTTAAAGGTAGATTTAATTTTAATAGTGAGCATCAAAAGGTTTTTTGGAGCCTAGTGTGAAAATAGGCTTTTCAGCTAGTGAGAACAGAAGAAAAAAGAAGAAGAAGAAAAAAAAAAAACAGCCCTTAACATTGAGAAGGTGTCCTGGCACCCAGTTAGGCCATATTGTTCAAACAATCTCAGAGAAAGCCAACCTCAGGCTAGGTTGCTTGGAGACTGATAAAATAAGACAAAGCAAGTCCCCTTCATAATTTTATCTAAACACAGACAAAAATAGGGTTAGTCTACCACTTAGAAAAAAACCCAAGCACCCTCTTTTGACCAAGGTGAGAGACTGCTACTTCTTTACTAGTTATAGCTTTAGCCTCATTCTTGTCTCCCAAAGGGACTGGAATTTCGGTTATCCTAACTCAGAGATAAAATTTATCAAGATACCCAGTCAAGAATTGCTTCTCCCGACAGCACTCAATTGAGAGCAAACTTCTGCTTCCTTATACTCTCCCCCAGCTTATTCAGCCAAAGCCCAAATCCTATCTCCATTCTTTCCAGTACCCTCTTATTGAGACATGCCATGCTTTCCCATGGTGTGTGTTCTCCCTAAATGCAGCAAGTAATACATCCCTCTTCAACTACCAGTGTGTTCCTGGTAGTCTTTGGCTGGAGAGCACTGACACTAGTAATAACATTTTTAGTTAGAAATGGATTCATGTGTCTGTGTGTGTTTTAGAGGAAGAGAATGTATATATAGTTCATGGCTTTTGAAAACACTTAAGAAAGGAGAGTTCCAAAAATTCTTAGCCCAATGGAGTAATCTTGGATTTTTTCTTCCAAGGAGGCCTTTTGAAACACAGTATTGTTGTTTTGCTTTACTGAAAAGGTAGCCTGTAAACTTATTGCCTGTTCAACCCCTTAAAATTTTTATGGCAGATCCCAGTGCCCTCTTCTGAAGTATAGTGAGGCAATTTGATATAGCTGACCCTTTGGGTGTGTGTTATTCTAAGAGGAGAGTTTCATTCTTAGAACTTAAGTCTTTGGGACCTAGAGCTGACCTGAGCTGGAGGACTACAATGTAGATCACTACTCCTTGAATCACAAGTTTTACTTTGTCCCAGGACCCTGGGATCGAGTCCCAAATTACATATATAATTTGTAAATTATATATGCCTTTTGTTTCTTGTCCTTACCTTATTGTACCTTGAACCTCTAGTAACATATTGCATAGAAATGATGAGAGCACACCTCCTTGCCTAAAATCCCCAAAGTAAGGGGAAAATATTTAGTCTTTAACTTCATTCCTGATGTTAGTGAACTGTAGGTTTTTCATAGGTGTTTTTTTTCTTTTAATATCTGGAAGTTTGTACCTTTTAACCTCATTTGCCCATCTTACTCATCCCCTCACCCCCTGCCCCTGGCAACCACCAATCTGTTCTCTATGCCTATGAGCTGGTTTTGGGGTTTTTGTTTTATTTTAAATTCCACATGTAAGATCCTATGGTATTTGTCTTTCTCTGTCTGACTTATTTCACTTATAATAATGCTGACAGGGTCCATCCATGTTCTTGCAAATGGCAAGGTTTCATTCTTTTTTATGGCTGAGTAATATTCCACTGTATGTATAGCACATCTTTATCCATTCTTCAACTGATGGACACTTGGGCTGCTTCTATAATTTGACTGTGGTAAATAATGCTGCAATAAACAGGGATTTATATATTCCTTTGAATTAGTGGTTTTGTATTCTTTAGGTAGAGTGATTACCAGATCATACCGTAGTTCTATTCTTAATTTTTTGAGGAACCTCCATACTGTCTCCACAGTGACTATACCAGTTGGCATTGCCACCAGTAGTGCATGAGGGTTCCTTTTTTCCACACATCCTGGCCCAACATTTGTTGTTTCTTGTGTTTCTGATTTTAGCCATTCTGACAGGTGTGAAGTGCTATCTCATTGTGGTTTTGATTTGCACTTCCCTGATGATGAGTGATGCTGAGCATCTTTTCATGTGTCTCTTGGCCATCTGGATGTGTTCTTTGGAGAAATGTCTGTTCATGTCTACAGCATGGCAGAGAGCACTTTTGATATTCAGAAGCTATGGGAAATTATAGCTTGTCTGTTCTGTAGTTTTAGTTAGAAGGTAGATCTTTAAGGATAGTTGGTAGAAAATATCCATGTAACATGTATTTCATTGATACATGAATGAGACAATGTATTTGACAGTTGTCTTAGAAGATAACATTCTGTAGTGTCCCAAGATTATATTTGGGATATGCTTTTTATTCATTGTAAGAAGAGAGGGTTATTGGTGAAGATAACATTTTAGAAAGCAAAACCTGGAGGTGAAAAAATTCTAGAATAAAATGGGTTTCTTCTTTACACAATTTTAGCTGCTCTTGTCAGGCTTTATGACTCTTGTAAAAGAGGGAGAGTGACATACCAATTTTGTGACCTATTTTCCAATTCCTTATTTTATTAGTAGAATTTTTGGGGAAAAGAAGGGTATGGAGTTTTGGTAATAAATGTAATTTGTGATGACAAATAAAGATGTACAAATATCAAGTAGATAAGTAATTTTACTTTTAGGAGAGCACATTTTTTTAAGATTTTGTTTTTTTAAGTGACCTCTACTCCCATTGTGGAGCTCGAACTCACAACCCTGAGATGAAGCTGCATGACGGAGCCCATCAGGCACCCCTAGGAGAGCACATTAAGTTATAAGCAACTAAAGATTGGTGATTTCACTCTTAGCTAATAATTTTATTAAGTAAGGGGCAGAGGATATGAGTATACTTGTGTTCAAGGTAAGGCATTTAATTCCATTTTCTATTTTTTAATATTCATTTTACATACATAGGAATAAAGTTAATTCACTAAAGGCAATTTAGTTGTCATCATGTAAGCGAAGTATAACTCTTAGATTTTTAAATAATATTTAATTTTAAAATTGCATATTTCTGACATAGAGTTGATCATGTTTTTTAAAGGACCCATTAATAGTGGAACTTTCAAGCCCTGGACCATTGACCTCAGCCTTGTTCCTGTTTCTTCACAGCATGAAGGAGACTGAAAAAGGACCACTTTCTCCTAAAGTTCTTTTTAATCAGCTTTGTCAGAAGTGGGTGCATCTAATTTCTTGATACAAATAATTATGAGTTATGAAATTCTGTTGTATCACATAATATGAGTAGTTTCACTCTTACTGAAGCATCGCTATTGTCTAGACTCTCAAAACAAAGAACTAGTATTTATTTAGTTGCAGCTCTGTGCTTTATGTAAATTATGTTTTATAGTACTCTAAAGAAGTGCTTGTTTATCCTCGTTTTATAAATAAAGAAACTGAGACTCACAGAAGTTGAGTAGCTTACGTTGCTTTATAGTGACAAAGCCAGGATTCAAATAGAGCTTTGTCCTGATTCAGAAGCCCAAGGTGTAATAACAAAAAGTAAGAAAATTATAGAATTATAAAATCTAAAAGGTGTGATAATAAGTCATCTAAATCTAGTTTTCTTATTTTTACTTTTATTATTTTTTTAAGTACACTCTACCCACAATGTAGGGCTCAAACTCACAACCCACGATCAAGAGTTGCATGCTCTACTGACTAAGCCAGCCAGGTGCCTTCTTTATTTTTAAAGCTGAGCATTGAGGCAAACAGAGTTTCAGTGGATTTCTCAAGATAGTACTCTGTGTTCAAAAACAAAATCTGTGTGCCTAGGAATAAATATATACCATAAAGGAGCTGACTTAACTTTAATTCTTTCATTTTTTTCTTTCATCTAAAAAATGGAGAGCTTATTTATGTCAGATACTTGTTAGAATCTAAGGGTACACAATGTATAATATATTAAAAATAGACCTTATCATGGAGCTCATGAGCTAGGTCCCAGTCCACAATTACTAAAATAGTTAGAAATAAAATTCTTTAAATGGAAACTTGCATTTTTGTGTATCTTTGTGTAAAGGCTGTAAGATTTCAATTTAAGCTAGTTATTTGTGCCATGGTACATATAAAATATATTGTACTTTATCTCATAGAACTGTACCAATGTTAATTTTTTTAATTTAATTGTGTAAAGAACACTTAGCATGAGCTCTGCCTTCTTAAAATTTTTTAAGTGGACAATGTATTATTGTTGACTTACGTACAATCCTCAGCAGCAGATCTCTAGAGCTTATCCATCTTGCTTGAGTGAAAGTTTATGCCCGCTGATTATGCCTGCATGTTCATTTCCCCTTCACTCCAGCCCCTGGTAGACACTATTGCACTCTGATCTATGAATTTGACTATAAATGGAATCACACTGTCTTTCTGTGACTGGCTCGTATCACTTACCATCATGTGCCATGATATTTTAAATGTAGTACAAAATATAGAGGGTTTATTATGTTTCATTCAGTTGGCAAATGCTGTTTTTTCAAGCCTGAAGAATAAAAAATTCTGTAAAAGTGTCAGACATTGATACTCACAGAGTTAAAAAGGTTTTAGGATTCTATGTGCTGCATAAATTTGTTTTGGCTCTGTCAAAAATAACTTTGTTTTGTATCTTTTTTTGTTTTTTATAAAGGTTTTTTTTTTAATTTATTCATGAGAGACACAGAGAGGCAGAGACATAGGCAGAGGGAGACAGGGAGCCTGCTGCAGGACCTGAGCCGAAGGCAGATGCTCAACCACTGAGCCACCCAGCTTTCCCAAAGATTTATAGATTTTTTTTTAATTGTTAAAATAAAAGATGCTCATGGATAAAAGTTCGAAGTGCTATTATTTGTACCTTATTTATTTTTTCAAAAGTGATTCCATGCACAGATATATATACAAATTGTTTGCAACTTGCTTGTTTTGCTTAATATGTTTTTTACTTTTTTCCATATTAGCACATGCAGGTGTGACTTATTTGATTTAATGTGTGTGTATTGCACTTGGGAGAGTACATCTGTGGGATAAATAGAATTATTGGATCAAACACTATTTGAAAAAATTTAAAAATTGCATTTGCTTTGTTCTGTTTACTTTAAAAATATATATATTTAAAAAATCTGGTGAAGATTAAAGCCATATATGTTGAGTCTGTTTTTTGGACTCTTCTGTTCCATTGATCTACATGTCTGTCTGTACCCTTGTTCTGCACGGTCTCCATTGCTGTAGCTTCATAGTCTTTTTTTTTTTTTTTTTTAAGACTTTATTTATTCATGAGAGACAGAATGGCAGAGACACAGGTAGAGGGAGAAGCAGGCTCCCCGGAGGGAGGCTGATGTGGAACTCGATCCTTGAGCCAAAGGCAGATGCTCAACCGCTGAGCCACCCATCTCCATAGTCAGTCTTAGAATTGGATAGTGTGAGTGCTCAAACTATTTTTTTTTTAAACTACTCCAGGTCCTTTCCTTTTCTTTCTATATGAATTTTAGAATCAGTTTGTTTTAATTGAGATTGCATTTGGTGATCAGTTTGGAGAGGACATCTTAACAATATTGAGTCTTCCAATGTATGATTATGAGATATCTTTTCCCTTATTTAGGTATTTGATTTTTCTCATCAGATTTTGTGGTTTCCAGCTTACAAATTCTGCACTATCTTGTTAGATTTACCTTAAGAATTTCACATTCTTAAACACTATTTATTGTAAATTGGTACTTTAAAAAAATTTTAGTTTCTAGTGTACATTCCTAATATGCAGAAGTACACTTGATTTTTGTATATTGGTCTTGTTTCTTGCTCCCTTGCTCAATTCACTTACTGGTTATAATAGGTTTATGTAGATTCCTTGGGATTTCCTATGACAATAATGTCATTGGTAAATAAAGACCATTTTATTTCTTTCCACTCTGTATCCTTTTATACATTTTTCTTACCTTATATAACTGGCAAGGACCTCCAGTACAATGTTGGAGTGGTAAAGTAGGCATCTTTGCTTTGTTTCTGATCTTAGGGGCAGAGCATTCAGTCTTTTACACACACACACACACACACACACACACATCTGTATCATTATCTATAATATACTCAGTTCTGTGATATTCTGTGGTGTGTCATGTGCCTTACGGAGCGCCAACAAATTCTTAAGATAGAGTGAAAGTATAGTATATTATATCTTTAATTTACAAATTGACTCTTCCACTGTGTATAGTTTAGAATTTATCCCATCTTTTGTATTTTTATACTTGTGGTTTTATTTTCCTTATTTCTAATATTTTCATTTGGCTAATGTATCAGTATCTATTTTTCCTTTTAAAATTTTTCCCCTACTTTTCCTAACATATAGGACTTTGACAGTTATGTCTTTAGATTTTTGTACACTCTTAACATATTGTAACATCTTTGGGACAGTTCTATAAAATATTTTGGAGTAAAGAAAATTCACCTCAGTTATTGATTTTTCTTTAGTATATGTGCTGCCAAAGTGAACACAGTTGTTGAGTAGAATGTTTTGCCTTTTCCCCATTTTTGCCCCCTTTGCTTTCTTCCATGTCCTCTACCCTTCCTTGCTTCCCTGCCATTTTCTTTACCTCCTCTCCCTTCCATGGCCTCCCTCCCTCATATCCCTCTCCTCTATGCATAAAAATTTCAAATTTTAATACAAACTAACCTCTGCGCTCTGGGCTGGCCTTGGAGATCCAGGTCTCATACTGGCTCACAGTTACCCTGCTGCCTGCCACTTGTTTGGGGGATGTGAGGAGAGTCTGTAGAAGGTCTGGCCTAGTTTCAGGTCCCTAGGCTATGTCTGTGTTCTGTTGTAGCTTTAGACGTTTGCCTGAGGGCTTCCTTTGAAGCTCTTGGCAAGGTCAGCCAACCTTAAATAGTGCTCCCAGTTCTGGTTCCTGTCTGAGGTGGAGTATTTTTCATTTCCTTTACTCTTCAGAGCTGAGCTCTTTCAGGCCTTTAACCCATAGAGTCTGTTTTTACCTCTGCTATTTTGTTCTATTTTTGCTCTGTGGGATTTATTTTGTATCTAATTCAGGTTATGCCTTTGTTGTTTTGTTTAGCTTTTTTTTTTTTTTTATATTTTTGTCAATATGCTTTGACTAGAGAGAGGTTTTTGATTATCAACAGATTGACTCATCTTCATCCACAAGACATCTCCACAAATTCTCTCTTGTTCTGAATCTTTTTTCTTTTTTTCTTTCTTTCTTTCTTTCTTTCTTTCTTCTTTCTTTCTTTCTTTCTTTTTTTTTTAAGATTTTGTTTATTTATTCATGAGAGACACAAAGAGAGAGGCAGAGACATAGGCAGAGGGAGAAGCAGGTTCCCCACAGGAAGCCTAATTTGGGACTCAATCCCAGGACCCCAGGATCATGACCTGAGCCAAAGGCAGATGCTCAACCACTGAGCCACTCAGGTGCTCCTAACTTTCTTTTTCTTGATAATCTATTCCTGTTTCATGAGTATGCATACATTTTCTTCTTACAACTTGAGATTTTTTTTTTTAAGTTTTCTCCTCTTTCCCACAGTAACACTTTTACTAAGGTACATTTCCTGTGTATGTTTCATGTTCCCTTCATTTCGAATAGGATGAATCTTTTCATGTTTGGTGATTTTTCTCTTTTTAGGTTTGAAGATCTCTTTGGTATTAGTAGTTCAGATAAGCTCCATTAGAGATTCTATAAGTCATCATAGAATTTTTTACCTAGTCCTAGGTAGAAGAAGAAAAAAAATCTAGCTTTGTTAAATTTTCTTGAGTGGTTTAGAAGGTGGTAATTGCTCTGTGCATAGTTGAGATGGAGCTATAGGCAGAGACATGGTGGAAACAGTTTCTCCTTTGTTCAGGGATAATTTCTATCCTGTGCATCTGTTTTGAAAGCAATAGACTGTTCTTCCTATCTGCCGCGAAGCAGATAAAAATCTCTGAAGGATTCCCTGGTTTCCTCTTGCACTCTTCTTCTAAATCACTGGCCTTCCTTGATGCCTACAGCACAAATGTCATGTCATGCAATTTCAGCCTTTCATGGACTCCAGCCATGGAATCCAAATAGGGTTGAGATGTGTGTCCATCTTGGTTTCTGTCCTCAACTCTGATCTAGAAGGTGAGCAATACCACCACATGCAAAAGGAGAAGCCGACAAGGGGAGTAAGTCAAAAGTCTTTGCAACATCATGCTGTTTTTGCTACTTAAGAGTAACTGAACTTACGGCTCCTGTTACAGGCTAGACTCACTACTATTTCAGATAGCTTTTTGGCACCAGGGACTCACATTAATGCATTATTGGAGTGAATATTAATTATGCGATAAGGAATAATACTTAAAGTATTGGACTTAAGAATCAGAAGACCTGGATTTATGTCAGGCACTCAGCTTGTTCTTCAGTTTTCTCAAGTGTAAAACAGAGTTTATATTAATTATGAATTTTGTAACAGCACTGCTGTGCATATCAAATGAGATATGTTACACATATCCTAAGGAGACCATTGTAAACTTATACTGCCATAATATATTCTTACTGTTTTATATTATTTGAACAAAATTCTTTCTCCAGTTTAGAGCACTATCTAAATTTAGTACTTATTTTCATTTAAGGCAAAATGCTTATTTTAGTATTAGAGTTTATTGCAGAAAATACTACTTTTTAAAGTGACTGAAATCAGCTAAATATTTGTTATGATGTCTCCAGAAAGAACACCTGATCCTTTACTTTTTTTTTTTTTAATTTTTTTTATTTATTTATGATAGTCACAGAGAGAGAGAGAGAGGCAGAGACACAGGCAGAGGGAGAAGCAGGCTCCATGCACCGGGAGCCCGACGTGGGATTCGATCCCGGGTCTCCAGGATCGTGCCCTGGGCCAAAGGCAGGCGCCAAACCGCTGCGCCACCCAGGGATCCCTGATCCTTTACTTAATACAAAGATATCTAATTGCTAAATCCTTAAAATCAATATATTCACAGAGATACCAGTTTATAGTTTTTATTTTAATCTAAATAACCTCTTTTTTTTTTTTTTCTTTTGGTTTTTCAGGATAGGAAGATAATAGATCATGGGGGGTTGGGTTTGAATACTGTTTTTTTTGCTTGTTTTGTGACTTTATAAATTATGTAAATAATCCCTCTAAGCCCTGGTATTTAAAGTGGAGAAAATAGTGCCTCCCAAGCTTGTTTGAGCATTTTATGACTTGACATTCATATATAAAGCTTAACACGTATGTACTATGCTTGCATGTAGTAGTTGCTTGATAAATAATAGCCATATTATTCTCTGTGTACCTAAGATCTCATCTTAATTGGAGCAGTGTTTAGTTAATAGAAAAAGACTAACTTGAATCTTTGACTATGTGTTATTTAAAAATGATTTTAGATGGTAGTAATATATTGTTGATGAAATGACCTTTTTTTTTTTCTTTTCTGTTTTGTTTTTAAATCATAGGGCCCCTCGATTTAAAAGTTTCCAGCAACAGGATAGTCAGGAACTTCTGCATTATCTGCTGGATGCAGTGAGGACAGAAGAAACAAAGGTCAGGTTTTGTTAAGTTTATCACATATACTCTTTAAAAAGAGGGTACAAAACTGAAGGAATTAATTTTTGCCATCATTTTAATGTAGGTTAAGAAGTAATTTGATTTTTTTTTCTTTCTACTTGTTCCCTTATATATATATTTCTTGCCTCTTCTTCTAAAATAATATTTTCTTTTACCCCTTTGCAACCCTATTATCCTTTATTAGTTAAGATCCTTTGGCTATAAAAAAAAAATCAATGCGAGCTAACTTAAATGAAGAAAAGAGAATATAAGAATCTAGGTGAAGGGAGGTACAGGTTGGGGATACAGGGACAGGAAGGTTCTCAGGAATCCAGAGAATATTCTCCTTATTTCCCTGGTTTCTCTGGCTCTGGATTTTCTTTGGTCATCTCCTCACAGAATGAGTAGTTTCTCTGCTTCTCTCTCTGAATGGTAGCACATTATCTTCATATATTACATATGTTGCAGTTCTGCATATATAAAACCAAAACCGACTGTGAATCCCAATTCTGAATTCTTAAGAGAGAAACTTTGTTACCCCATGTTGGATTAGGACACACCCAGGGATCAGTCACTTGTAACTAGGGGCATGGGATCCCAGCCTCCTGGATCAGGGAATGTTTCTGAAAAAAGAAAGAATGGCTTATGGCCTAGATTTCCCCAAACAGTGTTCATTGTAATCTTATCTCTTGATAGATTGATGGTAGTTGACTTTAATATTAAATAAGTTAAATTCATCTTTTTTGTGGGATCCTGCAAATAGGATACAATTTTTCAGAGAAAATGCAAGATATTAAAGACGTTAAGTACATAGCATATATCTTCCATTCCCCTGCCCCCCCACCCCATTTTTACTCATAGCAGACATTATTAATCATTCATAACAGTTCTGCTGAGTCTGGATTCAGCCTCAGAATCATTCTCAACCTAGCACTGCAGGCAGACCCTGTCAATCATAATTGTCATAGTAGGTGAAATCCTGTTTTCCATTCAAAGTAAACAGACTTCCTAATCTCTATTAATATGTAGGAAAGCAAACATGTGAAAATGAAGTACTCATGCTTGTGGTCGCTGTTACTATGTTGCTAGGCAAGGTGGACCTTCCTTTTTTTTTTTTCTTTTTTCTTTTTTTTTTTTTTTTTAACTCTTCCTTCAATTGTACTATTCCAGCTTTCAGTGAAGTCAGAGGTAGGGCTCTCATATTTTCTTGTAAATTATCTTAAAGACAATTTAGTTAATTTCTAAAGTTAATCACTCCCTCCTGCTACCAAACAATGTTTATTACAATCCTATTCTTAATTGGCTATTTATTGGCTTTCATATTAAATTAGTTGAATTCAACTTTTGAAGGTGTCACTCCTTTCAGCCATCTCTCTACGTGTGTATATTTAAGTTTTATATATACATTTTATATATATATATATATATTTTTAAGTTTTTATTTTAGTTCCAGTTAACACAGTGTTCTATTAGTTTCAGATGTACAATGTAGTGATTCAGCACTTCCATTCATCACCTGGTGTCCATTACAACAAATACTTCCTTAATCCCCATCACCTGTTTTATCTATTTCCTCCCACCTCCCCTCTGGTAACCATCAGTTTGTTCTCTATAGTTAAGAGTCTGTTTTTTTTTTTTTTTTTTCCCCATCACCTGTTTTATGTATTTCCTCCCACCTCCCCTCTGGTAACCATCAGTTTGTTCTCTATAGTTAAGAGTCTGGTTTTTTTTTTTGTTTTTTTTTGTTTTTTTTAAGAGTCTGTTTTTTAATTTATCTCTCTCTCTCTCTTTTTTCTCCTCTTTGCTCATTTGTTTTGTTTCTTAAATTCACATATAAGTAAAATCATATTATTTGTCTTTGGACTAACTTACTTCATTTGACATTATACTCTCTAGTTCCACCCATGTTGTTGCAAATGGCAAGATTTTGTTTTATTTTATGGCTGAATAATATTCTGTGTGTGTGTGTATAAATATATATCCTCTTCCATTCTGTACATTGCCTTTTAGTTTTGATTATTTCTTTTGCTGTACAAAAAGCTTTTTATTTTAATGTGTCCCAATAGTTTATTTTTACTTTTGTTTCTCTTGCCTCAGAAAACATATTTAGAAAGAAGTTACTGTGGTCGATGTCAAAGTTGTTACCGCCTGTGTTCTCTGCTAGGATTCTTATGGTTTCAGGTTTCACATTTAAAAGTCTTTAATCCATTTGGGTTTATTTTTGTGTATGGTGTAAGGAAGTGGTCCAATTTCATTCTTTTGTATGTACCTGTCCAGTTTTCCCACCACCATTTATTGAAGAGACAATATTTTCCTATTGGATATTATTTCCTGCTTTGTCAGAGTTTAATTGACCATATAATTGTGGGTTCAGGAGTGCCTGGGTACTCAGTTGGTTAAGCATCTCAAGGTCCTGGAATGGAGCCCTGTATCTGGCTCCTTGCTCAGTGGAGAGTCTGTTTCTCCCCTTCCTTTTGCCTGTCCCACCTGCTTATCCTCACTCTCTATCTCAAATAAAGAAATAAAACTTTAAAAATCGTGGATTTATTTCTGAGTTTCCTATTCTGTTCCACTGATCTATGTGTTGATTTTTGTGCAAGTTTCATACTGTTTTGATTATGCAGCTTTGTAATATAACTTGAAGTCCAGAATTGTGATGCCTCCAGATTTCCTTTTTTTTTTTTTTTTTTTTTTTTTAAGATTGCTTTGGCTACTTGGAGTCTTCTGTGATTTCATACAAATTTTAGGATTTTTTATTCTGGTTTCATGAAAAGGCTGTTGGTATTTTGATAGAGATTGCTTTAAATATGTAAATTGCTTTGGGTAGTATAGACATTTTAGCAATATTTATTCTTCCAACCCATGAGCATGGAATGTGTTTCCATTTCTTTGTGTCATCTTCAATTTCTGTCATCAGTGTTTATTATAGTTTTTGGAGTATAGGTCTTTCACCTCTTTGATTTGGTTTATTCCTAGGTATCTTGGTTTTGGTGTAATTGTAAATGGGATTTTTTTTTTTTTAAGATTTATTTATTTGAGAGAGAGAGAGAGGACACAAGCATGCACGGTGGAGGAAGGGAGAAAAAGAGAGAGGGAGAGAAGCAGACTCTTTGCTGAGCTGTGAGCCTGACACAGGGCTCGATCCCAGGATGTTGAGATCATGACCTGAGCCAAAATTGAGTCAGTCGCTCAACTGACTGAGCCACCCACGCTCCCTGGGATTGTTTTATTTCTCTTTCTGCTGCTGCATTATTGGTGTATGGAAATAGAAATGCAACAGATTTCTGTATATTATTTAAAAAGATTCAATTTATTTATTTGACAGAGAGCAAGCGCAAGCAGGAGTGGCAGATAGAGGTAGAGAGGGGGCAGAGTGGGAGGAAGTACCAGGCTCCCCTCTGAGCAGGGAGCCTGACGTGGGGCTCAATTCCAGGACCCCAGGACCATGACCTGAGCCGAAGGCAGATGCTTAACCAACTGAGCCACCCAAGCACCCTAGATTTCTGTATATTGATTTTGTATCCTGCAACTATACTGAATTCATGTATCAGTTCTTGCAGTTTTTTGGTGGGATCTTTCAGGTTTTCTATATATATATATAGTATTATGTTGGCTGCAAATAGTGAAAGTTTGACTTCTTCCTTACCAATTTGGATTCCTTTTATATCTTTTTCTTGTCTGATTGCTGTGGTTAGGACTTCCAGTACTATAATAAAAAATGGTGAAAGAAGACATCCTTGTTTTATTCCCGACTTTAGGGGAAAAGCTCTCAGTTTTTCCTCATTAAGGATGATATTGGCTGTGGGTTTTTCATATTATGACCTTCATTATGTTGAGGTATATTCCCTCTAAACCTACTTTTTGAGGGCTTTTTATCATGAATGGATGGTGTACTTTGTCAAATGCTTTTTCTGCATCTATTGAAATGATCATATGGTTTTTATCCTGTGTTTGTGGATGTGATGTATCATGTTGCTTGATTTGTGAATATTGAACCACTATTGCAACCCAGGAATAAATCCCACTTGATCATGATGAATGATTTTTTTTTTTTAATGTGTTGATTTGGTTTGCTAGTATTTTGTTGAGGTTCTTTTTTTACATCTATGTTCATCGGAGATGTTAGCCTGTAGTTCTCTTTTTTTAGTGGTGTCTTTATCTGGTTTTGGTATCAGGGTAACGCTGGCCTCATAGAATGAATTTGGAGATTTCCCTTTCTTTTCTATTTTTTGGGATAGCTTGGGAAGAATAGATATTAATACTTCTTTAAATGTTTGATATAATTAACTTCTGAAGGCATCTGGTCCTGGACTTTTGTTTGTTGGGTTTTTTTGATTACTGATTCAATTTTTTTTGCTGGTAATCCATTTAAATTTTCTATTTCTTCCTGTTTCACTTTTGGTAGTTTATATGTTTCTAGGAATTTAGTTTTCTAGGATGTCCAATTTGTTAGCATACAGTTTGACATACTATTCTTTTATAATTGTTTGTAATTCTGTGGTGTTGGTTGTTATTTCTCCTCTCTCATTTGTGATTTTATTTATTTAAGTCCTTTCCCTTTTTTTCTTGATAAATCTGGCTAAAGGTTTATCAATTTTATAGATTTTCCCCCCCAAAGAACCAGCTCCTAGTTTCACTGAGGTGTTCTATTGTTTTGTTTTATTTTATTAGCTTCTATATCATTTATTTATGCTCTGATCTCTTTTTTTGCCTTCTTTCTGGTGGTTTTAGGTTTTGTTTGTTTTTCTTTTTCTACCTCCTTTAGGTGTAAGGTCAGGTTGTTTATTTGAGAGTTTTTTGGCTTCTTGAGGTACGCCTGTACATACATCCTTCTTAGAATTTGTCTAGGGAACTTTTTCTCTCCTTCTATTCCAGATGATAGCCTTGTTGGATAGAGTATTCTTGGCTGCAGCTTTTTCCCATTCAGCACTTTGAATAGATCATGTCATTCCCTTTTGACTTGGAAAGTGTCTGCTGAAAAATCCCCTGATGACCTTATGGGGTTTCCCTTCTATGTAACTGTCTTCTTTATCATGCTGCTTTTAAATTTTTTTCTTTTTTTTTCCTTTTTTTTAAATTTTTGTTTATTTATGATAGTCACAGAGAGAGAGAGAGGCAGAGGGAGAAGCAGGCTCCATGCACCGGGAGCCCGACATGGGATTCGATCCCGGGTCTCCAGGATCATGCCCTGGGCCAAAGGCAGGCGCCAAACCGCTGCGCCACCCAGGGATCCCTAATTTTTTTTCTTTATCACTGCATTTTACCCATTTAATTACAATATGTCTTGGTGTGGATATGCTTTTGTTGATTTTCTTGGGGCTTTTCTGTGCCTTTTGGATCTGTTTATCTGTTTCCATCTCCAGATTAGGAAAGTTTTCAGCTATTATTTCTTTTTTTTTTTTTTTTTTTTTTTTTAATTTATTTATTTATGATAGTTACAGAGAGAAAGAGAGAGACGCAGAGACGGAAGCAGGCTCCATGCACTGGGAGCCCGATGTGGGATTCGATCCCAGGTCTCCAGGATCGCGCCCTGGGCCAAAGGCAGGCGCCAAACCGCTGCGCCACCCAGGGATCCCTCAGCTATTATTTCTTCAAATAAATATTCTGCCCCCCTTTCACTATCGTCTTCTTCTGGGACCCTATAATACAAGTGTTGTTATGTTAGATGGAATCACTGAGTTCCCTAAGTCTGTTCTCATGTTGTGTAATTCTTTTTTCTCTCTTTTTTTTTCAGCTTGATTAGTTTCCATTATTTTATCTTCTAGGTCATTAATTCATTCCTCTGCTTTTTCCAGCATACTGTTTGTTATATCATCAGATGTGTTTCTAATCTCATTTATCGTTCTCTTCATCTCTGATTGGTTCTTTTTAATCTCTGTGTTAAGGGTCTCACTGATGTCTTCCACTCCTTACTCAAATCCAGTGAATATCCTTATGATCATTGCTTTAAATACTCCAGCAGGCATGTTCCTTATGTCTGTTTCACTTAGATCTCTGGCCATGGCTTTGTCCTGTTCTTTCATTTGGGACAAATTTCCCTGTCTTCTCATTTTGTCTAAGTCCCTATGCTTGTTTCTATGGGTTAAGAAAGTCAGCTATGTATCCTATTCTTGAGAGTAATGGCTTTGTGGAGAGATCATATAATGCCCTATTATATAATGTCCCCTATTATCTAGGGCTGGCACTTCAGGGAGTATGTCCAGCATGTGCTGCATGCAATCTATTGTTGTGTCCTGGCTACTTTATCCTTGAGGTCAGTCATCTGCAGATGCCCTCTGTGTCTGTTGTGGCAGTGTTTGGTCCCTGGTCTGAATGTGGCAAGTGTTTGGTTTTTTGTTTTGTTTTGTTTTGTTTTGTTAATAATCTCTACACCTAATGTGGAGCTCAAACTCACAACCCCAAGGTCAGGAGTCACATGTCCTTCCAACTGAGCTAGCCGGATGTGTCTCAGATGTGTCAGGTCTTAACTAGGTGTGCTCTGGTTGGTTTGTGCTGAGACCTGTTACCGCTGCTGCCAGAATTGAGGCCCTGCAAAATTTCCACATGGGGAGATGAGGTGTGGGCAAGGGACTAGACTGGTTTTCTTGGGGAGGGGGCCAGCTGCCCTGGGACTAAGGTAAATGTGAAGTAAAGGGGCTGTTCCATGGGCGGGGGTGGAGAAGTATTGGTGTAAACAAGTTAGCTAGTGAGCGGCTTCCACAGGTGGCCCTGTGCTTATGTTAAGGAGTGGGGGAGGAAAATGTGCCTGCCAGTTCCTTTGTTCCCAGAGGGGTCTCTCTTCGAATGCTGTCTCTCTGGGATGCACTCCAAGATAAGCAAATAACTTCCCTACGGTGTGCCCCAGGTACTCTTCAGATCACTGTTTCCGCACTATATGTCCATGTGCTATTTGCCTGCCTTCTCTTCAACGGCAGCACAGTGACTTCTGGGTTCTATCCCAGCCAAGCCCTCTGACCTTTAAAAACTCTAGATTTTAAGTCCCACTGGTTGCCAGAGCTCACAAAATCCAGGCCCTCTTGCTTTCCCAGCCAGTTGCTATGAGGATTTATTTTTTCTGTGTGCGCCGCTGTGCACTAGTCTCTCACCCTTCTCCAAGGCCATGGATGCCTCCCCACTTCAGCGGCCATGATCTGTTTCTCCCAAGCCAGGTCTCTGCACTTCCTACCTTCTCCATTGTGGTGTCTTCTCTCACTTTAGTTGTGGAGTTTATTCTACCAGTCTTCTGGTTGATTTCTGGGGTATTTAGGATGATTTGATAGTTACCTAGTTGTATTCATGGGACAAGGTGAGCTTAGGGTTCTCCTACTCCACCACCATTTACCCTCCTGGATATACTCTATATATTTCAATTATGTACCTTATCATCTTCTATTTAGAGTTATGTCTTTTTTTAAGATTTATTTATTTACTCATGAGAGACAGACGCACACACAGAGAGGCAGAGACATAGAGGGAGAAGCAGGCTCCATGCAAGGAGTCTGATGCGGGATTTGATCCCGGATTCTGGGATCACGCCGTCAACCAAAGGCGGATGCTTAACCACTGATCCACCCAGGTGTTCCTAGAGTTATGTTTTCATCACCTCTCTTAGATTGTGATCTCCTCATGGAATGACACTGTGTATTATCTCTGTATCCCACGTACCTTGCACATAGTAGGTGGTTGGTGAATGTTGAATAAGTTGTCTGTACTTAACCTTTAAATGGACAATTTCTGGGGAGCCTGGGTGGCTCAGCGGTTTGGCGCCGCCTTGGCCCAGGGCATGCTCCTGGAGACCCAGGATCGAGTCCCACATTGGGCTCCCTGCATGCAGCCTGCTTCTGCCTCTGTGTCTCTGCCCCTCTCTCTCTGTGTCTCTCATGAATAAATAAATAAAATCTTAAAATAAATAAATAAATTAAATTAAATACATGGACAATTTCTGTTGAGAATTTGAATTGGAAAAAAGTAAGCAGTTTCTTAAATCATTGTTTCTTGGGGATTTGCAGTTATTTTGAGTATTTTATGATTTGAACAAACTGATAAACTGATAGGATAATACTACATTACCTCTTATCTGTAATTTGTTTTGAAAAATCCATTCAAGGATTTACAATTAAGTTTTGAAAACATTAGCACAATCCTCCTGAGCTAATATTTGATCTTACTTTCTTTGATTTAGAAATTGATACCTAAAAAAAAAAAAAAAAAAGAAAAAGAAATTGATACCTAGAATGGGAGATTTGAACTTGTCTTTCTGATTACCAAATGAATTTAATTCTATACAATACTGCTTATTAAAGTTTAGTTTTAATACTTGATCATCAGTGACTAGTATAAATAATACATTTTTAATTTGTTATTTATAATTTAACCATAATTATTTCACTATTTGAAGTAGTATTAAATCTGATTCAGTGACTTTGGTATATTGACATTCTTTTTGAGGGAGTTGATATAAGGTAGCAAGGTGGGGAGAGATACAAACAGAAACTTCTATCTTAATTGATAAATATATTGATGCTTCTGAGCCTACAGAAGATGCAGGTGTTACTTTAAGATTAATTCAGATTATCCATTTCTAGAATGATTGCTTTTCTACTATGATTTTGTAAGAATATGTTTACCACATGTTCTTGTATCATAAATGGAATTAAAAATTACCTCCATTGTTTTTCTCTGTCAATATTAAAACTATAAAATCTATCCCTATCTTTTTTTTTTTTTTTTTTTTTGGCTCTCTTCTATTACTTGATGGCATTCTTTGTTACAATTAAATTATTGTTTTGTCATAATGGTGCATTAGGATTCACAGCGTTTTAAAAACTCAGGCAGTTCAGTGGGAAACATTGCTTTCTTAAAAGCTCTTATCTTCCTCTATTTGAGGGTTTTACATGGTGTGGCAAAATTAAAATGTCAAGTCTGTGGATTTATTCAGTCTCGGAAGCAAGGACAGTCGTGCCAGTCAGTTACAGTGAGTACCCAAGCAGGAGCTGCATTGTCTGGCCTGGGAACTCCACAGCTGTTAATCGTGCTGCTGTTGTAGTTTGTCACTGCCATGTGGTTTTTGATTGAAGAAAGGCTACAGCGTTATGTCTGCCACCAGAATCTTTTAGTAATGATTAAAAACTATTGACCTCCTTTCATACTGTTTCATTAAAGTTTTTTTTTTCTTATGACTATAGAGTTGATGGATACAACATGCTCTTGCCAAATAGAGTGCTAAAGGGGATCATTTGTGCAAAAATAGTAAATTTTTCATGGACAAAAATAAAATTAAATTGACTATGAGAACTTCTTTTATAAGGCGATCTGTTCAACTTACAAATATGCGCTTCTTCACTATCTTGCTTTTAATTTTGAGCTATCACCAATTAATGATACTACATTTTTATTTTCAAAGATGTATCACTATATTTTATTGGTGAGAATTTTAAAGAAAGTCTCAGCTAACTTTTAAACTATAAGTGTTATACATTTTTATTTTTGAAAGAAGTTTATGGTTGAGATTTGAAATAGTTGGACCTTGACATTGCTAATTAATTAATGTGCTGCAGTTAGCAGTTCCCTGGCCAAAGTGTGTGTGCGTGTGTGTGTGTGTGTGTGTCTCTATCGCTTTTTTTTTTTTTTTTTTTTTTAACTTAAATGGTTCAAAGCAGGACTCTTAACAATGAGAGGCTGTACAGGGACCTAAACTCATTTATTTTATTCAACTTGATGGATTACCTATTAACTCCTCTAATAGTTTAGAGAATATAAATTTGTGACTAAGTTACAATAAAAAGGCAAATGTTTAATAGTTTAAAAGTTAATAATTTAAACAACTCCATTGATTTCCTTTTTTATTTTATTTTTTAAATATTTTATTTATTTATTCATGAGAGAGAGAGGCAGAGACACAGGCAGAGGGAGAAGCAGGCCCCCTGCAGAGAGCCCCATGCGGGACTTGATCCTGGGACTCCAGGATCATGCTCTGGGCCAAAGGCAGGCACTAAACTGCTGAGCCACCCAGGGATCCCCCTGATTTCCTTTTTTTAAAGAGTTTGACATTATAGCTTACATTTCAGCTATAATGGCAAAGGCTCATTACGTCATATTGAAAGTCGTGTTTGAATTAGTAGAATATTCAAATTGTAAAGTGAGTTTATAGATTTATAACCTGGGTTAAAGTTCTTATCTCTACTAGATGGAGAGGCTTTCTATAGTTATATTAAATACTTACAGGTGAACATGGTATTTATTGGAATCTTTATTTAGTTCCGTTCTGCATGGAATTCATACCATTCTAATTTGCTTGTTTTCATTTAACAAATTCTTTTCTGAAGTATAAAAGTCAACTTTAGCTCAGACAGTATCTGAATTAGATTTTCAAATTTATTGCATCTGAATGGAAATTATTTAATATATAATAGCTTTTGTTATTGTATGATTTTTGATTTTCTTCACATATATTTCAAGACAGTATGACATGGCGTAGATTGCTGTATGTTTACTTTTATATCCTTTGTATATATTTAAGTTTTCAAATCTTGCATCAACTTTCAAAATACACTTGAAGAGAACAGTGAGCAGTTCTAGGAAATATAATGTGCTGATCATAGGCCAGCTAATAAATGAAACTCAGTTTTACAATTTTGGGGAGAAGGTATTAAAAACTTACCATGAAATGTGTTCTACATGCAAAAGAATATATACAGATGTTTACATCAGTTTAAAGCATAATGTAAAGTCATTTACCACCAGGACCCCTCCTCACCATCACACCCAGAGTTTAAAAAAATAGGATGTTTTTAGTGCCATAGAAGTCACCTGTTCTTTCTTTTCAAACATGTCATCCTCATCAGAGGAAACCACTTTTTTTTTTTTTTTACTTTTACAGTAATCATTTCTTTGCCCTTTCTTATAGTTTTGAGAGCTACCTATTTATGCTTAATAGATTGTTAGATTGTTTAGTTTTGCACAACTGGTTAGCAAGCACAAACCTATTCCCATTATTGGATGAAGGAGGATTGAGAGAATCTATGGAACATAGTCTGGCTTTGGCTTCCCAGAGTTTCTAAGACTTCTTTCTGGAGAAGTCAGTGGGGCAAGATCATGAATGTGTTCTGAGCCGTGCTTGTCAGCATCAAAGCAACTGACAGAGTTACAGGAGTGACCAGGTGTTAGCTCTCTAAAAGGGTTAGAGGCTGCTCTGTATTTTCTGCTCCTGAGTTCAGGACCCACCTCTTTGCTCTCAGGAATAGGTCAAAGCAGAACAGCTTTGGGTAGTAATGTGTATCCTCTGCTGATCTATAGCAGAGCATGGGGAGAAGAATAAGGACATTAGCAGCTCATTCCCCATATATTCTGTTCTCAGATTTTTTTTAAAGATTTTATTTATTCATGAGAGAGAGAGAGAGAGAGAGAAAGAGGCAGAGACACAGGCAGAGGGAGAAGCAGGCTCCATGCAGGGAGCCTGATGTGGGACTTGATCCCAGGACTCCAGGATCACACCCTGGGCTGAAGGCAGGCTCTAAGCTATTGAGCCACCCAGGGATCCCAGTTCTCAGATTTAAAACATAGCACAGGGATGCCTGGGTGGCTCAGAGGTTGAGCGTCTGCCTTTGGCCCAGGGTGTGATCCCAGGGTCCAGAGATCATGTCCCGCATTGGGCTCCCTGCGAGGACCCTGCTTCTCCCTCTGCCTCTTTCTGTGTCTCATGAAAAAATAAAATCTTTTTTTTTTTTTTTAATAAAACATAGTACAGTAGCAAAAAGGAATTTTGGTGTTGACATTATGTTTGTCTCCTGGTCTCACTGCTTCAGTTTGGATTGGTTGTCTCCCACATTTAATGTACAAGCATCATTCTGGAATTCCTTCTGTGCTTCTGGGAATTCCTTGCTTCTCTTATGTGTTGGCCCTCCTGTTTGCCTGTAAACTATGCTGTCTTTCTGGTTTATGCTCTCATTTGGTGTGTGTGTGTGTGTGTGTATTTTTCTCCTTTCTTTATTCATAAGGTGGCATATACTATACATGCACTTTCTGCAGTTTTGTAGTTTTCTCTTTTTTTTACTTAATAAATTGTAGCAATCTTTCCATATCAGAAAGTAGGAAGGCCTATCTTTTTTTTTTTTACCTGAACATATCAAACCAGTATCTTACTGATTCTCCCTTATGTGTATGTTTTCATTATTTTTGCTTTTATGAGTAATGCGGTGATGAATAAGGTATTTGTGTTATTTTTGCATGTGTGTAAGTATATCTGTATACATATAGAAGTGAGATAGCTGGACCCAATGATATATGAGTTTGTAATTTTCATATCCTCCATAGGCATACAGTATTCACGTCTGTCAGCTACATGCCATGTAAGGCTGTTTCCCCACAGCCTCACCAAAAGAGTGTTTTGTCAAACTTTCTAATTTTTACCAATCTGCTAGGTAGGAAAATGCTTCTCAGGGTGGTTTTCTCTTACTTTCATGCATCAGCGCATGACTTTAGACCATGCATAGACTTTCGACCTTCTCTATATACGGAATCTCTTCATTAATGGCTGGTGGGACCTGCTTCTTGATACACTTTCTTCCCTTTGAAAAGGACTAAACAGAAATCTTAAGTTGTCATCATTGTTATCTTACTCCACTCTATCCTTTCCAAAGGCAAGGAGTCTATAGAGAGCACTCCAGAATTGCATCTCCCTCTTTTTCTTTTTATATGCTGCAGTATATTTATTCATTTTATTTTTTCTCAATTTTTAATATTTTGAAGTGTAATTGACATAATAGTTTCAGATGTTCATTGGTTTGGCAGTGATATATATTCCTCAGTGCTCACTACAGTAAGTATAGTCACCATGTGTTACCATACAGCATTATTACAATATTATTGACTATATTCCCTATACGATACTTTTCATCTCCATGACTTATTTTTTTATAACTTGAAGCTTTTAATTCTTAATCTTCTTTATCTATTATAAAATTTATAAGATTTTATTTATTTATTCATGAGAGACTGAAGAGAGAGGCAGAGACATAGGCAGAGGGAGAAGCAGGCTCCCTGCAGGGAGCCTGATAAGGAACTGATCCTACGACCCTGGGATCATAACCTGAGCCAAAGGCAGATGCTCAACCACTGAGCCACCAGGTGCCCCTTTTCCATTGCTTCTAACTGGTTTTTGTTTGTGTGTGTAAAGGCTATTGACTTCATTATATTTATGTACCCTATATTAAATTCTTTTATTATTTATAGTATTTCATTTCAGTTTATCCTTTTGGCTTTTCCAAGTAAAAAGTTTCATCATCTGCAAATGATTTTTATCTCCTTTATAATTTTTATACCTCTGAGATTTAATTTTCTATCAAATGCATTGACTAGAACATTAATACAGTGCTAAATGATAGTAATAAATCAAGGAATTTAATCTTACAATGTTTTTTTTTCTTATATCTGTTAATATGCCTTGTATGAATAGATTTCCTAATATACCTGCATTAGTAGAACAAAAATCTTTAAAACATTTTTTTATTTAAATTCAGTTAATTAACATATAATATTGGTTTCAGAGGCAGAGGTCAGTGATTCATCAGTCTTATATAATACCCAGTGCTCATTATACCATATACCCTCCTTAATGTCCAACACCCAGTTACCCTATCCTCGCCACTCCCTCCCCTCCACGGCCCCTCAGTTTGTTTCCTGTGATTAAGTCTCCTATGGTTTGTCTCCTTCTCTGATTTCATCTTGTTTTATTTTTTCCTCTTTCCCTATGATCCTCTGTTTTGTTTCTTAAATTCCACATAAGAGTGAGATCATATGAAAATTGTCTTTCTCAGATTGACTTTTTAGAACAAAAGTCTTCATCATACTATAAATACTGTTCTTTTAATGTGCTTCTGTATTTTGAATTTTTTCATACGTGATATGGTGTGTGTTGTATATATTCTCTGTCAGCTTTGGTACTGATATGCTTCATGAACATAATTTGAAAGTTTCCCCTTTTTATGCTCTGGAACATACGTTTAGTGGCATTTTTCTGTGAAATTGTTAGGGCTTGGAGCTTTTTGTAAGGAGTACTGTGTAGCACCATTCTTCTCTCTCTGCCCATTCCCTGATCCCATGAAAGCTGGAAGATACTCTATCTCTTCTGGGCCTCATTTCCTGGAAACTTATCTAATTTTTTCTGAATTTTCAAATGTAATTACATGAAAGTGGAGCAAAGTAGTCTCTCATGATTACTTAAAATGTCTTTGACTTTGTTAGTGGTTTCCTTTTTCTTAGGTACAATGTTAATGCTTTTCATCCTTACTTTGATTAAGATTGGCTAGTAGGTTTATCTGTCCCCCACCCAAAGAAACAGCTTTTGATTCATTGATTAATCTCTTCAATTTGTATGCTTTTATCTTCATTAACTCTTGTTGAATTTTGTTATTTACTTTCATTCAACTTTGATATCCTTTTTCTAAATTTATGACTTGGCTACTTAACTCATTTGTTTTCATTCTTTTTAATTGATTTAAATATTTAAGGCTGTGAATTTTCTTCTGAACAGTGGAAAGTATCTGGATTCTGATATGTAAAATCTTTATTATTCTCTGGTAAGTCTGCAGGTTGAGTTTCCTATCTCTTTGATATGATTTTTTTTCTTTAATAACAGAATTAGGTATCATTTTCACACCAGAAACTCCAGGTCAAACAGCGGTCTCACATACGAAAATCTGTGATTAAGACTTTACTTAAAAACTTTTGGAGGATAATTCACAAGCTTTCTTGTCACTGCACTGCCAAAATGTGAATTAGGATTACATTAATCCACTAAGTAGGGACATTATTAGTATAAAAGGTGATAATTTATTAGCTCAAATGTCTTTATTCTTGGAATCTGATTTTATTTCATTCTGAAAGTTTTCTGGGATATTAGATCTTTCCTGAAACATACACAAGAGCTATGGAAACATAAATCTTGTCATTTCCTAAGAGCTGCTAAAGACTTTAATACTAATAATTATTATTGACAACTGAATTCAAATAAAATGATAACTAATCAAGATTTGGGGTATTCTTGCTGTGGAAATTATTTGATGTTCTGGACTTTACTGATGTATATGTATAAATAAAATCTACACGAAGGTCATAGTGACCAGTTTAATAGCTTTTTATATGTTAAGATTTTCTTCAATAGATAAGAAATTCCACATGGTGTCTTTGTTACTTTTTGTCCTGATTAAAATGATACGTCATTTTAGGGACAATGGCGGAGTGAGGCAGGGGAGGGAAAAGAGGGAGAACTTACTCTAAACCTGTTAAGAATACATTCAACTATAGATTCTTACTAAATTCTTATTTGTTTTATAGAGAATACAAGCTAGCATTCTAAAAGCATTTAACAACCCAACTACTAAAACTGCTGATGAGGATACTAGAAAAAAAGTCAAAGGTATGTCGCTTCTTTCACTGTTAAAACTTTTCTCCCAGAAGAAAATTTTGTTGCTTTTCAAGGGGAAAAGAACTGAGCATTATGTGAACCAATTCTGTAAAATAGTGGCCTTAAATGGGGAATGTACATACTCCAGGGGCTATAAGATAGTCTAGTGAGTCATAGAAAATGTGAGAATGGGTCCATGTGAACTTTAAAAACCGAAAGAAGTATCAGATATACAGATGGACACTGATACACTAATGTGGGGTTGTGGGGTTGGAAGTTCAGTTTCATCATATTGTATCATTTTGCAGTTGACATGTGCTTGGATGAGTGGATTTATGGATATTATATAGTTTTGACTAGTCAAAATGCTTAAGTCCAAAGATTCCTACAAGGCAACCACTTATTGGAGAAAGTACTAAATCAAGCATGTATATCTACTTTACTCCTAATGTCAGCTCTTCATCAGCCAAAGTATGAGGCAAAGCCAGTGATTATCTAATCAAAGCTGATCAGTTATAATGATCAATATTTAAGTGTGGGCTTCTATGTCATAGTATGAGTGCTTTACCTTGTCCTAACTGTATATTCTGTCTTCAGATATTAATTAACGGTAGTACAAAGGCATCATTTTTAGAAGATGACTTTTAGAAATATTATTTGCATTTTATTTATTTTCTTTTCTAACTTGTTTTTTGTAGTATTATATATACATAGTACATGTCTATAATTCATAAACAAATATACACGTTGTGATTGTACATGCCCAAACAGTATGCAGTTAAGGGTTCAAGACTTTTTTTTTTTAGTTAAAGTATAGTTGACACACAATGCTATATTAGTTTCATGTGAAGGGTTCAAGATTTTTTAAAATGTGGATTCTCAAGTATGCTTTGGGTTTTTTTTGCCTGTTTGTTTTGAGATAGTGCCATCTAGTGCATGTTTAGAATAACTGCCCAGTTTTTCTTTCTGGTTTCCACTTTTGTATAATCTTTTCTATTTTCAATCCTTGTACAGTTTTCTTAATGAAACTATTAGTCACCTTAACTTCTAAATAGTTATATTAAAAATGTTTATTGATATATCTAGCTATAAGCCGACTGTGTCATTAAGTGCTTCAAATAATGTTTTAAGCTGATTTTAAATGTTGTTTGTATGAATTTGAAGTTAGAGATCCAAAAAAGATAGAAGCTTGAAAGAGGAGTGATGTTTGTTAATATATTTTCTTGTCATGATTTGCTGCAGAAAAAAGAGTTTTTTTTTGTTTTTTTTGTTTTTTTTAGAAAAAAGAGTTTTAAATGTCTATTAAAATAGAATAGTATGATGAAGCCTCATGTACTCATCAGCCCTTTCAAACTATATTGAATTCATGGTGTATTAATGTCCTATTTGGGCATAATTTTCTTTGATTTATAAATATTTCCCAAACAATAATTTTACCATTTTTATACCAAACTTACAAATAAATGAGTTATTAATTGCCCAAATTAATTCTTTACACTATGCTGTGTTTACTTGTCTTCTACTACTCTGCTGTTTCCATAGTTATGGTTCAGGCATCTGTAGCCCTAAAAGTATTATCTTCTTTCTCATTCCTCTGCCTACCTCCACATTAGGCACAGAGACCTTAAAGCGTTTAATGGGAACAGTTGAGGTACGGTATGAACAGTGGTAATTGGTCTACTTATTTTGCCTCAAGTTTAAGAACAGTTCATTATTTCTTGAAGACTACTATAGTTGATAATCAAATTTTCCCTACAGAATTTTTAAGGAGAAAGACATTATAACATCATATAATAAAATATATTAATGTGGTACTGGACATCTGTCTCAGATTTCTTTTGAGTCAACAGAGAAAAAGCATGTTACATTGTTAGGCTGATGGCTGACATATTTTTTGCATTAAAAAGTATTATTTTTACAGCGTATGGAAGAGAAGGTGTGAAAATGAACTTCATAGATCGGATCTTTATTGGTGAATTAACTAGCACAGTCATGTGTGAAGAATGTGCAAATGTAGGTGCTTTGGAATTCACTTCAACACGGAATAGATTACAGTCATATCATTTTTATTGTTTTCTTTCACATATAATCATCAGCATTTGTTTTTATTTGTGACAGATAACTACATAATAGTTTTTGAATGTCGTTAGAGTATATCTTTACTCTCAGAGAAGAAACATAATTTATAACTTTTTTAAATGTTATTTTTCCTCTTAACAAACCTGTGAAGTTCTGCTGGAGGAATGTGTTAGCTACTTGTTTGGATTGAAATGCAAGAGAAACTTCTGGGAAGGGAGTAACTATGTTATATAACTATGCATTGCCCTAAAATGTGATTCTGATAGAAATAACTTAATGTGGTAACATAACTTAGGGTGATCTACCACATTTTATTTAAAGTTTACACTTATATAACTTGATGTAAGTTCTGTAAAACTAGAAGTTTTTTGAAAGCACACACACCTTTGAATTAAATGATCATTTTTATTTTGAATGACATCCGTACTTTAACAACTTAAAATATATAAACATTTTTATAGGTTTTCAATGACTTGGTAAAGAATATTTCTGAAAGTATATGGCTTAGAGTATGATAGGCATCAACTTTTGTTAGATTTTGATCATAAAATGAATAGTCTTTATGTGCATTTTCCTGTCCCAGATTATAGAGTACCTTTCTTTTCTCTCTAGTCTTATAAAACGAGGATCATATGTTACATTTTCTTCTAGCTTGTCATGTTAAAGCACAGCACTTGTCAACATCATATTAAGTTTCTAGTATATTCAACATAGAAGTTGATTTCTCTCTCACAAGCTAGAGAGAATCTTTTTAAGCAGAATTAACCTGAAAGAATCTACAAAACACAGTCAAGCTCTCTGGCTTTTTTCTTCACGGCTTTTTAAAAAAATTGTTTTTAATGTTTCTATTTCATTTATGTTCTGACACAATTTCACCAAAAATAGGTTTATATTTTTAATCATTTTTATTAAACAGTTTATTTTAAGTTACTTTAAATATTATAAGTTAGTCATATTGGCAATATTATGAAATTCAACTGGGTTGCATATGTTGAGGTTTTGAGATATCTTGTTTTGATTAACAATATGTGCTGCTGTACCAAGTTAAAATCACTATTTGTTCCAGGGATGTTTTTTAACTTGAAATTCTAAGTTGCCTGGGAAGTTTGATTTCTTTAAGATTTTACGGGACTACTTTGTATATATTAGAATTCTAACTGATTTTCTCAATATGTTTTCTTTTTAAGATCTCTTCAGTGAATGATCCTTTTATTGATATTTCACTTCCTATAATAGAAGAAAGGGTAAGGAGAAAAAAAGCTTAATAATGAGTCTTTTGTGAAGAGCATTTATTCATTCATATATTTAGACATTTGTTGAGCATTTACCGCATTATCTGAGAGTCATTTTTATATATAATACTGGCGTTCATATAGTATATTTGATACTGGGGATTGTGTATATGTGCATGAGTTATGATATGGTTCTTACTCAGGGATTTCAAACCATTATGTTTTATAGCCTGAGAATTAATGTTAAGGAAAATGAGTTAGAAATTTTAAAAAGTAGATGATATCCAGAATTTATTTCCTAAAGAAGTTTTGTGTTATATGCATGTCATCTACATAGGTTTCAAAACCTGTACTTTTGGGAAGAATGAGTAAATGTAGAAGTTTGCAAGTGACAGATGATGGTCAGTACGGTGACACTGTTACCATAGAAACTACTCATCAACCCAGAGACACCCAGTCTTCATCTAAAGATAAGGTAAGATTTATATGCATTTGTGAAACATCTGTTTTCTTAAACTTTTTAATAAGAAAAGTTTCAAAAATATACAAAAATAGAGAAGACAGTATATAATAACCTCTCAGGTACCTTTTTCTCAGATTCACAGTTATCAGATCATGACTAATCATATTTTGTCTATATCTATCCCACATTCTCCTTCTCTCCATTTCAGATTATTTTGAAATGATTCTAATATAAAAGATAAATACTATTTTTAAAGATATAACCATAGAACATATCATACCTAAAAATATTAATGACTTTTTAATAGTGCCAAGATCCAGTAATTAAATTTCTATAGTTGTCTCATAAACACCTTTTTTGTTTTTGCTTTTTAAGGTGTACTTGAATTTAGGATCTAAAAAAGATCCATAGGTGGCAGTTGATTGCCATCTCTTAATAGCATGTTTCTTAGATCTCTTTCAATCTACAGATTTCCCCTTCCCTTTCTCCCCTGCCTTGTAATGTATTTGTTGAAGAATCAGGTCATTTTTTTTTTCAGTAATTTTTCACTTTCCCACATTCAACAGTAGTTTATTTTGCTATTGCATTTCCATGGTATTTACAGGTTTCTTTGTTTCCTTTATTTCCTCTCTAAGGCAGTTCTGTCTAAAAGCAATTTTAATTAGGTTCAAGTTCTATTATTTATTTGACTTTTGGAAAGAAAACATTTATTTAAAACTTTATATTTTTTTTAGGGTGGGGGTGGGACAGAAGGAAAAGAAGAGAATCTTAAGCAGGCTGGATGCCCAGTGTGAAGCCTGACAATAGGGCTCCATCTCTAACCCTGAGATCATGACCTGAGCTACAATCAAGAATCAGCACCCTGGGGATCCCTGAATGGCTCAGGGGTTTAGTGCCTGCCTTCGGCTGAGGGTGTGGTCCTGGAGACCCGGGATGAGTCCCACATTGGGCTCCCTGCATGGAGCCTGCTTCTTTCTCTGCCTCTGTCTCTCCTCTCTCTCTCTGTGTGTCTCTCATGAATAAATAAATAAAATCTTAAAAAAAAAATTCTTAGGGATGCTCAGTGGTTGAGCATCTGCCTTTGGCTCAGGGTGTGATCCCAGGATCCTGGGATCAAGTCTCATATCCGGCTCCCTGCGTGGAGCCTGCTTCTCCCTCTGCCTATGTCTCTGCCTCTCTCTCCATGTCTCTCATGAATAAATAAATAAAACCTTTAAAAAAATTATAAAAAAAAAAAGAATCAGCGCCTTATGGCAAGAAAACTTTTAACTGGCTGTGTATACTGCCATCAAGGAGATGCACATAACGTTTGATGTCTAATCTTTGATGTCACCAGTCACTGATGACCATTGTCTAGACCCATTGTTTCACTAAGGACACAACTGGTTGTTGAATTATCTCATAAAAACTTAAAGAAACCAATCTAAATTTGCGCTTCGCTTTTTAAAAACTTTTTTAATGTGATTTGTAGGCAACTTGATACATTATCAGATTTAGCTTTTTCTGTTAGCATGCTCAGTTTTCTTTTCTTTTTTTTATTTATTTATTCATGAGAGACAGAGAGAGAGAGAGAGAGAGAGAGAGGCAGAGACACAGGCAGAGGGAGAAGCAGGCTCCATGCAGGGAGCCGGACGTGGGACTCGATCCCAGGTCTCCACGATCACGCCGGGCCAAAGGCAGATAGATGCTCAACCTCTGAGCCACCCAAGCGTCCCTAAAGATTAATTTTATTTTTTTTTATTTATTTATTTATTTTTTAATTTTTATTTATTTATGATAGTCACAGAGAGAGAGAGAGAGAGAGGCAGAGACACAGGCAGAGGAAGAAGCAGGCTCCATGCACCGGGAGCCCGACGTGGGATTCGATCCAGGGTCTCCCGGATCGCGCCCTGGGCCAAAGGCAGGCGCCAAACCGCTGCGCCACCCAGCGATCCCTTTTTTTTTTTTTTTTTTAAAGATTAATTTTAAATTAGAACTATTTGTTACTCTGTGTCTTAATGATCGTAGTTTAGGATTTCAGAGGCACTGGAAAAAACAGTTGTGGGACGTGTAAATGAGCCTTCCTGGCATTCTTTTGCAGTAAGGCCCCAAGGTCCTTCTCTCTGAGAACACTGTCCCCTTGCAGAGTCAACTCGCCCGGGGCAGGCCCGGAGCCGCTGTCGCGGGCGGGAAGCCCGAGGGCGCCGAGAGCCCCGAGGCCAGCGGCGGAGAGGCCGGCGCCGGGGACAGCAGCGCGAGCGCGGACGCGGACGCGGACAGCGAGGCCTCGGACCCGAGCTCGAGCCCCGAGCGCGCCGGGCTGCTGCCGGGCCGCGGACCCCGCGGGAGCACCAGCGCGGGAGGGCGCCCCGCCGCGCCCCGGACTAGCCAGGCGGCTGCGCGCGCGGCCGAGGCCCTCTCGGAACTTCACTTGAGCTGCACTGTCACCGGACACAGAGCTTCCCCGAGAGAAGACCAGCGCCCGGATGCTCCAGACCTTTCGTGTTCGGAGGAGACGCACCTGTTGGCTCCCGGCCCCCAGGATGCTTTCCAGACCCTTTCTCACAGCTACGTGACCGCCTCCAGAGAATGCTCCGTCCAGTCCTGCCTCTACCAGTTTACCTCTATGGAACTGCTGATGGGGAATAACAAGCTTCTGTGTGAGAATTGCACTGCAAAGAAACAGAGGCACCACGAGGCAACCAGTTGTGCAGGTGAGAATATTTAGTTGTTTTTTTGGTTTTTTTTTTAAGATTTTTATTTATTTATCCATGAGACACAGAGAGAGAGAGAGAGAGGCAGAGGGAGAAGCAGGCCCCATGCAGGGAGCCTGACATGGGACTCGATCCTGGGACTCCAGGATCGCGCCCTAGGCCAAAGGTGGCGCTAAACCGCTGAGCCACCCAGGCTGCTTAGTATTTAGGTTTTTAGTATTTGTGGGGTGTCCGATAGTCAGTGACCAGTGGTTCGTAGATCCCAAAGAGGGGAACCCAAGAACCTTGTCTCCACCCTTTAGCTGTTGGGAGGCAGGGATTATCTTTTTCATAGTTGCACCTCAGCCCTGAAGACAGTACCTGGACTTCTTAAATAGATACTTGGTGAAGTAAATTGAACAGGAAGTCCCCACCTCGGCCTTGAAAACTGCAAATCCACAGAATCGTATGTCAGGGGGACTAGCTATCTGAAATCTTTTTTCCAGAAGAAATTTCCCTACTGCATCTCTAGCCTTGATATGGAGAGAATGCTCCAATTCTTAGTGACTGGCTGTTTCCAAAAGCGGGCTTTATGATTATTCAGTTATGGTGAGGCCAACAGACCAGGAGACAGTTGCTCCCGAAAAGATAGTTTGTTACGTACAGCTCAGAAGAGGAGGGAGCACCCCAAGCCATGCCATGCAGGGCCACATGGGGAAGCACCAGGGTTGGTCAGGAGGCAGAAGAGTGAGGAGACATGGACAAGAGCCTTTGTTGTGGTTTCAAGGGAAGGAATTGGAATCAACAAGTTTTAGGATCCATTGACTGGTGTTGAATAAATTCAGTAGGGTCTGGGGCATTGTGGGTGGTCTCAGTTGTGTGTTCCAGGCCCTATTGGGATTTGGGCAGGTGGATGGTGGTCTAGAGTATCAGAACCCAATAATGGAGGGCATTGAGTATGGACTTTGGATTGGTTGGTTTGCATATGAAAGGTACATTTATATCGTTTATTATATCCAGGAGTTTGCTAGTTCTGCCAGAAGCCTTCCTTATAATATTAGCAAGACCCCAGGTGTCAAAGTATCAGAATAAAGATGTGTTTAATACACTATGCTTAATACACTAGTAGTTAAAGAACTATCTAGATGAGAGAAGGAAGAAATACCACCTTACATTGATCCAAATTAAATACGCTGTTGACCATATTCAAATCCCATCCCAACTACTTTCTAACAGCCTCTTACTGAAATGCCCTGCAGTCCCATGCATGATACGTGATCTCCTTTCACTACGATGAGTAATGACCCAATTTTTTCAACTCCAGGGGTGTTTTTGGTGGTCTCTAGCTAGAGGGAATTGACATAAGTCACGATAGTCCATCTGCTTCCCAGCTCCCAAAATTTTGTTGCAAGTGTCACCTCCCCTATTCTTTGTCCTTGTGTGTGCTTTTTTTTAAAAAAAAAAAAAAAAAAAAAAAAACTCTTCCATTTCAGTGGAGTTTTGGAATGGAGTATAGAGGCACCCCTGTAACCAGAGTCTAATTTCTTTTTTAACATTTTCAATGCTAAAATTTATTCAATACTATGGTATGATGTTTCTTTATAAATGGTAACTATGTTATGTGGTATATAATGTATAAAATGAAATTTTAAAACAAATTATTATATTTTATTCAGAAAAGAAAGCCGAATTCGTTTATACTAATGCCAGGAAGCAATTGCTCATTTCTGCTGTTCCAGCTATCCTAATTCTCCATCTTAAAAGATTCCATCAGGTAAAAAGTCCCTTTAGTAGCACTATAGTAATGTAATCATATGTTTTGCAGAGCCCTACATCTTGTAAAATGCCGTCAAGGATTAGACAGTAATTTTTTTAATGTAAAAAATTGTCATTTGGGATTTACTGCTTTTTCAGCCATAATAGTTTACTTTTCTAATTAATATCGCTTAATTCATAATACTGTTATTTGATGATTTAGGTGGTAGGGACCTAAGTTGTGTGTGTGTGTGTGTGTGTGTGTGTGTGTGTGTATGGGAGAATGAAAAATAAAATTAAGAATCCTTAGAAGCAGGGAAATAGCAAAGTGCACATAGGTTTCTGAGCTCTCATGATACCAGTGGGTAAGGCTAAGTGGGTTGGGCATGGCTGGCTTGGACGAATACAAAAAGGGCTGCATAATGCAAATGTAGGGTCTCTATGGTGAGAAGGGAACCTATATGTTTTTCATGTGTCAGGTTTTCCCTCTATTTTTAGTGTTAATCCAATGCCTTGTCTTTTTTTTTTCTTCAAATTTGATGTAATGATTTTATAGTTTCTCTGAAAGAATAAAGAAGTAAAATACTAAAACATTTTGGAAAAAGTTAGAATGGGTGATTTTCTTTGACACCAGTTTAAAAATAAAATCATAGTAGTTAAAACATTATGGTCAAGATTGTCAATAAATAAAACATGCCTATTATTTAAAGCTCTTTTGTTATGATAAAGGAAGAATCTCAAATCAGTTGGGAAGGGGTAGATTAATTGGTTTTTAGTTTAAGTAATCTCCACACCCAATGTGGGGCTCAAACTCACAACTCCAGGATCAACCCCAACATCAAGAGTCCCTTGCTCTTCTAACTGAGCCAGCCAGGTAGATCACTCATTAAAGAATTTAAGAAAAAGAACTGAAATAAAAAATGTAAAGCTTCTCTGTATACCATGTATCAATAGTATTTCCAGATAAATATTTTAATCGTATAAAACAAATCATCAAAAGACTAGAAGAAAACTTAAATGAATATTAATATTAACCTGACCTCTGGGAGGAAGGTTGCCTACATATAAAACCCATGAACTCTCAAGGGAAAAGATTAGGAGCTTTGATTATATATCTGCAACATTTCAGGTGGGCCACAGGAGGGAAGTGATTTTTCTCTACATACCTCCATCCGTAGCCACAGAAAAATTAAACTAAATTCTTGATTTTTCTCTAGCCAAGAATGTGGAAACTCAGTGGAAGTGAAATGGCCATGGAGGGCAGAAGCAGATATATCGTGTCTCATTACCTAAGAATGCCTAGTGAAGGGTGTACATGTTGTGTGAACAAGACAGGGTTGTGTCACATCTGAGAAGCTAATTTCATGATGTGCCACAGTTATTTTATATTTGGCACTTGCATCTCAATTTAGGAACTTACAGAAATAATTCATGCACAGACTAATGAATAGTCTCGAACTTATATATCAGTTTTCGATTATTCATTAGTCATTTTTTTATAGCTATTTTAAAAACTACTGAGATTCCTCTTTTGGATTTATTAATAAACACAATGATTTAGATGAATAGTTTGTTGCATTAAAAATTGTTTTTTGGTCTTTTTAAGGCTGGCTTGAGTCTTCGAAAAGTAAACAGACATGTAGATTTTCCACTTATCCTTGATTTAGCACCGTTCTGTTCTGCTACTTGTAAGGTTAGTACGTTATTAAGATGTTTAATTGACTTGTAAATAATATGCTTAAAAAGTATTAGGCCTTTCCTTCCTTTTTTTCCTTTTATTTTCCTTCCCTTCGCTTCGCTTCGCTTCCCTTCCCTTCCCTTCCCTTCCCTTCCCTTCCCTTCCCTTCCCTTCCCTTCCCTTCCCTTCCCTCCCTTCCCCTTCCCCTTCCCCTTCCCCTTCCCCTTCCCCTTCCCCTTCCCCTTCCCCTTCCCCTTCCCCTTCCCCTTCCCCTTCCCCTTCCCCTTCCCTTCCCCTTTCCTTCCCTTCCCCTTTCCTTCCCTTCCCCTTTCCTTCCTTCCATTAAGCTTCTCTGAAAGGGAATTTTTTTAAAAAATAATTTATTTATTTATTTATTCATGAGAGACACAGAGAGGCAGAGGGAGAAGCAGGCTCCATGCAGGAGCCCAATGTGGGACTCAATCCTGGGACCCCAGGATTACGCCCTGAGCCAAAGGCAGGCTCTAAACCGCTGAGCCACCCAGGCGTCCCTGAAAGGGAATTTTATAGTTAGTGAAGTTAAATCTGTAACATGGAACTTAACACAGTGAATATGACTTTTGTCATATTGAGAGACAGAATGAGGGAAAGTTGAACAGCTGTGTAAACCGTGAGGCACGGTGGTCAGGAAGATAATGCTGCTTGTCAGTGCTACTGGTAGCAGAGAGTTGCTGAGGGAAGCAAGCAGATTTTGTGCCCTCTCTGTTCCTTGTGAATGACGTGGCTTAATGGACAACAGTTTTAGCATTTGTGGAGTTCATTCTCTTTGGTGAGTCAATATACTCATGCATTGTTTTTCATTACATTTCATGTATACTGCTGAAAATAGCGTACTTGTGAGCTGAGTATGATACTTTTTTTAAAAAAGATTTTATTTATTTATTCATAGAGACACAAAGAGAAAGAGAGAGGCAGAGACACAGGCAGAGGGAGAAGCAGGCTCCATGCAGGGAGCCCAACATTGGACTCCATCCCCGGTCTCCAGGATCACGCCCTTGACTGAAGGTGGCGCTAAACCGCTGAGCCATCGGGGCTGCTCTGAGTATGATACTTTAAAATTGGTAATACTTTATGGAATGCCTGGGTGGCTCAGTGGTTGAACGTTTGCCTTCCGCTCAGGGTGTGATCCTGGAGACCTGGGATCGAGTCCCACATCAGGCTCCCTGCATGGAGCCTGCTTCTCCCTCTGCCTCTGTCTGTGCCTCTCTCTCTCTCTCATTCTGTGTCTTTCATGAATGAATAAATAGTCTTTTAAAAAAATAAAATTTATAATACTTTGATAATTAGGTATAGAAAGCAGGCTGGTTTATAATTGCTGTATTTACATGGAAGAACTGTGTAGGTGAGAGCAATGACTTTGCCTTCCTTGAGGGAACCAAATGTTATGAATGGGGTCACATATTGTTCTGTTCATGATTATTGGTTAGCAGTCTAGGTTGTGGTATGTAATGGAATGCTTACTGACCTTAATATTTTCAGTACATTGATTCGTCAAAACAGACATATCTTAAAAGCAATTATTTGGTGAATCCAGTTTATTTGCTGTAGAGTACCAGCACCATCTATCAATTAACACTCAGTATTCATAGAACGTGATAATGTGGTAAACAAAATGAAATTTAACAAGCTGAAATTAAATTGAAATTTAACAAGTTTTTAAATTTATAAAAACACATTTTTAAAAGGTACTATTTATGGAGAATTACCAACATACACAAAAGTAGACAGAACAGTGCAGCGAACCTATATAGCATCCATCACCTAGCTCTAAAACCTTAGACACATGGCCAGTCCTACTGTATCCATACACCTACTACTTTCCCATATTATTTTCCTATTTTCCCATATCAGGCATTGTTTCATTCATAAATATTTTACTATGTATCTATAAAAGATAAAAATCACTCCCTCCTCCTTTGTAAGAACATAACGACAATACCACTTTCACACTAAAAAAAAAAAGTTAACACTAATTCCTTCATATCATCTGATGTATCTATTTCTAGTTGTCTTATGAAATTTTAAAAATGAATTAGTATCCAAGTAAGGGTTACACATGATTGGATAATGTATTTTAGTCTTTTTTAATGTATAGTTCCCCTCTCCCATCGCTCTCCCCTTCTCTCTCTTGCAAGTTATTTTTTTAAGAAATGGAGTCCTCTTTCTGGTAGTTTCCATGGTTTAGATTTTGATGATTCCTCCCCTGTCCTCTTTATTTCCTACAACTAGATAGTTGGCTCTTAAGACGCTTGAACAGATTCAGGTTTGATGCTCTTTTTTCCCTTTTGCTAAGGCTATTTATAGGGCGTGTTCTGTTTTTTTTTATCAGGTAGTACTTATGCCACTTATCTTTCTATGATACCAGCAACCAGTGCTGTTCAAATGCTAGATCCATGAGTTCATTAAGAATTACAGAATGGTGATATTTTAATTGTTACTCCTTCATTTATTAGCTGGAGCATTTCTATAAAGAGAAATTCCTTTAATCTATTCAGTTATCTTATAGTTTTTATAGAAAAGGCTAGATAAATATTCAATTCTTTCCCTGCCCCCCCCCTTTTTTTAAATTTTTATTTATTTATGATCGTCACACGGGGAGGGGGGGGGAGAGAGAGAGAGAGGCAGAGACACAGGCAGAGGGAGAAGCAGGCTCCATGCACCGGGAGCCCGACGTGGGATTCGATCCCAGGTCTCCAGGATCGCGCCCTGGGCCAAAGGCAGGCGCTAAACTGCTGCGCCACCCAGGGATCCTCCTGCCCCCCTTTAAACCAGTTTCAGAATAATGAATTAATTCATTAGCATCCTTAAACTATGATCAATTAATTTAGCATTACTAATTCATGTATTGGAATACATTAAATATGTTTCAACTTACTGTACTTTTTATTTATGGTCTAATATATTAGTGTAATGTGGATCCATGTTTGGCTATTGAAAGCCACTTCCAGCTGGCTTCTGGGTTCTTTTGATGTGACCATAGTGGTTTCTCTCTGAACAATTATGCTACCAACTAGAATAAATTAGTCATCTGTTTTAATTTTTAAATTTTCATTTTAGGGATTGCTTTTTAAATTTAAACTTAAATTTTTCAAATTTTACAAAATACATAAAATATTTACATAGTTCCAAAATCAAATGTATAAAACAAGGTAAATTCAAATAAGGATAGCTTTTCTCCATGTCCATTCCACCTGTTTCTTCCTTCTCTTTATATATAACTATCTAAAAATTGTTTTATTCCTCTGTAATTTTTAAAAATATAAGCACATATATTTGTGTGTGTGTGTGTGTGTGTGTGTGTGTACGTGCATCTTCACTCTTAAATAATCACAGCTTACAATATATATCCTTTTTTCTACCTTACCCTTAACATTATAGCATGGAGATTATTTCATAACAGTATTTTGAGATAGTCTGGCACTCTCTTTTTCAAGTACATAACTCAGTGCATCATAATTTATTCAACCAGTCCCCAATTTAATGACCAATTTATCTGGGTTTATTCCAGTTTATTTTTAATTAAAGTGTAGTTGACATACAATATATTCTTCTCAGGTATACAATATATGATCTAACATTTATATACTTTACAAAGTGATCACAATAAAGCTAGCTACCATCTGTCACCATGCAAAGTTGTTACAGTATTATTAACTGTATTCCCTGTACTATACATTACGTTCCCATGTTGCCAGTTTTTAATATTACAAATATTCCTGCATTTAGTACCCAAAATAATAAATAGTATGTCTTTTTACAGTTTGCTCATATGCCTGTAAGATAGAATCCTACAAATAGGATTGATAAATCCAAGAGTAATACCTGTGTAATTTAGCTAGATAACATGAAATACCTCTGCATAGGGGCTGTACGTTCCCACATGCAATGTGTGTGAGTACTTGTTTCCCTATAGCCCAGCCAACAGAAAATGCTGTCAGGCTTTTGCATTTTGCCCATCTAATACATGTGCAAACACATCTCAGGGAAGTTTTAACTGCGTTTTTCTTAGTTTAAGCAGGACATAGATTTGACTTAATTTTCCTTTTTATTTCACTATATATTACTAATCTCATTTTTTTCTTTGTCTAAAAGAATGTAAGTGTGGGAGATAAAGTTCTCTATGGTCTCTACGGCATAGTGGAACATAGTGGCTCAATGAGAGGAGGTCACTACACGGCTTATGTGAAAGTGAGAACACCCTCCAGGAAATTATTGGAACATATCACTGACGAGAAAAATGTACCTGGTATGGCATCCTAAGTTTATGTTCTTCTTAAAAAAACAAATAAATGTATCCCTCCTTTTCTGGAAGAGGTAAGCTGTTTCATGGATACTGCAAGTGGATTCACTTTCTTAAAGTTAAGTGAAAAACTTTTAGGAGTACTTAAATAATTGTAGAGAACCTTAAATATCATAAGACTGTACCCTTCTAGATGATGTGAAGTGACACTGTTTTTCAGGGTGTTAAGTCATTGAGTATCGCAGTGGAGTAGTAGCATTTTATTTAACAACAAAAGATTTTGAAGACCTAGCAGATCCTCAGAATAGAGTTGGGGTCGAAAATTTACAATCTTTGCCTATGGATCAGCAAGCTGACTTTTCCTTTTTCTAGTTCAGTGAAAATGATTATTTTCCTTGAGCAAATAAGTATTTTCAAGTATATCTAATGTTTCACTAGGTTTTTAGAGTGAAATGATACTGGGATGCCTGAATGGCTTAGTGGTTGAGCATCTGCCTTCGGCTCAGGATGTGATCCCGGGGTCCGGGGATCGAGTCCCACATCGGGCTCCCTATGGGGAGATTGCTTCTCCCTCTGCCTATGTTTCTGCCTCTGTGTGTGTCATGAATAAATAAAATCTTTAAAAAAATAAAATGAAATGATATTAATCTTAATGCTTTGAAAGAGTTAGTTGATTTTAGAAGATTTTTAACACAAGAAGAAACACACACAGTAAGATCTAGCATTAGATAAATATAGCTCGTGATGAATATATTGTTTATAATGTGGAAAAAGAATATATTTATTGTAAAATTATCCTTCTTTTTGTCTTGTTAGGTTTGAAAGAACCTGATGGTGAATCAGCAGGCCAGTGGGTCCATGTTAGTGACACTTACGTGCAGGTGGTTCCAGAATCAAGAGCACTTAGTGCACAAGCATACCTTCTTTTTTATGAAAGGATATTATAATTATCTGTTAATAATTAGTGGCAGTGATTATTTAGGTCACTTTTGTTTAAATGCTGCAATGATAACCATAATGCATAATGTGCCTTTATAGTCTTTTCTGTAGAAATAGCATGTAGATGCCCCTGAAGATTTTTACCATTTTGGTGTTCTTTTAAAGCAAATTAAATTTACTCAATGCTTTCAAATGTATATTCTTAAAATATATGTAAACACATGTTTTTAAGGAATATTTGTCCTGGACAAACACCCCAGATTTTGAGCAGTAAAGGAAACCTCCTTATAATGTGGCTTATTACTCCAAACATTCAGAAATGATGCTGGCTAATCAAATTGTTCCTTAAAACAGTGTTTACTAAATGTGAGTCACATACCACCATTCTCATGTCCTATATATGTGTGTATATTATCTCCTATGCCATTGTTTACTCATTATTTTTAATCTTATTTTTTAGCCTTACATTTTTAAACATAGCCTTGTTTTGAGTATCTACATTTTATGTGCTAGTCCCATTATTTTTAATAAACATTAACATAAATATGTAACTATTGAAGAAAAATTGTTCACCCATGTACCACTCCACTTAAAATCATCTCAGGGCTGTCCAGTGGTGTATGTATACCACTGTGTGGGAAACACTGGTATAACATATACAGTAGGCACAGTGACCTCATATTTTGTGTGATTCAGCCATATAAAATGATACCACTGTAGCTTCAATCATAGGGGTCTACAAGTAATTTATTGATTAGCTTATTGCTTTCAGGTTTTGAGAACTAGAAAAAATATTGAAACATATCAACATATTGTTTGCAGGCTATTCATGATGAAGTTGAAGATAATTTGCATGTAATTAGCCAAGGTCATAATATAATTATTGATAATTGTAACATGCAGAATTGGTAAATAGACCATTGGATACCTTTGAAATATAAATTACCAAATTATATTTGTAAAGGACAGAGAATTATGTTCTTATTATACTTGACAGGGAAATATGCATTTTCTAGTTCTGTAGGTCGGTAAATATTAATCATGGTTTTGAGGTTTGAGATAACTTTTCCTTGTCATTTACAAGCATCAATAAGTTCAAGTGGGTCTAGCTTATATTTTAATGGGGTGTAAAAGTTGGCATTTCAGATTTTAAGTAATTAAATAATAGCAAAAATATGATAGTTTACCCCCCCCCAAATACAAATTATTAAACTGTCAGAACTTGACATGAAAATATTACTATTACTTAGGCTTAAAATTTTTTAAAACATATGGCTACTTGTGTCTGACATTACTGAATCAAAACACATAACTGCATGGTTCAAACATCCTAATCATTAGTGCCAACACATCATATACAGGCAGCTACTTACTGGATAAGTGCCTAGTTCCAGTTCATTCTCCTCTTAGGAAGGAAGGATAAGAATAGTGGCTGTAAAAAATTTTAACCAAATCTCTGACCCTTCTTAACATTTAAGGTTGTATAACATTGTCAGGTTTGCTAGTGCTGTCTTTTGATATGTGAATGAGTGTTGAAGATTAGTGTGATTAGTGTTCAAGATGGCAATAATATACAAAACTCAGAGCTTAAAAATGTCAGTGCACAAATTCTATTTTTAAGGTATTGAAATTTCAATAAGAGTGTTTTCTTGATTTTTAACTTGAAGTAATGGAGAAATATATCTTTATAAAATAAAATCTGCAAACTCAGGTTGTGTCCTGGAAAAAGTAGCTTAAGCTGTTTAAATTAAAGTGTTTTATGTTGGGGTTTTTTTTTTTTTTTTTTTTTTTTTTTTGGAGGTAAAGAAGTGTTTTATGTCTAGTTGTAATCCACTAACATTGAAGTTTTCAGTACCAGAGCAGTCAACTTTTTGGAAAAATAGTAGTTAAATCTCTGTATTCAAGTTAGCCGTATTGGTAATGGCAATTACCATCCTTTCCCCCAAATGTAAATATTAAGTCACCTCATTTTTCTCCTAAAAAAAGATACCATTTTGAGGCATATATTTTTCATTGGGTGGTCACCTGTTTTCATTGATAGATGGATAGACAAAAGAAAAAGTGAGAGGGGAGAGAAGGAAAGACAGGGAAAAGAAGAAAACAGGATAGGAAAGAAACAAGAACATTCTTGTCTGTTGCCTCTTGGCTTTATCCTTCCTTACACAGCTAAAGTCAGAGATGGTGAGATAGGCAAGGGCAGGAATCAGGTCAAGTCTCTTTTCATTAATAGGATGCCAGGAAATGGACCAGTACTGTATTATCAAAGAGGAGACCTTTTGACCTTTATTCTGAGTACCAGTTAACAGTGATTGTTCATTGAGTGATACATTGTAGCTTCAGAACATTACCTCCATACTCAAGTACTGCAGTAGTTTTTATGCTTAACCTCACATTTATTCATGAAATATGTATTTTTTGAATACCTACTATGGATCAGGGGCTGTGCTGACACTATTTTAACATGTTTTAATATGGAGAGGCCTATATATATGTTTTAGACAGTATTCCAGAAGTAAAATGCAAAGAAGAAATTTTATTTTCATTTCATGGTAAAAAAAAAAAAGGCAGAATCTGAAGTCTATTTTTTTTTTAATTTTTTATTTATTTATGATAGTCACACACAGAGAGAGAGAGGCAGAGATATAGGCAGAGGGAGAAGCAGGCTCCATGCACCGGGAGCCCGATGTGGGATTCGATCCCGGGTCTCCAGGATCGCGCCCTGGGCCAAAGGCAGGCGCTAAACCGCTGCGCCACCCAGGGATCCCCTGAAGTCTATTTTTTTTTAATGGCCTAGAGTTTATGAATATTTTTCAGGGTCTGCTGGTAATGGAATAAATTTGATTTTGATATTTAAGAATTTCCTAAAGATTTGTAATAGGGAAGGTATGTCAAGTGACACATGGGCCTACATTTAAATTTTTGCTTTTATTCTGAACATTTTGAAAGTACATTTGCAGGGGTACAAAATTGTGGAGCTTCTATAATGATAGTTTCTAGATAACCTCAGGAAACCATACAAATAAGTGAGAAATGTTTACAGGTTCTTGAAACAACTACAGTAGTGCTTGGCCAATCAGAAGTTTCACTAACTGTATATAGAAACTATTTTACAGGGTATGTCTAGTCCCAGTTTCCTCTAGTTTTTCCTATTTAAGATGATGAAATTTTGATTGTGTCAATTATGTGAATATTTTTTGGCATAGCCAAATATGTCTGTATTTAAGATTCTGTTATTTAATGTTCTTAAAACAGATGTGAAAACCACCTTTTTGGGTGGCAAGGAGACTGGTAATTGGTGTCAGTTCCATGAGTTGATTCCTGTTTTCTTATTTTAAATGCTCCAACAGCTATTTTACTATATATAATAGCTCCTAGTTCGCATGTACGGTGCGTTTAGTCAGTGATTTTACACAATAGCTGAATAAAATTTCCTGAAGATTAAGCTGTGAAATGTATCACTTTCATCCAATTTTTATAGTACAAAATAACATTCTACTTTTCCTAAAATCATATTCATAATTTGTCTGCATGCTACCTGATCAAATAAACTTAAACCAAATATGTTATATGCAATAAAATTATCTAATGCATTAAGAAAGATGATTTTTAGATATTTAAAATGTTTTGGTTCATGTAGAAGTCATCAATTCAAATCTGTTTAAAAGATAAATGACTATATTTTAAATTTTGAGTAATGCTGGTTATATAGCATTCCTACTATTTTATCTTTACTTTTTTGCAGTGTTTTTAGAAAATCACTATGTAACTTATTGAGCATTATTTTGATGTTACTGTATAAAAATGGATAATAAACATTAAATTATTTCACAATTGGTCCTGGAGTTTTTGCAATGCACATTATTGATATTTATCAACACTATTTCCTTATCTAGCTGTACATTCAAAATATCCTTTGCATTTTAGAAATTATTTCAGAACAAAATATCTTATTATAGTCATTTTCACTCAAATTTCAGTATCTACCATGGGTGAGTCTTCATCCTTTCAGATGTTTCTCAAAATGTTTGGATTATCTAGACAGGATAATTTATTAGAAAATGTTTCATCTACCTGTTTGGATTTAAACTCTTTGGGTCATGAAGCTCTTTGAGATTAGAATGAAAGTTATAGACCATCTTTCATTTGCACAATAATTTAATAAGTATTTATCAAAGCTATGGGTTGGGGAAAGGAGGAGGGTTTTAATTTGGAGGCCCTCTCTTCACTTTTGTTAATGACAATGTAGAGGTTGGGTAGGGACATTTTGTCAGTTATATAGTCTCAGAAAAACATATAACCCAGATTTTTGTATGTAATTTCAGAGGTTTCATGGACCCTACTCCCCAAAGCCATTTTCATACATTTATAAAGTTGCACTCAAGCAGAAATAGCCAAAATGTTTGCGTTCCAATATAAAGACAGCCTAGTTTTTGCTACCGTAACAAGTTAACTCCACACGTCCCATTATTTCTTCCTCATCCAAAGTACCCCCTGTGAATCTGTGCAGTCTGTACAACCAACTGTTTTCCAGTTGATGATTTTGTAATCCAGGGTTTTATATTGTGCTTCTATCATTTTAACACCAGGTCTCCCTACTCTAGCAGGGGAAAAGAGCATTAAACAGTCATCAGCAATTAAATTCATCTTGGATGTCGCACAACCCATTGGCCAGAAAGTCACATGGCCCTGTCTAGTTGCAAAGAGGGATGGGTAGGGTAGGATGAGTAAAAAAGGGTTAGTCTCCCAGGGAGGCCTGGGTGGCTCAGCAGTTGAGCATCTGCCTTCTGCTCAGGTCATGATCCTGGGGTCCCAGGATCGAGTCCCGCATTGGGCTCCCTGCATGGAGCCTGATTCTCCCTCTGCCTATGTGTCTGCCTCTCAATCTCTGTGTCTCTCATTATTAAATAAATAGTCTTAAAAAAAAAAAAGTCTCCCATGGCTGTCTTGTTTCACTTAGCATAATCTTTTCAGAGTTCATCCACAGGGCAGTATGTATCAGAATTTGTCTTAAAGGCTAAATAACATTCCATTGTATGTATGTATATACCACAGCTTTAAATACTTTTATTCTTAAATGTTAAGGTGAATGTTATGTGGAATTTAGCACTAAAGATTCATGTCTTGAATGATAGGGATACTTCCAAATTCTGCATCTTTTCCACATCTTAATTTTTTTTCCATTTAATTTTGAGGCTAACTTGATTTCACAATCATGCAAAGTACTAACTTGAACATACCCTCCCTTTGAATTTTCTAGTTCAAACAATGCAAACAGGGGAAGTTCATGAAAATTTAATTTACGAAGTTGGCTAACCTATTAGTTATAAACAGCATATTGCCAAGACTGGCAAGGTGGTGGCTGCTTCAGCACTTTCTGATCAAGGTGTGAAATGACCAGACTGCAGCAGAAAACGTACACAATTGCTATTCAAACAGACATTTTAATACAGAAACATTCTGAAAGTTTGGTGTTGCAATATGTATATGTGTGTGATGTTTCCTTCAGATCCTAATATTACCCAGCAATCCTAGATGACAGTGGTGAGGCAAGGGAAAGTGGGACTATAAAATTCATTTCCCAATTTGTTAATGAGTGATTGCTTAAGTGTCTTGAGTTGGCACCAGGAACAAACCATGAGGTATTTAATAATTATCTCCATTTGACAATGGGTCTCCAAAATGATTGGGATTGTTCAATATTCAGCCCTTTGACAAACGGAAAAATTGTTATATGGGGGCACCTGGGTCTGTTAATCATCTGCCATCTGCTCACACCATGATTCCTGCCCAGGAGTCTGCTTCTCCCTCTCCCTCTGCCAGTCCCCCCTGCTTGTGCTCCCTCTTCCTAATATAAAATTAAAAAAAAAAAATCTTCTATGATAAGCAGTATGCTAACTGGTTGGAGAGCAGAGATGGGGGCAGGGGTAACAGTACCAGAAAATTTCTTTAACTAGGGAACAGGCAATTACAACATGATTATAGGGTGTAGGAAGGTGTGATAGTTTCAGTAGGGGAATCAGGTTTCACAGAGCACTTTTTCTGATTAGAATGTTTCTCAGAGGGGCCCTGGGGGCCTTCAGTGTCTGACTTTAGCTCAGATGATCTTGGGCTCCTGCTGGGGTGATGCCCCTAGTAGAGCTCTGTGCTCACTGGGGAGTCTGCTTGAGATTCTCTCTTGCCCTCGGCCCCTCCCCGACTCGTGTGTGCACACACACACACGCACACTCTCTCTCTCTCTCAAATAATCTTTTAAAAAAAGAATTTCTGGGCAGCCCGGGTGGCTCAGCGGTTCAGCACTGCCTTCAGCCCAGGGCGTGACCCTGGAGACCCCGGATCGGGTCCCACATCAGGCTCCCTGCATGGAGCCTGCTTCTCCTTCTGCCTGTGTCTCTGCCTCTCTCTCTCTGTGTCTCATGAAAAAAATCTTTTTTTTTTTTAAATAATAAAAACAAAAAAATAATTTCTCAGAGAAACAGATTTGAAAATCAGGCCCTGTGCAAAAAAAAAATCTGGAAAACAAAGTCACAGAGCAAAATCAGAGAGAACCACTTGATAAAATGTGGTATATGTCCTTCCCTCCCCCCCCCCCCCCCCCACGATTTTGGTTTTAAAAATCTATTAGACTACTTGGGTAGTCTTTTTTGTGCTAAGTGAAAATTAGGGGAAAGGGCTAAAAGAATGAGTCTTTTTTTGCTTCCTGTAGTAATATTCATGCCCTCCCATCATGGTGTTGCCAGGTGTGTGATCTCTTAAGTGTCTCTCCCAAGACAAATTTTTATTGCAAAGGCCACTTGGGTTTGAGGACCGGCACATCTTTTCAGCTAGGACTTTCTTCTCATGCTCATCCAGGACTATCTCGGTTTCAAGGGTTTTATTAAGGAAGACGGAATTTCATGCAAGTGGCATTTATATCCTCACATCCATATCTATGTAGATGCACTTCATTTTATTCTGTTGTAATTTGCCTTTTTTTTCCCCCTCCACACTTCCCCAGTGAGATAGCTCTGTTTACTCTTGAGTTCCGCAAAAGTTTCACGTTCCTCTCCAGGAAGGCACTTTCCAAGATTTCGTTGAGAAATATACACTGTATCTCCGGGATGATCTTGTTCTCTTGTATGACTTGTGGCTCCTGGCCCGGAAACAGATCCTTTCGAGACCTTAAAAGTCGTTCATATTAAAAAAATTAAAAACGCGGTGCAACCACAGCAATCAGGGAGGCCATCTTGCAGGCGAGAGAAAGGAGGCAAAAGGACAGAAACGGATCCCCCCCGCCCCCCCCCAAGGGTCACGGGTAAAGAACGACATGTCGGGACTAACCGGGTGACGTAGAGCCGAGTAAATGTCGCCAGGAGGGGGCGCGATGTCCCGAGGTTAACAAAGAGCAATCCCCGCGGGTTCAGGGAAGGTCTACGGCAGTCGCTCCCGTCCGGTCTCCCCGAGGCGGAGCCCTTCAGCAACGCTCCCTGAGACCCCAGCGCTCCACAAGTCCCGACCAGAAACGCGCCGCTGTGGGCTTTACGTAGCAACTCGCCCGAGTCGGTTAGGTTTGACCCTGACGCCCCTCCGTAGTCTGAAAGCAGCGCCGCGACTTCAGCCCCCTTTTCCGAAGCGAAAATGCTCCTGGCGGGGAACTTAACTTCCCCTATGAAGGAGGCTCACGTTGCCGAAGTAAAAATAAATAAATAAATAAATAAATAAATAAATAAATAAATAAATAAATAATAAATAAATAAATTTGAGGGCGTTCTGTACTGACCGCTTAAGCTCCTGGCCTTCTGACCATTGTAAAGATGAAAATGGGTTTCAGCATGATTCAATTAAGAGGTGTCCTACAGGAATGTTCAGACACTTGCATGATGGGGACTACTTAGTCCCGGCGGTTCTGCCCAAAACAAAGATGGCATCGAGACAAGTTAATGGGGGAATAGTCACGTGCTCAAAGACCAGGATGGGGGGCAACATGGCTTCAGATGACAAGCGGATGTTATTATTATTCACTTCCGGGTGCAACCAATCGGGCGCCATCTTGTCTTGTTCGTGAAGAAGTAGAAGCATCGAAAGGTTTGGAGAGGTATTACCGGAACGGTGGCGACAACGGTGTTCCGGAACCAGAGTGGGTAAGTGGTGGAGAACAATTACGCGTGGGGACTTGGCAGGCCATTACAGCCTTCTTAGTTTCTGGGGCGAAGGTAGCATAACTTAAACACGTAGGCTGCGTACGCTTCTTGGCGCGACCGCTGGAACCTCATCTCCTTAAAGCGGCGGTGTCCGCCCGACTTGGTGAGTCAGAGCCGTGCTCTTAGTGAAAAGGAAACGTGGTTATTAGAGAGATTGCTCATGGCCCCTTTCTCTAACTATGGGAGTTTTCTCTCGGATGAGAAGGGACTAATTGTTGGGCTCCTGACCGGCCGTTAAGCACTGCGCGTGCGCAGTGGGAACCCCCCCCCTTATGGGCAGGGGGTGCTGGGGGGCGGAGGAGGCGGGGGCCCGGACCTGGACCTTTTGCGCTGTTGAGTTCCGACTACGCAGGCGCAGCCAAGGGCAAACGCTCCGGTTAACTACAATTAGGCTCCCTAGTTGGAATTTTTGCTGTTTTTTTATCCAGCGATGGGCATTATGTGTTAGGCTTCACAAGGGAAAGAGGAGTATCCAATACTTCAGTTGTGTTATCTTGTGGTGAATATTATTATCTGAACTTGATGGGCACGCGACGGATTTTGATTGTTGGTGGTTAACTCATAGAAGAGCAGAATTAACTTGGAATTTGTGACAAGTGCAGCTAAGCAAAAGTAAAAAACAAAACAAAACTTGAACGCTAAAGATTCACCCGTGGGACTGTCGTGGGGCTATAGGGATAGTAATGGTAAACTGGTTATTGGAAGATGTTCACGAGATTGTATTTTTAAAAAATTTATTAACACACTGTATTTTTTAAGAGGCTTTTGAAAAAAAACAAAAAATAAATTAAAAAGTTTTTGATCTACAGAAAAATTGAGCAGATGGTACAGAGTTCCCATATAAACATCCCTGCCTTACAGTTTCTTTATTATTAACATAGGTCAGTGTGATACATTTGTTACAACTAATGAACTAATATTGACACATTATTAACAACTGAAGTCTTTATTCATATTTCCTGAGTTTTAACTTAATGTGTTTTTTTCTGTCCCAGGCTTCCATTTAGAACGCTATATGATGTATAGTTGTCATGTGTCCTTAGCTTTCTTTTGGTTGAGACAGTTTTCAGGCTTTCTTAATTTTTGATGAGTGTTTCAGGCTGAATTGTGTCCCTCCAAAATGAATGTGTTCATCCCGCCAAGTGCCCCCCTCAGTGCCCATCACCCAGTTACCCCAACCCCCCATCCACCTCCCTTGGCGGGATGAGCACTGGGTGTTATGCTGTATGTTGGCAAATTGAACTCCAAAAAAATAAACGAAACAAAAAATGTGTTGAAGTCAGTACCTCAAAAGTAGCCGTATGTTGAGATAGGGTCTTTAAAGAATTAAAATGAAGTCATTAGAGTAGGTTTTAATCTCTCATGACTCGTGTCTTTATAAGTAGAGATCATATAAAACAGCGGACTATACGCCAAAGAGATGGGGCCTTCAAATGAAACCAACCCTTCTGATATTTTGATCTTGGACCTCTAGCCTCCAGAAGTATGGGAAAATAAATTCCTGTTCTTTAAGCTACATAGTGTGTGGTACTTTGTTATGACAGCCCTAGCAAAATAATAGTGACCTTGACAGTTTTTAGGATCACTAGTAAGATATGTTGTGGGTTGCCCTCCTACTGGAATTTGATGTTTTTCTCATGGTAAGACTGGCATTAGGAGTTTTGGAGAGGAAGATCGCAGAGGAGCAGTGCTTTTTTCAGGACATCTTATCAAGGGTATGTAATATGAATGTGATTTATCGCATTGATACTGACCTTGATCACCTGCTTAAAGTAGTGTTTGTCAAGTTTCTACACTGTAGTTACTCTTTCCTATTCACCTCCTCTTTTCCATACTGTACTCATTGGAAGGAAGTCCTTTTGCACAGTTTACATTTGAGGATTAGAGGGTTATGTTTTTCCTTTAGGGTGGAGTATCTACACAATTTATTTGGAATTCTTCTGCATGGAAAATTTGTCCCTGCCAATTTACTTAATAATTTATTTATATCAGTATTTAGATATTTATGTCCTAATTTGTGTTGTAATGCAGTGTTACCTTATTTTGTTGCTCAAATTTTAACAGCTTTGGACATTGGGAGCTCTTTCAGTTGTCTACTGTGACATGCCCCCATCCTTTAAATTTAAAAATTTTTTTATTGAAAGAAATTTTTTTTAGTGGTTTTCTTCTTGGCACTACAAGATGCTCCAGGATCATACTGTATGTTTTTTCCTCACTCTGAAGAATCAGTTATTTCTCTAAGGGTTCTGATTCTCTTTATTGGGGAGTGGTATTAGAACCAAGATATGTATGCTTTCTGCTCCTGGGATGTCATTTCCTTTAGACTTGCTCTCTCTCTTTACATTTATTTTTCAATTATCACTTTTTTTTGTATTTATGACCAAACTATCCAATTTTCCAATATTTTTTGAGTGCCTCTTTTGATCTGCAAGCTGCAAAGTATTTCAATATGTACTAGAATGTATGTCTCATCAAGTAGCAAAAGTTACTACATTTTAAATGATTACAAGGTTAGTCTCTACTGGGGCCATTTCCACCTAACCTGAATTGAACAAATGAATTCTTTTTGGCTTTGAGGTCAGTCACCTGGTGTTGTAGGCCTGAAATGGCAGAAAAGAGGACTGTTGAATTTTGTGGTTTCTAAACTTTGTGTGTGTTGTGAGAAACGTTTCACCATATCCATTAAAGGATAGATGTGTTTCTTTGTCTCTGATTTTGCAATTGATGTTTAAGTGCTTTAAAACAAACACTGCATTTTCATCCTCACTCATCTCTGTTAGTCTGTGAGAGGACTTTTGCAAATATTAATGATTGTCATTTAAATAAGTAATTTTAAGAACCTCAGAGCAATAAATGTTCTAATGTCATTTAAGAAATAGATAAATGATGATCATTTCTGGTTGTATTAATTTCTTAGGGATACTGTAACAAATTACCGTAAACTGAGGGCCTAAAACAACAGAAATTTATTCTTCACAGTTCTCTGGGCTAGTGGTCTAAAATCAAGGTTTTTGCAGGGCCATACTTGCTTGTTCCACTCCCAGCTCCCCACCCTTGATCGTTCCTTGTCTCTTCCTAGCTTCTGGTGGTTCCCAGCAATTCTTGGTTTTCCTTAGCCGTAGACACATCCCTCCAGTCATAATGGTGTTCTCCCTATGTGGGTCTGTGTCTCTAATAAAAACACCAATCATTAGATTAGGGCCTACATTAGTCCAGTATGACCTCACATCTTGAAAATACATATGCAGAGACGCTATTTTCAGATAAGGTCACACTCAAAGTTTATGGGAGTGTGGATAGGACTTAATCGTATCTCTCTAAGAGGACACAGTTCGTTCCATAACAGTGATCATTGTCATGAGCTAGATTTTTCTAGCCATATGTGATAACTTGGATGATCTGAACCAGACCATGGTTATCGGTACTTTTGTTTTTCCTAAATCCCAATTGTTTCCAAGGAGATGGCAGTTAATTTAATCCCATAAAGGAAAGGTTTGCAGCCTGGCTAATCTGTAATCAAATTTCCCTAACTTGAGAAGTTGTGCCTAAGGATCTTTAATATTAAGACTGAAGGAAGGACAGATAAATTGGAATTGACTTTTGATGCTATAAAATCAGAGTAGCAGTATTAGGATGTTATTTTCTTCATTGAATATTAGTGTATTTACTTGATGATAAATTTCAGCGAAGAATAAAATATTTTACCACTCAATATGGGCAAAGCACCTTGGAGAATCCAAATAATTATGATTGTTCTCAAGAAGATCTTGTTTGAGGAAAGAAAAAAAAAGAATTTAACGAAAGTCTCTGTAACTGTACACTGAATCATCTTTAACTTACCATTATGGAAATTTTCAAACAGTGCAAAAGTAGAATGTAACGAACCATAATGTACTTATCACTCATCTTTAACAGTTAGCAGTATTTTCTAAGTTATTATTAAACCAATGTGTAAATGTCATTTTTAATGATACAGTGCTATGCTATTTCATTGAAAAATACTGGAATTACAAGATTATTATTATTATTATTATTTTTAAAGATTTTATTTAGGGCAGCCCCGGTGGCACAGCGGTTTAGCGCCACCTGCAGCCCAGGGCGTGATCCTGGCGACCCTGGATCGAGTCCCGCGTCAGGCTCTCTGTATGATGCCTGCTTCTTCCTCTGCCTGTGTCTCTGCCTCTCTCTCTTTAAAATCAAAAAAAAAAAAAAAAAAAAAAAAGATTTTATTCATAGAGACAGAGAGAAAGCCAGAGACACAGGCAGAGGGGGAAGCGGGTCCCACGCAGGGAGCCCGACGCGGGACCCGACCCTGGGTCCCCAGGATCATGCCCCGGGCCACAGGCAGCGCTAAACCGCTGCGCCACTGGGGCTGCCCACAAGATAAATTTTTTTATTATTGTCGTATGTGACTTCATAGTCTTGTTTTTCAGATTTTGCAGTTGCTATGTTTATTAGTAAAAAAGATTATATGGTGAAGAAGAAAGTGTGGGGTTTCTAAATCCTTGCTTTCAAATCACTTGTAATCAGTCCTGTTCTTTCATCAGGAAATAATTAATGAAGCCCTTTATCAAGCATTGTGATAGATGCTGAAACATACATAAAAGTTTATATTAAATATCTGAGTATACTATACTAAGTCTTTTCTTAAAATCTATCCCTTTACAAAATTCAGCATATCTCTACATTTTATTCTCATGACCAGAGATAACTCTTTTTAACTAGATTATAGAAATTTACTCTAAATCCTTCATAAGAAAATGAGACAGAGGTTAGGTAATTTAACCAAAGTCTCATAGTTATATTGTATGTTGTTTATTGTCTGTATCAGTCACTATGGGCTATGCTGATCAGCTGCTGCTTTGACTTTTAAAAATCTGTAGATTTACTTTTAAAAAATACACACTCATGGTTTAGTCCGTTAAGCAGTCAACTCTTGGGTTTCAGCTCAGGTCATAGGTCTCAGGGGTTGTGGGGTTGAGCCCCACCCACATTAGGCTCAGTGCTTAGTGCAGAGTCTGCTTGTCTCTCCCCTCTGCTCTTCCCCCTGTTTGCTGGTGCTCTCTCTCTCTCAAATAAAATCTGAAATATACACATTTATGGTAAAATAATTCAAAGAAGATAAAAATACAAAATAATCAACATTTCCTGGTCTCTTTTTGCTTCCCAGAGCTCACTAGTTTTTAAGAGTTTTTGTAATGTGGGAATTTTCTATGCCAAATTGCATTCTTTAAAAAAAAAAAAAAGATTTATTTGAGAGAGAGATAGTGTGTGTGTCTTGTGTGTATGTGGTGGGGAGGGGCAGATGGAGAGAGAACCTTAAGCAGACTCTGCACTGAGCGTGAAGCCTGATGTGGGGCTGTCTCACGACCCTGAGATCACAACCTGAGGCAAAACCAAATCCAGACTTAACTGCGCCATCCACGCACCACTAAATTGCATCCTTAATAAGAAAAAAAACCCTCAAGTGGCAGAATTATTCATGCTGTATCATAATTTATTTTTTTACTTCTTAAGGCAATTTATATATCAATATATGTCAGCATATAAAAGTCTTTTATCTCACTCATTTTAATGGCTGAATAACAATTCACTGTATGGTTCACTTTTATCTCTGCCTGTGAGTGACCCTAAAAGCAGATGTTCCATGTTATAAACATGCTTCAAGTTTTTGAGGAACATGGGAAGTATACTCGGTTTAAAGTTCTTATGTGGAATTGCTGGGTCAGAGAAATGTGCATTTACAATGTTGAGAAAATACTGTAATGCTAAATTGTTTCCCAAAAAGACTAGCCATTTGGTATTTTACCTATTTCCTCATTTAACACACATCTTCTGTAGACAAGTCAAGTTTTTCAACTGCAGACTGAATTGAAGCGTTTTATTAAATACCTAACTTCTAAAAAAAAAAAAAAAACCTAACTTCTTACTTCCTTGACTTCTGCTGTTGCCTTCTTTGTTGTATTTTTCTTCTGTTCTGCTTCTCACGATTTCACCTCTCTTCTTGTATTTTTTGCAGCCTAAGTGTATTAAACACTGTATATGAACAGTAGCTTCCATAAAAACTTGGGGCAAGAAGCATTGAAAAACATAGTAAAAGTAGAAGTGACTGGTCAACAAACAAAAATGGCTACAAGTAATACAAATTAAACTCCTGAAAATATGCAAATAAAAATTTTTTGTGCATAAGGAAACTTTTGAAGTTTCTTCTTTTTTTAAGTAATAAAAGCTTCAATTTATGATATTGTGAGAGGTAGGGACAGGCAGAGGTTTTTTTCCAAAATACAAAATGAAATCTGGTTAAGTCTCAGATTGCTTTTAAAGAAGAAAAACGAGTTGAGTAGAATTGGCAGGGCTTGATTACCAACTCTACAGTCCCCCACCCTCCCAGCCCAGTTGTAAACTTGAGGAGTGCTATCTAAAGTGATACTGAGACCATCTTTATGGTGAATTAAACTCTACCTTTTTGAAGGTTCTTCTGCTGAGTTTTCATGTGTTTCTCATTTAATCCTTACAAGAACTCTATGAGGTAGACACATATCTTCCGTTTTATAGATTATTCTTTATAAGAGAATAATTTGCCCATGTTCAGACAGCTAGTGAATGGTTTAGGTAGCGTGATGAACCAGACAGAGCTTGTGCTCTGAAGGTCAAGTTACAAGTGATGTTCAGAAAACTAAAAAGGAGAATAGAAAAAGTTGTTCATTACAACCAGTAAAATGAATAGGTAAAAGCAACTTCGTTTAGAGTTATTTTTAGAGAAGTAAATGTGTGTATTGGAAATGATGGTAGGGAGTGAGTGCACATCTGTTTGCAACTCTGGTAAGCACTGTATATATAGCTAGTTATAATGCCTATGCTGTGTGAGTTTATAACCTATGACAGAAAAATCTATGCATTGAGTTCTGATATACCATTAGAGCTTTGGAAATACAGCAAACCATGCTTCCACTAGCTTTTTGGTTCTCATAAATACAAAATTTCTTTATCATTAACCTTTAAAAGTAAATGGAGCCAGAGACCGTTCCATTTTTTCAGTTGGTATTTAATGACTGCTGTGTGCGAGAAGCTGGAAGATAAAAAGGTGAATAGATTTGTCTTTCTATCAACTTTTAAAAGCTGTTGATTTAATGGGAATAAAATGCAAACGTTTGAGGGACAAACTTTTCACCTTACTGGTGTTAATTTTTAAACTTAGTATTCTATAGAAAAATCTAAATTAATGCATTGTATTACTTCTTTGTGCCATTTAAGTTAATACCAGGTGGATGAGATTTTTTCAAATGTTTGTTTCTCAGCATATATGACAGTACATAAATTGTTTATTATTTTGTATTAATTATTTCAGTAAATAGATATTTTGAGAGGAAAAAATGTTAAAAAGTTTTCTCATTTGTAATGTATCTATTTCCCTTAACTTTATAATGGTAAATAGTTTCTCATTATAAAGTTAAATAGAAGAAAAAGCTCCAAATTAATTTGGAGATGATCGCACTTTTATATTGCAACTCTAGACTTTGTTTTTATTAATTTTAATAACTTCATAATCTAAGAGTAAACATATACTCTTTTTCTCCCCTCCCCTCAGGGCATAAGTAATCTTGCTGCTATGCTTCCAAGCTGTAGTCTGAATCAACCTAAATTTTAAACAGAAGGTGAACCTCTGAGGTCAGTCAAAATAGCAGTTGGTATTTCTTCTGGGTGTTTCCATTTTATTTATTGTTATCTCTTCATTAAAGTTGTAAAGAGTTCTAGTAAGTTGTATAGCTTTTAAAGTGTTTAAAGGTAGAGTTGCAAAAGAGGAGAGGGGAAAAAGGAAAGAAGAAAGAAAATCTGAAGAGAGATTAGAAAAAGAAGCATATGTAGCTTGCAGCTGATACCCAGTCTATTGTTGGTCTCAGGTGTGGTGCTATTAAGTTTTTATTTTGCCAAAGTCCAGTGAAGTCATTATAATAGACTATTAGTGTAACCAGAAATCAAGTGCACTTGACTATAAGTAAGTCAAGGTAACAAAAGAATGCATCTTTCCTAATTTATGGTGTTCTTCAGTTGAAAGGTCAGAATCTGCCTTTGATAGAACTCTAACATTCTATGAATGCTGCAAGGACTAGAGCTGCATACTCTTAAGAGACCGAATTATAACAGTTGTCCTATTTTAGTGGGTGTTTCTTACTCCTTATTAATCTGACGTATTTTTTGTGATCCTGCAATGATAAGGCTTGCTTTTGTCTTGTTTTTTAGAATAGAGGAAAGGGTCAGTCTAAAAAGATTCATTTAATAAAAATCTATTTAAGATTTTGTTTATTTAATTCATGAGAGAGGTAGAGACACAGGCAGAGTGAGAAGCAGGCTGCATGCAGGGAGCCTGATGTAGGACTCGATCCCGGTACTCTGGGATCACACCCTGAGCCAAAGGCAGATGCTCACCGCTGAGCCACCCAGGTGTCCCAGTAAATATTTATTTAATCCCTGCTCTCTGCCTCAGGGTACAAAAATAAAGAAACATACCCTACTTACCATGTATGTCATTGGTTGTATATCAGTATTGGGTAAAGCACAAATATACTAGATTTGTATGAATTCTAAACTTTTTAATATGAAAGTTTTCAAAGTAGTTTAGAGAACAGTAGACTATGTGATAAAACCCCTTTCTCATACCCATCAGCTAGATTTAATAGTTACTAACATGTATTCTCTCTCCTTCTATTTTCCATGCTATTTACATTTTAAGAAACTTGGTCTTGTAGGCTATCTCACCTTCTGGATTTGTCAGATTGTTTCTTTTGATACTGTTTATGTCATTCTTTTGTTCCTTGCAACTTCTTTATCCTGAAAGTGAGATCCAAAAGCTCAAATGGGGACACCTGGGTGACTCAGTGGTTAAGCGTGTGCCTTCGGCTCAGGACGTGATCCTGGAGTCCCGGGTTTGAGTCCCATATTGGGCTCTCTGCATGGAGCCTGCTTCTCCCTCTGCCTATGTCTGTGCCTCTCTTTCTCTGTATTTCTCATGAATAAATAAAATAAAAAATATATAAAAAAAAAAACCTCCAGTGGATTTCAGTTAAACACTTTTGATGAAAATATTCATAGTGATTCTGGGGGCATAATGCTGTACCTCTTGAGGGAGGCTCCTTGTAGGGTTCAGCACCCTTTGATTTTGTGATTTCCTATCAACTTTTAAGATTTCCTGAATCAGTTGTTTCATTAGGTTTGATAATATGGTGATTTTCTAAGTCTATTCTACTTCTGCATTCATTAGCTGTAATTATTTATAAGGAAGAGTTTTCCTTCACCAGCTAGAGCTGTTTTGTTACCCTTTTTAGTGAGTCTTGGTTGGGGAGAGATTAAAATCACTTTTTTCCCTATAATCTTTAAAATAACTCCATTTCCAGAGATCTGTATTGGAAAAAAATAGATTTTTTTCCATATTTTTGAGCTAAATTGATTAAAAGTTATGCTTGCCATCAAGCTCTGATACCATCATTAACATGAGATTTTATACTCTTGCTTGCCAACCTAAAAATTCCAGTTGCCTCTGGCAACCTGTTGACCAGAATTTTAGAGCTCTGATCACATAAATGTATCATCCTATAATTTTGATGTGTGAGCTTTTAAAATTAAAGAACTCTCATTCTCATTTTAAACTATTTATTTTGTTAAAGGTAGAAAATCAGATCTATTTTAAAAGTCAGCATGTGGGATCAAGGAGGACAGCCTTGGCAGCAATGGCCCTTGAACCAGCAACAGTGGATGCAGTCATTCCAGCACCAGCAGGATCCAAGTAAGGAAACAAATTGAATTGGAAGTTGGGGAAGGAGAGATAGAGATGAGTAGGAGATAGGCCATGGGATTAAGGGAAGTGGAATTGGTTTATTGGAAATATTATTACAAAGCATACATATTAGGGAATGGATTTCTCTTTAGGGGACTTCCCCAAAGAGTAAAAGGATTTACAAATATTTTTCATTATAAGACTGATTTAGTTCTTGCTTTTCACAAGAAAGGGGAAACTCTTCCTTAAATGTGTTGCTTAAGTAAAGCATACTTCTGTTGTTAATGCCAGGTCTTAGAATTCTATTTAACTCATAGTTGACTGATGGTATGCTATAGATATTATTTAAAAATTTCTTATTATTATGGAGTATTTTGATCATGTATGGATATAGAGAAGAATATAGGGAGCCCCCATGTATTACTTAGTTTTAACAGTTATTCACCATAATTTTATTTCATTAACGTGACCCCTTCCACTGCCCTTTTATTGGGTTAATCTGATACTATTTCTATTCTTAATAGCTACATAGCATTCTGTTACAGGACTATAGTTTAATACATCACTTTTGGATGATTGGGTGTAGCTTTTTACTTTTTGAAATAATAACCATAATTTTGTATACATGTTTTTGCATTGTACTTGTCCATTTATTTGCTGAGGGGAAAAAACTTCCAAGAACTAGGTTTGTTACAGCAATGTTGCACATGTGAAAAGTTTTAGATATATCAGATACACGTTGCCCAGGTTCAGCTCCACCTGGGTTATGCCAGTCTGTTTCCACCAAAATATGTGAGAATACTTATTTGATCTTTATTGAGATGTGAAAAAAACATTGTATTCTATTTTGTCTTCTTTATTAAAAATATAAGATTTTAAAATATTATGTATATATATTGGAGAAGGAAGAGGACCTTTAATGTTGCAAGGGAATACATTTTGAGTAAAGAATGACTAGGAAATTGTTAAGGGAGATGTATTTGACTAGAGAAGGGAGCTATATGTAAAGAAGGGTGACTGTGAGGAGGAACAGGAATAGGTAATTATACTCCTCTGAAGTCTTAGGCTCCAGTGTAGGCCTAAATAGGACCTGTTGGAAGAAGAATTGAGTTTGATCATTTTTTTAAAAGAATTTATTTATTTATTTGAGAGAGAGGGAGAGAGACAGAAATAGCGAGAGATAGCATGAGCAGGGAAGAGAGGGAGAAGCAGGCTCCCTGCTGTGTAGGGACACCCCCCCCCCGCCCCCCCCCCCCGAAGGTGCGGCTGAATCCCAGGACCCTGGGATCGTGACCTGAGCTGAAGGCAGACGCCCAACTGACTGAGCCACCTAGGTGCCCCTGATCATTGGTTTTTATAGTAAACTAAGATACAGGGGGTAAATTTCTTTTGAGTTAGTGTCAGAAATCAGTTAAGAGTGTTTTCTGAAAGTTTTATGGTTACATTATTTTGTAGCCCGAATATGGGTTATTTTCTAAGCATCCTTTCAGCCATAATATTCTGTAATATTTAAAATCTCTAGTAAGGCATAGCTGAGATGATTGTTTTACGTTGAGGCACTATTCTATTAGCTCTTAAATTCTGACTGCTAAATTCTGCTATGGTAAATTACAGGCCAGATTGACTGGGCTGCGTTGGCTCAAGCTTGGATTGCCCAAAGAGAAGCCTCGGGGCAGCAGAGTATGGTAGAACAGCCACCAGGAATGATGCCAAATGGACAGGACATGTCTACAATGGAATCCGGTCCAAACAATCATGGGAATTTCCAAGGGGATTCAAACTTTAACAGAATGTGGCAACCAGGTTTGTTATTTCATGTTATCCAGATTTTAGGACTATTTTAAAAATAAAATGTGGATTAAATGAAACTTTCATTTGCTTAGTTTTATGACTTCTTGAAATTAATGCTCCTTAAAGAATAGGCAGTTTCATTTAGATTTGACCTTGAAATTTTATGGTTAAATTTATTCTGTACTCAGTCTGCTAGCATTGTGGCACTCAGTTTGATTCTTTTCTCGGTTCTTCATTCCTAGGCTGACAGGGGCTGGGAACACTGGAAACCTCACTTGGCATCTAGGGAAGAGAGCATTCTATGTCTCTCTGTTGCAACCTCTGGCCTTTTCAGAAGCAGCACTGGCAGAGCAAAACATGTCTAGCCTCTAATTAAAGAAATACTGTGTCACTATGTGACAAATTAGTCTGTCAAATATTCTCTGCCCCTACCATCCACCCATCTTTTTCTTCCTGTTTTTTTCAGATAGTGAAGATCTTCCATAAGTTTTTATGTTTTATTTTTTTGTTTGTTTGCTTGCTTTTTTACTTCACAGTATGATTTAGATTTCTTGATGCTAGTTCAGTTTTCCGTGTCTTGTGATGCTATTTTTAACTTAATAGTCACTTTAAAATATTTATAGAGGAATCTTACATTTGAGTATGCTGATGGTGAAGTTTTAATCTCCCTTTCCCTATTGACACTTATTGTTCCTCAATGTAAGAGTGGAAAACTTAGGAGGTAATACTCTAACCTCACTTTTAAAAGAATAATGAGTATTCTAATCTTTGATACTGTGAGGTAGTTTATTTCTAGTTTCCTCGAAGCTACCCCAAATTTCCCCAGGTTTGAAAATGTTTTGGTTCCCAAGTTCAAGTTCATAAATGATTCACCCTGGCATTCCCACTCCCCAATTTATTCTACTGGCTTTCTTTGTGACCTGGGCAAGTGATTTAACCTCTGTGTGCCTCAGTTTCCCCTCCTGAAATTGGCAAAAATAATACCTGATTTCTCCCTACCTCACAGGGATGTTGTGAGGATAAATGTGTTCATGTGAGAAAGAAATTATATATAAAATCTCAAGGTGTTATTTTTTATGGTATTGTTACTGAACAGAAATAGAAAAATTGAACAAAAAAATTGCTTTGGATTCTGTTACGTTTATTAAAAAAAACAATTTGAGGCATTTGATTTCCGTATGTTTAGGATATGAATTAGAGTGGAGTTAGCTCATTTGAATTATTTATTAGTTTAATTAATTGCTTATTTTAAAGATATACTAGAGGAATTTGACCAAGAAGTCATAAATTTTTAAATCTGTTTCTTTGCTGAAAAATCTTTCTTGAGATCTTAAAAATTTGTGTTGATTTTGTTATAACCCCCTGTTGAATGTTTTTATGCCTAAATCCTAAATAGAATGGGGAATGCATCAGCAGCCCCCACACCCCCCTCCAGATCAGCCATGGATGCCACCAACACCAGGCCCAATGGACATTGTTCCTCCTTCCGAAGACAGCAACAGTCAGGACAGTGGGGAATTTGCCCCTGACAACAGGCATATATTTAACCAGAACAATCACAACTTTGGTGGACCACCCGATAATTTTGCAGTGGGGCCAGTGAACCAGTTTGACTATCAGGTGAAAGATATTTTGTTGCTTTAATATTGTAGATGTGCACGTAATCCATTCTTTGGAAGTGTCTCATCAAGAGTACCTAAGATCTGTGTTTCACTTTTCAGTCTTGTACAGATAAACACATAATATTATGTCTCAGAAAAGTTACCAATTTTTGAGTATTAAAATCATTAGATTCTTATTTTCTGGTTTTTGATTTGCTTAGGAGAATGATATAAAGGATCATTAGGAAAGATTTGGATAAAATGAAAAATGTGTAAGTTCAATAGCTATATGATGTTTTGTTTTCTAATAATTTCAAAATGGTATATTTAAATGTTGAATAAAGTTTAGAAAATGCGCAGTAGTTGAATACATTATTTGTCAATAATAGATTATGGATAAGACATGAATAAAATACATGAAGAACAGACCATCTTCCTAAATGCAGTTCCTTCTGCTATGTAGAATTATGACTTTTTCTAGTGATGTCATTTTTTTTTTCCATTCTGACATGACATGTTAATGGAATTGTACATAATTTCCTTTGTAGCATCTAATTCATTCCTAGGGACATAGAACTCTATGGGGAATAGTATTATTATGTGGGGCTTTATTTTCTCTAACTACTCTGCCAAGGAAGGGTCCACCCTTAAATTATGGTACTAGGCGTCATTTTGAAATAACTGATTGCAGTTGTTACCTTATAAACTGAGCTAGTATAATTTAAAATTTTGAAAAAAAGGCATATGTTGTTTCACTAACTAGATTAATAAAGGACATAAATGTAAATAATATTCACCTTGAGAATAATCTTTATTCATACATATTCACATCATTGTGGTATACTCATACTTGGTATACAGATCTGACTGTTTTTGTTTGGTTTGGTTTTGAAGAGATGTAGTAGCAGGAGCTTCTATTTACACCCTATTATCTTGATAGATCCCTATGTTAACAAGACAGCTCCGTTGGCAATGGGCTTAGAAAAGCCTCTGAAAATCGCAAAATTGCAAAAAATATTTAATGATAGTTTTATTTTGTTAAAATAGATACTTCTTGCTAGATTATAGAAACAATTTAAGTTCCCATAAGAAATAAGTTGGAATTGATTAAAAAAATTTTTTTCCTGTATTTTCTAGTTCCAGAAAAATTCACATTTGATTTCTTGGTAGTGGAAGGATTAGTTTATAAATGGATTCAGAATGAAAAAGGGCATACATATATCCTTTTCTATACTTCTTGAAAATAGTGTATTAGCTGAATTTTAGATGGCTCTTTGCATTTACATAGGTAGAAAATCTTTACCTTTCTTAAGAAAAAGTAAGCCTAGGTCTTGGGGCTACAGAAATATCGGTGGATATTAGAACCATGGAATTCTTGGATTTGCTGCACACATGGATTTCTACTGTCCCAGTTCATAACACACGTGTGTCCCAGAGAGTATATTGTATTAATGTGAAGAAAAATAAACTGCAATACTCTTTCAGCATGGGGCTGCTTTTGGTCCACCGCAAGGTGGATTTCATCCTCCTTATTGGCAACCAGGACCTCCAGGACCTCCAGCACCTCCCCAGAATCGAAGAGAAAGGCCATCATCATTCAGGGATCGGCAGCGATCACCTATTGCACTTCCTGTGAAGCAGGAGCCTCCACAAATTGGTAGCTATTTAAGTTTAGTGAACCACAATTGACGTGATTTCTTAATCATGTAAAGAGAGTGTTTTGTTTTCTTAAGTTTTGTTATACTTTTGATATGTTAGGAATTGACAGTTTAAAACCCTATGATTTTATAGGCATAACCTTTAAAATTAAAAAAAGATAATGGTCTAAAATAAAAAATTCTGAATAATTTTAAGATAAATTGTTACCTTAAACTCCAGATTTTGTGATGAATTTTAAATTTATCGTGGCCATAGCATTTTTTTTTTTTTTGGTCTTATTTATGCTTTTAAAGATTTTACTAATTTTTTGAGAGAGAATAGAGAGAGATTGAGAGAGCATGGGCAGTGGAGAGGGGCAGAGGAAGATGGAGAAGCAGGCTCTTGGCTGAGCAGGGAACCCAGTGCAGAGCTCCATCCCAGGACCCTGGGATCAGTACCTGAGCTGAAGGCATTCGCTTAATCAAATGAGCCACTAGGCGCCCCATGGCCATAGCATCTTGATATTTTTTTCATTGTTGACAGTTTGATACATTATGCCAGTATATGAAGTTTCCCCTTTAAAAACTTCTTAGTTGTTCTCTGTCTCTGGTCTCTTTCCATTCCCAGTTCATCTGACACACTAATGTCAGATTAATTTTCCTTTTATTATTTCACTTTCCAGAAATATTTTGGCAGAAGATTTAAATTTTCATCATTATATTACAACTAATTTAGGTCTAATGACAAGTTACAAACTTACACTACTTTATATCTAGAAATCCAAATCAAACACTTAATAGACCAGAACGTTTAAGTCTTAACTTTTGATTCTAATTTCTTTTTTAACTTATGGAATCATATTTGTTCAGATGAATTCTCATTGTGAAAATAGACTTATACTTTTGTTTGACTCTGTTTCTATTTTCATATTTTAAGAAGCAATGTAGTGTAAGTTTGGCTTGGAATTAGCCCACATCTCTGCTACTGTCTTTTTAATTTTGAGCACATCACTTAATCTTTTTGAGTGTCAGTTTTCTTATTTGAAAAAGAGATGGAGTAATAGTGATTTTTTATTTTTTTATTATTATATATATTTTTTTAGAATTAAGCAAGATAATTTAATGTGCTTTCATAGTGCCTGGCTCATTATAAGCATTAACACAATATTCACTGCTATCATTAAAAATGATCTTAAAGAGAAGCATAATGGTTAATGGGTTGCTTTACCACTGTCTTAGTAGAGAATGATAGTTACAAGCACTCTTTATTTACTCAGAATTCTTTAATTTACTCACAAAGTTTGTAGAAATTCAAGAATAAGGAACTAACTCCTGCATTTATGATTTTTACTTAACTAACTTACAGGTACTTTTTTCCATGTGAAACAGATGCAGTAAAACGCAGGACTCTTCCAGCTTGGATTCGAGAAGGTCTTGAAAAAATGGAACGTGAAAAGCAAAAGAAGTTGGAGAAAGAAAGAATGGAGCAACAACGTTCACAGTTGTCCAAAAAAGAAAAGAAGGCCACAGAAGATGCTGAAGGAGGAGATGGCCCTCGTTTACCTCAGAGAAGTAAATTTGTGAGTATTAGAATCACTTAACGTGGAAGTCTGTGTGATTTATGTGTGAAAATTATTAAAAGAAAAAACTAATGGAGCCTATAGAAAAGTATTAGTTTAATGTTCTTGAGATTACTTTTAGTAAGTATTTTGAGAATTATGATTGTGTATGTTGTTACTGAGGGTGAATAAGGAGGAAAGGAGCAGTAAGCTTATAAAATGTTCTTTTTTTTTTTTTAATTGGAGTTCAATTTGAAAATGTTCTTTTCAGAGAGGAATTATTCTGTGGGATGCTAGATAGATCTCACCTTGAGAAACAAATCTGTATTTTCTTGTTGGAGTATTACAATGATCAGCTTTTACTTAGGATTTTTAAGGGTAACTGTAGAACAGTTTGCCTAAAGAAGAGTTCTCTTTCTTTTTTTTTTTTTTTTTTTTTTTAAGAGTTCTCTTTCTTTTTTTTTTTTTTTTTTTTTTTTTTTTTTAAGAGTTCTCTTTCTAAGGTGTGCTATTTGGGTATTGAAAACGGATAGCTAGAAACAGACTGCTGGCATTCCCTATCTGACGTAGACCTCATTTCTTACCTGTCCGTTTTACAGTGAAAAGGGACAAATTTCACTAAGTTTCAGAGCCAGCTAAGATCTAGAAACTACAGAATTTTAAGTCACATGATTTTAGGTAAATAGCTTAAATTTATAGTTAAAAAGGTTATACTGAATAACATGAATGTGGTCCATTTATCCAAAGTTTTACAAGCCACTCATTTCAGGACCATCATATATAATCGATATTAAATCAGTCTTGGCGTGATATATTCCTAGTTACTTACTGGTAAAATAAGGTCAAAATTGACTAAGGAAAAAAAGTTGGAAAGTAATTAAAATAATTGATTCTTATAAGCTATCTCATAATCTTACATTTCCTCTCAGGTAACAACTTTATACTACTAACTTATATACTTATATACTAACTTATATAACTTATATACTATAATTTCTAAATTATATCAAAAATATAATTTAGAAATTTCATTTTTATATATTTGTTTCATAGACTTTTTAATTTGGGGTTTTAAAAAAACGTGTAAGATAATGATTTTATATTATAAGCCTGAAGTTGGGCTACCCATACTATTACTTTTTTTTAGGATAGTGATGAGGAAGATGAAGACACTGAAAATGTTGAGGCTGCTAGTAGTGGAAAAGTCACCAGAAGTCCATCTCCAGTTCCTCAAGAAGAGCAGAGTGAACCAGAGATGACTGAAGAAGAGAAAGAGTATCAAATGGTAGAATGTTAAATTTCTTACCATGTATAGGATTTTTAAAATTTTGTTTTTTTATTGTTTATTTTTTGGAGAGGGAAAGGTGGGGGTGCAGAAGGAGAGAGAGAATCTTAAGCAGGGTCCACACCTAGCATGAAGCCCAACATGGGGCTCCATCTCACAACCCTGAGATCATGACCTGAGCTGAAATCAGGAGTCAGGTGCTTAACTGACTGAGCCACCCAGGTTGCCCCAGTTTTTGTATTTTAGAATAATTTTCAAGATACTTGCTTTCCGGGACGCCTGGGTGGCTCAGCGGTTTAGTGTCTGCCTTTGGCTCAGGGTGTGATCCTGGAGACCTGGGATTGAGTCCCATGTTGGGCTTCCTGCATGGAGCCTGCCTCTGCCTCTGCCTCTCTCTCTCTCTCTCTCTCTCTCTCATTAATAAATAAATCTTTAAAAAAATGTTTATAAAATGGCTTTGGCTATTAATTTTTTATAAACACATAAAATACCCTTTCATAGATGTTGCTGACAAAAATGCTTCTGACCGAAATTCTACTGGATGTCACAGATGAAGAAATTTATTATGTAGCCAAAGATGCACACCGGAAAGCAACGAAAGGTATATTGTGGGTGTTCTTAGTTTTGTTTTTCTGGGAGTATTTTGGTTTTGGTGGCTCTTTTGGACTTTTTTTTTTTTGTTGTCCTTGCTGAATTCTAGCAGATACTTGAATATTTCTTCTTGCATGTTTTAACTCTCTGGGAAAGGTTAGATTTGTAGATACCATATTAAAGCTATACAAGTATACAAGTATTTTTCTTTTACCCAACTTGCCTGAGCACAAATGAGCAGTTATGCTATTGTTCCATAAAAAGCGTAGTGGAAAAATTCTTGATGTTCAGTTTATTTCAGAGGCTTTTTTTTTTTTTTTTATAGATATTGTGGTATTGTTGTATAACTTCTAATACAGTTTAGTTTCATTAATGAATTATGAACCTTTAGTTTTCACAATTTACCACTTGTAGTTCTTACAGAAGCAAGAAATTTACCCATCCCCACCTCCCATATTTTTAGTAACACTTAGAAAATATATCAAAAGCAGATTTTAAATTATGGGCCATAGCCTCAAAAATAAAATACTGATGTACTGGTCAACATTTTTCTTCGTTATAAACCAATTTCAGCTCACTTCAGAATTAAAATTTCAAGGCCAGACATGCTACTGGTTTAAAGTGAATGTTATGTTTTTAATGTTTCTTCTCTCCCCAAAAAGCAGCAATAGTAGTAGATTTAACAATACCATAGACTCTCATGACTATGAAATCGTGGCTATTTGTGTTAACATGTTGTTCCTGTTGTTGATGTGATACAAAGCTCCTGCAAAACAGCTGGCACAGTCCAGTGCACTGGCTTCCCTCACTGGACTCGGTAAGTGTTTTCCTTATTTGTGAGAGGGCCTTAAAGGGAAAATCACACTTACCTTGTCTCTCTACATGTTCTGTTTTGAAACTGTACTATTCCTACTCAGTTTATAAAATCTAGGTCTTAGGGTTATATCAGTCTCTAAAAGGTTTGTCTATCTTTTTTTTACTAAAGCATTCACAGAGGGATTATAAATGTGACTAATTCATAGTTTATTGGGGCAAGTTGTAATAGTTCATAATTAAGCTGTGATAATATTTAAGCTCACCTTCAAAATTATTGCATCCATGCTTTAGGGAAGAACCTATCCACTAATGCTTTTAAGCACCTTTATTTAGATTGTGTTGTAGCAAGTTGAGTTTTAACGTAGAGGAAAGGAGTTTATCTTATCATAGTATAATAGTAGTGATGTGTTCATAATTTGCTCTTTGCATGATATATTCTCAAGTATATAAAAGCTTGAATGTGCCTTTTCCGCATCATTTCAAATTAATCTTTGTGGGGATCAACAGAAATGGGTAGAACCAAATGCCCATGTGATTTTGTTATGATTACTATTTAGGTCACTTCAGGGTGGGGAGTAGTTTTAGCACTATACCATTTCTGTACCTTTGAGAATTGTATTACCTGGGATTTTTGAGCTTTGAACAATGAAAGGATTAATTTTAGAAGTATTTTTAGGATCATTGGTAGTTGAATTGACTGGTTTAGTGAGGCTTTGTTATTGCCCTGTTAAATGGTTTTGTTGATTAGTATGGACAGTAAAACAAAACCATTATCCTTTCTTTATACCATTATACCTTACACCATTCCTTCATGGTGAGAAATATATGAAATATTCCAGGAAGAATGAGATTCTATTAATTTTCAGGAGGGCTCTATGAACTCCTTAAGAATTAGAATTTATACTTCTCCCCACCCCGAATAAGCATATCCTTCCAAGATAAGGCAATGAAAAAAGAAATTAGCTTTCTTCTCAGACCTTAAAAATTTTTTAGTGTATAGAATAATTTTTCTATATGATAGACTGCGCTTTATACACACAGGTGGACTGGGTGGTTATGGATCGGGAGACAGTGAAGATGAGAGGAGTGACAGAGGCTCTGAGTCATCTGACACTGATGATGAGGAATTACGGCACCGAATCCGGCAAAAACAGGAAGCTTTTTGGAGAAAAGAAAAAGAACAGCAGCTGTTACATGATAAACAGATGGAAGGTATACCTTTTAGACTCTCTTAATTTTTGTCCAGTTTTATTTGTATTTTTATTTTTTAACCAACCTAACAATAACAAGGATAGAATTAACGTTAGAATATAGACATTATGTGATACAACCGAAACCAAAGTTTTGGCTTATTTGGAGTCTCAAAATTAGTATTCAAAATATGTAGTTTATAAAAGGTAAACTTTGTCTAGTTTTGTAAGATATTAATTTCAGTAGCTGTAAGTTAAGCTATTTAGGGTATTTTTATTTCTTTCTAAAGTTCTCAAAAATGAAAAAGAAAGCTTTTGAGATGGCAGAAATCTATTTATAAAACTATTGAAAAATAACTTGTAGCTAGGATATTTAACATGCAGCTAGTAATATTTTGGAAATAGAGGGCTTTTTTTCAATAGAGGGCTTTTTATAGAAGTTTTTAAATGCAAAATACTACATATGACTAGTTTTTTATAGTCGATATAATACTAGGAATACTGCAGGAATAGTTTGAAGTTTTTGAAAAAGTCGTACTTGGACAATTGGAAAGGTAATTATTGAGTTAGCAGTTGAAAATTCCCTATAAATTACCTAACTTATTTTAGTTGCCTTATTGGACAAAAGAGAAATCTTTTCTCATTGCTTCAAATGTACCTTTACACTTTGGTACTCTAGTTGGTGTATTGAGCATTTGAAATGTAGCTAACCCTAAATTGAAATACGCCATAGGTATAAAATACACAGTAGATTTGAAAGATTTTCTGTGTCCCCCCAATAGCAGAATATCGTAGTATGCTTTTAAATTTATTACATGTTGAAATGGTAATATTTATGATATATTAGGTTAATAAACTATTGAAATTAAATTCATCTCCTTTTATTTTTTTAAAGTATTCACTAGATAATTTTGAATTGCTTATGGCTTGTATCCTATTTCTGTTGAACAATGCTGTTCTGTTATCATCTGATAGCTTGAAATTTGGTAGTTCGGGAGTTATTTTCATTATACAATTGACTTTTCATAGTATTTTTGTCTTTTTCTGTTTCAGAAGAAAAGCAGCAAACAGAAAGGGTTACAAAAGAGATGAATGAATTTATCCATAAAGAGCAAAATAGTTTATCACTACTAGAAGCAAGAGAAGCAGATGGTGATGTGGTTAATGAAAAGAAAAGAACTCCAAATGAAACTACGTCAGTTTTAGAACCAAAAAAAGAGCATAAAGAGAAAGAGAAACAAGGAAGGAGTAGATCAGGAAGTTCTAGTAGTGGTAGTTCCAGTAGCAATAGCAGAACTAGTAGTACTAGTAGTACTGTCTCTAGCTCTTCATACAGTTCTAGCTCAGGTAGTAGTCGCACTTCTTCTCGATCTTCTTCTCCTAAAAGGAAAAAAAGACATAGTAGGAGTAGATCTCCAACAATTAAAGCTAGACGGAGTAGAAGTAGAAGTTATTCACGCAGAATAAAAATAGAGAGCAATAGGGCTAGAGTAAAGATTAGAGATAGGAGGAGATCTAATAGAAATAGCATTGAAAGGGAAAGACGAAGAAATCGGAGTCCTTCTCGAGAGAGACGTAGAAGTAGAAGTCGCTCAAGGGATAGGCGAACCAATCGGTCCAGTCGCAGTAGGAGTCGAGATAGGCGTAAAATTGATGATCAACGTGGAAATCTTAGTGGGAGCAGTCATAAGCATAAAGGTGAGGCTAAAGAACAAGAGAGAAAAAAGGAGAGGAGCCGAAGTATAGATAAAGATAGGAAAAAGAAAGACAAAGAAAGGGAACGAGAACAGGATAAAAGAAAAGAGAAACAAAAAAGGGAAGAAAAAGATTTTAAGTTCAGTAGTCAGGATGATAGGTTAAAAAGGAAACGAGAAAGTGAAAGAACATTCTCTAGGAGTGGTTCTATATCTGTTAAAATTATCAGACATGATTCTAGACAGGATAGTAAGAAAAGTACTACCAAAGATAGCAAAAAACATTCAGGCTCTGATTCTAGTGGAAGGAGCAGTTCTGAATCTCCAGGAAGTAGCAAAGAAAAGAAGGCTAAGAAGCCTAAACATAGTCGATCGCGATCCATGGAGAAATCTCAAAGGTCTGGTAAGAAGGCAAGCCGCAAACACAAGTCTAAGTCCCGATCAAGGTAGTATACTTTTTAAAGTATTTTGTCTGATTTTTAAAAAAAAAATTTGACTGAATTTATTCAAAGTTGAAAGTGTCCTTTCTCTCTCTCTCTTTAATAAACTCAGTTTGGTACTTGATAAATGATCATAGTCTTAAGTAATTTTAGAAATCCTATATAATAATATTTATTTAAAATTGCAGATTCTTTAGTTTAAAATACATTTTTATTTTTAAATTTGTCTTTTCCCTTTTTTTTTTCAGATCAACAACCCCTCCCCGTCGTAAACGCTGAGGAATGATGTGGCAAGAATGCCATGATGTTTAAAAAATTCCATGAGTTTTAAGGGCTTGTCTCATTATAGAGGCACATTGTGGCTGTGTAGGTGAAACCAGAATCTTTTTTTTTTTTTTTTTAATCTGTAAATAGGTGTACTTTTTCCAAATGCTGCTCCAAGTTACTTAATAGGATTTCTTTGTATTACATTTTTTTCAAAAAAAATAGTGCTTAATAAGACTATAAACATGCCATTCTCTTTCAGCTGTAATGTTCTTAAAATTATTCTTGAATGTACTGTGATGTCAATAAAGCTCTTCAGTTCATTTTTGTTAACCTCTTGCACCTTAATTTTATGATTTTAATCTAAGGAACGTACTTTTATAAAAAGGCAGCTGGAATTTTGTATAACAGGTTTTAAAGGTACTTCCTCTCATCTTCCCCAAAGAAAATGGTTTTAACTTAGTAGTTTGTCAAAGTTTGTAAATTGTACCCATGGATTTTTGTCAAATTCCAACTTTAAGGGTGTAGAAGAGGGCCAAAAATAGATCTTTTCATTTGGAAACATTTGAAAGCTTTCTAAACTTTTCTTCCTATTTTGAGGATTTTCAAGTAATATATTTTCTGTGTATAAAGTATGGTTTACTTCTTCTGTACAATGAAATTGCTGGAATCAATCAAGCCAGTGCATCATTAGAGTTATTTATAAGGAACAATTGTGTTTGACACTAATAGTCAAGTCTGGAACTGTATTCTGCAGTTATCCACTTCTGTTTTAGAAGCGTATTTTAAACACTGGGGTATGACAGAAATAAGACTCACAATTCAGTATATTTATTTATATTTTTAAAGTGTAATATGACCTCAGCTCAGTGGAGGAATGCTGTATTATGCAGGTTTGTGTCAATTTCATGACCTTAAAATGATTTGGTTTTGTCACTTTCTTACAATTATGATCAGTGAGTGGTCTAGCTATTTAAGGCAGTCATAACTTACAAGTAAAATGAGGCTCTGCAGGCATCTAAATGCTCAACTGCTTTCAGGGTCTGTTTTTATGTGATTATTCACTTATGCCACAATAGATACATCTCTGAAAACAAACGCTTTTACATTTTAGTTTAAAAAGGAAAAGAACAAGTTCAGGTCACGGAAAAGTTTTAAAGTAATGCCTTCTTACCAGCAATAGTTCATTTTAAAATAAGCCAGATTTTTGCCAAGATCAGTGTTTCTTCAAAATGAAGGTAGAAATAGATTTGTAAGTGTGCTCTTGTACCTCTACATAGGTTCTTAAATTTTGAGCAGTTATGCATTTATCTAGAGGAAATAAATCAACTGTGAATAAATGCATGTTTACCAAAATGGTTGTTTTACAGTGCATTTAGTTCTGATATTTATAAAGTTGATATTTCACAGAATAACTTTTAAATAGTTTGGAATTCTATATAGTTTAGACATCAGTCACGTGGAGACAAAATGAAAATGTGCAATATTTTTTATGTAGGTGAGCTAACACAATGTACCTAATTGCAGAATTATCAGATTAATTTGTAATAGATAAGTTGTATAACATTTTCATATCTTAAAATGTTTTTTAGATCAATCTTCAGGTGAAATAATATTTTCAAAATAAAATTCTACAGAAAAGTTCTGTTGGCTATGATATGCACATTTTTGGGCAAGACAAATGACTAGAGCCAAAAATAGTATTTGACAGTTTTATTTACTCTGCCATAATATGCAAGCTTCTTATTTAAATCTGTAGATATTTTTTAAAACACAGTCATGATATATGTGATTATTAGTAGCTACATCAGTGTTATAATTAGGTATTTGGGTTTTTCAGGTTTTATGGATAATTTAGAGAAATCATCATTTCACTGACATGTAATGAAGTGTGTTTACCTTAGTGGTAAGATTTTCTGAAATAGGGCTTCCATGATTTGGGATGTGAATGCTAACACACATAAGTTGACTAGATACTTAATTTGGTTATGAAATCTTCTAAAATGACACCACCAGAAAGTCAGTAGATTCGATTTTTGAGACAATCATGGGTCTGAATTGATTAATAAAACTGTCTTGGGTTTCTCTTTTAAAGTATTTCTAGTGTATTAATCATATTTGTTTTTGTGCAATGGGGGTTATACCACACCATTAAGAGAATAAAATGTAATTTGAAAGAGGGAATTACAATATTTGTTTAATGAAGGCCCCAAAATATAAATAAAGACTGGTGTGGAATCTCAGTGTATGTTTTCTGCCATTGTAAAATGTCTTTTTTTAGCATCTGTTTCTAATGGTATAATACACAATAGGTGAATTTCCCAAATATTCATTTTTTTTTCAATGTCTAAGTTACTGTTTCTTCAAAGAAACACATGAAGTATAAGTAGTAGGTGAGACTTTTTGTTTTATGTGGGAATTTTTACATAGGAATTGTATAAGGTCCAAAATTCCTGTAATACTGTCTTATGGAAACGTTTACATTTAAATGGAGTTTTTCTTCTCTTATATACATTAAAGTCTATTTTCATTTATTGACGTTTCTAAAATGTACTAATCATGGTTTGATAGAAATATTATTAGATCCATTGGATTGTCCTGACTGCTGCTTAATATATTTTGAGCAAATCCTGTAAATACTGTGAGCCTCAATTTCTTCAACTATAGAAGGGTGGAATTTGATTATTTCTAAGGTGTTGATTGAGTACTTCTAGCTCTTAAGTTTTTTGGTTTTCAGTTGCATTTGGCTGTAATGTCTAACACTGAATGGGAAAATAGGCTTTTTATTAGCTCTTAACATAACTCGTGTGATGAGCTACATTATATACCTTAAAGGTTTGTCATGTATAGAATTTTCCTCTACACAAAGATTAAATCTGCCACAATCTGATTATGATAGTGTAAACTAAGATGGAATTATGCTGTGTTACCAATTTATGTGGAATTCTGTAAATATGAAAATACAGCAGTTAAACTCTGAGTAGGCATACATCATTTCAAAAGGGTTAAAACTGTTAGCTGTAAAGGGAGCACTTTACACTTAATTTGAATGAAAACAGTTTTTATAAATACTAAGTTTCAAAATACTAAATAGTTTTTTATAGTAAAATAAATTGTAGACTCTGTTTTACAACATTTGGGTAAGGCCATAGCATTGGTCTAGGAAATATCTCCCAACAATGGCCATAATACTACAACTGCTAGTCTTTCCAACACAACTCAGGTTTAAGCATCATTGAAAAAGCCTTTGTTGATTTTTATAGAGAAAAGTATAATGAGCTAGTTTGGCTTATGAGGGCCAAACTAGTGGATATTCAAGAGGCTTTTGTTTCCTGTATTAAGGCAAATAACTATAAATTGCCTTTGTTGTTGCCTTTGTTGTTGAAAAGGTAATGGGAAGACCCTGAAGCCTAGGGAAGTGGTACAAAGTACATTTAAATAAAGCTTTTAAAACTTTAATCATACTTTTACTTTGCTTTTTCCTTGGATTTGTCATTCCAACAAATATAACACGTGCTAAATGTTCTTTTGTGCCAGAGTTTTGTGCCTTCATTTGGAGAGATGGTCATGTGTCCTGAGGAACTCTGAAGAGGACATAGCAAAAATCTGCAGCCACTCTTAGGAGGAGGTCAATTAAGAAGCCATATGTGAAAGACTATTAACTGAGCAGTAAATTTCATTCAAAGAACCCTTTACCAATTTGACCCTGCCTGTTGAAAATGTACAATGATTTTTTTGCCTCTTAATCTTGGAAATGTATCATTGCTCTTCTTACTCAAGGAAGGGCTTTTTGTACATTTAGAAGTAAAGTGATACTGATCACCGTTTTTAGTTTTCAATGAAGTTTGCCTAGCTTGAGTGATTAACAGACCTACTACATAATGTATTCCCTGCCCAGAATATTCCCAGGTTACTTGGAGAAACTGAATTTTCAGTTTAGAGTCTTCCCCTTCTATGACATTTGAGTGCCTTGAAAGGGGAAGCAATTGTACTCTTAGGAGGTGCTTCCATGCATCTGTAATTCCAAGGGTCAGTGGCCTACAGGAGTAGAAGTATCTTTGGGAGATCTCTGCTAAATGCAGAGAAATGCTAAATTCTACGCGAGAATAAAAGTTAACGTGGTACGAAGTAGCGGGATCCAGCACTACTTTGGCCGTGAGGCTTGAGGTGGTCGTATAGAAATAGGCATAATAGAGACTTCGGAAGTTCCTTTATGGTAACAGACCTACTGCACGCGCGGTTTGAAGGACGTCGGGCCTGAGTGGAGTCCCGCGTCTCTAACCCCCGTTAATGCAACCGTGGTGAGGCTGGCCCAGGCGGTGCGCGTGGATCTCGGAACCTTTGTGTCGGGGATCTTTTGCTGGAGGGACCGGAAAGGGGGCGGATCCCTTCTGTCACGATGTGGGGAGGCCGCGAGCTAAGCTCCTGCGGGAGTCGGCTCCTAGGAGCGCTTGGGTCGAGGTCGCGGGGCGCGCGAGCTCAGGCTGCGCGCTTCACCCGTCGGGCCGGTGAGTGTCGCTTCCCCGCGCCCGCGGGGTGGCGGCCGCTGCTGTGCGCAGGCGCGGGCCGGAGGGGGTCGGAGTTGAGCTGCGCTCCGGCCGCGCGCGAGCGCCACGGGTCCCGCGTCCCTCGCCGCCGCCGGGCGCCCGGCGCGGCCCCTCGGCCCCGGCTTCCCGGGGGGCGGGTGTGGGGGGGTCCTGGCCGAGGAGCGCGCGGCCGCCCGGCGCCGCCGTCTGCCCCCGCGGGGCCTGCCTGGGCCCGCCCGCGGCCGTCGCCGAGCTCTGCGTGCTGCGTGGCGGCGCCTCTGCGCTCTCGGCGCCAGCTCCTACCCCCCCCCCCCTAAAGAATTTAACGCAGCCGTAGCGCTTTATTTTGTGGACTCCACAGACCCCATCGGGCACACGAAAATCAAGAAAATGACTCTCTGACCCCGTTGCTTGTAGAAGACAGTTTGGTTATTTAACTCCTGATACTAACCAAAGTCAAGTCTGCCCTTTACGTGTAACTCCTGTAACAGGGGCTGTGTGTTAGGCCCTGGGAAATTTTTGTTTTTTAAAATTCATTTCTTTACGTTCAGAGAGAAAGCCGGAGCGAGTGTGCAGGCCCGGGGGGGGGGGGGGGGGGCTGGATCCCTGGGCCCGTGACCCGGACCGAGCCGAGAGCCGCCCCGAGGGCCTGAGCCCGGGCCCCGCGCAGGGGGTTTGAATGCTACCTCGGGGGTCTCTGCAAACGACGTTAGAGCTGAAGTTAGGACAGTGGATCAGACGGGAAACTCACAGGCCACAAATAGAGTTGAGAAGCGGTGCCGTGATATGATGGAAACCAGTGCAGCCAGTAAAAATGATCATTCAAACCCACGTGTGTCCACATGGAAAAATGATTCCATCTCCGAGATGCCCCGATAGGTAGAAGAAAAGCAGAGTAGGAGGAGAGGAGCTTTGTGGCGTACCCTTTTGTGTTTTTTGATTTAAAATTAAATGATTCTTAATTTTGAAATGATTTAAGACTTAGGAGAAGTTGCAAAAATAGATCCATGGGCTTTTTTAAGTTTGTGGTTTTTTTTAAGTTTGTGTTTTTTAATCTAAAATTAAATGATTCTTGATTTTGAATTGATTTAAGACTTAGGAGAAGTTGCAAAAATAGATCCATGGGCTTTTTTAAGTTTGTGTTTTTTTTTAAGTTTGTGTTTTTTAATTTGAAATTAAATGATTCTTAATTTTGAATTGATTTAAGACTTAGGAGAAGTTGCAAAAATAGGTCCATGGGCTTTTTTAAGTTCATTTCTGTACAAGATGTGAGACTTTTGGCCTATGGTATCCAATTGTTTCAACAGCGTTTATTGAAAAGACTATTTTTTCCTGCATTGAACTGCTTTTGCACCAGTGTCAAAAAAAATCAGCTGAGTGAACTTTATGTTTCTGGTAATTTTCTTTGCTGTAAGGTCCACTTTGTCTGAATGTTTATTGAGCAGTTGAAGGTCCAGCAGAGTAACTAGTTTATAGAGCAAGTCTCTAGTAAGTGTGAACATACAGACTGGATGAGTGATTATCTTAGGGTGATATGTATATATACACACACATACATACAGTTTTTTCTTCTGTGTAAAAGGGTTTGAGCATATGTATAAATCCATTTCATGTAGCCAACGTGACAGAATTTGAACTAGTTCTGACTAATCTCAGAATTAGTGTTGTCCTAGTTTAAAAGTTTTATTTTGAGTATCATTTTTTTGTAATTGTGCAGCATAATATTGGTATGGAAACGGAGGGTATGAAAAACTTTTACATCTACATTATTTTTGAAAATTAAAATTGGAGAAATTTCTGATTAGAGTTAGATGGCAGACTGCAAGGCCTTTACTTTATATTTTAGAATAAAATCCAAAATTAAGGGGAAAAACCCTTTGTTTATCAATTGTAATATGAGATTGCCATGTAAAATAGTTTCTTCGATTACATGCATATCAGGAATTTATACTGTGCAGCGCTTTCTCTAGACATTTAATTTTTATTTTCGGAGGTGCCTGGCTGGCTCAGTTAGGTAGAGCATATGACTTTCGATCTTGGGGCTGTGAGTTTGAGCCCCACATAGGATGTAGAGATTACTTAACAATTTTTTTTTTCAATTTATTCAGAGATTCAGTTCAATTGGACTCCACAAACTAAACCATGGGTTTTCAGTGATTGCAGAATCATGTGGTTCAAATCCTATAGAATGACTTTTGCCTGCTTGAGTAGAATGAAAATCCACAGGTAAGTTTATTCATTACTGTGGCAAATATTTACAAAATCATGTACAAGAATAGTTTAGTATCGATTATGTTAATAAACACTGTTAGTATGAACAGCTTATGTAGTTTTATTAAGGTATCTTTTATTTATCTAAATATTCTTCCAACAACTTCTACATTTAGAAAGTTTCAAACTTACAGAAAAGTTGTAACACAGCAAGCACCTAGTACATGCCCTTTGAATATCTATATTCAATGGTAGCTTTTATTTTTAATGTAAGACTATTACTTGGAGAAATACTTTTGACTTCCTCATTTGTGACAAGACACAGCCAATGCAGTGCTTAAAATCATAAGTGATTTGAGTACAATAAATACTATAAGGTAGATAACTGTACAATTCCAGTTGGTAAGATTGAATCAAAGTAATGTCTTTTTGGTTTTTTTTGTTTTGTTCAAAGATTTTTTTTTAATTTATTTATTCATGAGAGACACCTGGAGAGAGCCAGAGACACAGGCAGAGGGACAACCAGGCTCCTCGCAAGGAGCCCAGTGTGGGGACTTGATCCCGGGATCGGGATCACACCCTGAGCCAAAGGCAGACGCTCAACTGCTGAGCCACCCAGGCGTTCCAAAGTAATGTCTTTTTGTATTTGTATTTTATAAACCAATTTCTAACCTTGTGAAAAATGCTTCATAGAGTTAAGGTATGAACTCTGTTTTCCAAGTGCATGTGCTGCTTCTTGTAAATAAGCTAGCTCTTTTTAAAACTGGGTGTTGGGGTACCTGGGTGACTCAGTGGTTACGAGTCTGCCTATGGCTGGGGTAGGGATCCCAGGGTCCTGGGACCTGGATCGAGTCCCCCATTGGGCTACTCACAGGGAGCCTGCCTCTCCCTCTGCCTGTGTCTCTGCCTCTCTCTCTCTCTCTCTCTCTCTCTCCTATGAATAAATGAAAATAAAATCTTAAAAATAAAATAAAATAAAAAATCAAATTGGGTGTATGTGAAATCATTTGTAGACAACCAAGCAACCACCTACTGTTACCTATGGTATGTTAGTCATTGATTATTGAGGCTTTGCATGAAGTATGAAAAAAGACGATAATATTCATAGGATAATATTAAAGAAACATGATATTTAAATCTCAAAAGGATAGTAAGTAATCAATGTAGAATGTACTCTGTGTAACTAAGAAAAACACAGTAAAAATTTGAATGGCAGGGACTCCTGGGTGGCTCAGTGCTGAGCATCTGCCTTTGGCTCAGGACATGATCCCAGGTCCCGGGATTGAGTCCCTGCGAGAAGCCTACTTCTCCCTCTGCCTGTGTCTCTACCCCTCTGTCTCTGTCTCTCATGAATAAATAAATAAAATCTTAAAAAAAAAAAAAAGAAAAGAAAACTTTAATGGCATTACATATTCTAATGTAACAATCTTATCCTTTTTTACCCAAGAACTTCTGTAGGATTTTCCTGTCATATACTTTGACATGGAATTTGGCATAATGTCTGATCTGTTTAGTCCCTGCTTGATCCCATTTTATTTTTTTTTTAAATTTAGGTGAATTATATACTATCCTGGGCCTTCTTTATTAGATTATTCATTTGACAAATGTTTCCTGAGTACCAAGTGTGTTCCAGGAACTGTGCTAATCACTGGGAATAAAATGGTAAATGAAATAGTCCATACTTTGCCCTCATAGTGTTTAATGGGGAAACATGATCAAATTGTCACATAGCTCCATGAAGAAATACCAAGTTATATGGGAGTTAAAATAGGAGAATATAACCCAGGTTTTGAGAGTCTGGGAAGACTTCTTAGATGGCATTCCATTTAAACTAAGATCTAAAGGATGAAAAGGAATTAATTAGGTATGCCAGGAAGGAAGGGAATGTGAGAAGAATGATCCAGGTAGAGAGAACAACATATGCAAAGTATCTGAGGAATGAACAAGTGGGGTCAGTGCAAGGAAATGAAAGAAGGCCCATAGGACTGGAAAGGGGAGGATGAGGAGAGTAGTACATTTGGGGAGGGAGGAAAATGGGGAACAAATAATTTAGAGCACTATAGGTCATGCTAAGGATTTTGAGGTTTTTTTCCCCTAATATCACTAGGAAACCATGGAAGTATTTTAAGTGGGAAAATAGCATGATCATATTTATATTTTAGAACCTTCTGGATCCATTGTAGGGAACAAACTGAAGGGGGATGTGGTAGGAAGCAAGCAGATGAGGGCAACAAATAGTTCAAGTAAGAGATGATGGTATCTTAGACCATGATGATAATAGAAATGAAGAGAAGATGGGGGCACTTGGGTTCAAATCCTGGCTCTACCATTTACTTAATCTCTCTAAGCCTCACTTTTCTTACCTGTGTAATAGGGATAATGATAGTACCTACCTTATAGAGTTGCCAGAATGGTTAAATAAGGTAACATATGACATATATGGAGTTCTTAAATAGTACCCACATATAGTAAGTGCAAAATAAATGGTTACTATTACTATTTCTACTTCTGCTACTGTTGCTGTTATTATTATCATCCTTACTATTAGATGTGACCCAGAAGGCCAAGTTTTGAAACATTCCATTTCTATTGTAATTTACTTTGAAAGCAAATTAACTTTGTTGATGGCACTTCATTCCATCTGTGAATATATTTATTTGCTGTGTGATTATATGAGAAAACCTGGTTGTAAAGCATCAAAAATGAGCAATACATGTAGTTAGAAGCTGATACATTGTTAATTAGAATATACATAATAGATCTTATGTGACATTTTTTTAAATGTCTGTTTTTGCCTGGCTCTTCACTTTGACCTCTTAGGTACCCTTGGACAAGACTATACAGTACTTCTCAAACTACTGTAGACAGCAACGAGATAAAAACATTCCTGGCCCTGGCTCATCGGTGGTGGGATGAACAAGGAGTATATGCACCTCTTCATTCTATGAATGACCTGAGGGTGCCATTTATTAGGTAATTCTGGAAGCTCTAAGTCTTTTAAAATGCAATTCTTAGGGATGCCTGGGTGGCTCAGCTGTTTGGCGCCTGCCTTCAGCCCAGGGCATGATCCTGGAGACCCAGGATTAAATCTTGCATCGGGCTCCTGCATGGAACCTGCTTCTCTCTCTCTGCCTCTCTCTCTCTCTCTGTGCCTCTCATGAATAAATAAATAAAATCTTTAAAAAATAATAAATAAAATGCAACTCTTGGGGGTGCCTGGGTGGCTCAGTCAGTTAAGTGTCTGCCTTCGGCTCAGGTCATGATCTCAGGCTCCTGGGATCAAGCGCCTGCCATCACCCACTACCCTGTGTAGGTCTCCCTGCCCCAGGGGGGAGACTGCTTCTCCCCTTCCCTCTGCCTCTCCTTCTACTTGTGCATGCTCTCTTTCTCTCTTCTCTCTCAAATAATAAATAAAATCTTAAAAAAATAAAATGAGAGTTTAATATATCCTTGAAAATTGTACACTTTTAAGATCTTATTAGCAAAATTAATAATTTGTTTTTATATGTTTTGGATTTTTAAAAAAGAGACAATCTTTTAAAAACAGTTGCTCATCACCAGCCAGGAAAACCTTTGTCTGGGATGAAGATACTTGACGTTGGCTGTGGTGGTGGATTGTTAACTGAAGTAAGTGGTTTACAATTTTTAGGTGGTTTACAATTTTCCTGCCATTTTTAAACTGGTAAAATAATTGAGGAAAAAGTAGGCTTATGATTCATTTAACCTTTTAACAAATAGTATTGTTTATTTTAAAAAAGAGAAATGCCTAACATTGTTCTTAATGTTTTTACCATCATAAAACTAATATATGCTTTTTACTTTCTTAAAAAATATATAGAAATTTCAGAAAATCACAGGAAGGAGGATTCTTTTGGTGTTTTTTTGTTTTTTGTTTGTTTTTGCACAAAATTGAGCACTGATCTTTCAAATAGCTTTGAAAATTTTGTTGTCTCTTCTAAGAGATTAGTCAATTTCCACTGGTTTAAATGCAATGATAAGCAATTCTTTTGTACTTGCTTCGGTATCAAAACCTAACAGAGTATTGCCTGCTTGTGGTGCTCTCCCCTTCTTAGGTGCTTTGGACTGCTTGGAAGAATACTAATTCACCCCTATAAAAAAATACTTGTCTCAACTTGTATGAGGCAAACTTGTATTTATGCCCTGCAGCTCTCTTTTGTAGCTCTCTTCTATCAACACAGTAACTTTAGTGCATTAAGTATGTTAATAATCTACTATGTGCATGTAAATGTACTATAGGATATAGAACTCTCCTCCCCCGCTATTCTCAAATAGTTCTTCATAAGTTTTTTGTTGTTGTGACTATTGTTCACTCTTAAGCTTTTTATTATGGTAATTGTCAAATGTGTACAAACTATAGAAAATGGTCTAATGAACTTCCATGTACCCATAAATAATCTCCAGTAATTAGCCCCTCACGATTGAGCTTGTTTCCTTTTTGATAAGTTCTTTATTGCTAGCATGTATTCTGTTTTCTTCTTGAAGATAATAGCTTTTTTTTTTTTTTTTTTTTTTTTTTATCCAATTAGCCTCTAGGGCGGCTTGGAGCTTCAGTTATTGGAATCGATCCTGTGGATGAGAACATTAAGACAGCACAGCACCATAAATCATTTGATCCAGTCCTAGATAAGAGAATAGAGTACAGAGCGTGTTCCCTGGAAGAGATTGTGCAAGAGACAGCAGAAACATTTGATGCCGTTGTAGCTTCTGAAGTTGTAGAACATGTGATTGATCTAGAAACATTTATACAGTGCTGCTGTGAAGTGTTAAAAGTAAGTCTTACTTGGTTTTACTTGTTTGTCTTTTCTTTTGAGTGTGTGTATGTATCCATAGAAATAAGTTTTATAATACTTGAAATCAGGAAGCTAGGGTTAGGGGATAGTATCTCTGCTGGAGATTACATTTGCTTCTCAGCTTGCACTCAATACCGGGATTTTTCCAGATACAGTATCCTGATATCCCAGAATCTTGAAAAGTGTTGGTGCTGAACATAATTACAAACAATGGAATTAAAGTTTTTTTCATTGGTATACTCTGGATTAAATTCCTAATAGATATTGAATGACAGTTACTAAGAAATTGATTTGGATTGATACTTAAAAAACAAAAACCATTTTTAATTTATATAAATTGATTTAGATAACATTTCTTAAGTAACTGACAGCTTTATATATATATATATATAACAGCTTTAAGCTTATAAAGGAATATTTCATATATATGATCTCATTGATTTTCCATACCACCAGATAAGGAAGGTAAGCAGGTACTGTTGTGACCAACTTGGACCAAAGGAGATCAGAATTTGAGAGCTGTCAAAGGTCACTTAGCCAGTTTTTTTTTTTTTTTTTAAAGATTTTATTTATTCATGAGAGACACAGAGAGAGAGAGAGAGAGGCAGAGACACAGAGAGAAGGAGAGCAGGCTCCATGCAGGGAGCCTGACGTGGAACTCGATCCTGGACTCAGGAATCATGCCCTGAGCCCAACGCAGATGCTCTACCACTGAGCCACCCAGGCATCCCATAGCCTTTTTATTTGTTGGGTTTTTTCTTTTCTTTTCTTTTCTTTTCTTTTCTTTTCTTTTCTTTTCTTTTCTTTTCTTTTCTTTTCTTTTCTTTTCTTTTCTTTCTTTTCTTTTCCTTTCTTTTCTTTTCTCTTTTCTTTTCTTTTCTTTTCTTTTCTTTTCTTTTCTTTTCTTTTCTTTTCTTTTAAGATGTATTGATTTATTTGAGAGAGGTGAGGGGACAGAGGCAGAGGGAGAGAAAGTCTTAAGCAGAGACCTTGCTGAGTGGGGAGGGCCACATGAGGCTCAGTCCCATGACCCTGAGATTGTAACCTGAGCTGAAACCAAGAGTTGGACTCTTAACTAACTGCACCATGTGGGCACCCCCTTTTTTGTTTTCTTTAATTGAAGTATAGTTGGCATACAATATTATATGAGTTTCAGGTGTACAACATGTGATTCGACAATTATAGACATTACAAAATGCTCATCACAATAAGCGTACTTACCATCTGTCACCCTAAAAAGGTATTACAATATTGCTAACCACATTCCCTATGCTGTATTTTTCATCTTCATGACTTACTTGTTCTATAACTGGAAATTTTTTTAAAATATTTATTTATTTATGATAGTCACAGAGAGAGAAAGAGAGAGAGGCAGAGACATAGGCAGAGGGAGAAGCAGGCTCCATGCACCGGGAGCCCAATGTGGGATTCAATCCCAGGTCTCCAGGATCGCGCCCTGGGCCAAAGGCAGGCGCCAAACTGCTGCGCCACCCAGGGATCCCTATAACTGGAAATTTATACCTCATAGTCCCCTTTACCTATTTTGCCTATCTCCCCCCTCTCCTCTAGCAATCCCAGTTTGCTCTCTGTATTTATTTATTTATTTATTTTTTAAAGTTTTCTTTTTTTTTTTTTTTAATTTTTTTTTTTTTAATTTTATTTATTTATGATAGGCACACAGTGAGAGAGAGAGAGGCAGAGACACAGGCAGAGGGAGAAGCAGGCTCCATGCACCGGGAGCCTGACATGGGATTCGATCCCGGGTCTCCAGGATCGCGCCCTGGGCCAAAGGCAGGCGCCAAACCGCTGCGCCACCCAGGGATCCCTGCTCTCTGTATTTATGAGTGTGTTTCTAGTTTTTGTTTGTTCACTTGTTTTGTTTTTTAGATTTCACATGTAAGTGAAATCATATAGTATTTGTCTTTCTCACTGATTTATTTCACTGAGCATAATACCTTCTAGGTCCATCTATGTTGTTACAAATATCAAGATCTCATTCTTTTTTTTAAAGCTAAGTAATAATTCATTGTATATATCTATCGTATCTTCTTTATGTATTCACGTATTGATGGACATCTAGGTTGCTTCCATATCTTGGCTATTGTAGATAATGCTGCAGTAAACATAGAGGTGCATGTATCTTTTTTTTTAACCCCCTCTCCCATCTGTGAGGTGCATACATCTTTTCAAATTAGTTTGTTTTCTTCAAATAAATACCCAGAAATGGAATTACTGGATTCTATGGTATTTCTATTTTAATTTTTTAAGGAGCATCCGTATTGTTTTCCGTAGTGGCTGCACCAGTTAACATTCTCACCAACAGTGCACAAGGGTTCCTTTTTCTCCACATTCTCACAAAAACTGGTTATTTCTTATGTTTTTGATTTTAGCCATTCTGACATGTATGAGGTGAAATTTCATTGTGATTCTGATTTGCATTTCCCTGGTGATCAGCGATGTTCAGCATCTTTTCATGTCTGTTGTCCAACTTAGGTGCTTTCTACTACCCTGTCTTCCAGATTACTGGCTGACCTATTCTTCTGCATCTTCTAATTTGCTGTTGATTCCCTCTTGTGTATTTTTCATTTCAGTTATTGTATTCTTCATCTCTGATTGATTCTTTTTTATGTTTTTTTCTCTCTTTCTTGATTTAAACTCTGAGTTCATCCACTCTTTTCTCAAATCTGATGCACATCTTTATTGCCATCACTTTGAGCTCCTTATCAGGTAGATTGCTTATCTCCATTGTTTGTATTTTTCTGAAATTTTGGCTTGTTCTTTCATTTGGAACTTTTTTTTTTTTTTTTTAAATTCATGAGAGACACACACACACACAGAGAGGCAGAGACATAGGCAGGGAGAGAAGCAGGCTCCATGCAGGGAGTCTGATGTGGGACTTGATCCTGGCACTCCAGGATCACACCCTGGGCTGAAGGCAGGCGCTTAGCCTCTGAGCCACCCAGGCATCCCAGAACATATTTTTCTATCTCCTCACTTTCTGTGTTTGTTTCCATGTATTAGGTATGTCAGGTATGTATCCTGGTCTTGAAAGTAGTGGCCTTGTGTCAAAAGGCATCATGTGGGCCCTATAGTGCCTTCCTCCAATTACCAGAAGCAGACATTCTGGAGTGTCCCCTGTATGGGCTATGTGCGGCCTCAGGTTGTGACTGGGCTGTAACTCTGTGCAAGCACTGTAGGCAGAGCTGACCCTCAGCCCAGCTGTGCACAATGACCAGCTGTGACTTCTGCAGATCTACTGGGATGCAGAGCTGGTTTCCAGGCAGGCTGGCTTGAGTGGCTCAGCTGCAGTTGGTACCCACAAGCTGGTGTGTGGGGCTGCCCATCCTCTCTCCAGAGAAGGAATTTCTTTGGAGGGGCCCCAGTCCTGGCTGGGGATGCCACTAGATGTGGTGGGGCAGTAGTTGCTTTGGGAGAATACTGATCTGACCAAGGCTGCCTCCTGGGTGTGGCAGAGTGGGAGTTACTTTAGATCGGCACTCTCCAGGGCAGAGGGGTCCACGGAGGAATGCCAGAGCAGGGCGAGTAGTGCTAGCTAGATAGATGGAGAATGTCAGAACTAGTTCTGTAAGAATCAGGCCAGCTAGGCTGAAGGAGGGCAAGAAAAATATGTCCCCCAGTATTTCCATTCCTGAAGAAAGCTTCTTGCAGATTCCTGCCTTTCCAACACATGCCCTAAAATTAGTCAGTAAATCTCCTTCATGTATAACCCTGGTGCTTTTCAAACTGCTGACTCTGCTGAATGTCAGCCTGAGTGAGGTATTGGGCTAGTCCTTTAAGAGCAGAGTCTTGGTTTCCATAGCCTTCTGGCCCCTCTGAATTTCAAAGCTGACATTATGGGAGCTCATCTTCCCAGTGCTGGTCCCTGGGACCAGGGGTACCCAAAGTGGGGCTTGAACCCCTGGCTCCTCAGGGTGGGCCTCTGTGCCTGTGATATCCCTCCCAATTATAGGTTGCTGTGCCAGGGGTTTGGTTCCCTACCAAATCACATCATACTATTAACTTTCTCAGTGTGGCTTTTGCTCTATGTCTTTAGCCATGGAAGATATGTAGTTGTTGCCTTGTGTGTCCATGGGAGGAGGTGAGCTCCAACTTTACCATCTTCTCCCAAGAATCCAGAGGTCACTTGGTCTTTATGTCAAAGTTCAGTGGACACTTAAGTGGGACTTAAGGTCAAATCTGTAGATTCCAAGTCTGATTCTTCCCATTATATGATTATGCTTACATAATTTGCCACAAAAGTAGTCCTCTGAAGGTGATTCCAATTTTTTTTTTTAAATAAGTCCCTTAAAATGTTGTTATTGTTGTTGTTACTATATTGATTCTGTTGTTAATGGAGGTAACACCCTAAGGTCAAGAGCTGAAAGGATGAAATGCTTAGCCCTTACCTAAATAGAATTTTTAGAAATACTTTTTCATGTAAGTTTAGTTTTAGAGAAGATTACAAAGATAGTACAGAATGTTCCCATCTATCCTTCCCCCAGTTTCTCCTACTGTTAACATTTCACACAATAAGGATAGGAACTAGGGTGAGGCAAGTGAGGCACGTTGGGTACAAAATGGAAGGAGACACTCAAGCTGAGGTGCCAGCCCTACCTTTGCACACTCCAGAAAGTGAGTGCATCCTTCCATGTTGTTCCATAGGCACCTCACCTGCCTCATCAGAGTCCTAGACTTCTATGTAACCTAGACTTCTATGTAACCCATTGTACATTTCTTGAAATTGAGAAATTAACATTGACATCATACTTTTTTTTTTAAAGATTTATTTATTTATTTGCCAGAGAGAGAGCACTAGCACAAGTAGGCAGAAGGAGAGGGAGAAGCAGGCCCTCTGCCAAGCAGAGATCCCAACATTGGGCTCGATCCCAGGACCCTAGGATCATGCCCTGAGCTGAAGGCAGATGCCCAACCGACTGAGCCACCCAGGCGCCTTGACATCATACTATTAACTACACTACAGACCTTGTTAAATTTCATTAGTGTTTCTACTAATGTCATTTTTCTGGTCAGGATCCAGCCCTGGATTCTGTGTTGGATTTAGTTGCTGTGTCTCCTTAGTTTCCTTAAGTATGTAATAGTTTCTTGGTGTTTCCTCTTAAATGAGTTTTACTAGGCTTATCTTCTATTTTCCAAGCAAAACCCCTTAATCGTTACTTTTTGTGTTGTGTGTCAGGCAGTATGTATGAATGGAGGTTCTTTCACACATATTAGGAATGCTGGCATTGTGAAATTTAAAACTAATTTTGCATTTATGGAAAGCCTTTTAAGAAAATGACCATTGCTTATCACTGTTTCTATAGACTAAGATTCCGTAGGCCATAGATTAGATATTCATTTTTTTTTTTTTAAGATTTTATTTATTTATTCATGAGAGACACACGGAGAGAGGCAGAGACATAGGCAGAGGGAGAAGCAGGCTCCCCACAGGGAGCCCCATGTGGAACCAATCCCAGAACTCCAAGATCACTACCTGAGAGAAGGCAGACGCTCAACCACTGAGCCACCCAGGCATCCCTATATTTCAGTTTATGTATTATTTTTTTTAAGATTTTCTTTATTTATTTATTCACGACAGACACAGAGAGAGAGAGGCAGAGACACAGGCAGAGGTTAGAAGCAGGCTCCATGCAGGGAGCCTGATGTCGGACTCAATCTTGGGTCTCCAGGATCATACCCAGGGCTGAAGGTGGCGCTAAACTGCTGGGCCACCGGGGCTGCCCTATATTTCAGTTTATAATTTAAGGGCACATTATAGCATTTCAGGGTCTCCTCTTTTTTTTTTTTGGTTTTGGGGTGATATTTGAGCTATATTCTCTCTATATATATACACATACACATATAGGTAATAATTAGAAGGAATTTTTGGCATTTTATCCCCATCAGGGTAATGAGAATATGTAGAAGAGGGAACAGACATTAATCTTTGTCATTTGCGGGAGTAAATATAGGAAACACCATAAATACAGCCACTAAAACCTGGCAGACTCAGGGTGCCTGAGTGGCTCAGTTGACTGAGCATCTGACTCTTAGTTTTGACTCGGGTCATGATCTCAGTCTTGAGATCTCAGTCTTGAGATTGAGCTCGGAGACCCAGCTCCGCACTCAGTGGGGAGCTAGCTGGAAATTCTCTCTCTCTCCGACCCCTATACCTTTCCCTCCACTTGTGTTAGCACTCCCAAGTGCATATTCTCTCTCTCTCTCAAATAATAAATAAATCTTTAAAAAAAAAAAAAAAAGAGCCCACAGAGTCCCATAAATGGTTTGTATTCATCTAAGGGTTTATCTTGATCTTTTCATATTCTTTATACTAATGAAATCAAAACAAAACAAAACAGTCCCACCTCAATCATTAATGTTTTTGTCAGAGAACACTTATTGGCATTACTCACCTCTACAAGATGTGGCACTTCTGCTGCACAGAACAAGTTAGACTCCGCATCCAAAGAGAAAACAGTGTTGACACATTAGACTGTAAATGTGGACATGTAACATGGAAGTGTAGCCTGATCTCATTCCTATATTTTTATTATAAAGTATTTGTTATGTACAAAAGAAAGTACATAATATGTCACAGCTTGATTTTAAGAGTTCTAAGCTCTGTTGAATAAACCCAGTGAGTACATCTGTAGTAGACTACCTTTAATAATGCATTTCCCAAAAGAAAAAGTATTTTGGTAAATTATACTTTATATTTATGCATCTTAATTGCAGTTAAATTATTTGGAAGGAAGGAAGGGGGTGGGGGAAGCCAAGGCTTTACCTAACTGATACTCGTGACATCTAAAATGGTACTTCTCTCCGTATATATTTTTTTTAGCCTGGTGGTTCTTTATTCATTACTACAATCAACAAAACACAGCTGTCTTACGCCTTGGGAATTGTTTTTGCAGAGCAAATTGCAGGTATTGTACCAAAAGGTACTCATACATGGGAGAAGTTTATTTCACCTGAAAAGCTAGAGAGCATTCTGGAATCAAGTAAGTATTAAGAATTTTTTCCAGTTTTCAAGGCCTTAGAAAACTTTTAATGTACCTATAATTATTAATCACACAACCTGGCACTGAATTAAATGGGCCTATTCTCTGGATGTTGGTTTCATCTCTCAAATAGATCACAAACTCCTTGAAGTTAGGATTAAGTATTAAATACCACATGTCTCTCACCTGTGGCACCTAACCTAGGGCCAAGCAAATCACAGATGATCAGTGAATACTTTTTGGCTGCTTAGTCCTCATCTGTTAGAGGATGAAGTACAAGTGTCTATTACTTACTCATCCTCAGTTTGTCCTGTTGATACCCTGCGGGTATCAGCTTATTATGTATATATTTTTTTCTGATTCCTCCATACTCAGGTATACTTTGAACTTCCTTGTCTCCTTTTATGTCTTTTGTGCTACTTATAGCATGCTTTATATTATGGTTCTTCTGGTGTTTTTAAGCCCCTTTCTGGCCTGTAAGCTCTTTGGAAGCAAACTGTTCTCCCTGCAGTGCCTATCCCTGCTTTACACATTGTGAGCTCTTGATTTATATGTTGAGTTCCTGTCAAGTAAAAACATTTAGTTGGTATTTGGTATTCCTGCTGAGTACTTAACTCTTGTATGTCTCAGGCTTTTTGTTCATATAACAGTATATCAGTAAACTTGGAATATTGGAGTATTGTCAATCCAATATAAGAAGTTCTAAAGATTTCTGCAAATAAATATTATTGAAAACAGACTAGAAAAAAGTATTGTAAAGATGCTGTATAGGGGGCAGCCCGGTTGGCTCAGCGGTTTAGCGCCGCCTTCAGCCCAGGGCCTGATCCTAGAGTCCTAGGATCGAGTCCCACGTCAGGCTCCCTGCATGGAGCCTGCTTCTCCCTCTGCCTGTCTCTCTCTCTCTCTCTCTCTCTCTCTCTCTCTGTGTCTCTCATGAATAAATAAATAAAATCTTAAAAAAAAATAAAATAAAGGATCTCTTTTAAAAAAAAAAAAAAGATGCTGTATAGGAACAATCACTTGCTGGAAGATATTTTCTAATAAAAGCTTATGTTTCTTAAGTACTTTAACCAAATTCCAAGCATTGTGCTACTTTATACACATATCTCATATAATTCTAACAACTCTAGGACTATATGTTCCTTACATGACAGAAAATTAAGACTCAGAAATGTTAAGTGACTTCCCTGGGGTCACCCTCTAATAGGTGCCAGGCTGGAATTTGAACCCAAGCAGTTGGTTTTAGAGTTTATGTTCTGTGCTACAGTGAAGAATGATTTGTACTTGGTTACAAAGTATTTTTTCCCATTGAGTTTAGGACTCCTTTTTAGAGTCACATTAGAATCTTGGCATTTGGAAGGCAATTACTTATTAAATCTACCCTTTCTGATTGCTTTTTTCAGATGGTCTATCAGTTCAAACTGTGACAGGAATGCTCTACAACCCCCTCTCAGGTTACTGGCATTGGAGTGAAAATACCAGCCTTAACTATGCAGCTCACGCTGTGAAATCCAAGGCACAGGAACACCCAGTACCTGCTGAGTTTGTTTTTAAGGGGGAAACAGAAGAGCTCAGAGACAAAGACTCCACCAACCCAGGTGTACAGGAAGAGTTGAAGAAATGAATTGTTTCCAAGGACTGCATAATACTGCTTAAAAGTCTGATGTTTACATATGTAAAAAAATATACAATTTATCTTTTGCGAGTGGAGCGTGAAGAAAAGAAGGCCAACCAAAAGGGCTAAAACCTTGGGCAAAACTTTATTTCGTTTAATACCCACTTTCAAGGGATTATTCTGTGGATAAAAAGTTTTGGCAAGGTATTGTGTAATCTAGGCATCTAAATTCCTCAGCTTTTGTTATATAAATAGGGAATGCATATTTGACTTCACTTTACAGATTATATATATTCATCCAGCATGTACGCACATACATTTATGCCGTAATGTGTTTTAATTTAAAGGAATCTGCATTATCTATGTTCTTTATCGAGTTTTAGCCAAAGGCAGTTATGCTCCTGGCTTATGAAAACCAAATATAATTTTATGCCACTTATATTTGGGAAGATAAAATGTATTTTTTCCTTTAAGTTTTAGTTTGGAAAGCAAATGGATTGTTAAATATATGCCGCATTTGGATTCAAACATTAAAATCAAGAAGTTCGGATTATGTTGGACATATTTCTATACAGTTCCATAAATGTTTTATTGTGACTTTTTTTTTTTTTTAAGTAGAGAGGACTTTTTAAAACTCAATTAAAAATTCAGTTATGGAAATTTTCTTCTTTGGCTAACATTTTTATAATTGAAGGGACTGACTTGAAATGTATTTTTATGCTTCTTGAAGTATATGAGTCTCTGGCTTTTTCTGAAAGTCCAGATGCTCTATATGAAGACATTCATAGAGGCTGTTGACCCAGTGTGACAAACATGGGTTGAATGCATATGACCCAGATAGAAGGTAAGCTTTTTACTTACTCTTGTTTTTCACTTTTACGCTCACTTTTTCTATATTCCTTTGTCAGTATCTGTTAGATTTAGCTCCTCAGGCAAACACTTTCTAGCTACCTTAGCTTAATATTTGCTTGTTCTCAGCGGCATTTCAGGGAAGGAAACTGAAATTTAAAGAATAAAAATAATTTTAACTTCACTTGCTATTTTGTAACTAGGGTGCTAAAAATTAGGAGCTTCCATTGGCCTCCATTTAACAGTTTAATTCTTAGTCCAAATTCTAGTAGTTCTATCAGGAAAAAAAAGTATTGGTATACAAGATTAAGAACAATGTAATGGAATTGATTAATAAGCAGTTCCCCAAACAAGTGCATTTATTTTAGAGAAAAAACACTTTCAGTTATTAAAAAATATATTCTTAAGTGCTGGAGATACAGGTAATTCAATAATAGCTATTTCTGTGTTTCACTTAACTTCCAATGGAAGGAAAGTGAAAGGAAGAAAGAGATGGAAGGAAGAGATGAAAATTTCATGCTTCCATGTATAATCTAATTTGATCTTTCAGACCAATTTCAGGAGAAATAGGCACAAAAAGATACTACAGTTTTTTTAAGTGGATATTTGTAGAGTAAGGATTGCCCAGCTGAAAATTTTGAATATGGAACTACTAACTTTTGAAAAGCAGTAATCTAGCATTTAGGGTTATGCTGGGGAGTTTAATCTGCACACCTTCCCTCAGTAACTCTGGGTTCATGAGTGTGCCCTGCAAGAAGTAATGATGGAGACTTTATGACTAATGGTCCAGCAAAAGAGACTATAAACCTGTCTTAGAAAAAAAAAGAACAAGTCTGAGAAAGCAAGAATGTGACTTTGCAGACAATCTTAATTTGGGGTAAGGGGAACAACCATAGGAAGCTGGGCAATGACCTTGACCACCTTTTTGTGGTCATAAAGGAAGTCAGCATGCTCAGCGGGGCTGTAATTACAAATACTGCCAGACCATTTAGGTTGGCTCAAAGGGCTATGGGCACTAGGAGAGCAAAACTTTCAGCACTTAGAAGTAGCTAAAAATGATGGTAGGGAGAGTCACATGGCAAGGCAGGTGGTGACAAGAGCGATATCAAATGATGTAGCTTTTCCCAAAACTTCTGCAAACAGTGGGATCCAGCACCCAGCACATACATGCCAAACCCTTTGGGAACCTGGAGGAGCCTTCTGGAAACAGGATTCCAGAAACTAACCTGGTTAGGAGACTAGAATAAAAAGCAACTGCAGTTACTACTAAAGCTTTGATTTTTCCCAAAGTTGCTCTGTTCTGGGGTAAATAAGTGCTATGCAGGTATATAAAATGATGCTGTATTTGTGTGTTCTATATTTTTCTTGAAGACCAAACGTCTTTAAATCTTTTATATCTAGATGTTTCCTTGAGGCGCTAAAAATGCTACCACATTGTCTTTCCCCTGAAATCATGCCTGAGTGCTCTCAAATGAAAATGTCAGTATCGTTGCAACTTGTGATCTTAGGAAACTTTCTGGTTTTTGATGAACATGTTTGGATTTGGAAAACAGGGGTGCCATTTGGGCACTAAAGTTGAACATCTTATATGATTATGATTTGTTAACAAAGTCATTTTGTAGATAAGCTTCAGACTCCACAAAGAGCCATTCTTTGAACTTGCGTTGCTTTAGAGAATTTGCTAAAGGCATTCCCACTGTTCCAGTTGATTTCAGAATGGATAATTGGAAAGCTTGCAGATGGACTTGGTGTCCTAGGTTTCCTCTCCCCACCACAGTCAAACACATCAAAAGGGTTGTCTCCATTTTGTCATTCTCTCACTTCCCCACTCACTCCAGTCGGCTTGCCTCCATCATTGTTTCATTGCGACAGTTCTCACTGAAGTTACAGATTGGCCATATGACTATACCCAAAGACCATTTTTTCAGCTTATTTCTTGCTCCCTGCCATTGTTAATTACCTCCCTCTTTGAAATGTTCTCCTTCATTTCCATGACTTCACCCTCTTTGACAGCACTCCTTGTCAGCCTAAGTTCTCTTTTCTTGTTCTACCCACCCACCTGTTGGCTTTAATTGGATGGTTCCCTATACCCATACTTTTATAGTCTCCTGCAGATAAATCTTCCTCAAATTTTCTTGTTTCAATGGGCCATCTGCTTCCCATTAGGGCCCTCACTGATAAACTGACCCACTCCCAACCTCCTCTTCTTTTTTTTTTAAGACTTTATTTTATTTTTTTTGAGAGAGAGCAAGTGCACAAGTAGGGTGAGGGCAGAGGGAGGAGACTCCTCCGTGAGCAGGGAGCCCATTGTCAGGCTCCATCCTGGGGCTCTGGGATCATGACCTGAGCTCAAGGCAGACTCTTAAGCTACTGAGCCACCCAGGCGCTCCTCCTAACTTCTTAAAACTCTTTGGGCAGCCTGGGTGGCTCAGCGGTTTAGTGCTTGCCTTCAGCACAGGGTGTGATCCTGGGGATCGAGTCCCATGTTGGGCTCCCTGCATGGAGCCTGCTTCTCCCTCTGCTTGTGTCTCTGCCTCTCTCGCTCTGTGTGTCTCTCATGAATAAATAAATAAAATCTTTAAGAAAAAATAAAACTCTTTAATCGTTTCTCATTGCTCTGAAGGTAGAAAGAAGACTTAAATTCCTTAACATGGCTACCAAGTCCTGACATGATCTAGCCCTGCCTGCTTGTCAATCCTCATTGTTTATTTTTGACAAGTATGCTGAATATTTTTTAAATGGTTTTATTTATTTATTTTAGAGATAGCACAAGCAGGGTGAGGAGCTGAGGGAAGGGGATTTGATTCCATGACTCTAAGGTCATGACCTGAGCTAAAATCAAGAGGGGCACACAACTGACTGAGCCACCCAGGTGCTCCCAGTATGCTGGATTTTAATAACAGTAGAGTTAGTTATAATGGTGGCGCAGCGGTTTAGTGCCGCCTGCAGCCCGGGGTGTGATCCTGGGGACCTGGGATCGAGTCCCGTGTCGGGCTCCCTGCGTGGAGCCTGCTTCTCCCTCTGCCTGTGTCTCTGCCTCTCTCTCGCTCTCTCTGAATGAATAAATAAATCTTTAAAAAAAATAAACTTTACGTTTATAAATAATTATAAAATAATTTCAGACTTATAAAAAAGTACCAAAAGTAATCCAGAGGATTCCCATATACCCTTTATTTAGCTGCCCAAATGCTATCTTTAACCACAATATAATGATAAAACCCAGAAAACTAACTTTGATGCAACACTAATCTACAAAACTTATTTAAGTTTTATTAATTGTCCCCTAGTGTCTTTTTTAGGGGGGAACAAGATCCCACATTGCATTAAACTGCTATGTCTTAGTCTCCTTTATTTTGAGATAATTCCTCATTCTGTTTTTGTCATTCATGACTTTGACAATGACAGAACACTGGACATTTGTTTTAAATGTACCCCAACTTGGTTTTTGTTTTGTTTTGTTTTGTTTTTTCTTATTTTTCTTCACAATTAAATCCAGGTAATGCATTTTTGGCAAAAACACCACAGAAGTAATGTCATGCTCTGAGTTCTCAGTGGATCCTATCAGGAGACTCATGATGTCAATATGTCTACCAGATTTCTTCACTGTAGGTTTTCCCCTTTATAATGAATAATTATCTTACAGTGAGATACTGTAAGAATATGTAAATGCTGTGTTTTTCATAATTTGCCTACTAGTTTTATCATCCATTGATGGTTATTGCTCGAAACAGTTATGCCTGGTGTTTGGCGCGCTAATTCTCATTTTCTTTCTACACCATTGATGGAATTCTGAAAGGAAGAACTATTGCTTCTCACCCATTTACTCATTTATTTATTTAATTATCTTAGTATGGACTCATGGACATTATCTTCTATGGCTTATAACCCACAGCTACCATTTTCATTACTCAAAACTGTCCCAACTTTGGCTATTGGGAACACTTCCTGTGTCCTTTCATGTCCCTATAATTTTTCAAGGACTTCCTTACTTCTGGCATCACAGGGTACTCCAGGCTAAACTTGTGTTTGTCTCGATCCAACCCAGGAATTCAAGCAACCCCAATTCCTCTTATTGGAGAATAGTATTTAGAAACCAAGATCTGAGCACTATCCTTCTACTGCTAGAGTGTCATTGCTTCCAGGCCTTCTCCTCAGACAGAGTTAGGAGGTATATGAATGCATACACCTGCACACGTCTACACCTGTTTCTCCCCACACCGTGTGTGTGTGTGTGTGTGTGTGTGTGTGTGTGTGTGAGACCATGAATTCATACTGATAGCTCTGATTGCAGTACCACATCACAGGGTTTATTCCACCATTCCCACTTTATTTTACTTACTTGCTCATTCCTAGAATACTCATAGTTTCACAACTGCTAAACAAATTTAACCTCAGTATATATAATTAGATATTGTTTCCCGAAGTTACATTGAATTCGTTCTTTTCTTCCCCATTCACTTCAGTCCAGGTTATGTTGTTCATTGTAATTCATTTGTAATTTGTATTTCATTTGTATTCAGTTAGGTTCATGTGTTACTGTTTATAATTCTTTTTGGATTCTCCCTCTCCATCATCCTGGCTGATTTAAATTTATTTACTTTTGGGGTATGTGACACCGACATGGCTCTAAAAGTCAGAATTGTACAAAAAGTTATACTCAGAGACCTCTTTCTTATTTCTCAGAGACCCATATTTCTTCTACTCCGGGATGCCGTACATCCCATTCTTTCTGCTTCATTCCTACTTAATCACTGTAGGTAACCATTCTTACTTTTCTGGTTTATCACATATATGTGTGCATGTGCATTTTGCACAAATAAGCAGATACATGCATATTTTTCTATTTCTTGTCTTGCTTACAAGAAAGGTGGTACACTATACTACTGTTTTACATTTTGTCTCAAGTTTTGCATTGTTATGTTCTGCTCTTGGAGCCCTTGCACAGTTCCCCCTCCACTTAGAAACATTCAGATCCCTACTACTAGCCAGCATCCTCCCTCCCCCCCCGCCCCACCCCCACTTAGTTCCCTGTACTTCTCTTTCAGACCGCAACCCAAGCATCACTTCCTCTGCGAAAGTTTCTTTGGCTGTCTTGCCTAGGGCAAATTCCACTTTTAACTTTATACCACATTTCCCCTATCCCTTATCACAAGTACAGTTTTAGATTTATTTGTGTGAATAGTTGATTAGAACCTGTCTCATATAAACACTATGTAGGCTGGACCATTGTTCTGTTTCACTCACTATTATATCCCCTGACCCAGCTCAGCGCCTGGCATTTGATATTTGTCGGTTGAATGGGAAAGTGAGTGAATGAAATGCTGGTAATATATTTCAATGACATTTCAATAAAGTAAAGTAATTTGGGTTACTTGACTTACAACAGGTTATTACAGGTTATTTTAAAATGATAGGCCACTTACATTTACTTCACTGTGGTACTAGTACCTTCATACAAAACAAAATAAATAAATACAGTTTTTCTTGAGGTTCTGTACTTAATCCACTTGTCTTTATTCTCAATTCCCCTTTTTCTTTCTTTCTTTCTTTCTTTCTTTTTTAAAGATTGTATTTATTCACGAGAGACACAGAGAGAGAGAGGCAGATACATAGACAGAAGGAAAAGCAGGCTCCTCATAGGGAACCTGATGTGGGACTTGATTGCAGACCAGGATCACGCCCTGAGCCGAACACAGATGCTCAATCGCTGAGCCACCCAGGCATCCCTCAATTTCCATTTTTCTAAGAATAGGTCCATTTTCATCTTTTGGAACAGTAAGTCATGCCATTTCCAATGCTGGGAGAACCTCCTTTTTTTGTTTCCCCAATAATGACTTCTCAGGGACCCTCTTGAACCATCTGCCTGTCCATAAACTTGACCATGACTGGTGGATGTCCCCTAAATCTCATCTTCCGGGCAGCCCAGGTGGCTCAGCAGTTTAGCACCGCCTTCAGCCCAGGGCGTGATTCTGGAGACCCGGGATCGAGGCCTGTGTCGGGCTCCCTGCGTGGAGCCTGGTTGTCCCTCTGCCTGTGTCTCTGCCTCTCTCTCTGTGTCTCTCATGAATAAATAAGTAAAATCTTTTTAAAAAATGAAAATAAATCTCATCTTCCCTCTTGTAGCAGTGGAACCTATTATTTTAGCTACATTTCTTGACCTTCCTTGAAGCTAGATGTGGCCATATAACTTAATCTCATTATGGCCAATGAGATGTGAATGGAAATGGTACTTGTAACTTCCAGGAAATGTCAATAGGGAGAGAGCCCTTTGCCTTCCCTTTCCTCCCTCCTGCTGGCTGAAAAGGGGATATGGTGGCTTGAGGTGGAACAGTCAGCTCAGCCCTAGAGCTGGAGCAGAGACAGAGAAGATGGATATGTGTATTATTATGTCAACCTGAGGCCGTCTACCTCTAGACTTGGATGAAAAAGGAGAGGGAGAAGGAGGGAGGGAGAGAGAATAAATGAATATCAGCTTGGTAAGCTACTGATTTTTGTTTTTCTAGCACAGCCAAATCAGATCTTAACTTATTTGCCTTACCATAATATCCAGATCTAGAGTCAATCTTACCATTTAGTGGATGGGGATAAAGAACCTAAACCAACATTTGTTGAACGGAAGATCCCACACAAAGGAAAGCAGTGATATAGGGATCCTTACAAGAGTGGCCTGCTTTAAGTGTAGTAAGTCAAGAATTACAAGGGAAAGGGGAACAAGCTAAAAGAAACTTTCTATGAGGGAAAAGTCAGACAAATCCAAAATGTGGGACTTCTACAAGTTAACTGATGTAAACTGCAATGTAGCTCAATGAGATGCAAGAACTTTGATTGGATTCTGGATAGAACAGCAACAGCAAAACAGCTCTAAAATATTTTTGAGACAATTGCATAAATCTGAACATAGACTGGATTTGAGATAACTTTATTGAAGTATGAACTTTCTTATGTGCGATTACATTGTGTTTATGAAAGACATTGTCCTTATTCTTAGGAACTGCATAGAATTGGGAATGTAGGTACTGAAAAACAAGATATTTGCAACTCACATTCAAAGGGTTTAAAAATGAAAACAGGCCATATTGTTAAAAAAAAAAAGGATAAGGGGAAAATGAAAACAGATAGACAGATTAAATACTTTTCAGGACTTTGGGAAAAGCTTATTTATTTAGGTTTCTGGGAGTGTGTGCTTATGTATAAACACAGAGAAAGCATATGTAGTAACATTACTAATTGGTGAATTTTGATGAAAGGTGTATATGTATTCATTGCACTATAAGATTGAAAGTCTCAGAATAAAAAGAAAATATGAGTGATACTGTGATATTAGATTGGCCCAGAAGAGAAATTCTGCATCAATTAGTGTAAATTCTATCTCATACTATTTTATAAAAACAATTCAGAAGTAATAATGGCTACATACTGTAATCTTTTACTTTTATATAACACCAGACTCTGTGCAAAGGGCTCACATTATCTCATTAAACCTTACAGAAACCCCATGAAGTAGGGACTACTGTCCACTGCAGTTTCACAAGACTGTTAAATTGTTCAAACAATTATTAAGACTCAACCAGAAAAAAAAAAAAAAAAAAGACTCAACCAGGATGTGAACACAAGTAGTCTGATTCCTAAGCCTGTGTACTTCACTACTTTTATCCTTGTACCTGGTATCTGTGCCCTCATATGGTCCTAGTAGTAGCATGGCCACACACAATGGCTTATCACATACCTGAATGGTCTGTATGCAAGGTAACATCTTCAAAGCTTTTAAATCAAACAGAGCTTCACAAGCTTTACAGTCTGGGCTATTTGCCTCAGACTCTTAGAGTTTCATTACTTTTCTACAGCTAAAACATGTTACTAATTGCAACTTGATAAAATGCTTTAAAGACCCAGAATAAAATGATATTCTAACTTTCTATATTATAGGGTCTACTATTGTATTAATGATAAATTGAAGAAAAGTACTAAAATATTACACATCAAAAATATCTTAATCGAGCAAAAAAGTCAAAATGTTGGACACTATTTGAAAAGTCTTTATGATGCGTACCAGGGATACTCATGAGGACTTCTGTGCTACTGTTGGCCTAGAACACAACGTTGAGAGGCATCAAATAGAGATTCAGAGAGATTGCTCAGTAACCAGGCACAGGGGTAAGTTATGCTTCCTGGAAATATTTTTCAAACTTGGACTGACGAAGTCCCTTCAATTCTCTAAAACATATTTGCATCATTTTAGGCTTACAGAAATAGGTCCAAAAGTCTAAGAATCCCAAGAAAATACTGTTGTAGAAATGAAGATGGAAACAAGACCAAATGCAAGAAAGTGTTAGTATAACCAACACATAATTGCTTTTATTAACTTACAGTGTGACTTTATTAGAAGATTCTTTGTTATTACTTTTTTAAAAAGATTTATTTATTTATTTATGATAGACATAGAGAGAGAGAAAGAGAGAGAGAGAGGAAGAGAGAGAGAGAGAGAGAGAGAGAGACGCAGACACAGGAGGAGGGAGAAGCAGGCTCCATGCCGGGAGCCTGATGTGGGACTCGATCCTGGGACTCCAGGATGGCGCCTTGGGCCAAAGGCAGGCACCAAACCACTGAGCCACCCAGGGATCCCCCTTTGTTGATTATTACTAATGAGATGCAAATGGCATGCTAGCCTTCTCTGTATCAAAAAAAAAGTTCCAACACTGAAGGTTTGCATAGAAATCAAGCAAAGTAATTTATTATGAGATCAATAAACCTCTTGTATTCCAGCAAGAAAAGGATAAGCACTTATGAATGAGCCACTGTTTAGGAGCTGAAAGGCACCATTTGGACCCAAAGAAAACAATATGTTCTCAAGATGATGTGCCAGAGCTGAGAATGGGGAGGACAGCGGGAGAATTACAAGGTAAATAGGGACACCAGATGTTTCCATTTTGTTCAAGTTGAATTTTGTTTCTTTTTTTTCCTTTAATTTTTTTTAAGTAGGCTCCACACCCAAAGTGGGGCTTGAATTTATGACCCTGAGATCAGGAGTCCCATACTCTACCAGCTGAGCCAGCCAGGCACTTCTTGAATTTTTGTTTCTTGTTGACAGACAGAACCTAATGGAAGCTCATGGATATCATGTGAGATCTCTATTCATTTTCCTTACTCTACAACATGTAGTATCTGGGGGCTACATACAGGCTTCTGAAGTTTCAGGAACCCCTTGAAATAGTGAACAAAATTGTTGGAGAGGGGGTACCTCACTGGCTTAGTCGGTAGAGCTTTCCGCGCTTGATCTTGGGGTTGTGAATCTGAGCTATAGTTGGTCATGGAATCTTTTTTCTTTTACCTTAAAAGAAAAAAAAATGTGAGTGTGTATGCATGCTTTTTTTTTTTTTTTCTGAGACCATCCCATAGCTCTCATCAGAGTCTCAAAAGGATTTATGACCACACAAAAAGATTAAAAATTACTGTACTAAAATACTGCAGTGGGAAATATAGCCTTTACTTGGCAGAGTATGTCAGGAAAAGAAAAATATGGTCACTCTATCTTTTGCCTGTAATTTGTAAAAGTGAACATGAAGGCTGTCAAAAGTTGTGAAAGGAAAAACTGGGACATTTAAATTGCTTCTTTTGGTTTTCTCTTTCTTTTCTTTTCTTTTCTTTTCTTTTCTTTTCTTTTCTTTTCTTTTCTTTTCTTTTCTTTTCTTTTCTTTTCTTTTCTTTTCTTTCTTTTTTGTAGCTTCTACACCCAATGTGGGGACTGAACTCATAACCTCTCGATCAAGAGTCACAGGCTCTACTGACTGAGCCAGCCAGGTGTTCCATATTTGGTCATTATTTTTTTTTAAATTTTATTTTATTTATTTATTCATGAGAGAGAGAGAGAGAGAGAGATTGAGAGAGAGGCAGAGACACAGGCACAGGGAGAAGCAGGCTCCACACAGGAAGCCCAATGCGGGACTTGATCCCTGGTCCCCAGGATCATACCCTGGGCTGAAGGTGGCGCTAAACTGCTGAGCCACTGGGGCCGTCCTTGGTCATTCTTTTTATCTTGAATTTAAGAGATGTCCTGGGATTCTGTTTTTAGACTTAGTTTTGCATGGTGGCAGGTGAGCCTAAATTAATAATCAGACTTATGCAATGTTTAAAGAATTTCAACTCATAGGGGTGCCTGGGGTGTCACAGTCAGTTAAGCATCCGTTTATGATCTCAGGGCTGTGGGATTGAGCCCCATGTCAGGCTCTGCACTCCGCATGGAGTCTGCTTAAAAGACTCTCTCCCTCTCCCTCTGACCCTCCTCTCCCTGCCTCAAATAAATAAATAAAATCTTTAAAATAAAGAGTTTCAGGGACGCCTGGGTGGCTCAGCAGTTGAGCGACTCCCTTTGGCCCAGGACATGATCCTGGAGTCCCAGGACTGAGTACCGTATCGAGCTCCCTGCATGGACCCTACTTCTCCTTCTGCCTATGTCTCCACCTCTCTCTGTGTCTCTCAGGAATAAATAAATAAAATCTTTAAAAAAAAAAAAAGAATTTCAACTCATAAGGCTGATTTTAAATGGAGATAAATAGATTAATAAGTAGATGGCTAGGTGGAGGATGGACAGATGGATGGATGGTTGGATGATAAATACTCAACCCTGTTATCAAAGAGCTTAAGGGAATGGCTTTAATCCAGCTCACCTCCCTCCCTCACGCATACCACAAGGTGGCCCCTAGATCCACTCTAAAGTGACCAGGCCTTTGCCCATGCAGCCTTTTCTTATTTACTTGAGCACCCACCGACTTGGCAGTTTTGTACCCAGTACCAATCAAAGGAGGCTGAAACTTAACTCTTCTACAGGCAAATCTCTCTGTGTTCCTGAGATGACATCTTCCTTTGAAATCCATCAGTTTGGCCCCATATGACTGGCACTCCAGGGATTTGCTGGGGCCAAATGTTTTTGACATTCTTGTAGCCCAGTAAGGATCCCTGCTAACCATAGTCCCTGACCAAGATTTAAATACCCCATAGTGATTCTTTACTACAATTTCTCCTTGAGACTCTTTCTTGAGTTCTTCTTGCGGGACTCTGCATCTCACTGCTCCTTTATACACTTCCGTTGCAGCCTCTTGAAGCCCCGTTTCATGATTTACCAATTACACTCTTTTTCAAGTCTTCATTGTAATTTTCTTTAACTGTCCTCTGAGGATATGATTTCATCTGGAGCCATTTTGAGAAGTTTCACATTCTCAGAGTTGAGAGATGGGGTTTGTGTCCTCTTTACTCATGGCCAAAACTCTTGTATAAAAGCTCTTATGTCTCTAAGCCTCAAGTCTACCTATCCTGTCCTCTATTTCTCTATTGCCAAGCTCTACTCCTGATCAGTCACAGCATTTTTTTAGTTCTTCCCCTTCTCATGTTCTCCCATCTTCCTGGGAAACTCCAGTGTGGATGGTTTGTGTCCCACCTTATCAGCAACAGGACCTTGTTCTAGAGGCTTCTACCTTCATGGACACATCTAGCACTTGAGGTGACCTAAGAACATCTGAAATTGTGGATTGAAACACCCCACTCAGAGGAAGAAGCCTCTCTTATGATAGAAAACCAAGAAGGCATAGAAAAAAAATTGAAAAATAACAAGCTGGGGAAAATATTTGCAAGTCAATTCACAGATAAAGAGTTATTTTTCTCAATTAGAAGCTCAGATAAATCAATAAAAAAATACTTGTAACCCAGTGAAAAATGAACAGTTCATGGAAAAGTCAATACAAATGCATTTTAAAGAAATGCACCCAACTTCACACATAACAAGAGAAATGCAAATTTAAAACTACAATGAGACACTTTTCTCACCCACCAAATTAGAAAAGATCGAACATTTAAGAATATATGTGGTAAGGGTACATGTGAGGATACAGACACTTTCAAAACTAGTAAGAATTGCCCTCCATGGAGGGCAATATGGCACTATATATCATAATTACAATGCATGGCTCCTTTGACCCAGAAATTACACTTCTAGAAATATCTATGTATGTATCTATGTGTGTATGTGTATAACCACTATTTTCTATGCAGCTATAAAAACAAATCAGGAAGCTTAGAAGTTCTGTATTTAAGATAAGAAAAGAAAGTCATGTGTAGGATGGGCAGGTAATGATGCAATTTTGTGTAAAAATAATGCAAAGCAGTACATACGTACATACAGGTACATGTATATATAGAAAATGTTCTTATAATGCATCGAATATCTCTGGGAATACACACAGAAGCTGATGGCTGTATTTGTCTCTGGGGAAGGGAACTGGGTAACGAGAACAATTAGGAGGGAGACTGTGTCTCTTAGAGCCTGGCAAGAAACAGAAGGTACATTTAAGTGGGTATTTTGAAGAGGGGCCAACAAGGACTAGCTAGAAAGCTGCAGCATCCCAGGGCAGGCAGCAGCAGGAAGGCATTACCACCTCTCCTGCTGAAGGAGATGTGTGTGGACTTGGTTCTGAAAACCCACGGAAGGTGGCAATGTGGAGAGAGCTGCCTGATAGGAGCCATGGCCCAGGTGACTGCAGAAGACCCTATGGCTTAGTCATCCCTTCCTTACTCTCCTGTCCTCCAACCTCTGTCGTGGGGCAAACCCCAAGAGGGCCGTTTCAGTGCGTACAACCAGAAACCACGGTGCAAGGAAATCACTGATGTCTGGGGTGAGAAGCAGGGTGGAGAAGAGTCAGAACAGATCTGGAGGCAAAGGGAGAGTATCTGGAACAGAGATCTAAGATCTACTTTTCATTACATTCTTCTTTGTAGCCATTGAATTTTGTACTGTGTTCATATATTTATATTAAAAATAAATTATGTAATTTCTTCTTTTAAAGAATGGACAAATATTTACTTCCCCCTCCAACTATTACCTTTGCTTTCCTCTTTCACAGCCAAATTCATGCCAAGTGTTATCTACACTTATCGTCCTTCCCTTCATTTTTCAAGCCTGGCTTCTGACCCCTTGACACTTGAATGTGCTCAGGCTCCAACGTCAGTGATGTCTGTACTGCTAGCTAAATTTATTTTACTCTGCTTTTTGGGAGCATATAAGACTATTGAAAAAAAAAAGAAAAAAAAAAAGACTATTGATCCTACTTCATACTTTCTTGAGACACTTTGGTTTCTACAGCCCCAATACCCATCTGGTTTCCCTCCTGGCTCCCTCTCCTTCTCAATTTTCTGAGTAGGCCTCTCTTCCTTTGGCCACCCTCTTAGATGTGGTGTTCTCAGGGTTCTGTCCTTGGCCCACTCACATAGCATTGACTCTCACATTCTCATGCTAACTCCCCTGTCTTTAATGACCCCCACTCATCTCAATCCCAGGCCCAAATCTCTCTCTAAACCTAATACTTGGGAGACATCTCCACTTGGACATTCTTCAGGCTATTATGGGCTGAATTGTGTTCTCCTAAAATCCATATGTTGAAGCACTTCATAATGTGACTGTATTTGTGTGTGTCTTCAAAGAGACAATTAAGGTAAAATGAGGTCATTAAAGTGTACCTAATAATCCAAGATGACTGTGTTCTTATAAGAAGAGGACATACATAAGTTTCTCTTTCTCTCTCTCTAGGAGAGAGAGGACATCAGGACACAGACATACAGAGGAAAGACCATATAGGGCACAGGGAGAAGATGGCCATCAGAAAAAAAAATCAACCCTGGCAACACCTTGATCTTGGACTTCTTGCCTTTAGAACTGTGAGGAAATAAATTTCTGTTGTTTAAGCCACTCAGGCTATGGTACTTTGCTAGGGCAGGCCTAGCAAACTAATGCGTTGCTCAAGCTGAAAATCTCCCAAGCCCTTCTTATGACCTACCTTCTCAATTGCCCCTTACTCATTTGAGCCTGATTATTATTTGCAGATCTTTTCTCAGCATCAACTCCATTTTGCAGAAAGTGTTTTCTAATAGTTGCATATTTATGAGATGCACAAGACCAGCCAATGAGAAAGTAGATAGTGTCACCTATGGCAATATAGTAGCTTCCAGCTGTAATGTTGGTGAGGATTTGGGATGCCTGGGTAGGGTTGTATTAGATCTCTTCTCCACAAGTCAAGCTAAGAAAGCAGAAGCTCTACAGTAAAATCCAGTTAAAATCCAATTAAATTGTTTATTCTTTGAATAGTATTTTAATTTTTAGATATTTTAATAAAATGGCATCTTAAATTTTATTATGTAAAACCAACATCACATCCACTTATTACCACAGCAGCAAGGTCTTAAATCTTTTAAACTATTTTGAATCATTAAATACAATATAAATTTTTTCAAGTATCAGTGAAATTTATAAAAGAATTATATTCATTTGTTTATGCTCTTAGTGTTGGCACCTGATAAAGTTGCTGTGCTAACACTAATCTCCCAGGATCCCGTCTTCTCTTCCTTTTCCCTCCCTACCACTCCCTCCCGTCCAACTCTCCTGCCCCATGGCTTCCTCTGCCAGCATCTAGCACTTAAACTAGGACCTCTCAAAAGGGATATGCATTACGTCTCTTCTAATAGCTCTTCTTGAGTCTTGATTCACTTTCTTTCCATGTCTGATTCTGCTATACCAACCCTTTTATCCGTATGTCTGGTGTTTAAACTCATCAAGAACTGTGATGTGATTGGGCTGGTTAAGAACCACCCAACAGGGATGCTTGGGTGGCTCAGTGGTTGAGCGTCTGCCTTTGGCTCAGGTCATGATCCCAGGATCCTGGGGTCAAGCCCCACATTGGGCTCCTGCTCAGCAGAGGAGTCCCCTTCTCTCTCTGCCCCTGCCCTATCTCTCTATCTCATTCTCTCTCAAATAAATAAATAAATAAATAAATAAATAAATAAATAAATAAATATCTTTTAAAAAATACTGCAGGGCACCTGGGTGGCTCAGTGGGTTAAGCATCTGCCTCAGGCTCAGGTCATGATCTCAGGTCCTAGGATCCAGCCCTGCTTCATTCAGGCTCCCTGCTTAGCGGGAAGTCTGCTTTTCCCTCTCCCTCTGCTCTCCACCCCCAACTCATGTACATGCGTGCGTGTGCCCTCTCTCTCTCTCTCAAAAAAATAAATTTTTTTTAAAAAGATTTATTTATTCCTGAGAGACACACAGAGAGAGGTAGAGAAAGAATCAGGCTCCATTCAGGGAGCCCGATGTGGGACTTGATCCCAGGACACCAGGATCACACCCTGGGCTGAAGGCAGATGCTCAACCACTGAGCCACCCAGGTGCCCCTAATAATGAAATATTAAAAAAAAAAGAACCATCCAACATGGAATGAGTGTGGGAGGGGGGCTCCTTTTGGGCAGAATCTTTGATCCTCTTAATAAGCTGGTGGTCTAGACCACTTTTATTTTTAAACATTTTTTATTACCTTATTTTATTTAAATTCAATTAACATATAGTGTATCATCAGTTTCAGATGTAGAGTTCAGTTGGTCTAGACCACTTTAAAAAATATATATTTTATCTATTTATTTGACAGAGAGAGCACAAACAGGGGGAGCAGCAGGCAGAGGCAGAAGGAGAAGCAGGCTCCCTGCTGAGCAAGGAGTTGGCTGTGGGTCTCAACCCAGGACCCTGGGACCATGACCTGAACCGAAGGTAGACACTTAACTGACTGAGCCACCCAGGCCTCCCAGTCTAGGTCACCTTTAATCAAAGTAAGGTTTAGTCTTACCAGGAAGCTTGTTAGAAATGCAGAACTTCAGACCTCACACCAGACCTACTGAGTTGGAATCTGTACGTTAAAAAGATCCCAAATGATTCATATGCACACTAATGTCTGAGAAGAACTGATCTAATTGAACCTTATTTGATCATCATGGCAGAGTTCCAGCTGATACATATACACGTTTGGGAAGCACTGATTTACTTGTCCCTTGTCATATCATCATAGCCAGGCATAAATAGGCATAGCAGTATTAGCATAAGGAACTGTCTGAATCCACCTTTCTCAAAAGATGACAATATAGCTGGTAGGTATTTGAGGCTTTATAGCCATTGGGCTTATTTTATTTTATTTTTTAAATAAAGATTTTATTTATTTATTCATGAAAGACACAGAGAGGCAGAGACATAGAGAGAGGAGCAGGCTGCCTGCGGGGAGCCCAGTGAGGGATTTGATCCCAGGATCCGGGATCATGACCTGAGCCAAAGGCGTCCAGCCTTTGGCTTGACCTGAGCCAAGGACCCTGAGCCATCCAGGCGTCCCAGCCATTGGATTTAGACATAGTTCAGAATAGAATGGTGTAAAGAAGGAATACCATGGACAGCGCTCCAGTCCTGGTACTTGAGAGATACCATAGACGCTATGCTGTAAAGCACAAAGGGCTGCTGGTGTAAGACACAGTGGGTTTGAACCCTGGCTATATATCATTACCCAGCTCTGGGAACTGAACTTATTAATTTATCTACCTTAGTTAGGACTTTCCTCATTTGTAAATGGGGATGGCAATTCTTAACTAACACAGGTTGTTTTGAAAAGTTACTGAAAAAAATATCACCGGACAGGCAGGTCTGGTGTATAATAAATATTAGTCCCTTCCCTTTTCTGGTCTTGTAAAGCCCCAATTAGAGTTAGTAAAACAAAGTCCTCACAAAAGAAAAATAACAAGATCCTTCTAGCATGAAGCTAATGTCCATGGTTATGACACCAAGGCTGTTAGATTGGTGGTGGTATGGAAGAGGTGCAGTAAAGATGCCCATCTGGCTCCTGTGGTCTTCATATCATTTCAGTAGCTGAAATGGAAGTACGTGGAAGGGGAGCTGGAGTGCAGACATACTTAGCTCCCTACAGCTTCACTGTGCTGGGTAGGGGTCCTGCACAGCCACTAGGGGTTCAGCCTGGGATCTGGCTCTACACAGGCTATTCTGAGGAGCCATTCTCAAAAGAGTCAGTTGTTGACTCAATTCTGTTCAGTTCCCCTCTGGCTGTTAATTATACTACCCCTACTCCTCTGGAGCTGAGCCCCTGACTCTGAGCCAAAGTCTTCCTTCTCTTTGTGGCTGGGTTCCATCCCATTGTGGTGGAGCAGCTTTTCCACATAGGGCTCATCTGATCTTGCACAAAGGTTGGTTAAGGCTTGCATGGCTGCCATGCCTTCACAGCTGTGGCTGCTTTCCTAGTTCCCCATAGCTTTGCACTGACATTCTCACACCAAACTTTTGTCCACCTCTTACGTCTCCTGACTCCTCAGAGATTACTCTGCTTCCTTTCACTTTTATACAAGCTGAGTTTAAATAATCTTTCTCCTCTGCCACAGGTCTAAAAGCTAAATTTTAATCTGTATCAGATTAAGATTCTATTTTAGCTTTTCCCGTGAAATTTTATTTACATGTACATCTAAAAGATGTTCACTTCAAGGTGTCTCTGAAAATTAATTAATTAATTTATTTATTTTTAATTTAAATTTTTTTTTGTCTCTGAAAATTTAAATCACATTTGAACTAAAGACCAGATGCTCAAGGTGATGGTTTAAAGATGAGCATCTTTAATGCTCAAAGATGATCTGATAGGACCAAGAGGCAGCATTGGTCACCAGCCTCCATGAGTGGGCAGGGCAGGTCTACCTACCACAAGAGGTATGAGAATAAAATGGGTAAGTGGCTCTCTGGGACCAAAACATTAAGTTCATCTGGTTTCTAACTTGTTTCCTGGACATAGAGTTTGCCAGTATTGATTCTCCCTTTGGCCTTCCATATTGCTTCACTGAAGGTAATTTATGTTCATCCCCATGACTGAATCTGGACGCTCAGGCAAATAATTCAGGACCAAATAACAAACTGTCACTCTTTAAATACTGGCTCAACATTTAATGAGAGCAAAGGCTTGGTGCTATGTGGGAAGGGCATAGAAGAAGAATGAAGGATCGCTGGTCTTCCTTGTCCCATCTCTGCACAGAGCATTTTATTAAAGTTTATTTATTATTTTTTTAAAAAAATATTTTATTTATTCATTCATGAGAGACAGAGATACAGAGAGAGAGGCAGAGACACAGGCAGAGTGAGAAGCAGGCTCCATGCAGGGAGCCCGATGTGGGACTCGATCCCAGGTCTCCAGGATCATGCCCTGGGCCTAAGGCTGCGCTAAACCACTGAGCCACCAGGGCTGCCCTTAATTTTTTTTTTTTTTAATAAAGTTTATCTATTTAAGCAATTGCTACACCCAAGATGGGGATCGAACTCACCATCTGGAGATCAAGAGCTGGCTTGCAGTACTGACTGAGCCAGCCAGTAGCCAGTACAGAGGATTCCTGCTCTGATTCCAAGCTTACCACTCTGCCTCCTGTGAACAAGACCCTGCAGCCTTCTGGTCCCTCTCTCTGGAATAATCTAGTGACCACGCTATCACTCCAGCAGGCCCTTGGGTTCCACTCTTTGCCACCTGCTCATGGGAGTTTTGCTTCCAAGCGCATACACTACTTCCAGACAGGTCAGGTGTCCATACACGGTGGTGTATGGGACACTGCAAGCGCTGCTGCATGGCCAGCCCCTTCCATTGCTCCTTCGTGCTGGCAAAAAAAAAAAAAAAAAAAAAAAAGCCCGCATTTAGGAACATGACAGCATTCACTACTTTTTTATTTCCAGTTCCTCCAAACAATTTTAAGCTATTCATGCTCTTGCCAAAATCTGTGTTATCATAAAACTATGAAACATGGCCCTCTTGTTGGGACTTAACCAACTTTACGAAATGAAATTTAAAATGAAGTTTAAGGGGGAAAAAAAATCGAACACACACACACACACACACACACACACACACACACGTTTACCAGATTTTCTGCACCGAAAAGAAAAGGGACACAAACCAAGACACCCCACATGTACAAGTTCCCCCATAATGATTTCGAAGGGGAAGAAGACCCGAGCTGGGTCCGGCCGAGGGGAAAGCCCTCCAGAGTGCGTTTTTGTTGGTATTTGTCCAACCAGACGTCTCCTCCTCTCCGTGAGCGCACGGCCAAGACCTAGGGAACTGTGCGCTGTAATCAGAGTGTTTTTATGAATTATGCAAATGCACAGCGCCTTCCCGATGGCCAGAAGAGGGTAACTCCCGGCCTGAATCCGGGCCCTCGTCCCCAGCCCCGGCGGCGTTGGGGGCTGGCGCTCGCCGCGGCCCAGGTGAGTCCCGCGCGCTCCCCGCTCCGGGCCCGCGGGAGGGGCCGGAGCGGCGCGCGGGGGGGGGGCGGGGGACGGAGATCCGGGCCCTGACTGCAGCTTCCTCCCGGTGGAGCCGCATTTCCAGCCCCCTCCCCCTCCCCCTCCCCCCGCAGCCCGAGCCCCAGCCCGAGCCCCAGCCCGAGCCCGAGCCCCAGCCCCAGCCCCGGCTCCGAGCCGTTCCCGGCCGCGCCGCCTGGAGGCGCGGGGCCCTCGGGGCGCGCCCAGCGCTGCAGCCTCGGCCGGGGCGGAGGCCGCCGGACCGCGGAGATGCGGGGCGGGGGCAGGGCGCGGGGTAGGTGACTTTATCCCGCCTGTTTCCCTGCCCCGGGGAGCAATGACATCACGCGGCCTGCTCCAGGCGCCGACACAAAGAGCGGCGCGGAGAGGCCGCTGCGCGGGGAGCCGGCGGCCGCCGCTGCCGCCCAGGGCCCCGGGGCCCCGCCGGCCAGCCCCGCCGCCCGCGGCCCGCGCCCTCGCCCGCGCCCTCGCCCGCGCCCTCGCCCGCGCCCCCGCCGCGCGTCCTCCTCCTCCTCCGCCGCCGCCGCCGCCGCCGCCGCCGCCCGCGCCCCCCGCGCGCCGGCCCCTTCCCCTGCGGGCGGCGCGGGCCTGGGAGGGGCGCCCGCAGCCAGCCGCGCAGCATGCACTGGGGGGTTGGCTTTGCCTCGTCCAGGCCGTGCGTGGTGGACCTGAGCTGGAACCAGAGCGTCTCCTTCTTCGGCTGGTGGGCCGGGTCCGAGGAACCTTTCTCCTTTTATGGGGACATCATCGCTTTCCCTTTGCAGGATTACGGTGGGATCATGGCAGGGCTGGGCTCCGATCCCTGGTGGAAGAAAACACTTTACTTGACCGGGGGAGCTTTGCTGGCCGCAGCTGCGTATCTGCTCCACGAACTCCTGGTCATTAGGTGAGCCGGAGAGAGGGCCCCGCGCAGGGGCGCCGAGAGGGGCACCTGGCCAGGGCAGGGCTGGCGCCAGGGGGGACCGTGCCAGCCGCTGGGTCACGCCGCGCAGAAGCCGAGAATCCTGCCCCAGCCCTTCCCTAGAGGCAATCAGTCCGTGGTCACCTGGCCCGAGGGGGCAGTTTCCAGTTGACAGGAGAATTAAGCTGGTCGTGGGAGGGGGGAGAACATTGGTCTCCCAGTCCTTCGGTGCTAAAAAGCGAAAATTCTCTGGGTTGTTGTGGAGCGAAATAGTCTGCTCGGAAATGCTCTCTAAGTGCAGTGTTTGCAACAATAGAATGAGGCCTTGTAGAGATCCTAAGTTGCACTTTTCGGAAATGCCTTATTTGTTTATAGGTAATAATGCTGGAATGGTAACCGCTGACCTTATCTTAAAGGTAGTTCTCCACTCTCCCTCTCCAAATTTCAACATCCTCAAAAGGCTGAAATTTGCAAAAGCTCCAGGGACCCCCCCCCCCCCCCCCGGGTCCCTGTTAGAGAGGCATGGTCAAGTATAGTAGTGTGCGGTTGTGATGCAGCCTTAACCTGGTTGTCTGCTGATCAGGTGTTTAAAGCTAAGTACCATCGTGGGCTTTCAGAGCCATTGTTGTGAGAGCAGCAGGAGATCCGAGGACAGGACTAGCACATGGGCGTGTTTGACAGGAACACGGGAGTCAGCCCAGTGCCGTAAACACTTGCATAGGCTGCCTGCCGCAGAATGTTGACAGGACTGCCTTGGAAATGCCAGAAAATGGAGGCCCCTTACTGTTGGTACATCCAGAAGGACATGAGATCTTTGTTTGAGTAGGGTAATACCATAAGCTCCTGGGATGGTCCTTTGGCTCACTGATAACATCAGTTTAGGCTTAAAATTTCCATGCGTCGGAGCCCTCTGTCACTGGGAGATGCCCAGAAGCGGGCAGTTTTCAATGGCTCAGAATATCCCAGTTGGCCAGTGTATGTGTTCACACTGCCTTTTTCCAGCGGGGGAATCCTACACAATAGGTTATAAACAAAGACAGTGATAGGTGACCTTTAACAGGCCAGCAGGGATTCCAGGGCATTGTGACAGGCTAACTTAGGTGTTTTGAATATTTCCAGTCTTTGAGAGGGTGGGAAATCATTTCGGTCTGAGGAAATGTATTGGCTCTCACTGTTAGTCTGGCCATAATTGAGAAGTTTCATTCTAAGCTTATTATATACACCGAATTCTCTCAGCACAGTACCTTGAATCATCTAGCTGAACCAAATAAAAATGTTTAGAGTGAATTATTTCTCCAGATTATTTCCTATTTTTGCTAGTTTTAGAACTCCACTTCAAGTTAGATTTCAAGCTGTATGAGAACCGAAAACATTTGTGCAGTACTTTAAATGGTAACCCGGTTGTTTCTCAATTATATTCCAGTCCAGAACCTTTTCAGGATCCAGACCCATGTGGCTTCTCTCTGGTGTAACACTTTGTGGTGGGAGTGAAGGCATGGCCTCGTAGGACCAAGTCTAAACCTTGCTTAAATGACCTTGCAGAAATAGTGAGGAGCCCAGAGCTCATCCTGAGAGCAGGCCACGCCCTGGCAGGTGTGGTCGCTGGACACAGAAGAGCCCTCTGTCCACAGATGTGTCCTTCCCCGCTTAGCAGACTGCTTGGATACTTATTGAGATTGGGACTTTTTCATTCTTCGTTTATTCACTTTTGTTTCTTGATGGATGTTTAAGTCCTAGGTACGAAATAGGTTATAATGGAGTAGAAAACCGTGTTATAATGCGGATGATAAAAATGGCTGCCCCTTTTGGATCCCTTAGTAGGGATTCTGTAGAGAAGTTCTTTACTTGCATTTATCCCTCTCAACTATGGTTGGATGCTTTGATTCCCATTTCATAGATAAGGCAGTTACAGCTGAGGGAGGGAGGTTAAACTACTTGCCCAAGATCACACAGTAAGAGTAGTAGGATCCAGGCCTGGAAATGTGTGTCTGTGCAGTCTGCACTTTTAACCGCTGCCTCCTAGAAAGTACCAATGCCGAAATAAGCCTTAATGGGGGGAGAAGAAGAGAAATGTAAAGAATTGGGGTATGGCCCAGGGAAGACAGGCCTGTGGCAGGGAACTGAGTTTTTGACAGCCCCTAGGGGCACAGAAAGATGGGGATTGGGAAGACTGAACAAGGTCTGGGACTGTGAGTCAGAGATTACATGACAGAGACTTCCTTTTAGGGCGAAATCTAAGTGTCAGTTGTCTTTGTAGTTTAGGCAAAACAAAACAATCCGGAATCTGCAGGATGGAAAACACACCTTGAAATGATCACAGTGTCTGAGGTCACGGGCCATGGTAAAGTCGTAACCTCTCCACTAGGATTTTCTGCTGGAGAGACTTAACCTTCGTGTATGGCCATGTCTCCAGTGTATAAAAGAAAGTTGACTGGTGAGAATTACTTAGGAAGTTTAATTAGTGAGTATAACCAAGAGAGGTATTTTGGATTTTATGCCTGCTTTTCCCCCCACTGCAGTATTTTTAAACAAATAGTGTCTCAACCCTCTTCTTTACTTCCCCTGAGTGGTGAGAGCCTAGCAGCTGTCTTAAATTCAATCCATTTGAAAATGTGTTATTTGTAAATCGAATGAATAAATAATGATGTTGTTGTTGGTAGCTTATTTGCACTTTGGGCACTTGGGCTCAGCCTGTCGTGGAGAACTTATGGAATCAGAGCAGCCCACAGGTCATCCAACATCTGATCTCCATAAACTAACAGCTCACCAGCCGCACACCGAGGCCCGGTCATCTGTGATACCCTTCGTGATGGGAGCTGGGGCTAGTCTTGCTGCCCAGTCGGTGTTCTCTTATGTAACCCTCGTTATAAAGCTACTTTAGAAAGTAGAGCTGTCCAAGGTATGTTATTAAATACCTGTTCTTCTGATCCTAAGTTAGAGAGTAGTTTCTGATGTGTGGAAGGAGGGCTCTGGAGCCACAGTGGGCTCAGATTCACTTTGCTTTTAACCATGTAAACTTGGATATGAGAATGAGCTTCTTGGCTGCTTGGCTTTCTCATCTGTAAAATGGGGATACTGATAGCCTTCCTTATGGAGTTGACTGAGTTAGGACACGTGAAACGCTTAGAACAGTTTGACACGTAAGTGAGCATTCAATTAAAGCTGGCCATCATTAGCTATTATAACTTCCATCAGAAAGTTTCAGGCTCGAGTGGCTGGAGTCAAACTGGTGGTTTTGATAGTTTACTGAGAAATTGCCCATTTCAGTGTGGTCGAAGGGCTTAAGAGCTCTTAATGACCTAATCTTACAGTGATGTTCCTTGGACAAGTTATTTAACCTCTCTAAGCTTTAGTTTCCGCATCTATTGTATACCATAATACACTAAATTTAAACTATAAGAGTATCCACTGTATGGTGTTACTGTTGGAATGAAATAAATTAATATGCATGATGTATACCAAGTCAATGGCATATGCTTGTCACACCCATTCTTAGAATATGGCCCAAGTTAACCATTAGCATTAGATGTTTCTGGGCAGTGGAGCAAAAGATTTTATATTTATCTTCCCAGTTCTGAAATTTTTGTCTGGCTACTCTACGTGAAAATACCTCTCTGTGACTTGAAATATTTGACTGGACAGGATCAGTTAATTGTCAAATCTAGTTTGCGCTCTCTGGGAACCATCTGAGAGTCTTCTTGATTTTAGTATCTGACCTCCCCAATATTTCATCTAAATGAAAATCTTTGTTTTACATAGCAAAGATTGCCAGAAAACAGCAAATACTTGTATCCTTTTGACTTGACCAGTGTTTGCAAAGTGAGTGTCATTCATAACTCTTTAAGTAGAAGGGGCGCTTTGGTGGTAAATTTCTCCAGAAGAGTTTGGTTTTAACTGAATGCCGTTGTTGCAGTAAGTGAGCACCATGGGACAATGATACAAAGAGCTTGCTCTTGCTTGGGTGGAAGTATGTGGGATTAAACTGGGAGTGATGTGAAGGAACCAGAGACTCAGGGAAGGCCAAGGGGAAGAGCGAGGCCTATCTGACTGGGAAGCGGTTGGATTGAGTGAAAGGCAGATAATTGCAAAAGGTTCTTGAGGGTAGCATAAGATCGAAGCCTGGTAGGATGATGAGATTTTGTAGTTTAAGGGGATAAGACCATATCTCTGTGAATGAGAATAGATTCTACAATCCTAACATGATGCTTGATAGCTCCACAAATGTTTACAGATGTTAAAAATTTCATCCTTGTGCTAAATGATGCAGAATTGGTACAGCCCTCACTTTCTGTGTGGGAGAGGCAGAGAGGCCTAGGGTAATGTGGCAGATAGGAAGCAGGGCTTGGATTTGACCGCAGGCATCCACACTTGGAATCTAGCATGTTCTCTATTATACAGTATCCGCTGAAAGATTGTCCCAGGGAAATCCTCTGACCCAAAAAAGTAGCCAAGGGAAAACTAGATGTGTGGCTGAGATAGAAGAAAGGGAAGAGGCAGGGGTATTAAGTTCTATGCTGTGCAGCGAGAGCAGGGACCTGGGAAGCTAGAGAAGATGGAATAGAGCCCGGGAGCCAGCTTCCTTGGCATCATCCAGGTGAAAGGCCAGGTGAAGGCACCCATAGTTTGGAACAGGGACCAGAGTATTCGCAGTCCCAGATTCCCTGTAGACTTGGTTCATTGCAGAGTAAACCTACGCTGTTATTCTAGGATTCTAGGGACAGTTTCATGGTATGGTTCACGGGTCAAGAAACATAGCCTCTGCCTGCCTGGTTCAGTCCAGGTTCTGCCATTTAATAGCAGTGTGACCTTGGGCAAGTTCATCCCCTCTGCCTCAGTTTCCTCATCTATAAAACATGGATAACAGTAGTACCTCCCTCATAAAGTCATTGTGAAGATTAAATGAAATAGTAACCTGTGAAGCCCTAAGAAGAATGCCTGACACCCAGTAAGCACACACCATTATTTTTATCCGCCCGGCTTGTCCCTGGCCCCTACACATAACCAGCTGGAGAAGAGGTGGGCCTGTACCACAAAATACTCTTCCTGCCCCAATAGGCGATAGTTACCAGAAGGAGGTTGATACACAGTTTCGCTCGAAGCCCTTGGAGTCCCTGTGATAGTTTGTAAGGTCCTCTTGTGTTTTGGGTAAGCTTCCACTCCGCTTCTGGAGTGAGCCCCAGTGACAAACAGATCTGCTTGTTCACTGAGGAGCTACGACCCACCAGGGACCTCTGGGGAACTAAGGGAATTGAATGTGTATAACAACGTGGATTGTTCTTGATCTCTGTTTTGGTTTTGGCAGGAAACAGCAAGAGATTGACTCCAAAGATGCTATTATTTTGCATCAGTTTGCAAGACCTAACAATGGTGTCCCCAGTTTGTCTCCTTTCTGTTTGAAAATGGAAACTTACTTAAGGATGGCCGACTTACCCTATCAGGTACTTGTGTACAGACGGGTTTTATTCTCATGGCAGTAATATCAGAAGGGGAGTTCCTCATCTCACATGGTGGGAAGGGCTTGCTCTTGGCCCTGGAGGGTTGGGTATGCAGTTAGCAGCACCTGGTCCTTAGGAAATACTTAGGAGAGACTGGATTCTAAGGACCATTGATTTTTACATTCAGTTTAATGGGGCACCCAAAGGGTTTGGACTTTTGCAGTTTCAGGGTCACAATGTTTTTTTTCCCTGACATAGAATAGGCCTTGGTTAAGCTTGGATAGGCCTCCTGGGCAGCTCTTAATAAAGGTGGCTTTTTCCTTTAGGTTTAACAGCATTACTTTTGTCTCTCATGAATCCTGGGGGGCAGAGCACCCAGCAGGTCACCAGGGAGATAGTTGTGATTTGGGGGGATCTTTTCTACAGTGGTCCGTGTTCTGTTTGGGTGACTTTCAGGGAAATATTCGCTCATTTCAGCATTAAAGAACAAACAGAGGAATGCATTTAATGGGATTCATTTTACTGTGTTTTCATTTTGTCTCACAAATTTGACAGGCTGTGTTTTCATTGTTATTCAATTCTATGTATTTTTAAAAAATCTTTTTCTTTTTCATCTAGTATCTAGCCATGTACAAGTTTTGATTTTTGTTATTGTTTTTTAATTTTATGATCAGAGCAGAGAGCCTCTGTGGTCTTGGTTCCCTGAAATTTACTGAGGCTTTAGCCTAGTGTGCGGCTAGTTTTTATAAATGTTGAAAATCATTACCTATTCTCTGTTTGGGTGATGAGCTCTCTCTAGATTTTCTTGCTCGAGCAAGTGTATTGTATTAGTGTATTGTTTAGATCTTGTATATCTCTGCTTATTTTTTGTTTGCCTGTTTTAGTAGTGTCTGAAAGAAGTGGGTTAAAATATCCATGGGTATTTGTTGATTTATCTTTTCTTCTTACCATCCTGTTCTTTCTGTTCTTGCTTTATGTAAGAGATCATATAGTTAGGTACATAATACTATGGAAGATCACATTTATACTCTCTTGTTTCTTTTCCCAGGATATAGCACCCAGCTGTGTCCCTTGCTTTTTTTTTTTTTAGCCTTGAATTTTATATTATCAGATATTGAGATTGATTCTCCAACTTTCTTTTGGTTCATATTTGTTTGGGATATCCATCTCCATCCTCTTTCTCTTTTTTTTTTTTAATGGATCTGTCTCTCCTAGCCAGTGTATTACCTGTAGCCAATCTAAGAGTCCTTAATTGGTGAGTTTTTTCATTTATGCTTGTAATTACTGTTTAACTACAACTTATTTCTAACATCTTACTTATTATTATTTTTCTAACATCTTATTTAATATTTTTCTCCTTATTATACTTGTTTTTTTCTCATTTCCTGCTTTCTAACAGATAAGATAAAAAGAAATTTTCTTCTCATTTAAAACAAATTCTATTTTTGTTGTGGTTGCTCTTAAGATCCAAATTTGAGTTTATTTTTCCCTATTATCACTTCTCAAATGCTGTGTTGACCCTTGGATAATACAAGTATCTTACAGGTTCCCATGAACCTTGGGTCTCTCTTTTCCCAGCCCTGATCCCAAGTGTGTTGCTGTCATCTAATGTTTTAATCCTGGAATTTTGGAAATCCCTTCCTTTTTTGTCTGGTTCTTTTTTAGGCAACAAACCTTACTAAACTTCTGACTAGCTTTTTATTTCCTATGTATCTTCTCCTCCAGGATTATTTATCTTTTTATTTGAGTGCTTCCTTGAAGCATATTTTCAGATTGAGCCTTTATGCAGCAAACCTCCAGTAGCCTTGCACACCTGATGAGGTCTTTATTATGCCCTCACATTGGAAACATCTACCTTCAAAGTTCTTTCCCTTCAGGGCTTTAAAAATATTACTCCCTTGTCTTTCTGTGTCAGTATTGCTATTGAAAAATTTGGTATTAGCCTGATCCTTTCTCTCTCTCTTTCTCTCTGGAAACTTTTAGAATTTGCATTTAATCTCAACATACTTAAATTTCACTATGCTGTGCCTTGGTGTGGGTCTTTATGTATCTTGTTTGGCCCTTTGTAAACTCTTAGTCTGAAGTCTTGAATCTTTTTTTTTTTTTTTTCATTCTGGGGAATTCTTAATTTTCTTCAAATACTTTCTTTTTTGTTTATTTCACCATTCTTCTTTCTTGTCGCCTATTATCTGGATACTGAAATCTCTGCTTTTATTTTCTCTGTCTCTGAATATATTCCTTCATTCTTTTCTTCCTCCTTCTGTGTGGATTCGTCTTTCTGAAATCCCGTTGCATCACTCTGTTCTCTTCTTGCATCCGTTGTACTACTTATCTATTGTGTTTAACTCTATATTTTTCTTCTTCATGTTTCCCCTTGGTTTGTTTTACCATTTCTGCTTTCGTCCTTAGAGGATATCTATTATGCTAATTAAAATTGGTCTGTCAGTACAGTCGTGCTCCATGTTGTATGGATTCATCTGTTGCTCTTCTGTGATGGTGGTTGCACGCTTCTGGTGTCTATTTTGGTTTGAGATTTCCTATTTCCGGAGATGCAGCTTCCCTGCCTGGGAATCTGTACCAAGCGAGGGCCAAAGCTTAGGCTTCAGGTTTCTGCCTCTGAGGGGATATAAGCAAAGTAAGAAGGGAGACCCAGGCATCCCCAAACCACTGGTCCCTCTGGTTTGCTGCCACTCCTCCAAGTGGCCCCTGCTGGCCAGGGGTTCACCTTCAAACTCTTCCAAAGTGGTGGCACTGGGAGGAAGTGGTCTCCCTTGCTGGTAACAGAGCAGCGGGGCCAGACTTCTAGCCCTGCATCCCCTGATGCTCCCTGGCCTGTGCTTTCTGAGCCAATTTCTCTGCAGAAGAGGGGATGGAGGTAGCAGTGACCTTCCGAGAGCAATGCTGGGATGAGATGAGTGGCATCCTCCTGGCGTGGTAAGTGCTATTATGGAGGCCCCGCTGGGGATATGATGGTGGGGCACCTAACCTGGACTTCGGGTGGAGGGCCCTAGTTGGGCCTGGGGTGTTTGGGGGAACAGAAGGAAGTTGCTTATGACTGGGAACTGGAATGCAAAGGCCAAGTGTGAAGAGAGAAACAAGGAGATTATTCAGGACTTTCTAAGCCTGAATAGAGGAGAAGATAGCCCTGAAGACAGACAGAACTTGAAGCATCTAGATGCAGCAGATCAGATTTGAAAGATGGTTGCTGAGCTTGGTGTTAGGCAGCCAGTACTGGAAGATCCATGTCACCCAGGGGCTCACATTGAGGGAAGAGAGTGCGAGTGCTCCCCACCAGCTGCCTGTCTCTATTCCGTCATCACTCTTGACCCAGTCATATCAATTAGCCTTGACAGCTTGGGGGCAGTTAGGGCACCAGGCCTGAATTTTGTGCCGGGTAGTCCCTGATGGCTTTCTAGATCTCTTGGACCCTGTCACCTTGATGGAGCCGTACTGCTGTTTGCAGGGGCCAGCTCAGCTGCCGGGCTGTGCCACCCTGGCTCTTCCTGCCTTCAAGCCTGCAAGTACTGACTGCTGCGGCCCTGGCTTTACCAGGAGCCTAACTTCCTCTGCTCATGTTGCAGAGCAGCTGCTTTTAGGTAGTGTGACTGGGCCAGCAGGACACACATTTCACCGTGAAACCTGAAGCTATTGCACAGGCCTTCTAGGAGGTGACCGCTTCCCCTTTTCCAAAATTATGATTTGTTGAATGTGTGTGCATGTGTGTGTGTGTGTGTATTTTTTTTTTTTTTTTAAAGAAAGGCATAGAAGTGTTTTTTCTTCTGTGAGGACTTTGTGGAAAATCAATGCAGGGGGTGTTCAGCTCAGAGCAGAGATTTAGGTAAGAGAAAAATGGTCCTGTGTTTTGGAAGGATGCTGTGTGCCCGCCATGGGTGCCTTGAGACCTGGGTGCCCTCGATGAAGGTTTGTGTTGGTGGGTGCCCGGGAAGTGCAGATGGGGCTCATCGCCTGCACTCGTCAGTATAGAGGCATTCTGTCGGAGATCCAGGGAGCTCTATTCTCTGCCCCTTCTTTGCCCTGTGCCTTGAAAAAGAAAAGATTAAAATGCCATACTCCCAAGAACACAACTTTATATTTGAAGCCTTTTTTATTTTATTTTATTTATTTTTATTTTTTTATTTTTATTTTTTTGCCTTTTTTATTTTTTAATGGAAGAGAGATTGGAATAAATATTTGATGACCATTAGTAGAAACTCAACGGCTTTCTTTTTAAAGCCTGATCTATTGGTCACAGTTACTATCTTTTCATCTTTTTAAAATCAGGATGTAAATATTGGTAGGTTGAAAACTTTTCATTTTGTAGTAATTATAGATTTGTAGGAAGTTGCAGAAAAGGTACAACAAGGAGGTCCTGTGGATGTGGTTAATTTTTTTTTCAAAATGAAAATAGCTTTATCATCTTTTTCTGCTTACATATAAATGACATATAGTCCTTATAAGAATTTCAAACAATACACAGAGTGTAAGTGGAAAATGAACATCACCTGGCATCTTACTAACTAGCCATTGCCATTACTGATACTTTGGGCCATCCTTCCAAATATTTTTCCAGACACATACAAAGATGCCTACATCGTTTGCTGTAACTGGTTGTATAAGAAAGCGGTATTTCACACAATAATACTTTATAAATGTGAAGGAGAAAAAGAAAGAGAATGGCTCCTTTGGAACTCTCTGCTCTGGCTTTTAGCTCTAACTTTTAATTGTTACTTATTTGCTGATCTTGTGTGTTCCCCCACTCTCCCAACATTTTGAGTTGGAACTTTCTAAGCCACAGACAAGTTCAAAGCCTAGTACTGTGCATACCCATATGCTCTTCACCTAGATTGACCAATTATTGCCTTTTTTGCTTTATTTCTCTTTATATAAACAATTTTTTTTAATGAACCATTTGAAAATAAGCTGCAGAAATCATGACACTTCACCCCTCAGGACTTCAGTATGCATCTTCAAAAAATAGGGACTTTTTTTCCTACAAAACTACAATACATAGTTGTAAAGGGAAGGACTTCGTTTTTTTCTTTCTATGTGGGACAAAACCCAGCTTTTCCCTACTGTGTGTTTATTCACTGGGAGTTTCCTTTACTATTCACATCAAACACTTCATTTCTGACACTTGTGGTCACCGGATATGGGGAGGTTTTCCCCCACACCAGGCAGCACTCTGTGACACCATCTGCATGTCCTGCAATTTAATTCAATTCTGACACTCTATTTGGAGACAGTGTCATCCCATAGGTTAAGGGCTCAGTCTCATAGACTGTATCCTTCCCCCTCTACAGAATTCAGGGAAACACATTTATACCCAGTTTACTAAGGAATACGTTAAAAGATACAAATGAACAGCTAGATGAAGTGGTACATAGGGTGAGGCCTGGGATGGTCCCAGTACAGGAGCTTGTAGAGTTGGATGCATCACCTTCCCCGGTATGGATGTATTTGCCCATCTGGAAACTCTCTGAACCCCATACTTTTGGGATTTTTTGGAGGCTTCCTCACATAGGCATGAGCAATTATTTACTCCATTTCCAGCCCCATCTCTGGAGGAGCGGGTACAGGACTGAAAATCATGGTTGCTCATCAAGGTTTGGTCTTCCTAGTAACCTGCCACCTTCCAAGAGCCATCCAAGGAGCCCACCCAGAGTCACCTCATTAAGACAAAAATGTTCCTAGTGCTCTATCACTTAGGAATTTTTATAAGGCTTTTAGGGCCTCTGTGCTGGAAACTGGGGGCAGAGACCAACATATATATTTCTTATTATTTCATAATAGTGGTTGCGTAGATTTTTTTTTCCAATGTGTTATAATCTATAAAAGTTCCTCATATTGTCTCAAATTTAGCCAGTGGGAGAGCTTTCAAGATGGCTCCAGGGGTGCAGTGAATGTAATGGGTATACATTTAGCTGAAAAGTTTGGGGTACCATGGCTAGTATAGCAAGTCAGTGTCCCAAGACTTTGGGATTTTTTAAAAAGCTTTTACTTATTTATTCATGAGACAGAGAGAGAGAGAGAGAGAGAGAGAGAGAGAGGCAGAGACATAGGCAGAGGGAGAAGCAGGCTCCATGAGGGGAGCCCCACGTGGGATTCGATCCTGGGTCTCCAGGATCAGGCCCTGGACTGAAGGTGGTGCTAAACCGCTGAGCCACCGGGCTGCCCGTTTTTTTTATGGTCTTAATTCTCCATTTCAAAATGGTAATGGTGATGTTAATATTTCTGATGAAGGGACTTGTCAAACTCCTTCATGTATGTAGTAGTCTTCCTACAACTCTTGTATCCCCATTCTGTAGATAAGGAAATTGAAGCCCAGGGAGATCCAGGGATGATAAGGGAGATCCAGGGATGACCAGGGTCACACTGAATAAGTGATGGAATGAGATTTTTAAAACCAAAGCCCATGGCTTTCACTGCTGTGTTAATAATATAGTGGAAGTATAGATTAATTTCACCTAGGACAAACTTGCAGGAGGAAACTTCAGCTCACAAAAAATATAAAGGTTTATCTCTTCATGATTCTTCTCAAAATTACTTTCAGAAACCACCGTTAGTGGGCCAGTCAGACTTCAATTGCTTAAGTAAAATAGGCCAGGAGTTCTTGAATACATTTAGGAAGCTCTTGAATATATTTAGGAAGTTAAGGAAAACTAAGTATTATTTTTAAAAGATAATGTTTTTATTTTATCAGTAATATAGCCAATTCTGAAAGACTGAAATTCGTGGAAAGATCATCTGTATCTCATACTATTGCCAATTACTTCAGATGTTTTTGTGTTTCTTTTTTAAATATTTAAAAAAATTTATCTAATTTTTAAATTAGATATGATCATAGTATCTCTAAAGTGTTGTCTCCTACTTTTCTTTTTAAAGATTTTATTTATTCATGAGAGACACACAGAGAGAGGCAGAGACATAGGTAGAGGGAGAAGCAGGCTCCTTGCAGGGAGCCTAGTGTGGGACTTGATCCCCAGGCCTGGGATCATGCCCTGAGCTGAAGGCAGATGCTCAACCACTGAGCTACCCAGGCGTCCCTGATTTGATAATTGTATACATTACAAAGTACTCACCACAATAAGCGTAGCTACCATCTGTTACCATACAAAATAATTACAATATTATTGACTATACTCTGTATGTTGTACTTTTCATCCCTATGATTGATTTATTTTATAACTGGAAGTTTGCACCTGTTAATCCCCTTCACCTATTTTGCCTAACCCCTACATCTCTTCCCTCTGGCAACCACCAGTTTGTTTTCTGTATTTATGAGTCTGTTTCTGGTTGGTTGGTTTGTTTGGTTTTTTAGATTCCACACATGATATGGTATTTTTCTTTTCTGTCTGGTTTATTTCATTTAGCATAATACCCTCTAGGTATATCCATATTGTTGCAAATGGCAACATTTCATCCTTTTTTTATGGCTGAGTAATATTGCATCCTGTCTGTCTGTCCATCTACCTATCTGTCCATCCCATATCTTATTTGTGCATTTGCTTATTGCTGGACACTTAGGTTGCTTCCATACCTTGGCTATTGTAAATAATGCTGCAATAAACATGGGGTGCATATATCTTCAAATTAGTGTTTTGTTTTCCTTAGGTAAATACCTAGTACAGGAATCACTGGATTGTATGGTGTTTTTTTTTTCTTTTAAAGATTTATTATTTATTTGAGGGAGAGAGCGGGCACGCAAGCACATGTTGGGAGGGGCAGAGGGAGAGAAAAAATCAAGCAGACTCCACACAAAGTGTGGAGCCCAACAGGGGGCTCAATCTCACGACCCTGAGATCACTACCTGAGCTGAAACCAAGATTTGGACACATAACTGTGCCATCCAGGTTCCCCTGTTTTTAATTTGTTGAGGAACTTACATACTATTTTCCATAGTGGTTGCACATTTAACATTCCCACCAACAGTACATGAGGGTCTCCTTTTTTTCTACATTCTTGCCAATATTTATTGTTTCTTGACTTTTTTTATATGATTCTGGATGGTGTGAGATACTATCTCATTGTGGTTTTAGTTTGTATTTCCCTGACGATTAGTGATGTTGAGCATCTTTTCATGCATCTGTTGGCCATCTGTATGTCTTCTTTGGAAAAATGCCTGTGCAGGTCCTCTGACCTTTTAAAAATTAGATTTTTTTTTTTTAGTATTGAGTTATAGGAGTTCTTTATTTATTTTGGATGTTAACTTCTTATTGGATATATCATATGCAAATATTTTTTTCCCATTTGGTAGGTAGCCCTTTTGTTTTGCTGATGGTTTCCTTTGCTGTGCAAAAGCTTTCTAGTTTGATGTAGTGCCAGTTGTTTATTTTCACTTTTGTTTCCCTTGCCTGAGGAAACAGATCCAGAAAAATACTACTGAAGTTGATGTCCAACAGATTACTACCTATCTTTTCTTTTAGAAGTTTTATGGTCTCAGGTCTTATATTTAGGTATGTAATCTATTTTGAGTTTATTTTTGTGTGTAGCATAAGAAAGTTTTCTAGTTGCGTTCTTTTAATGTAGCTCTCTAGGTTTCCCAGGCACTGTTCAATGAAAAGACTGTCTCTTTTCCATTGTATATTCTTACCTTCTTTTTTGTAGATTAGTTGGCCATTTAAGTATGGGTTTATTTCTGATCACTCTATTCTGTTCCATTGATTAGTGTGTCTATTTTTATGCCAGTACCCATACTATTTTGATTACTGTAGTATTGTATAGTTTGAAATCAGGGAGTGTGATACCTCCAGATTCATTCTTCTTTCTTGAGATTGCTTTAGGCTGTTCAGGGTCTTTTATAGTTCTCTACACATTAGGATTATTCATTCTAGTTATTTGACAAATATTAACATTATTTTGTTAGGGATTGAGTTGAATCTATAGGTTGCTATGAGTAGTATTGACATTTTAATAATATTAATGAATTCTTCCAATCCATGATTGTGGTATATCTTTCTATTTATTTGTGTTGTCTTCAATTTCTTTCATCAGTGTCTTGTAGTTTTCAGATTTTTAGTCTTTCATGTCCTTGGTTAAATTTATTCCTAGGTATTTTTTCTTTTTTGATGCAGTTGTAAATGAGATTTTCTTTTCTTTTTTTTTTTTTTTTTAAGATTTATTTATTTATTTATTCATGGGAGACACACAGAGAGAGGCAGAGACATAGGCATAGGGAGAAGCAGGCTCCTCACAGGGAGCCCGATTGTGGGACTTGATCCCGGATCCTGGGATCACGCCCTAAGCTGAAGGCAGACACTCAACCACTGAGCCACCCAGGCATCCTAGATTGTTTTCTTAATATCTCTTTCTGCTAGTTCATTATTAATGTACAGGAATGCAACAGATATTTGTATATTAATGCTGTTTCTACAAGTTTACTGAATTCATTTATTCTAATAGATTTTTTGGTGGAGCCTTTATGGTTTTCTCTATATAGTATCATGTCATCTACAAATAATGACAGTTTTACTTCTTACCGGTTTGGTTGCTTTTTATTTCTTTTCCTTGTCTGATTTCTGTGGCTATGATTTCCAGTACTATGTTGAATAAAAGTGGCAAGAGTGGACATCCTTGTCTTGTTCCTGATCTTAGAGGAAAAGCTTTCAGCTTTTCACCATTGAGTATAATGTTAGCTGTGGGTTTTTCATATATAACCTTTATTCAGTTGAGGTATATACCCTCTATACCCACTTCATTGAGAGTTTTTGTCATGAATGGATGTTGAATTTTGTCAAATACTTTTTCTGCCTCTAAAACTAAAATTTTTGATGACAAAAACCTATAAGAACTTTCATTTCCATAAGAATCAATCATTAAGGGCAGCCCTGTTGGCACAGCGGTTTAGCGCTGCCTGCAGCCCGGGGTGTGATCCTGGAGACCTGGGATCGAGTCCTACGTCAGGCTCCCTGCATAAAGCCTGCTTCTCCCTCTGCCTGTGTTTCTGCCTCTCTCTCTCTCTCTCTCTCTGAATAAATAAAAAATAAAATAAAATAAAATAAATCCCTTAAAAAAAAAGAATCAATCATTAATTTTTGTTACTCCAGTTTTTAAAAGGAGTCTAGATAAAAATGTACCAAATACTTGGGGGGGCGGTGCATGGCCTAGAGGGAAAGGCAAAGGTACCAATGGTAATATTATAAGATGGGAAGAATATACACTGTACAATGTAAGCATGGAGGAAAGGAAGTAATGGTTGCACCTTGAGGAAATATTGTTCACCAACAAGGTGAACTTTGAACTAAATATTTTAGGATGGATATGACTTGGCAGAGGCTGGGAAAAGAGATTCCTATAAAAAGTAAAGAGTGCACAAAGTCAGAGAGGTGGCAAAGACTGATGTGTTCGCATGTGTGCAGTTGGAATTCAGAAGACTGGAGAGATTGATAGCAAAGAGGCTGGTTAGGTGGGCAGTGGCTAGGTGGATTAGGCCTAGACTGGTATGTGAAAGGGGTTAGAATAGATCCATTAAAAACCACTGGATAATTTTGAGCCATAGAGATCTTGTATCTCATTTGCATTGCAAACAGTTTCCTCTGATGTCAGTGTGTAGGATAGAATCCATCTGCAAATGACAAAAGTCCTGAAAAGGATGTGTTAGGTTGATATGGGTGATATCAAGAGTTAATCTGAAACAGGTACCATGTTATATGGTAAATTTACATCTTTAGTGTACAAATTACAAGAATATCTGATGTACTAACAACTTTTCGAGGTTTGTAACATTTCTTCTGGTCCACATCAAGGGGAATGTGTAGTGCCTGGCCAAGGAGTGGAGGCAGCAAATGTCACTCTAATTCCCAGTGTTCATAAAGTGTATGACTCCACACCCCCATTCCACTCCATCTGGGACCATGTCCTCTGAGACACTGTAAGATTCTAGCATGGGTGTAAATCAAAGGGGAACTTAGCACAGACACAGATTTCTGGGCACCATTCCCAGGCTTCTGATGCAGAGGTCTGGGCTGGGGCCCAGGAATCTACATTTTAACCAACACTAGAGTTGAATCTGTTGGATGCACTTTCTTACACCTAAGTGTTATAATTTATGGGGCCACTTGTTTGCCATGTAGTGGTATTAAGCATTATTCAAGCATAAGCTGCTGGGTTTCAGATGAGATCTTTGGTTAGTAGCCTCACCAGTGCAAGCCCCATTATGGCTTATTTTCACTGTTTTGCATTTGTGACTTGTTCTTAACCTTTTAACTAAACCAACTATTACCAAGATCATTTCAACACTACTTCTCCTCTCTGGTCTTTTTTGTAACAATATACCAGAGCTCATGATAAAAATCTATGGGAGTACAGTAATATCTTCATGTGAGGTATTTTTATTTCTCCAAGAGTAACTGTTTATTGTCTTAAAGAGTTTATGTGCTGAGTTCATTCACTTGAACAGTATAGTCACTATCAAATATAGGGTTGGAATGTTTGTTTCTGTTAACCATACAGTGAAATTTAAATAAAACATTGCTTTTCTCTTTTTAAAATTTACTCTGCTTAGAATTATTTTGGTGGAAAACTTTCTGCTCAAGGGAAAATGCCTTGGATTGAATATAATCATGAAAAAGTTTCTGGCACAGAATTCATAATTGACTTTCTGGAAGAGAAACTTGGAGTGAATTTAAACAAAAACCTTGGCCCTCATGAAAGAGCCATCTCCAGAGCAGTGACCAAGATGGTGGAGGAGCACTTCTACTGGTGAGTCCCCCAGGCGTGTTGGGTGAGTGCCCAAGGCCTGTCCCCAGCCTTTGGAGTAAGCCCAAGTTCTGTTTCACTTTTCAGACATTCCCCAGCCTTTTCAAAAATTTCTACATTCTGACCGACTTAGGGGTCAAAGTTATAACCGATAAGTTTCTAGGTATCTAGAAAAAAGGTAGACATTTTCTGTAGAGGCCCCACTAGCACATGTTTTAGGCTTTGTGGGGCCATGGATCTGTTGCAACTCCTTAAACTCTTCCATTGTAGTGCAAAAGCAACCATAGATGACATGGAAATGAAGAGCATGACTCTGTTTCAATGAAACAATAAAAACACTGACATTTGAATTTCATTTAATATGAAAAGTTATTCTTTTGATTTTTTTCCTCCAGCCATTTAAAAATGTATTTTTAATTTTTTAATTAATTAGTTAATGAATTTATTTTAGAGAAAGAGAAAGAGAGAGAGAGAGAGAACGAGTGCATGTGAGTGGAGGGAGGGGCAGAGGGAAAGAGGGACAGAGAGAATCCCAAGCAGACTCCACTCTGAGTACAGAGCCCAGCATGGGGCTCGATCTCATGACCCTGAGATGATGACCTGAGCCGAAACCAAGAGTTGGACCCTTAACCAAATGAGCTATCTAGGCACCCCTCCAACCATTTATAAATGTAAAAACTTATTAGCCTATGGGCTGTTTTACTGACCCCTGATTTAGACCTCACCTCACTGAGGTGAAGAGGATATTTCTTTTTCTTTTTTTTTTTTTTTTAAATTTATGATAGTCACAGAAGAGAGAGAGAGAGAGAGAGAGAGAGAGGGGCAGAGACACAGGCAGAGGGAGAAGCAGGCTCCATGCACCGGGAGCCCGATGTGGGATTCGATCCCGGGTCTCCAGGATCATGCCCCGGGCCAAAGGCAGGCGCCAAACCGCTGCACCACCCAGGGATCCTTGAAGAGGATATTTCAACTGACTCTGCTCTTTACTAGTCCAAACTGCTGAATTAAAATACTATTATATCGGACACCCAGAGGAGGGAACAGAAGACTAAGTCAGGATAGAAGTCTTAAGTAAAATGAATTATTCAAGCTTTGTAAAATTATCATCAATTTTCCTTAGACGACAAGAGCTTCTCTGTGTTCCAGAAGTAAAGTGTACTTCTGCTTTCTGAGTGCTCTTGCCCCGCCTGGCTGACCCCTAGGTTGCATCCCTTGTCTGAAGCCTCACACACTGCGTGGATGAGTTGCCTGTATTCTGCATGTGCCATTGTGCTGGCTGTGACATGTGAGTTAAACAGGCACAGGGCTTCTTGGCTTATAAACTCATCGTCATGTGGGATTTTCCTTTGTTTTTCATCCATTTCCTGGAGTTTTAGCACCTTTCTATACACCCCAGTAGATGAGTTTTCTCTATGATTTCTCTATACTTATCTTGTTCCAAAGAGTTAATTAAGAATCGTTAAGCCCTCCTTTTTGGGCATTAATTGTTATTAAGGGGTCAGTTGCTCACCCAGTAGCTTTCGCCTCCTCCACACTCAGTGTGGGGTTGATTGTCGAAGGTCTTCCCTATCACCTTCCTATTTCATCAGTTCAGCTCTCTTTCTACATGGAAACTTGCTTGTTCTTTCTAAATGGAAAACTTGCTGTTCCCTCTCTTGGATTTTAAGTGACTCTCTATTTCTGTTTTCTTTTTCTGCTCACAGTCCTTGCCCCGTTTATCCCAGGGCAGATCCGGAGCACCGCTTCTTTGACCCCCTCTCACTGTAGAGGTGAAGGAGGTGGGGGCAAGGAGGGAACCCAGCAGAGAGTAGAGGCAGGGGTGCAGATTAGCATGGTAGTAATCACAGACTCTGTGTTCCTGGAAAGCACCCAGGTCTTTTCTTTATGGTACTTGTGGAGAACTGATGGGGCTCCCGTCTTCAAGAGAGCAGGAGTTACAGCATGGGCCAAGTGACTGACTACATGTGATGTGCTTAGTCTCAGGGAAAAGCCTGTGGGACAGAGCCCATCTCATCTCTTAAGAGGTTCTAGTCCCCACTTGGCAGCAATTGGAAGAAATGAAGAACCAGCACAGGGCCACCCTGACCCTCTGTGCCTTCTGTTGATGCAGCCCTCCAAAGTGCTACCTTGTTTGATTGATGGGCCCATTAATGTGGAGAGCTCTTGCTTTGTGAGCTGCATGGAAAGAAGCTGAAAGTCACCTTACATTTTCATTAGTACTTGCGCTACAACTCTTGATTTTTGTAGTGGTTCATAAAATGTACATTCCAGTTAGAAAGACTTTGATCCAGCAAGATTCCCAAGTACCAGCTGTCCCTGATTTTTGCTCTCGGTGTGTGGAGACATTTTATATGTTTACTCCCTGGTAGAAATTCATCCTCTGCTCTTTCCCTTTCCTTCTCTCCCTGCAACAGCCCCAGCTAACACATGATGGGAGGCAGCTCTAGGTGGTGGAGGGAAAGGTATTGGGGGGTGGGAAGTGAGTGGGAGAGTTGGGAGGTGGTATCCTGGTGTGGAAGAATCTTAATTTTATGGACCATAAACACACAAGTGCTTGGGGGAGTTGCTTAGGTCATACATAGACCTTTCTAAGGATAATTTTGTATCTGTAATCCACTTTTTAATTACATTTTGTAATTCAGAGCGGGAGCTAGCTACTGTGTCTCATTTGTGTCTCCTCAAAGGTTATTTTGAGGAAAATATAATGAAGGTGGGAGGTCAGGTCTTCTTCATAGAGATAAAAATATCCAGCGAACTTTCTTTCTTTTTTTTTTTTTTTTAAAGATTTTATTTATTTATTCATGAGAGACACACACAGAGAGAGAGGCAGACACACAGGCAGAGGGAGAAGCAGGCTTCATGCAGGGAACCTGACGTGGGACTCGATCCCAGGTCTCCAGGGTCATGTCCTGGATTGAACGCGGCACTAAACCACTGAGCCACTGGGCTGCCCTCCAGTGAACTTTCAAAGAAAAATTCCCAATTCCTTCAATTCCCTCAGTCCCTAGCAGCAGAAGGAAAAACAAACCTTCCTCTGTTTCATAAGGTTTCCTAACCTTTAGCTATCCTCTTGCTTTGGGGAGACCTTGAACAAGCATTCCCTAGAGCTCTAAATCCCAAAGGAGAAAAGACACCTGTCCCTCCAGTAAGAAAATGCCTGGGGCAGAGTTTGTGGACACTCCTTGTCAGGTTCCTCTTCTGCTCCCCACTTTCTTGTCTCAGAGGCCACACACAGAATGTGCACCCATGGAAACTGGAGCCAGCATGAGGAATGGACCACCCTATATAGGAAAATATTACAAGGATGAGATTTTCATGAGAGCTTGTTAAATTCTAACAATCTGAGCTCCAAGGTTGTGTCTGTGTTTATAGCCGAGGAGATGAAATTACTGTTTGAATCAATTGATTAGAGTTATCTGGAGTTTTCAGATATGTTTATTTTGGTCCAAAATTGCAAAAACACTCCAGGTGTGATATTTCTGAAAAGCGAAGACAATGGAAAGCTGGCATTGTTACATAAATACCATCACATCATCCTGGGGCTCTGCTTCAGGTTTGGTCAAATAAGCACACTTAGCTATAACAAGTTTTTCTTGAACTTGAAATCCATACCAGTATGTCCCACTTGTATAGCTATGATTGAACATGGAGAAGACAGGTTTCTATCCTCTTTGTTCCACTGAGTGCTTAAGTTAGATCCAACACATGGAAGTTGGTATAAAGGGAAAAACGAGAGACACGGGGTCAAATTAGTGGAATGAAATTGAGCTCCGGTAACAGACACTACAGCTTCATCTATATGACACACTAGTGCACCAAGAGTCTTGTAGCCCCACAAGGAAGTGTGTAGCGCACTGTGGTCAAGCCATCTAGTCATACCACTTTGACCCATTAAAATATAGGTGTTGGAACAAATTTGCATCTAGGCTGGCCATGATTTTTCAATTTTGAGGTTGGCTTTTGGTATAGTTTCACTGAATGAGGGAGGTGGAGTCCTTACTAAAATGACTTACCCAAAATCTTGTCTAAAAGCCTGGAGTCTCTCTCCATGATTATAACTGGATTAATGTGATCCCCTCTTCCCTGTTCCGCTTGCCCCCCGATTTCAGATGCAGTGAGAGGTCCTGCTTGGAAGGGTTAGTCTAGGGACTGTGCAACTTGGTGGAATCATAGAAGCTTATCATACACTCCTGCGCCCCCATGCATTTAGAAGACAACCAAAAGATGACAGGATGTAGCAGGATATGGAGAAAGGCATCTGTGGTCAGGAAGGCCACATGCTGAGGCTCAGTCATAAAACAGTAGATTCCGTGGGTTGCAGTTTTCCACATGTTAGCACCATCTCTGCTATGGGCCAGGCCTCATGTTAGGTTATAACAAGAGAGATCTTCATTGAAACATCAGGGGTCAGTGCTTCTTTCCTGTACTCTTGATCTCCTTTAAAAATGTTGAATAGTATTTATTCTTCTGTTCTGACTAGAATAATCAATTTTTAAGAGAAATTTGACCCCGTTTTGCAGAAGAGATCCGGTACATCATTTGTGATAAAGGAAGTGAGAATCAACTTTCTGAAAGAGGTTCTCAGAATGATGAATTAATTGTTCAGCTTAGTCTAGTTTCCAAACTGGCCCTCTCTGCCCTTGCCGGTTGATGATTCATGACTCCTCATAGAGTGGGCCTCTTCCCAGTAGAGAGTGACGCGGGTCTCAGAAGAGAACAGTCAGCCCCTTCTTCATTCTTCAAAGGCATTTCTGTTTTTCCTTCGTCCTATTTAAATATTGTCAGCCCTTAGAAACACTACTTAGCAGTAGCTGGCTCAGGAGTAAAGCTTTTTTACCATTCAATCAATAATTCATTCTTTCAGTAAACTTAATGAATGACTCCTAGTGGCCATACTCCATGCTGGATGGGACACTGTCTCCGTCCTCAGGTGACTCACAGGCTGAGGGAGACATTGACCCATCATAATGGTGGGTGCTAGGGGAAGAGTTTGAAGACCTGAGGAAAGGCAGCCAGGACCTGCTGGAGTGATGGGGGAAAGGCTTTCCCAGAGGAGATGGTACCCCAACAGAAGCTGGGGACTGTCAGGGCTGGGTGAAAGGGGCTGGGTGGCAGGGGATTAGGATATCTAGGCAGAGGGAGCAGCATCTGCCAAAGTTTAGACGCAAGACAGAGGAGCCTGGGGAGACACACGTGGTTCTGTGTGGCAGGTACACAGGAGGCAGTGCAGGGGGATGGGGCCAGGGGATGGCCAGCCGTGCCTGGGTGAGACTGTAGGAGGGCTGCGTGCCAAGCTAAGGGGCTATGGGGAGTTAATGAATGACTCTGAGGAGCAGCCTGATGGGATTAGATTTGTGTTTTAGGAGATCTTTGCGGCTGCCTTGGGACAAATGGCTTGCTGAAGGGCATGGACGGGATGTCAGGAGACCTGCTAGGAGACCGCTGTGCTCAGGGGTTGAGAAATGATGGAGGCCTGAGCTACATGCTAATCGAGTTAGAGAAAAGGGCAGATTCACAGGGTGACTGGCTTGTCAGGAGTGAGGGATAGAGAGCAGCAAAGAACACATCCTGGGATTCTTATGGGCTTGGGTGAGGAGGGACAGATTCAAAGGGAAGGAAGATCATTGAGTCCAGTTTTGGATATAGGCTTTGCAGTTCCCAAGGACCCCTCACAGAGATCCCTGGGTGTTAGGACAAGGGTCTGGGCTGGGTATGGGTTTGGGAGTCATCACTTTGAAATAATGGGTGTGAATTAGATCATGCCATGATGGTGGAGTAAGAAGTAGGAAGAATAGTGATGAAAATCTTGGGAACTTGGTGGACATGCAGGAAAAGCAGTAGAGAGCTTTAGAGAGTAAGCCAGGGGAGAACTCTTCTACAAGAGACACCAACAGCGTTACACATTGAGGAGAGTTCAAGAAAGATAAATAAACAAGGAAGGTTTATGGGCACTGGGATGGCTCATTCAGTTGAGTGTCTGACTCTTGATCCCAGCTCAGGTCTTGATCTCAGGGTCATGGATTCAAGCCCCACGTTGGGCTCCATGCCCAGCATGGAGCCTACTTGAAAACAAAAAATAAGGAATGTTTATTTGGATTTTGCAGCAAGGAGATGTCATTGATTTGGATGAGAATAGTTTTGGTCAAGTGCGAATAGTTTGCTGGAAGCTTGGTCACGGAAGGAGGTGGGTTCTTGGTTGTGAGAATATGGAAGTGTGTGTAAATGAGGTTTGCTGCCTGTAGTGATTGATTTAGGATCCCATGAATTACTTGTTTTCTTTGGTATTTAAAGTTTGTACCCACTTCATAGGGGTTGACCCTTACACAGCCTGCCTGGCCCTCATTTGCTTCTCTTCCCTGACACTGGGCTCAGGATTAGACACAAGGAGTGAAAGAGGGAAGAAGTCAAGAGCAGGGTGGCAAAGAGAAGAGAGGAAGACCAGACGGTTTCTTAGGTTACCTCTAGCTGCAAAATTCCAGATCAACCTAGTGTTCCTCCTTCTGTGCCCTCCATTCAACCCACTAATGCAGGTAGAGAACCTTACACCATTGTATTGGTGGGGTCTCCTCCAGCTTAGCTGTGTGGCCCAGAACAGCTACCTCTTCCATCCCCATCTGCTACTTGAATTCATTAGTTGTGCAAAGCTCTGTCTCCATCACTGCATCCTCATCCTTTGCGCATGCCCCCATTTCCTGCTTGATGGTGGAAAATGGAGTCACTAGGCAGGAATTCTGAACCTCTCTGCAGCCCCTTCTCTTGCAACATTCTCCACCTCTCTTCTTCAGAGCAAGGGGTGTCTCTATTTCTCTCTATGCTGGCCCTTCCAGCCTTGCCTTCTCACCTTCTAACTTGCCCTTGACTTGTGTAAGCCTTATACCTAACACCACACCTTACCCTAGAAACTTCTTTAGGTGACGTGACCCTTCTCCTCTGACAGCTTTAGCACTCACACTGACAAACCCTTGCCCACAAATTCTCTATCTTGAGTCTAAACCTATCTCCTGAGTCCTCAACCTCTGGAAATTCTCACTTGGGGGTTCCATGGGATCCTCAAATGAAACCGTTTGATGTGTCTTTCATCATCTAAATCTGTGTGTCTGCCCTTATTGGTTAATGGCATTATCATCCACTCAAGTCATCAGCCTGAGAGAAAATACCTAATCTCTCCTTATACCTAATCCATTGATCAGTAGACTCTTTCTCATATTCCAGAGTTTCTCCTCTGCATTCCCTGCACACCCTCCCACCACCTCTACTATTGCCCTTGTTCTTAGGTCTTGCCATAGTCTTCCAAGCAGCCTTCCGCCCAGTGCTTTCTCCATTTGCAGCCCTTCCTTCATATTGCCACAAACCTGATTATATTTCTTGACCGCTTATCACTTTTCAGTGGTTAAAGCTCACCACCCTTTGTCTCAGGCCCATCCAGATCTGGTCCTGGCCCACCCTTCCAGCCTTTACTCTTAGCTGCTTCCCAAGGCATCCTGTACCCACCCCAGCCAGTGCTCCTCACACATACCTCTTCTTCTCTGCCTGGTGAACTTCTGCTCATCCTTTGGGATCAGTTATGTTTATGATAAAATCTGTGTAATCCATCTACGAAGAATACATATATATATTTTCACATCAACCTGTCAGTTTGGAGCCACCACATTCCTCATTTTTACTCTTTTGGTGCTTCCTAAATGCTGTTATGACCTAGCTATGCTTATTTTGGGATAATTTAGTTTTATTCTCAGTTCATGGACTTGCAGAATAATCAAGGATGGGATAGCTCTTTTCTGTGTGCCTTTCAGTCTAGTACAATTAGAATCAAAGAGCTGAATTATTCTAATAGAATATGAAATTTGATACTTTAATTGCTACAGGTGTAGAAAGAAGAACAAACAGGAAAGTATTTAGTTTGCATGTTTACAAAGAATTTACTAGAGTAAATGTGAGATCTTTTATATCAAAAGATCCATTGACTTCTCCGTATGTATTAGTTACCACTGCGATGTACTTTTTCCTGTTTTCAGCAAAAATCCATTTCTTGACTCAAGACTTTATTTTGAGAGATTTATAAAAAAACAAGTATAAAGCTCTCTAACAAGATTTGTAGGCATTATTTTAAAAAATAATAAGAGTAATGGGTACAGTACAGAGAGCTATGTTGAAATTGGTTGTAGGACTTCTCAGTAAAAATCAGGAATGCTTAAAAATTTTTAGGGAAATCTGTTTTTTATTTTCTTTTTTGTAGAAGAACGAACACTGGAAAGAATAAAACTATATAAGATGATCAACATTTCAGGGACTTTTTTTTTCTTTAAAAAAATTGAGGTGGAAAAGTAGTTATAATGTATTGTAATTCCTTGTGTTCTCTCTGTAAAAATGTTTTTCACTCTTCTGATTTTTTCAAAATGGCCATTATTGCTATATCGACCAATACTAGGAGGAGAGATGACTGTCAGTACATCTTTTATTGCTCATTATGGGGAAAAACTAAAATATCTTATGTGGGCACTCCTACAGCTATGTTTTTCTCAGCCTTCAGGAGAAAACCCTTTTAACTTCTGTCTACCAACACTATTAGCCATAGAAACATTCCTGCAATTGCACAGGTTCAGAGACCAAAATCAGTCAAGGCCTGAGTTCTGTAGCCAGCATACCACGCAAACAGGGAAAAGCTGCTGAGCTATCTGTGCATGTCCCATGGGAACACCGGGAGAGTTTGCCACAAGCACCACTCAGATGGGAAAAATGACTCAACTGAGTTCCTTCGGTATTTGTGTTCACTTTAGAGTTCTGGAGAACAAACTGAAACAGTTCTCCAGACTTTCTGGAGAGCAAATAATATACATAATATTTACAATTTGTGTAGTTTATACTAAACACAGACAAGTATATCTCCTCCCTACTCCTCTGTCAAAAAGGCAAAAACCTTTTGAAAAAGCTCTTTGATGTTGTAAAATATAAAATGCATTAAAAAAACCCCACATTCACTAATTGTCCAAAATAAAAAAAAAATGCAGCTTACTTTTATTTAACACAGAGCATATACCTGCATAACCATGACTTAGATCAAAAAAGACAAGGAAGCCAGCACTGCAGTCACTGTGCCTCCTTCCTCTTTTCCCCATAGGTATGCACTGTTCTGCCTAAAAACCTTTTGAAGTGGGTTTCTACTGTTTTCCGTGGGGTTGCCTAGGCGGAAGCAGGAGTGCGGCCTTGGGGAGGTGGGGGGTGGGGGTGTGGATCTGAGGGTGGGTGCCAGGAGAGGTTGGTGGAATTGTAGCATGGCATCGTTATCTGGATTTGTTTTAGTTTCTCTTGCAGACCTGAAGCCTAGGCATTGACCAGAAACTGTTGTAACGTGTGCCATGCAGACTGCTCTTTGTGAAAGCTGCTCTGGCTCATTTCCTCCAGAGTGTGCTCCCTCCTGACACACTCACTGGAAATGGGCTCTGTGGAGCGGACGTGTATCTAATGCCCAGTAGTAACCTGTTTCCACACAATTCCAGGACGTTAGCTTATTGCCAGTGGGTGGACAATCTCAATGAGACCCGGAAGATGCTCTCTCTTAGTGGTGGCGGTCCCTTCAGTAACCTGCTGAGGTGGGTCGTGTGCCACATAACGAAAGGAATTGTGAAACGCGAGATGCACGGCCACGGCATTGGCCGCTTCTCAGAGGAAGAGATTTACATGCTGATGGAGAAGGACATGCGGTCCTTGGCAGGGCTTTTGGGTAATGTACCACACCTTCTATTCTATATTTTATATCCTTACTTTTTTGCATGATTAGTAAAGCACTGTTAGTTGACTGATTTAAAGTTTCATTTGGGTTGGTTTCTTTGCTTGCGCACGTAGGTCGCAGTCCCACCATTTAACCAAATCCCCTATTTTCAGGAGCAAGCGTCTCTCCTCTTGATCACTAGTGCCAGGCAGTCTAGTGTGTCGAGGCCCACGCCAGGAGAACGTAGGACGGGGTGCGGCCTGACTGCCTGGCTGGAAGTGCTGCTGGCCACTCGGAATGTGTTGTGAGCCAAGGGTGATTCTGAGCAAGGAAGCTCTTCTGTTTATACACAGGCCAGGGTGAAAGGGCTGCTTGGTAACACATCTGCTTGCAGAGTTGATTGTGTATCCATGGACGTCGAGCTGCTAGAAAGGCTGGCAGTGCTGGTTCTGACCCATTCTGGGCGCACGTGCCACGTTGGCTTCTCTCACCCCTACGTTTCCATTGGTAATCTTAGTCGTCTTCTTACTAGCACATTGTGAGTCTTCTGATTTTGTGTTTATTGCCCATGGTAGGTTTAGCTGTGCTTGGGAAGCCCCTCAAAGAGAAGCCCGGAGCAGCCTATGTCTGGGTGGGCAAGGCTACCGAGAGCGGAGTTAGGTGTCCTTGCTCACCTTGTTGGCTAGAGGTGGCCGGGCCGATGTGACTCTGTGCTGGTCAGAGCTCAAGTCTTAGCTATTAGTTGTCAGTTCAGAAAGACATCACTTGAATTCAGGAACTTCTGTGTGTTAAATGATGGTTTCTCTTGGGGACAACTAATGTGCAGGGAGCCAAGCCCTCTATGAGACTAGTCATGTGACCTGGCCCCTTGGGACCACGTATTTCGCCTGGGGAAGGTGGGCTTTTGCTATCTTTTGGCACCCTCATTTCCATTCTAGAGCATATTGTATTCTTCACCTCCTCTGGGAAGTGGGGTTTGGGGTTTGTTTTGTTGAAACCCATGTGGTGCTCCAGGAACTGGGGGCTGTGCTAGGTAGGACCTGCCCCTTGCAGGGTGACTCACTCTGACTGGCTCCTTCCCTGTTCTGGACTCCAGATGCTTACTGGACCTGGTGTCCTCCCCCGAGCCCTGGCCTGCCGGTGGAGATCCCAACAGCAGATCCAGCTCTTGGCCAGCTTTGGTCTGTAGGGATGGGGTTGATGCTATCCAGACCTTCTGGTGCTCTGCCTTTCTAGGCCCCAAAGGGCCTGCCTGAAGGAGGTGTGAGTAGAATTAGCTTCAAGTTCACTTTGTTCCCATGGAAACAGTACTGGACTCGAAGCCTCACAAGAACGTGGGCCATTTCCTCCTTAGGGAGCAGCTTATCTGCTGCTTCCTTTCCAGCTCACACTGTGGGGAGCCCCGGAAGCCAGATACTGAGTCCTCAAAGTTAAGCCAGAGATTATGCCAGTAAAGTGCTGTTCTTTTCTAAAAACTTCATAGTGTTGGTTCCTTAACCAGGGAGGGGTGATCATCACTTTTCTGGAGCACTTCTGGTTGGGAGAACCAGGGAGCAGGGGGACGGCGAAAAGAACAATGATAATTGCCCACATTTCTCTGACACTTAATGACTTAGCAAAATGCTTCTTCCCCAATTACAGCGAGATGGGAGATAGATCTATTGTCAGTAGCTAGGTTGGATACCTGGCAAGTTTTCCAAACACCATCAAGTCTAGATGATTTCCTGAGATGAGACATTGATTGATTCGGCTACTTGAAAAGCAGGAGTTTGCTGGAGTTCTCTTCCATGGGCGGGCCTGGAGAACACTCTAGGCTCTCATAGGAGAAGCACTTTTGTTGCCTTTGGGGAGGGAGAGGCTCTTTGGCTGAACATCAGACATGTGGCCTGTTTGTTTGTTTTATAGCCTATGAGCTAAGAATCATTTTTACATTATTAAAATGTAAGGGAAAAAATGCAACAGAGATCAAATATGGCCCAGAAAGCCTAAAATATTTATCATGCGAAGCTCCATAGAAGTTTGCTTACCTCTGCCCTAAATGAGTACCCATGCTTAGGTTGGGCTGTGACAGGTTCCCTGACAGAGATCTGTGTTTGGTGCTCTGGAGACATGGCAGGAGCAGGGGTGAAATGGGGTGGAGAGCTTGGGAGGGCCAGAGAAGAGGCGGCAGTCATGTGGCCTCAGAAGGTAAAGAGTTGTCCCAAGAAAGAAAATAAGGAGGAACCGTCTGGGCAAATCATAAGAAAAGGAGTTATGAGTGAGGGGCATTTTGGAATCGTGGTCAAAATGAAGGTTAAAACGTAGTTTGGGGCCATATTATCAAAGGTAGTAATTATGCTAAGAGACTTTATCATGCAGAAAACATGGAGGTGGTGCAGACTTCTGAATATTAGAGAGAAAGAGCCATATTTGTGATTTATAAAAGTGGCTCTGTTGGTGTCATAGCAGATGGCTTAGGCCTGAGTGGGCAAGTGGTAAAGATATGTACTGAAAATAGTACATATCTATAGATATAGTTTAAAAAATCGTGATTAAATTAAAATAAAAAATTAAATTTAAACAAAAAAATTAATTGAAAAGGATGATATCTTAATGTTGGAAAGGAGGAGACAAAATTATTTATAGAAATTTATGGGATTATATAGCTAAAATACTAGGGAATCAAAATTACAGTTAATGAGACAGTTCAGTAAGTTTACAAAATTATAGACATCCAGATGGCCACCAGACACATGAAAAGATGCTCAGTGTCATTCATCATCAGGGAAATGCAAATCAAAACCACAATGAGATATTACCTCACACCTGTCAGAATGACTAAAATCAGCAACACAGGAAACAACAGTCGTTGGTGAGGATGCAGAGAAAGGGGAACCCTCTTTGGTGGGAATGCAAATTGGTGCAGCCATTGTGGAAATCTGTATGGAGGTTCCTCAAAAAGCTAATAATATACTACCCTAGGATCCAGGAATGGCACTATTGGGTGTTTACCCCCAAAATACAAAACCATCAGCTCAAAGAGATACATGCACCCTTATGTTTATTGCAACATTATTTACAATAGCTAAACTATGGAAGCAGCCCAAGTGTCCATTGATAAATGAATGGATAAAGAAGATATGAGATGTATGTATGTGTGTGTATACAAACATATATATATATATATGAATATTACTCAGCCATAGAAAAGAATGAAATCTTGCCATTTGAAATACCATTGACAGAGCTAGGAGTATTATGGTTAGTGAAATAAGTCAGAGAAAGACAAATACAATCTCAAATATGATCTCACTCATATGTGGAATTTAAGAAACAAAACAAACAAGCAAAGGAAACAAAAAAGGAGACAGAGACAAACCAAGAAACAGACTCTTAACATAGAGAACAAGGGGATCCCTGGGTGGTTCAGCAGTTTACCTTCGGCCCATGGGGTGATCCTGGAGTCCAGGGGTCGAGTCCTGCAGGCTTGTCCCTCTGCCTGCGTCTCTGCCTCTCTCTCTGTGTCTCTCATGAATAGATAAATCTTTAAAAAACAAAACCAAAACCAAAAAAACAATAGAGAACAAACTGATGGTTACCAGAGGGAAGGTAGGTGGGGGAGGGGGAAAATAGGGGATGGGGATTAAAGAGTACATGCATCATGATAAGATAAAATGATGAAAAGTTTACAAAGTTACAAACATGTAAATCTTGATATCGCAAATAACCAATTAGAAAATATAATTTAAAATTTCCATTTATAATAATAAAATCAAAATATTAGAAATACTATAAATATTAGAATATGATTATATTAAAATATTAGACATATGATTAAAATATTAAAATATTAGAAATATGATGTATGAGAAATATTCATGTCCTACAGAAATAAAATTAAGCAGTCCTAATAAGAGATCGAAAGTTTTTTTAGAAAATGGAGAGTAGAGACGCCTGGGTGGCTCAGTGGTTGAGCATCTACCTTTGGCTCAGGGCATTGTCCCAGGATCTTGGGATCGAACCCCGCATCGCGCTCCCCAAAGGGAGCCTGTGTCTCTCTCTGCCTGTGTCTCTGCCTCTCTCTGTGTGTCTCTCATGAATAAATAAATAAAAATCTTAAAAAAAAAAAGAAAATAGAGAGTATACTTTCATTCATTCATTTGAGAGTGATGCCTCTAAGCCAGAGATCAAACCTGGTTCCATCACTTCCTAGCTCTGTGACCTTGGGCAAGTTTCTTAACTTCTCTAGGCCTGGGTTTCCTTATGTGTAAAATGGTGAAAAGAAAAAGAGCACATGTAACGTGCCCAGAATAGTGCCTGGCAGGTAGTAAGCAATCAAGTAACAAGTAAGTGTAAAGCACAACTGCAACAAGGGCAGGAAGCAGAGGTTTGTGGTGCTGCGAGAGCTGATGATGGGGGTAGGCTTGCCTAGTCTCCAGTTGGGCATGTTCCCACATCTCCTTTGGGCAGGTGTGTGTGTTTGAAGCGGAGATACCACACAGAGTGGATGCCTTTCACCTCGTGTGAGAATTGCATATATTGCCTATTTCTATCCCTTCCCCAAAGGATAAGAATCGAAAAAGCACAGAAGACATAAAAATCAAGAACAGAAAAGTTAGGTTTCTGAGAAGCAGTGTGGCTGGAGACAGGAAATCTTGTGGCCACAGGAGAGAGGGATTTCTGGAGTCAGATCCCCAGGGTTCGGGGTTCGCATCTTGGGCTCCACCACTTAACAGCTTTGTGACTTCCCATGAACAACTTGAACTTTTTCATCTACAAAATGGATGTGAGAACAATGCCTACATCATAGAGTGCGAGGTCTCAATGAGCATTTATGTAATGTACTTAACCATAGTGTTTGGCCCATAAAAAATGCTGAGAAGTATTAGCTATTATCATTATCACGGTCACAAGTTTTGTATGTACCAGGACTCAATCAAGAACATTGTTTTCTGAGAAAAAAGCCTGAAAAAACCTTTCCTCTGATTTTTAACATTTGTTAATTGTAGAAACTTGGGGAGGTTCAGAAGAACACAGAGAAGGAAACTAAGTCACCGTAACCTTATAACTTACTGCTTGCTAACCACCGTTGCCCATTTGGTACACATCTTTTCAATATTTTATTTATTTATTTATTTATGTATTTATGTATGTATTTATTTATTTATTTATTTATGATAGTCACAGAGAGAGAGAGAGAGAGAGAGAGAGAGAGAGAGAGGCAGAGACACAGGCAGAGGGAGAAGCAGGCTCCATGCACCGGGAGCCCGACGTGGGATTCGATCCCGGGTCTCCAGGATCGCGCCCTGGGCCAAAGGCAGGCGCTAAACCGCTGCACCACCCAGGGATCCCCTCTTTTCAATATTTTTATGTGTAATTTTGAAACACATATATTTCTGTAGATGCACACATACACGTAATTTTCCAACCTGTCTTTTCCTCACTTAATATATTGCAAATATTTTTTTCTACACTATATAATGCCATGTGCCAGGTATCACACTTGATGCTATGAAAACTGACACAAACCTCATCAGCCAAAACCCTGTTTTGCCTTGCCTCTTTATATATTTCTGTTCTACCATTAATCCTGAGTCTATAGGTATGAATTTGACGTGGAAGGGAAGTAAGACAGAATGAATATAAGAAAATAAGAATACAGCTGTGTGTCCTGAGTTAGCACAGAGATCTCCGGCTCTGATCATTTGACAGGGGAAGTAAGAAAGAAGATGGAATCTGGTACACGGTGGTGGCAATACCACCTGTTTGGCAGATGAAGAAACTGAGGCATGGAAAGGTTGAGTGACTTGCCCACAGTTACACAAACAGTAAAAAGAGAAGTTGGTGAACAAGTTGGGCACAGCCCTGAGCTGCTAGAGCTACCACCTGAGGGAGATAGTCGCAAACATTTATAAAATGGGAAGACTTGTGAGAAGTACCACGTAGAGAAGTACTAGGTGCAAGGAAGGAGCTTTTGCAGGAGAGACTAGTGTGGTGATTGTGGTGGTGGTGGTGGGGGCAGTTATGCAAGGCTTCTTTGAGAAGATGACACTTCCAGCCTCTGAAAGAAAAGCTAGAATTAGGCAGGTGTATGTGTGAGGAGGAGGGACGTTGTGGGACAGGAGACTAGCATGGAACGTAGAAGGGACATCACATATGAAGGCTGTAACATGAAAAGCAGCCAGAAGGAAAAGATGGCTCTAGTGTGTTAGAAACCGTGTGAGAACTGAAGTGTGGCATGAGGCAGAGGTAGGCAGGGCTAGATCACACAGGTCTTCTATATCGCTTAAATAAGCTTGGCCTTTGTTCTAACAAGAATGGAAGCTGTCAGAGGTTGAAAGTAGGGAAGCAGCGTGACTTTATTTATGTTTATGCACTGGAGGGGCCAAATGTGGATTTGGGGGCCCAGGGAGGACACTGTTGCAGTCCAGGAAAGATAATCTATGGTGATAGAGTTGGACGTAAGATTATGGTTTAGAGCCATATTCTAAAGCAGAATTGACTACAATTTGGTGACTTGATAGATGTGTGTGTGGGGAGAAGAGGCAATGATGGAGAGGGCCAGGGTTAGGAATAACCAAATTCTTGACATGAACACTTGGTAAACGAAATATTCAGAGTTGGAGAATGCTGGAGAAGGGGGGAAGGTCATGAATTTCAGGTGGGAGTACGCAGTCTCAGATCCCTGTGAGACAGACACAAGTGGAGACAGAGCATATGATAAAGGTGCCCTTTTGAATCGGTACAGAAAAGACAGATTAATTCAGTAAATGGTGTTGCGACAGCTGGCTAACCATTTGGGACAAAATAAGTACAGTCCCCCTGACTTTATGTCATACACCTGAATAAATTCCAAATGGATTAAGCATTTAAATGGAAAAAAAAACCCTAATGGTATCAGGTTAAAATATGAGAGATTTTTATATAATCTTGAACTTGGGAAAGCTTTTCTAAATATGGTACCAAAGAGAGAAGTGACAAAAGAAAAGTTAGATTGCTAGATTTCTTGAGAAAAATAAAGCCACCTGGATGTCAATAATGACCATAAATAAAATTAAAATGGAAATGAAAGATGGAAAAATGTTTGCAACATGTGACAAAAGAATTAATGTAACCATTTGAAGAAGTTCTATAAATCAGTAAGAAAAGTGAATACTTGAAGGAGAAAACTGAGCAAAAGTCATAAAAAGAGAATTGGCAAAGATAACACAAATGATTAATAAATACATGAAAGATGTTCAACCTCTTTAGTAATCAGAGCAATGCAAGTTAACAAATGAGGCACCACTCTGTCAGCCAGGTGGGCAAAGTTGTTTTGTTTTATTTTCCTTTAATGTGATGCATTGGTGGGGGTGTGAAGGAGGCGCTGACATACTCTATTGATAGGAATAAAAATTAGTACAGGGACGCCTGGGTGGCTCAGCAGTTGAGCGTTTGCCTTTGGCTTAGGGCTTGACCCCGAGGTCCTGGGATCAAGTTTTTCACTGGGCTGCCCGCAGGGAGCCTGCTTCTCCCTCTGCCTGTGTCTCTGCCTCTGTCTCTCTGTGTCTCTCATGAATAAGTAAAAAAATCTTTAAAAAAAAAAAAAAAGAATGGATAAATAAAAATCTTAAAAACAAAAAAACAAAAAAACTAGTACATACTTCCTGGAGTTGAGTTCCACAGTTTCAAAAGCCATAATATTTTACATATTTACTTATTAAATAATTCAAAAAATCAGGAATCAAAGCTTTAAACCTTAACAAGAAGAAAAAGGGAGAAATGTCAAATTCTGTGCTTCGGATCCCAAACCGAGTCGCACAAATATAGGGTGGGGGGAGAGACATGTGAAAGAGAGACTTTCAGGATTATAGTGGATTTCATTCTCTGTCACCAGTGTGATGGACTATCAAGGAAGCTAATGAAAACCTAGCTTATTTAACGCAGCATGGTGTCTCTAGATTTATTTATAAACAGGATTATGAAACATTGCAATGTTTTTTTTTCCCAAGATTTTATTTATTTATTTGACACAGAGAGAGCGAGCACAAGCAGGGGAAGTGGCAGGCAGGGGGAGAAGCAGAGCAGGCTTCACGCTGAGCAGGACTCCATCCCAGGACCCTGGGATCATGACCTGAGCCGAAGGCAGACACCTAATCAACCGAGCCACCCCGGTTCCCAAAACACTGCAATCTAACAGTTAGTAATAATGTGGGTTTTCTGTTTGGAGTCCCTAGTCTTTGTGATGGTAATGGGAGACTGAAGTTACTTTAGGCCCTTGATGCTGTCTTTCCCATCCTCTTCTCTCCACTCCTATTGCCAACTTTCCCTTCTTTCAGCTGGATGGCTTCTGAAGGTTTAACCAAGACAGGACACATATAAATTAGTGTATCTTGAGGTGCTCACCTGTGGATCATTAGTAATTTGCGTTTTTCTCTAGAATGGTATCATTTCATCAGTCCTCTTTGGTCACAGACATACTTAAGGAAATTATTATTACTTCAGAGGATCTTCTAAAGGGCTAAGCAGTAGGGACGCCTGGGTGGCTCAGTGGTTGAGCATCTGTCTTTGGCTCAGGGCGTGATCCTGGGGTCCTGGGATCAAGTCCTGCCTTGGGCTCCCTGCACAGAGCCTGCTTCTCCCTCTGCCTATGTCTGCCTCTCTTTTTGTGTGTCTCTCATGAATAAATAAACAAAATCTTAAAAAAAAAAAAAGGGCAAAGCAGTGAGCTGTGGTGTCAGGAGGTGGGAGTCCAGTGGACTGAGGTTTGTAGTTTGTAAAACAGCTTGGGACAACTAAAACTTTTTTTTATTTTAAGGGTACAAAGTTAAATGACAACACGGAGAAGGTCAAAGCACTCAATTCATAATTTGCTTCTATATAGGTAAGAACTGAAATCTAAACTAGGTGAGAAGGTCGCAAAAGAGCACTTTGGTATTTTCAAACAACTAAAAGACTAACAAGCAAACTAATTATTTGAATGTTACTTATTTATTTATTTATTTATTTAGATTTTGTTTATTTATTCATGAGAGACATACAGAGAGAGGCTCAGAGACACAGGCAGAGGGAGAAGCAGGCTCCATGTGGGGAGCCCGATGCGCAACTTGATCCCGGGACTCCAGGATCACACCCTGAGCCAAAGGCAGACAGATGCTCAACCACTGAGCCACCCAGGCATCCCCTGAATGTTATTTTTGTATTAGTTACACACTAAATGAACGTTGGGCTCTTGGGAAACAAAGATGAATAAGAATGGTCTCTACTTTGAAGAAGCTTATAAACCAGTAACATTGGAGTCTCTCAGCCCAAACAATGTCCTAGGATGTGAAAAATTTTCCGTTTGATCTTGGAATTTCGAATGTAATCTTTCAGAAACAGGAAGAATAGGAGCATGTCAGAAGATATAGATGGAATTGTCCCTATTTCCAAAAAGGGAGGGAGAAGTAGATTCTGATAGTGAAATAAAATACTAGAATAAATTATTAAATAAATGGTTAGTTTTCACAAAGAACTATCTTGGTTCATTGTGAAGGAGTCATACCAAAAAGTGACTACTGTGTCTTCTTGACATGGACTTACTAATTGGATAGACTATATCTTGATTTATTCAAATCATTGGATACCATCTCTCACGATATCCTTTTTTAAAAAATTATTATTATTTTTTTCTCACGATATTCTTGTGGGCAAGATGGCTGGGTTTCAAAGGGGGCTTCTTGGGGGCATATGGTGCCACCAGCTTTCCTTGAGTGCTCCGATAGGGACTAGAGGGAGCCCAAGCAGTTTGGACTCTCTCCACCTGTTTTACCTAGAACAGCTCCCTAGTTACCTGTTTATATATTGGACATCTATTGCATTTTGGTTTGATAGAGAACTTTTCCTACAAAAGAAAAAAAAATTGAAAGTCCCCGGATTAACTAGTGGATTTGTGGTTGAGTGACTGTATCTTTACTCTGCCAATCAATGGCTTGATATCACCTAAAGAGAGCTCTCCAGGGGCTCTGTTTTTGACTTTTCTCAGTGACCAGTTGACAACTTCAAAGGCATGGTTTTTGAATGTTTCTAGATAAAGAACTGGGTGGGAAAATTAGGAATCAAAGCTTTGAATCTTAGCAGGAAGAAACCTAATAGGGAGAAATGTCAAAATCTGTACTTAGGTCCCCAAACTGAATTGCACAAATATAGGGTGAGGGAGAGACATGTGAAAAAGAGACTTTAGGATTATGATGGATTTCAGTCTCAGGATGTCACCAGTGTGATGGGATGTCAAAGAAGTTAATAAAAACCTAACCTGTTTAACACAATACAGTGTTTCAAATTAACACTTGTTTCTCTAAGGAAACATTTCTGGATCTTTCCTTGTGTCAGGCAAACCTATTCCTTGCCCCCAGGCACTTGGTGCTTCCTTCCTTCCTTCCTTGTACCTTCTTTTAATGATTTGGTTTGGCAGTCTCCTCAGCTCGACTGTGCCAGGCCTGGTGTTTTCATTTCTGTCTCTAGGGTGTGACCAAGTACCTAAGCAAGTGTTTGTTGAACAAAGGAGTTCAACAAAATGTTAAGTTCTGGGATCCATCTTTTAAAGGAACTTGACCAAACCAGGGTGTATCCAGAGAAAGGTGGTTAGGAAGGGGGTTCATCTCAAAATAATTGTATGCAAGAATTTGAGGATCCTGGGGGAGGATGGTCTGCAGAAGTGATGATGTATGGGTCATTTAGCAGCTTTTTTCAAATATTGGAAGTGGGTACTGATTTAGGTGTTGTGGCAGATGATGGATGTATTTGGGGAGAGGAGAGTGTGGGGTGGGTATGTGGGGGAAGGCAACAGATTACGACTCAGGGTAAGGGAGCACGTTAAAACAGATGGGTTCTGAGTTGGAAGGGCTTGTCTTGTGATGTGGTAGCAGTGGCTGTTCTTCGGAATTACTCCAAGGTGAGACTGATGACCTCCATCAGCCTCAACCATCTGCCATGATCAACCATCATCACAGGTGCTGAGATCTTTAACTGGGGATGGTCTCTGGCACGTCCTTCCAGTTCTCATGGTTTCATGATTTTATATTCATCCTCCAGAGAGGAGGGCAGAGATGGCTTTCCAAGTTACAAAACAAGGCAGAGGCCAAAGTAGAGATCACTCGAGCTCTGGTTGATCTTTTGGATTGTGATTTATGTTAGGCTACCACTCCTGCCTTCTGAGGGCCCGGCGCTATATAAACCTCTCTTCCAATCTTCTACTTTTTTTTTCTTAAAGTTTTTTTTTACTCAAAGGCTTTTGGAGGGGATTTTGTTTTGTTTTGAAGCAAGCTTGGGAATAGGCTATTTTAATAGCTGCTCTTCCTACCCCGTTTAATTATATTATGCAAACAGCACTGACTGCATTACAGTAGGTGTTTTGGCCTAGGGTGGAAGTCGCCTGGGACATAGCAGCCGCACACAGCGCCGCCCAGTAAAAGTGACAGGGTGGGAGGTGGGCGGGGGAAGCCTTCAGGACTAGGCACTAGAAAGAAGACGAGAAGCATTAGGTTTTATCTACCACACATGAGCACATTTAGCATATGTTGAGTGTGAACAGAGGGAAGAGGAAGAAAGACATAGAAGTAATTTTGCCTGTCAATCTAGCTAGAAAGATAAACACACAGATAAAAGAAGAAAATAATAGACGCTAAAAGGAATGTTTTGGAACCTCAGAGCAGTGTTTCCTAATGGGGGTTCTAAGCCCTTTCCAAATTACAGGCACCTCCCTAGCATAATGGTGGTTCTCAACTCTGATTGCTCATTAGATCACCTCAGGGGCTTATAAAACACAGCTGCACAGGCCCTATGCCAGGCCAGATTATTCAGATCTCTGGGAGTGGGGTCTGGGGAAAGGTATTTTTTCAACTGAGCAGGTGATTCAAATATGTCTGTAATCTGGGCAGCTGAGGAGGTCAGAAGGGCTGGCCTGGGTGCTAGGTGCTGGGAAGAGGACTGGGTGGGTAAAGACCATGGAAGGGGCCCCAGGAAGGCACTAGGCCTTGGTTTAGGCAGATATCGAAAGGGAGAAAACTCAGAACAAGCTGAGCCTATTCATTTTTGTCTCCAGGGTAATCCTGGTTGGGTCTGTGCACATGGTGCTGGACTTTCAGACAGATACACTAAACATTTTTGACAGCATCTTCAAAATGTTATATCTTACAACACCCCTGAGAGCAAGTTATTTTACAGATAAGAAAGCCCAGCAAGGGTCAGAGAGGTGAGGAAGTGGGTCTCAGGCTGCTCAGCTAATGGTGATGCTTTTCTTTGGCTCTAGTACAACTTTGGAATGTTTGCACTGATGGCTTGTTAAGATCACACTCAGGGACAGTAATCCTGGGCTTGGAAACCATAAATTCTACTTTTACCTATATTGATTCCAGGGAGTGCCTAAGCTTTTTACAAGCTCCTATAGGAAGGAGTCCTGTACTCATCTCCTGAGTGGAAGTGATTTACTCTGAAAGGGCTATACATATTATCCAGTAACTCTGAATTGCTTGCAGCCCACTAATGGCATCAACTCTTCTTTTCAGGCATCCTCTCCAATCTAGATTTTCAGAGGGAGGAGGGAGGAATGGCTAGCCAGGGGCTCGTGGGACCAGGTTCTGCTCATGGTGTTTGCACCCACAAGGGAACTAGGCAGTCGGGGGCCCAGGTTGTGGCTTGTTTTTTTTTCCATTCTCATTGTTGCTATCTCAGTGGGTACAAATACGTTGGCTATTCATGAAAACAAGACAAAAAAAAAAAAAGACTTAGCAAAATAAAATTAAATGCTAATGAGTACTGAGTTTTTAGAAATATTTGCAGCTTATTTTGCAACACAAACTGGTTGGTATAATTGTGACAGAAGCGACCTGGTCTCTATTCTGGGGGCATGTTGGCTGTTTCTTCCTCTGGGAGAAGTGTCTTTGACTTTGCGTTTAAAATTTCAAGGTTCTAATCCTGAATGATTAGAAGAATGAAAAATTCACAAGATAGCACCCTTTGGATAACAGGCTTTTAAAATCTTTACCAGTACACATCGTTTCCTAGTGTTGCCAGATATGGAAGCCCTTCCGCATTTGTGTTCTGTTTGGGCTGATTTGCCTGCATAAAATTCATGGAGTCAGACTGTCTAACTCAGGGAGGAATTATAGATAAATGATGACCTGATGTATCATGCATTAAGTCCTTGGTGAACCCACCAACATTCTTATTTAAAATATTCAATTTATATTAAAAAAACTAACCAACATTTAAAACATTGGGGGAAAATGTAGATATTTTTCATCATTGTATCACCTAACTCAGTAACAGTTTTCTCTTTCCCTGTATCTCCCACATGCATATTTTTAGGAAATATCATTTCTGATGTACACATCTCTTTGTATTCTGTTCATTTTTTTAAAAAAAGCAAATGCCAAAATTAAACGTGCTTTACTTTTGAGGAATTATTACTTTAAATAGACTTAGGAGTGAAATTACTAAAAAAAAAAAAAAAAAAAAAAAGGAGTGAAATTACTGGGTGAAAGATTATGAACATGGTTAGGTCTGTTCCTAGGCATTGCCATGGTGTTTTCCAAAAGAGAAGCACAGATTTTACAAAGGGACCAGTAAAAGACTGAGATCTCAGTTTCACTGAAGGCTTACCAGTAACTGTTCTGATTCCTTAAAAAAAAAAAAGAAAAGAAAAAAGAAAAAATCATTTACCACTTTATTCATTATGAACTCTTATCTTCAGGTTGCTCTGTATTTATTCTGGTTCCTTAATCACCTGTAAGAATTATTTTCCCCTTTTTATTTGTCCTAATTGTTTCTTATGTGACTTAGCCGTTTCAATTCTCTGAATTTGAGGTTTCCTTAAAATGTAATTGATCTATTTATATCTCACAGATCTACTCTCAGTGATATTTGAAGCAAATATTTTCTCAGTCTCGCTTGGAATCTTAAAGATGCATGCAGATGGACAGTCTGACTCATGGTTTTCCTCGTCCATCCTGACCCTACTGTAGGCATCCACAGTGCTCGTGTGGGTGTTTGTCCAACACCTTCCAGCCTCGAACCCAACCCTGCAGAGGAAGGACCTCTGCTCCTTCCGTGGAGCTGCCCGCCTCCTCCCCGAGGCCAGCTCCAGACTCAGGGGGCACCTGGGACTGTTGACTTCGGACCAGGACCTCCGAAGGTCCTAGAGCAGCCTGGGTAGCCCACCTCACTCCCACACTTGATAATGGATTGCCTCTCAGCCTCAGCCTCCTTTTTCCTTCATCTCCCCACCCCACCATGTTGTCAGCCCCCTCCCCCCCATTTGACCTCACTGCCTCTCTGTCTTGTCTGAGGTCCATCATAGAAGCTGCTCTCATCCCTAGGATCCCCCATCCCCTCACCTTCCCCATCCAGCAGGGCTCCAGTCCCCCTGGTCAGCCTCGCTCTGCGGAGTCCCACCCCCTCCCTTCTTTCCCTCTTCAGGAAGTTTGGGTTCACATTCTTTCTTTTCTCTCTTCAACCTTTATTTCTTTACAGGTTCCTCCTACTTTACCAATATAAACCTCTCCCTTCTTTAAAAACATTCCTCCAGGTCTTGGGTGTGTTGAAGAACAAAAAATAGGGGGGCCTGGGTGACACAATTGCTTCAGCAACCAACTCTTGGTTTTGGCTCACGTCCCTATCTTGGGTTCCTGGGATCCAGCCCTGCCTTGGAGTCCGGGCTCTGGGCTCTGGGCTCCAGGCTCTGCCTGTTGAAGATTCTTTCCCTCTCTCCCCCCACTTTACTCTTCCCCTGTGCGCATGCACACTCGCTCTCATAAATAAATCTCTATCACTTATCTTATTCTATCTATCTATCTATCTATCTATCTATCTATCTATCTATCTATCTTTAAAAAAAGAACAAGGGATTCAAGCTCTCTGTCTCTGGAGGCTTCATCCTCCAATTTCAACTCCATAGATTCCCAGGCGCCCAGTGAGGGGGCATCAGTCTCTTGCTGTTTCAGGTGCTGCCCCGGTTCTTGGCTATAACCCACCAAAACGAGCAGGCAGTTAGTTTTTTCGTTTGTTTTTCTTTCTTTTTAGGAATTTTATTTATCTGATAGAGAGTAAGGGAGCACAAGCAAGGGGAGCGGGAGAGGGAGAAGAAGACCCTCCGCAGAGCAGGGAGCTGTAATGATCTTTTCTCCATGAAGAAATTTGGGCACAAAGAGGTACTTTACCCAGGAACACCCAGCTAGTAAGTGGTGGAGCTTAGATTTGAACTAAGTCATCTGGGAGAAGCCAGAGGCCCTTGCTGAACACCGTTTTAGCCCTTACCTTACCTTGGATCTGTCTGACCCTTCTTTCCTGCTTTTCCTTCGCAGGTTCCTTAAATACTGATGGCAAAGGGCATGAGATATTCTTTTTTATCCTTTTTTTTTTTTTTAATAAGAATGGGAGTTTATTTTTTTATTTTTTACAATTTTTTAAAAAGATTTTATTTATTTATAGAGACACACACAGAGAGAGGCAGAGACACAGGCAGAGGGAGAAGCAGGCTCCATGCAGGGAGCCTGATGTGGGATTTGATCCCAGGTCTCCAGGATCACGCCCTGGGCTGCAGGCAGCGCTAAACCGCTGCACCACCGGGGCTGCCCTATTCTTTTTTATCCTTAAGGTCTCCTAGATGGACTAAAAATTAAATTTATTTGAGATATATTAGCCAGAGAAGAGAAAAAGTTATATGTGCTGAGTGACCTAGTAATGAAATTGAGATCTAAAGAAATGACCAAGGCAGGCAGTTTTTAATACTTTTTAGACAAGGAGACAATCAATCTTTGAGGAACCGATAGGAAAAAGAAAACCATGGAAGCGCCATTTAGTAAGGAATTCTAAACAGAATTTGGGCTGAGGTCATAGATTAGTAAAAACACTGGTTGTCGATACAGCCCTCTTGCTCTAAATTTCCTACCTCTGGTGGGAAAGAGACACTCTCTTTGGCTTCTGGTTCAAGGAGGATGCCTTCCACGTGGGAGATTTATTTCCTGCTTTGGGGGCTGAGGAGGAGGGGCTGAGTGTGCTTGCACAGGCTGTCTCAGGTCACTGTTGTACAAAATAATCAATAGGCCAAAGTGGCACATTTTGGGGCAGCCTGCCCTTGGCCCCTGCAATAGTTCCTAGGATTCCATCCCCCACTATCCAGAGTCCAGCTCTTTTCTGTATCTTCACTTAGATGTCTCTTAGCCACCTCAAATTCAGCACATCCTGAAAGAACTCCTCACCCTCCCAACCAAACCAACATGCCTTTCTGTGACCTCCCTGGGAATGCCATCATCATCCATTTAGTTATTCAGATGGGATGCTAAAAAGTCATTCTAGATTTCTCCTTGTCCATTGTCTCCTACCTGGCTTTCAAAGCCCTATACTGCAGAACCTTCTTTCCAATTCTTTCTTTTTTTATTTTCTTTCTTTCCTTCTTTCTTCAGAGGGAGAGAGAGAAAGGATGGGAAGGCCAGAGGGGGGAAGAGAGAGAGAGAATCTTTTTTATTTTATTTTATTATTTTTTTAGAGAGGGAGGGTGGGAGAGAGAGAGAATCTTAAGCAAGCTCCATGCCCAGCATAGAGCTGGAGCCTGACACAGGGGTTGATCTCACTACTCTGAGATCATGGCCTGAGCCGAAATCAAGAGTAGGACATTTAACTGACTGAGCCACCCAAGCACCCCACCAATCTCATTTCTAAACCCTTGCCCATTATATGCCAGCCACACTGGTCTTCTCTCTGCTTCACAAACCCACCGAGCTTGTTCTTACCATAGGACATTTGTTTGAGCCATTCCTTGTGCCTACCATTCTCATCCTCAAAATCTTGGCGTTGCTAGATCCTCCTTGACATTCATAATTCTGGGTAAATACCACATCCACAGAGAAGCCTTCCTTGACCAACAGAGCTGTTTAATGCAGCTGTCAGTCGCCCACTAGCACGACGACACCTTACTTTAATTCTCGGCATGGCACTTATCACTTACTGATTGATTTGTTTATCATCGCTCCATGTGATGTAAACTCCAGGAGAGCAGAGACCTTGTCTCTTACTTAGTCCCTGTCTCTTAGTCTTAGTCCCTGTAGCCCAAGCATCCAGAGCTTTCTTGCATATAATAAAAATAATATTGACAAGAGCTGTCATTTATGGAGCATTGTCAATGTGCTTAAGCAAATAGTAATATATATATATATATTACTTACCCTCATGTGGCAATCCCTACTTTCACAATTATATACATAATGTATAATTTAATATTATACATATATGATATAAAATATCTATGATCTATAATATATAATGTACTTATATGTGTGTGTGTGTGTGTGTGTGTGTGTGTGTGTGTGTGTATCCTCCCAGTAATGGAATAATAATACCTAGGCTCCTATGATTTGGTGAGAAGTAGATGAGGCAGGAACTATCCTCATTCATTCATTCATTCTTGGAGGGTAGGTGTATTGTTATTAGCATCAGTAATACTATGCCTGGTTTGCCAGTGAGGAAACTGAGGTACGTAGTGGTTAACCAACTGGCCTAAGACCACAGAGCTAATAAGGGATGGGGTCAGGCTCAGACCCAGGCGTCGGTCTCTAGAGCTGAGGCTGTTCGTGTTCACCCCCTGAGGGAATGGCTGTGCCTCATCACCGGGGTGCTCCCCAAGCACCTTCCTCTCTTGCGGCCTTTCCCCCCCACAGCTGGAGGAGGGGGCACCCAATGTCTCTTGTCTGGATTTTGCTACAGCTTCTTAGCTGATGTCCCAGCCTCCAGGTTTCCTTTTTAATTCTACTAGTGTTTAAGATATAAATCAGAACTGTTGGCTCCCGATCGTGTGGCCTAAAATCTAAACTCCCTTTCTTTACAACCTGAATTCCACTCACATCTCTAGCCTCGCCTGGTTTGCCACTTCTCCCTCTCACGCACATTTATTTCTCCCACGCCAAATGACCCTGGGATCACAGTAGCACATGCTGCTGTTTTGCGGTTCTGTGCCTTCAGATTGCCGTCTCCTTTGTCTTGCTTCATTCCACTGATTCTCAAGTTTTCTTTCTTTCTTTTTTTTTAAATAAAGATTTTATTTATTTGAGAGAGAAAGAGAGCGAGAGAGAGCATGCACAGAGGGAGAGGGAGAAGCAGACCTCTCCCGATGTGGGACTCGATCCCAGGACCCCTAGATCATGATCTGAGCTGAAGGCAGACACATAACTGACTGAGCCACCCAGGTGCCCCTCAAATTTTATTTCTACTTAGAAATTTTCCTAATGGTCTCCTCAACATCCTCCAGTCCCCTGGCACTACCTACATTGGGTGTTTCTCTTCTCTCCTGTTTCATTTCGTGCAGACCTCCCTCATGGAAATACTATATTGTACATGTCTAGGCTCTTTCTATGCTCCCCCACCCCACCTGGGCTTTCCCTCATCCTTACCTGAGAACATTATTATTTTGAAGAAATTGGCTGACTGGTTTCCCTCTGGCCCCGGTACCTAACAGAAGGCCTGGTAAATAGTAAGTAACTGTTTGCTGAATGGATAGTAGCTTCCAAAAGGAATTTGAGGTAATCCAGAGATAAGAGATGGCATAGTCAACCATCACATAAAACTTTTAGAAACCAAGTGAAAAAAATCATGTTCTTGGAGTGAGTTTATTCCTGGAATTGGGCCCAATTTAACTTTGAGTTTTTTGGCTACCAAGATAAAAAAGGAAACTTGAACTCATGACCATGAAATCAAGAGCCACATGCTCAGTGGACTGAGCCCCTTATAGACAGGGTTTTGAATGTAAACATTTGTAAAAGTTTTCCTTAATAAAAGCTCAAGGTTTAACACTGAACTGCTGTTCCAAATCCTAGGCATTTTTCTGGGGACCTACTTTACTGTAGTTCCTATGTATATATATATATATATTTTTTTTTTTTCTGATACAATTTATTATAGGGGTGGAGTTTGAAAAGCCTAAAGGTTTTGACAGCTTACCCTACAACCATAGCAATGGCACTTCATAGACCCATTTAGTATAAGTTAGTTTGGAGCGGAGAAGTTGAGGGCAAACTTTAGCTAGTCTTGCTTGAGTCAGCTATTTTATATTTAATTCTATGGTGATTATAGCTCTTCCATGTTGTTGGATAAAAAGAGTTCTCCTTGCGTTAAAAACCGGGTGATCCAGGCTTGGATGTTCTCTCATGAGAACTTAAGGCCCTGACTTGTTGGGATCCCTGGTTCGAAGCCCATCTTGCCTCCATGGAACAGTGAGCTATAGCAGCCTGCGACTGGGCCACAACAGTTCTTCACCAACAACTATTAGCTCAAATACCTATACAAGCCCTTGGTTGGGCCCAAGTTCTAGATCCTAAAGTTCTGTGCCATCAGGTATGGGAGGGATAACTTTGGTCCAAAAGATTTAAGGGCAAGGTATTATAAAATAGTTGCCATTCTCTGAAAAATATATTTACTGAGTACCTACTGTGTGCAGGGCACTGGGCTGGGTACTGGAGGTACTGTGTTAGCACTGAAGTAGGGCTCATCGTCTAGTAGGATTTCTCACTGAGTTCACAATCTAGACAAAGTCACAAGGAACCATTCCAGTGATACCGTCAGGGCCTCTAGGAACCAAATAAGCCCCAAGTAGCTGAGTTCATTCAGCTGTTAGATGAGGGTGGTTAGTATGGTCCATTTAAATATTGAGGGACATCTGCCAAGTGCTATAATTTAACATTAGCATACGAGTTAGCTTAGTTGATGCAATTTTCCCCCTTGATCCATTGTTAGTGAACAACATCAGGTGGTCTTGTTTTTTTTTTTTTAATTAGGAAATTTTTCAGACACACAGAAAAGTACAATAGTAGTTCAACAAATAACTTTATAATCATCACCTTGATTTCATAGTTGTTAATAATTTGTCATATTTGTTTCAGCTCTTTTTTTTCCTTTTTGGTGTGCATTATAGAATAAATTACAGATACCATGATATTTAACCTCCAGGCACTTTTGAATGTAGTTCTGATAGAATCTTCCCTTGAAGACAGCCTCCAGGATGCCCCCCAGTGTTCCCTGCTTCCTGGTGTTCATCCTCTTGTGTAATCTCCTAACCCTGAGTGTGAACTGGATTTACTGATTTGTTTCCAACAAATAGAATATGGCAAAAGCAATGGGATATCCTTTCCAAAACGAGGTTATAAAAAGACTTCTAAAAGATAACTGCCACCCTGGATAACTTCTTGATTATATCCTGTGAGAGGCTCTGAGCCAGGGGCACCCAGCTGAAGCTGCCTGGATTCTTGACCCACAGAAACTGTGAGGTAAATAAGTGTTTGTTGTTTTAAGCTGCTAAGTTTTGGGGTAAACGGTTTTTCGGCAATTAATAAGTACACCTACATAGCTCCAATCCTATTAACCCGAATAGGATACTCTTTCAGCTGCTGCTGAGTTGTGAAGAGTGAAGCCAGGTTGTCAGCAGAGGAGAGTGCTTATCCTGCAATGGTAGGTGGCAGGCATTGGATCTCAGTTCCCTCAAGTTATTTAAATGAAAGGTTTTACATCTTTTAGAAGTAGAATCTTATCTTTCTGTCTCTCAAGATGCTATCATTATTGCCCATTCTGATTCTTAAAGGATTATTTTCATCTTGGCACTGAAGAAATCTGTATCAATGCCAAAGTAATAGAGCTTGCCACACGGGAGGTTTCTGTCTCTGGATTTAGTGATCTTTGACAAAGCAGTCTCTCTAGGCAGAGAGCTATGTGGCACATTTAAATACTTTTTTTTTTTTTATGATATGTGGCACATTTAAACCCATTTAATGGCCAGGATATGTGGGCAAAAGCATTCAGTAAAGGAGTAATAACATCTCCTCTAAAGTAGGATAAAGACTCAGTCCTGCACTGAGCATCACACAGAATTTTGATGTGATGTTTAGCATAGTCATGAGTATATCATTTAAGGATGTTTAGGGGGCAGCCCGGGTGGCTCAACGGTTTAGTGCCACCTTCGGCCCAGGGCCTGATCCTAGAGACCCAGGATGGAGTCCCACGTCAGGCTCCCTGCATGGAGCCTGCTTCTCCCTCTGCCTGTGTCTCTGCCTCTCTCTCTCTCTGTGTGTGTCTCTCATGAATAAATAAATAGAATCTTTAAAAAAAATTTAAAAATTTAAAAAAAGGATGTACAGGATTCCCATTTTTTAAACTAATTAATTAATTAATTTATAAAGGGAGGGATAGAGGGGCAGGGGGAAAGGGAGAGAGAGAACCTCAAGTAGGTTCCACGCCCAGTGTGGGGGGTCGATCTCATGGCCCTGAGATCATGACCTCCCCTGAAGTCAACTGATGGAGCCACCCAGGTGCCCCCAGATTCCCATTTTTAAAGGTAAAGCCTGTAGCAATTTGATTTCACCCCCAGGGATCTGTGCCTAGTGAGTGAATCTGAGTAAGATTCATCACTCTGAGCAGGCCCTAAACAGTTCTGGCGGTTAAAGATCTTTACCAGTTTTTGGTGCTTGGTCCGATGTTCGAAAATGGTTGAGGAGCCTGGATTCCAACTGAGGTGAAACCTGAGATCCATAAAATGAACAAAAGTTCTTCAGGATTGTGGAGTTTGCTTGCATGGCCCTGATGGCCAAACACAAAACCATGAGAATCTATTACTAGTCAACTTTCTTAAAAGTAAAAGTTCCTTAAAAAAGGATTTGAACTTAATTTTTTTAAAGATTTTATTTATTTATTCATGAGAGACACACAGAGAGAGATAGAGAGACAGGCAGAGGGATAAGTAGGCTCCCTGTGGGGAGCCCAATGTGGGACTTCATCCTGGGACCAGGATCATGCCCCAAACCGAAGGTAGACGCTCAACTGCTGAGCCACCCAAGCATCCCTGAACTTAAATTTTGATGTGGCATTGAGTTTTGCCTGATGTGTTGTTTCATTGACCAAACCAGTCTTGTGGGAGCTACCAGATAGTCTTTATGGGATAAAGAGATGGAACAACTGGTTCCTTTGCCCAGATACAGGGCAGCCAAGACTGAAATGAAATTAAGGGTAAAGACTCTCCCGGGATGTAGTTTGAGTCGAGTGATTTATATTCTTTACCCTCAGAAGGTATACTTGGGAAGGGGCGACTGGGGAACACATGTGACTTTTATACCCCTCAGATTTTCAGTCCAGTGTGTAGCAGGACTGAGAAGCAACAATATTGCAGCAACTTCAAGAAGAGAGAAATAAGGCCAATCATTGGTGAGTCAGTAACATTACATCACCGTTAGGGATATTAGCTGTAGTTCTTTCTGACTTCCAGGAGCTACTGTTTAATGATAATAAACTATGATGTGAGTCTGAGCTGGCATTTGCCTCCTCCTGAGGAATACTTTTTTTTTTTTTTTTTCCGAATTTCCCATGTGGCAAGTTTTTTTCCCCACAACCGGGGCAAATCCTCTATGCCAGTTTTCTAAAGTTAGGGTTTATGCTCATGGAGGCTTTGGGTGGGTAGAGGTCAGAAGGTGCTCAGACACATTAAGAGGGCTGAAGTATAGAAGAGCAAGTGCAGGGGCGCCTGGGTGGCTCAGTGGTTGAGCATCTGCCTTTGGCTAGGGTCGTGGCCCCAGGGTCCTGGGATCAAGTCCCACATTGAGCTCCCCACAGGGACTCTGCTTCTCCCTCTGCCTGTGTCTCTGCCCCTCTCTCTGTGTCTCTTATGAATAAATAAATAAAATCTTAAAAAAAAAAAAAGACCAAGTGCAACTCATTCCTTGTAGTGGGGAAGGGATGTACTTGTGTCTCGTCTTAGGGAATCGGAAGAGCTGGGGCATCAGCAAAGAGGAAGAGGTGAGATGATTGGCTGGTCAGTGGGGACAGGGTCAAGATAGTTCATACAAGCTGAGAAAAACTCTTTTCGTGTGTTCTTTTAGGGAATCTTACAGGAGTATCTGGTTGCTTCCCAGAGTTAAATCTGAGGAGGGATCAAATTCAGGTGTCTCTTCTGGTCTATCTCCCAATGGTTAATAACCTCACAAATAGGATAGCAACCCCTTTCTTCTGCATAATTGAAAGAATCACATACATGGCAATTTTAGGATATGCTGGGAACGTGAACAAGAGCTCTTTAAAGGAAGTGGCCCAACAAAGAGTCTGATCTGGAGTGTAAGAGGACAGAAAGTAGATTTTATTTTCCCTTGCAGCTTTGCTCTCTTGGTAATTCATATGCAGAAAAAGAGCTTAACGTGTATTCTTTGAAGTTGGCTGTTAAGATTCTGTGACCTATGCTGTCCTTGGGGAAAGTATTAAAAATCTTTGTTCCTCAATTTTCCTCAAATTACCAGTTAATTAAAGGCGAGGGAAGGACAACTAGAAATACGAGCGATGTCCTCATTGACTTCACTGGAATTATCTGCTTATAAGTCATATCAGTGCTCAAGTATAAGGAAGCCCATAGTTGAAATACACAATTACCCTTTATTTCTTAGACTAAGAGAAAAATGAGAGCTTGAAAATTTTTTGACTGTTTTCTTTAATTTCTTTCTTGAACTTATGTTTTCTAGCAAAGCCCTTTCTCTTCTGCCACTTATAGGAAATTTAACTAAATGGCAGAAGGAGAGTTGATAGTGATCACTGCAAAATGGGAACAAAATTAGTAAGGGAGGGAACAGATGTGAGTCAGAAGTTCATTTCTGTAGCTATTTCCAAAGCCCTCAAGTAAACTTTCTACCCACGATGCCATCGTGATATATATGCAAAGTGGTCAGCTTTTGCTTTAGAAGTATGTTAGTGGAGATTTACCTTGCCAGGAACGGATAAATATGGCCATAAATTCTTTGTGTGATCCCAGCGGAAAGAACTGGGATCAATGGCAGAAATTCTAAGGTGTTCTATTTTGTCTCAATGTGAGGAACTAACTATAGATCTGGTTATACATGTAGTTAGATCTAACTAACTAACTATAGTCTGTCCTGCCCAAGAAATGATAGAGACGTCCTTAGCAGGGTCGGCGCTGGGAAATTTGTAGTAGGAAAGTGGGAGAAGGGATGTCTATAGTGGGAGAGATGTTGGACTGGTTCTGTCCACAGTCACTACTTGTTCTCATTACTGGTGATGAGTAGAAGATTATTTCTAATGTTAAAATAGCATTAGTTTGCAAAGTACTAGTTTGCAAAGTACTTTTACATTATTATACCTTCTAGTTTGCAAAGTACTTTTACATTATTATATCTTCTAATTATCACAGTAGCTCTCCATTTTAAGAAAGGACAGAGACTAAACATAATTAAGGGTATTATCACCTAATTGACAATTTCTAATGTGATAAGTACCGGATGGACAGAAAAGTAAAACTGAGGGTTATTTGCCCTCAAAGACCTGCTTGAGGAGATAGGACATACACACAAATCAGATTATGAGATAGCACGTGTGAAATACTTGATAGTGAGCTAGGTTGGTGGTTCTTAAATGGTGGTCCCTGAACTAGCAACACTAGATTATCTGGGATCTGCTAGAAATGCAAATTTTTAAAAAAAATTTTTTTAGACGTAGGTTCCATGTCCAGAATGGAACCCAATGCAGGGCTTGAACTCACAAGCCTGAAATTAAGGGCAGCCTGGGGGGCTCAGTGGCTTAGAGCCACCTTCAGCCCAGGACGTGATCCTGGAGACCCAGGACATGATCCTGGAGACCGAGGATCGAGTCCTACATCGGGTTCCCTGCGTGGAGCCTGCTTCTCCCTCTGCCTGTGTCTCTGCCTCTCTCTCTCTGTGTCTCTCATGAATAAATAAATAAATTCTTTAAAAAAAAAAAAAACAACCCTGAAATTAAGACTTGAGTTGAGATCAAGGTTTGGAAGCTTAACTGACTGAGCCACCCAGGTGCCCCATAGAAGTGCATTCTTGTGTCCTGCTCCATACCTCCTGAATCAGAAATTCCTGGTGGGGGGTGGGGGTATCAATCAGTGTTTTTAAAAAGGCCTCCAGGTGATTATGATGCATGCTCAAATTTAAGACCACTGATCTAGTCCAGATGAATACTCCTCAAACTCTGGCATGTTAAGAGTCGCCTGGAACAGTGCTATTTGTTTTCTTAAAAAATTTTCAAGTTTTTATTTAAATTCTAGTTGGTTAACATATATATATGTATGTTTACTATATATATGTTTACTATATATATATTAAAATTACATCTGGAACAGTGCTATTTGAAATATGGCCCAAGAACTTCAGGCTCTCCAGGTGATTTTTATTGACCTGAAAGCTTATTAAAACATTTTCTAGTCCCACTCCCAGACATTCTGATTCAGTAGATGGAAGCTGAGAATTTGTTTAGCTGTTGGGCTCAGACTCTGAGCAGCTCTGCTCTAAGCAGTTGTGGCTCAGGGGTTTAGCAGAGGAGTGGGCAGTGAGAGATACTCATGTGCTGGAACGGTGAGGGTGGTCTTCACTGAGTAGAGGAGGGAGGACCTGATCTGAGGGAAGGCTTAGGTTGGATAGGAGGAGGTTATCTGAGGCCAGGGAGGTTGGGGTGAGCACCCAGCATGTTTGACTGAAGTAGAACATTCATGCTAGCTAGACCTTGGCTTGTCCTGCCTGGGACTGGGGGGCAAGTTAGCAGCTCCCCGCAAGGAGGAGGCTGAGAGCCAGGCAGCAGGCAAACAGCCTAGGACCAGGAGTACTCTCTTAGTTGGCGCTGTTATATAGTCCCACCCTTTAAGTGGGACTTTTAAGACCCATTATTGCTCTGTTTTCTCCTCTTCCCTTCATTCCCCTACCCACCACGCCTGGCTTGCTTCAACTATATAGCTTGTTCTCTCAGTTTGGCCTGAATCTTCAGGCTTGGATTCTGACCATTCTTCTCAGATTCCATGTTGATTTAGTTCTTTCTGGACAACCGTGTTCCTTTGCTCTCCATATTCACCCTTCTCCGTCATCATCCACCCATCATCACCTCAGTCAGTCCTTAATGGGGGTGAGGAACCTAACGAACATGGTCAGTCTTCTTCCATATACTTTCATCTTTGTTGTGTCCTGGTGTCTCCTGGTCAGCCCTGTGTTGCTGTTCATGACAGGATAAGTGGAAGATAGGGTGGCAAGAGCTAGATCAGGCTTGAAGGTCAGGATAAGCAGCCTTGGATTAATGGGGTTGCTTAGGATTTTGACCAGTGATCTTGTAAAATCCAATCACAGCTCAAGAGCAAATATGCTTTAGGGTTCTGGAACATTTTTGTTATTCTTTACTTAGCAACCTCCACTCAATTTGTGACATCCTTGGGTGCCCCAGTGGTTAATGCATCTGTGTCATGGCTTTCGCCATGGGGAAGAGCTGCCCAAACCACCCAAGAGAGGTAGGATCAGATTCTAGAAATGTCTAGGACCAGCTAGCATTCCCTAGCCCTCAGTGGAGCCAACGCCTGTTATCCCTGCTGTGGGCCCTTCCTCTTCATGGCTTCTCCTCTCTGGCTGGCTGCTCACCATCTTTGCATTTCCTTACTGGTCTCTGCTCCCTAGTAGCCACTTGAAGATCCAGGCATGGAGTTCTGTGAAATCACCCTGGGCACCTGAAGTCACCCTGCCTTCATTGGCTGGATATACTCCACACTCTCTTGCGATGCATGTTCACCCTCACAATCAGAAGGGCTCTGCACACTAATGGAGGGGTTCTAGGTGCTCGGAAAGTGACCTCTGGTGGAGCATCCCTCAGGGAGTCTGGTATCCCTCACCTCCCAGGGATTCTGATATTTTCAACCTTCATTTGCCCTCACCAGTGGTTCTGGTCCACACTCCCAACCTGGAAGCTGGCAGGGGGTCACAGGTGCTCAGGTATCTCTTAGCCACCTCTGTCCCTCCCTACAGAAAGTAGTGGGGATAGTTTACCTACTGAAAGTGAAGCTTGAGTTGCCTTGTCCCCCAAGCTTATTCCTTCAGTGCCCTTCAGAAGTGCCTTTAGTGTTTTGTTTTTGCAATGTCTGACCGCAAGATCTGGAACCAATTGGTGAAAGCTGGGAGTGCTCCAGTCTTGAGACCTTAACTTGGCCTCTTTGTCTCTAAGTAGAGTCAAATCTAAATTCAATTTCCCTCTTAAAATTACTTCCTGCCAATGTCCAAAAGGCCAAGGCTAGAACAATTTGAGCAAGAAAATATATGCTAATAGTACTGGATTATAAGCCATGGAATAAAAGAAGTATTGATGGATACATACTTACATAAATAAATAATTGAATACATTAGTAAATAGGGGACGTAGGGAATAGTAGAATTCTAATCAATACATGTAGAAGGAATGAGAAAAATAGAAAATCCTGACGAGGCAAACATCATAGTAATAACTATTTCAGATAACATCCACCCGTGGATGCTGAAATCAGTGGGGCAGAGTTTGCTGAGAAATATGATATTTATAGAGTTTCAATATATCTCTCCAAGTTTATTAATTGCAAAGGAAAAATAGTACCATTACAGTGAAGAAATCTTGTGGGCACCACCTTTACCACATAGTCAAGGTTAACATCACAACTAAGAAGGCACATGGAAATTATGGATCCTCTGATAGGTTGCTCTGAGAAGGTATATTAGTCAGGTTTCTTCAGAGAAACAGATCAATAGGAGGTAGGTAAATATATACATTGGTATGTATATGTTTAATATAAAAGTTTAGTATAAGGAATTGGCTCCTGTGTTATGGAGGCTGACATGTTGCAAGATCTCACCACAGGGTGAGTGGACACTGGAGACCCAGGAGAGCTGGGTCAGCAGGCTCAACACCTAGAAAGAGCCATGTTTCAGTTTGAGTCCAAAGGCAAGAAGAAGTCCATGACCCCATTTGAAGGCAATTAGGCAGAAGGAATCCTCCCTTACTCTGGAGAGAGTCAGCCCTTTTTTTTTTTTTTTCAAAGATTGTATTTATTTATTTGAGAGAGAGTGAGAGAGCGAGAGAGCATAGCAGAGGGAGGAGAAGAAGGAGAGGGCGAAGGAGACTACATCTCACGGCCATCTCACGACCTTGGGAACATGACCTGAGCTGAAGGCAGATGCTTAGCCTACTGAACCACCCAGGTGCCTCCCCCCACCTTTTAAAAAAATTAAGGCCTTCAACTAATTGGATGAGGCCCACTCATATTAGAGAGAGTAATCTGCTGTAGTCAGTCTGACACTTAAATGTTAACCTAATTCAAAACACCCTCACAGGGGCACCTGGGTGGCTCAGGGGTTGGGCGTCTGCCTTCAGCTCAGGGTGTGATCCCAGGGTCCTGGGATCGAGTCCTGCATCAGGCTCCCTGCAGCGAGCCTGCTTGTCTCTCTGCCTCTCTCTCTCTCTCTCTCTGTCTCTCATGAATAAATAAATAACATTTTAAAAAACAAACATAAAAACCCACCCTCACAGAAACCCAGAATAAACTAACCAAAAAACTTAGCGCTCTGTGGCCTAATTATATTGACATATAAAATTAACCATCACAGAAGGTTACATTATGACTTCCGTGGTATTCTTGCCAAAAATGCATGACCTAATCTAATCATACAAAAACTTAGGCAAACTCAAATTGGTGAGCATTGTACAAAAGAACTGACCAGTACTCTTTAAAAGTGTTGGGGTTATGAAGGACATGGAGAGACTAGGAATTTTCAGATTGGAGGAGACTGAGGGTACATGACACCCACATGCAGTGTGGGATCCTAGATGGAATCCTGGATCGGATCCTGGGACACGAAAGGGCAGTAGTTGAAAAACTAATGCAGTTTGAATGGAGTCTATAGTGCAGTTAACAGTACTGTATTAATATTAATTTCTTAGTTTTGATACAGGTACTGTGATTGTATAAGATACTGATATTTGAGGGGTATAGAGGAGCTCCTTTTTTGCAACTTTTCTGTTAGTCTAAAATCATTTCAAAATAAAATTTTTGTAAAGGCTTCCTGACATTTGGTACTTGAGGACTGTTCAATAACAGAGTATATTTTGATATTCTTTAAATTTATGTCTGTTGTGTGTGTGTATATACACTTGTAATTTTGTATCTACCGTTCATCATTTTCCACGAATGCTAAATTCCATCCTGGTTTTTTTGGAAGCACCTTTAAAAAGCCCTAGGCTTTTTTTCTTTCTTTTTTCCTATATTCAGAATTCCTTCCTCTCTAAAGCATTGTTTTTGGTAAATGATCACAGCTCAACCCTCCTGCTATTCCAGGGGGTGTTAATCTCTGGCATGATGATCCATGTGGCATATTACACAGAGCAGAGAGCCTAAGGCCAGAGGTTGGAAGACCTGGGAGCCAGCCTTCTTAGTCTGGTTCTATTACTAACTGACTCTGTGAATTTTTAGTGTTAATGTTCTCATGCCAAATGGGAAATTTGGGCTGAATACTGCATGTACTAGTTGATGTATGGATTCAAATGATTATATTTTTTATTAAATTTTTTTTTATCAAAGTCCCATGTGCTCTTATTTTTAGGTTCCTAAGGTTTTTTTAAAAAAATTATTTTATTTTTTAATTTTTATCCCTTTGTATTTTTTCCTCTTGTCTCCAAAGTCTTTGGGTTCTACAACACCTGTCAATTTATACACTTCACTCTGGCATTTCCCTTAGACAACCTCTTTCTCTCTTTTTTAAATCAAAGAGATCAACATTTTTTTTTCTTTCAAGCAGGAAGCTACTACAGCTGTCCTGTCTTTTTTTAAAAAATATTTTATTTATTTATTCTTGAGAGAGAGTGAGAAACAGAGACACAGGCTCCATGCAGGGAGCCCAGTGTGGGACTCGATCCCGGGACTCCAGGATTATGCTCTGAGCCAAAGGCAGACACTCAACCGCTGAGCCACCCAGGCTTCCCCAGCTGTCCTGTCTTGTTTTTCTTCTCCCTGGAACTGTGTGGGCCTTCTCACAGTAGTCCCTAAAACTGTCTCATGGTTTCTGCATTGTGGGCTTCCTTATGTTTGGGCCTTGACTGGGCCAAGCCCTGGCATAGTCCTATAGGGATCACTGGTTGACACACCCCTCCTGCCCTCGTAGGATGGCACAAGAGCTCTGGGTCAGGGTCTCTCTACCAACCTGCACCACTAATGCCAGCCACTCCATGAGGCCAAGGCATGGAGCCAGCAGGGTGCATTAAGAAATAAATGACACTTTTTTTTTTTTTTAAGATTTTGTTTATTTATTTTGGATCGAGAGTGAGAGAGTAGAGAGTGGTAGGGAGGAGCAGACGGGGAGGCAGAGGGAGAGAGAGAGAATTTTTTTTTTAAGATTTTATTTATTAGAGAACGAACATGCACGAGTGAGGGAAGGGACAGAGGGAGAAGCAGACTCCCCACTGAGCAGGGAGCCCAAAACAGGGCCTCCAGGATCTTGACCTGAGCTGAGGGCAGATGCTTAACTGACTGAGGCACCCCAAGGAAACAACTGACAGTCTTGAGAACAAATGATTTATCCAGGTTCGCTCTGTTATTTTTGTCTAGTGTTTTCCTGTGTATTCCCAGTATATGGATGGAGGGCTTAGATCCCAGGGTAAGGCTCAAATAATGGAGAGATTGGTTGACAGTGGGAAACACCTTAGGGTCTCTGGTATGGACATCTAACTTGCTTGTCCTCACCAAGTAGACAATTTGGTTAGGTTCAGCATATATAGGGCATTTCTTGGTCCCAGTAGAATATAGAGTAGAAATGAATTTTTTAAAGATGATCTCCAGCTCCATTTGTTGTTTTTTTTTTGGGGGGGGTTGTTTTTATAAAATTGAGATATAATTAACATAAAGCATTATGTACTTTAAGGTGTACAGAGTATTGATTTGATACATTTCCATATGTTCATATTGTGCTGTGTTGGTCTGTTAATTTGCATTCCCAACTCAAGCCATTTCTCCTTCTAGCTTGTTTATACGCAGTCATCAGATACTTAATTTTGTCAGCCTGCCACTCAAGAGCAGTGAAATGGGTAGATATTTGTAGCATACAGCATTTAGAATCATGCTTGGTATGTAGTAAATATTTCATTAGAGTTTGTTTAATAAAAATAGGAAATTATTCTTACTTTCAAAGACCATATCATTAATTGGAAAGGTAAAATGCACAAACAACCAAAAACAAACAAAACAAAACAAAACAAAAAACCAAACCCAACCAGCACATAGCTCAGTATGGATGAAATGCCACCCAAGAGGCTGGATGAGAAGAGCCTCTGCTGTGTGCTCTCAAGTCACCTCACTTATTCATCTAAACTACCAGCAATTCCTCCCATTTTATGGTTCAAAAAAATTGAGGTTAGTAGGCATAAAAAACCTTACAGTCCTACAAGGTCATATGTTAATAGCAAGGTTTGAACTCAGGGCTGTCTGAACTGAAGACTCTTGTTACCACCAGATAGAATAGACAGAGAAAGCTTTGGAAGGAGGCTTGTGCTGGACCGGGAAGGATGGATAGAATTTACCAGATGGAGAGAAGTGGGGAGCACATACAGACTGTGGAGGGCAGGGAAAGGGGTAGGCACAGCATGAGCAAAGATGGGACCTTGGGAAGCATGAAGTGTGCTGGGAAGGGGGGTGTCTCCCCCAGACTTGCCAGAGTAAGGAAGGAGCATCAGATAAAGCCAGAACATGGGTTGGAGGCAGAGCATAATGAGCCTTGAATTCCGAGTTTGGACTTTATTTCATAACCCATATCATAGCCCATTGATGGTAGTTGTGAAGGGGAGTGACATGGTGAAAAGAGTACTTTAGTGATTTAAGTCAGGTGGGATATGGAATGTGCTGGAGAAACAAAGGGGCTGCTATCATGAAAGCGAAGGCTTGAGGTACCAACATATGGTGCTAAGTACTTCATGTGCATTATGCCATTCATCCTGATGATAGCCCTAAGAAATGAGCACTGTTAATGTCATCCCCATTTTCCAGATGGGCAAACTGAGGCTCTGGGAGGTTAAGTACTGAGTAGGCTCCCACAGAGATTACTGATGTTGCTGGGATCTGAATACGGTGGATCCAGTTCCACCTGAGCTGCCTCTGTATGCTACAGTGCCTGACACTAGCTCGGGAGACAAGTTGGGGCAATTTTAATAGGTCAGATGTCCAGTAGTTCTGTAGTGATGGAAGAGGAGAGATAGGAGCAGAAGTGCAACACATCGTTGTATGCGAGCCCAATCCCTAGGCCTGGTAATTTCATAGTTTCTGTGTAGCGCTTCCTTCAGAAGCTGGTGCTCAGTGGTGAGACCATTGCCAAGACCATGGCACAGCATGGAAAACCTTGCCACCTAGCTTAGGCTTCTTGAATTTTTCCAAGGAAATGTATTAATTTAATAAAGTAGGTGCCTGAGGCTGGTGTGCTTGGTGTGGGGTACCTTTGAGATGGTTTAAGCAAATTTTCAGGTGTTCTTAAGCATCTCAAGTTTTAGTTACCAGAGTTTGAGATGAGGAGGTGCCTCCAGAGGTCTGTGGGTGATCACATCTCCCTTCACCCCATGAACCTTCCCCCTCACCTGCTTTTCTTGATATATTCCCAGTTACTTCTCTGTTTTGCTGCTGTATGGGCTGATACACCACAGAATTGTCTGTTTTACTTTTGTTTCAAATATATATATATATATATATATATATATATATATATATATATTTTTTTTTTTTTTTTTTTTAAGAAAAAGAGGGTGCATGCATTTTGACTGCAAAGCTTTTGACACACAGTTAAATGGACCTGTAATTTGTGCTGTATGTGATGGTGGCCATGTGGGGCAGTGCAGGCCAGCCCAATAACCTCTCTGCTCTGTCTGCTGCAGGTGATAAGAAGTACATCATGGGGCCCAAGCTTTCTACTCTCGATGCCACTGTCTTCGGACACTTGGCACAGGCAATGTGGACCTTACCTGGGACAAGACCTGAGCGGCTGATCAAAGGCAAGTCCTACAAACCTCTTCGGGTTTTGGGAGTTGCTGTGGGATGAAGGGGTGTGTAGGGGTAACACAATGAAGTATTCTAGGCCAATGCCTGTGAACTTGACTAAGTTTTATGGTGACACCAGGCTGTGGTGTCTAGGGCCGCAGTCAGTTTACTGTGCTCAGGATATTTAGGGGTTGAGGAGAGACCAGGCTGCAATCTTGCCTAGACTATGTTCTCCACAAAGTTGACACAAATTGTACTGTGTATCACACCAGGGCTTTTCTTTCAACTCTCTGTGTAGTGGACTTCGTACTTGTTGATACAGAGCTTGAATTCCACTTAGTGCTTTGGTTTTGTTGGCTTTCTTAATTTCCTTGGGACACAGGTGGCTCACCACTTTCTGATTTATCTAATGCTGCTGCAAACATGGTAGGCTGGGGCTGATGGACTCACTGCCCATCTCCATGCTGTTTTTGAGTCTGAGCTGGTTTATGTATTTCACATGTAGGTATAAGTACATATGTTTCTACATCATTGGAGTTCAAAATATTCTTTTCTCCTATTCCAGTGGGTATCTACAGGTCATATATTGAGAGTAGTAGAGCTAGAAAGTTCAAGATTGTGAAAAGTGGGGCAAGTGTCAACAAATGCTTCGTAAGTCAGATACAATGTAAGATATTATTACTTGTAGTAGTTGTGTATGTTGCCTAAGAAACACAATCTTGTATTTTTGTAGTATGAGCTTGGCTGTAAGGCCTGCCAGAGTTTCATTATGGACTGGAGGGGTAGAAGTAGGGGTGAATAGAACCAGACCTAGAGGAGGAATGAATATATGTGTGGGGGTGGGGGTGGAGGTAGGGGTGGTAAGCCAAGAGTAAAATTCCTGTTAGCAAGGGGGCAGGGAAAGTCAGATCAATGTGAGTTGATGTCAAGGACCAGAACTTGGCGTGTGTGTATGTTGAAGGGCACAGACTGAAGGGGTGAGATGTACAGGGAAGCTGGGCCCCTGGGAGAGGCTTCCCCTGTGTTGGTGGGTGGGAACTGTTTGGAGTCCTCTCCAATTTGAAGAAGTACCTAAGCAAGTGCCTGGGGGCCGGGGATAGAGGGTTCAAAGTCCAATATTTGGGTTTGAGAAGGGGAGTGACAGAGTTGATCAAGGTATTTATGCCCTGACTGAGCAGGCTGGGAGTGTGGATGAGGTTACCAGTGAATAGCATATAGAATGCTTTTAATGTTGGATGGATGATGGTTGGGAACCAATCAAGGCAAAATGATACAAGAAACATGAGGCAGGTGAATATTCATGTGTGGTAGTTTCAGGTGGGTGGATAGGAAGGTTGGTGAAGGCTATGGCACTCTGGTGTGTGTGTGTGTGTGTGTGTGTGTGTGTGTGTGTGTGTGTGTGTGTATTCATGTGCATGCCCAGAAGCTCAAACCAGGCTAAGGACAGAAGTCATTCTCCAGATCCTCCTATTGGAGGGGTTGGGGCTTCAGCTACATTACCAGACTTGGTTGGAATGGGTCAGGCATTGACTGAAGGTCTTCCAGAACTTCAGCTGAGTGAGGCCTGGGATAGTATGCACTGATACTTAATTTCCTAAATAATCATCATAGAGATGTTCTTTATCTTACAATATGTTAAAACTTACCTAAATTGAATGTTATCCTAATGGTGACATTTGTAGCATTTAACATAGTTTCTCTTCATTTTAATTATCTAAAAATATATTGGTTCCCTTTAGTTCATTTAGAGGTGTGTTTTATATGTACACTCTGTTCCTGTTACTTCCTACTCCCTCCCTCCATTTCTCCAGCACACCACTTTTACACACTGGTGAGTACACAGACTGTTACATCTGTCCCCATAATTCTTTATTTTTTAAATTTTTGATTAAAAAAGTATTTTAAAGATTTATTTATTCATTCATTCATTCATTCATTCATTCATTCATTCATGATAGACATAGAAAGAGAGAGAGAGAGAGAGAGGCAGAGACATAGGAGGAGGGAGAAGCAGGCTCCATGCCAGGAGCCCGATGCGGAACTCGATCCCGGGACTCCAGGATCACGCCCTGGGCCAAAGGCAGGCGCTAAACCACTGAGCCACTCAGGGATCCCCTGATTAAAAATTTTTTAATTTAAGTTCAATTATTAACATATAATATATTATTGGTTTCAGAGGTAGAGGTCAGTGATTCATCAGTCTTATAGGAAACAAACTGAAGGTCGCTGGAAGGGCAGAGGGTGGAGGGACAGAGTAGCTGGGTGATGGACATTAGGGAGGGCACTTGTAATGAGCACTGGGTATTATACTCACATACTTCTATATGTACATACTCCATACACGCTCACTTGTACACATAGACTTATATTTGTACCCAAGTGCTTGCTCATGCGTGTGCGTGCACGTGCACACACAACTGACATCATCTGTTATTGCTCAGAAACATTTAGGTATCCATTATAAGTAGAACTATCAAATTCTATGGAATCCCTTCGTGCAGGGATGAAGCATCTTTTTATTAAATTATTTATGACTTGGCCCTTCTCTCTTTCACTTCCTGGAAGGACTCGAGACACTTATTGTTCTTTTTAAAGAAATGGGTCAGCCTTTTTGGAGGATTGATTTTGAGTCCCACTCAAGGCCCACACATTTGAGGGAATCTGACACCATCATCTGTGAGGGACTTTGGCACATGGTTGCATGTACTTGATTCTTAAACAAGTTAGCAGCTTCCAGCTCTCCCTGGGGAATGGTGTTGCATGAATCATTAAAGTCCCTAGAGAGTCTCCAAATCACATTTTGGTCATTGGTTCCATGCTCTTCTAAACCTTCTGACTGGAGCTGCTAATAGGAAGGCAAACTACTACTTTCGTCTCTACTTCTTTCTCCGTCTTTGCTCTTCCTGTGGTGGAGACTTTCCTAAGAAGTAACAAGAGGAAGGAGAAGCAGAAACAACTAAGAACCTGTGTGATTTAGAACTGGCTCAAAACCAGGAGTGTGAATGCTTGGTTGGGTGAAGCAATTTTCTGCCTTAACTTTGGAGCTGCCAGGGCACTGTTGGCCTCACTGCATGTGTGAGTGTGTGAGTGCATATGTGTAAATATTAGCTTTTGGTCCTAGATATTAGTTACAGTATCTAGCCACACAGTGTACTGGAGCCATCTAAAATAGTGAGAAATTTGCCTTGATTTAGGTAAGTTGAGGGACTTTGAATATTCAGCAATTCTTAAAATATACATAAGTGTGTATTTGCATATATATATATATATATAGATGTAGATATATGAAATATTATTTTCTTGCTGGAGAAAATTTCGAAAAGTAGAAAAGTTAAAAAAAAATAACTTGTGCCCCCTGTCACACACAGAGAACTACTGTTAATATTGTAGCATGTGTCCTCATCTTTCAAGAAGTACATGTATGTATATATTTTTAAAAATTAGGATCCTGATGCTGATACAGTTATAAACCTATAGTTTTAATTAACTATGTATTATGACCATTTCCCTTGTCATTAAATATGCCTTAAAACAACATAATATTCTATCCCATGGCTACATTGTAATTGATGTGATTAATCTTCTTTTTCTGGACTTGTGGGTTATTTCACATTTTTTTTCACCAGTATTCTATAGTGAATATTGTATAAATACATATTCTTGCTTTTTTCTGGTTATTTCCTTAAGCTAAATTTCTGGTTGGGGAATTTCTACCTTAAAAGGTTTAAGCTCTTAGTCTACATGGCTAAATTGCTTGTTAGAAAGACTGAAGTTATGTATATTCTTATTTAAAAAAAAAAATCACGACTTGAGCCAAAGACAGATGCTCAACCACTGAGCCACCCAGGTGCCCCTTTTATTGGAAATTTAAATTTAAAAATACGTGATTGTCATAATAAGTTCAATTATATAGGAAAATTTTAAAACATTTATTTAAAACAATTTTTAAAAAGATTTTATTTATTTGAGAGAAACATAGAGACAGCAACAGAGAGTGTGAGAAGGAAAGAGGGGGAGCAGTGGGGAGCCCCATGCAGGGCTCTATTCCAGAATCCTGGGATCATGAATTGAGCTCAAGGCAGATGCATAACCGACTAAGCCACCTAAGCAGCCCTGATTTTTTCTTTTTAGCCCTGAATATTTTAAAAGATTTATGTTCTCCCCCTCATCCATGTCCAATATCACTCCCATAGAATAACCAATATTAAGAATTTGGGATGAATCTTTCTGTGCCTTTCTTTTTCATGTGCAAATTTACATATGTGTATATAGTAGTTTTGGTTTGTTTTTACTATTTTTAAGCTAAGCAATAGAACTGTATTATACACATTATAACTTGCTTTTTCCACTTAATAGAATATTATGTCTTTTTAACAGCTACAGAATATATAAAATTGATACAGTATAATTCATTCAGTCAATCCCTATTGATGACATTCAGGCTGTTTTCACCTTTCTTTTTTACTGACACAATACTGTTGCTATCCATACCATATATATCTTTATATACTGGTGCTTTTATTTTAGTAGACTGGAGAAATAAAAGTGGAGTTCTGGGCCAACAGATATATACATTTAATATTTCAACAAGAGATTTTGGATTATTTTCCAAAAAAGTGTATAGCAATTTATAATTCCATGAGACATGTAGTTACTATGCCTGACCCTCCACATTGGATATTATCAGACTTTAATTTTTACTGGTTTGATGTACGAAATCGTTATCTGATTATTAAGTACTATTTGAAAAAAATGGCAGTTTTCCTATAATTTTACAAAGTTTACACCTTCAACATAGGCTTTTATGTTAACACAGTCATATCTCAGACACACACACACACGTATACACAGAACCTATTTCTATTGCCAACTTTTTTCTATTCTTTTGGCTGGTGGCATGTTGAGTGGGTTAGCTGATGGAAAATCTAGGCACAGAAGGGACTGGCCAAGCCAGACAAGGATAGAACTCAACCATAAAATTTCATTCTTCTGTCCATTCTTTTTATTGGTGGCAGGATATGAGGATGGATATGTGGGCTCCTAGTTTTCGTGTATCAAAAGCAGTCCCTTTCTGGACTGCATGATGGAATCATCACTTTTTCTTGACAGCTCTTTATCTTTGAGGGGCGGCACCTGTCCCCTCATAATTCTTGAGACCCCAGAAAGAATTACAGGAAAAAATTCTGTGACAGAGAGTGTGCAGCTATTAATTCCTAAGCCAGGTTGTCAGCTCATCAGTAGAGAGGGAGAGAACAGATTCGTGGCGAAGTGCATGGTGTCTGGAGACTGCTGGTGTTTGAATCCTGGCTCTGCCACTTTCAAGCTATGTGACCTTAGGTGAGTTAATTAACCTCTCTGTTGCTTCAGTGTTCCCATGACAGATGGGGATAATAAAAATTCCTGCCTCATAGGATTATTGCAAGGGCTAATTCAACACATGAATAAAGCACTTCAAACAGTGCCTGGTACGCAGTAAGGACTATATGCATGTTTGCTACTGTTATTAATTTTTATTATTGCACACTGAAATGGTATTAATGTCACACACTATGAAGGCAGGGCAGCTCTCCTAGAAGAAAAGCAAAGAAACCGAGAGTAGAGAAACAGCCACACAAGAGGCAGATAGAACCATATATGGTGTAGATTCTGTGGCTAGATTCTGCCTTTCTAGATGCTCACTAACCTGTTCATAGGGAATGGTGTTGATTGAGGCAAACACAGCTGTCCCCAGACCCTACTGTGAAGTGACCATGATCTTTGATTCCGCCCCCACTCTCCAAACCTTGGTGCTGCCTCCACAGCTTTGTCCAAGTCTTGGTTACTTGTGAAGGGCAGCAATACCTGGTGAGGTGTTTCATGACTGGTTCCCTGGGGAAGAGTCTAAGGGAAGGTTTTGCCTGCATCTTTTCAAGGAGCACTGATGTTGGCTCCTTGGCTTCTGGCTCCTGGGCATGTATGTAAAATCCTTGAGTAGGGAATCAGGATGGACTCTTCTGTAATATGAGTGAAGTGTTATGATCTGAGACAACTGAAAATGGTGACCTGGAACCAATACTAGTCCATGGAGTAGGACTAACTCCATGGAGTAGGACAAAACTTTATTATGTTTTGTAGGAATGTGCTTATTGAAGCAGAGCAGCAATCAAGTTTTGAAAAGTTTTCATGGAAAATGCATATAATGATGTTATGCAAAGTAACAGGAAGTGGTAATAATGACAATAATTAAATAGAAGATATGCAGAAATAAATTGCACCAAAATGTTAATTGTGATGACCTTGGATTGATGAGAGCGTAGGTGCCTTTTGTTTTCTTCCTTATCTATTTATACCATTTCTATATACAGACTTCTAATTTTCCGGAATGAGAGTATATTATCTTTGATAGAAAATAAAATAGTGTAGTTAAAGGCTATAATCAAGAGACTCATTAATATAGAAACAACCTAAAGGGCCACAAAGGGGGCCTGGTAAAAAACAAAATGGAACTATGGTACATCTGAATAATGAACTGCTGTGCAGTTGTCAAGATGATAGTGTGAAATTGAAATTTTCTCATTATAGGCTGTTAAGTGGGAAAAAGTAGCATAGGAATAATATATAATAGATGCTAAATAGCAAATGTAAATATATATAAATGTATATAGAAGTATATACATTTCTGGATGAACATAAACAAAAATGTTATTACAGTGGATGCGATTATTTGTAACTTTTATTTTTTGCGTATCCACATTTTCTAATTTTCTACAATAAAACATGGATTACCTATATAACAAGTAGATGTTTATAGAGCTTTTAAAAAACAAACATCCGTAGAATACTCTTAGGGCAATGAGATCCTGTAAGGAATAGTGACAAATTATGTATTTGTAAGCAATGTTGCCATCTGGTGGATCAAAGGCAAAAACTCACCCTCTTCATTTTTCACTGGGAGTTAGGAAATGCATGTCAAATTCTGTGTCATGTTTCAGACCAATACCTGGACAAGTTTAGTGACTTAACCAAAGTGTTCCTTTGATTCACGTGAAAAGTAGCCCAGTGACTGGGTAGGAACCTAATTATGGGTGTAGCGTTTCAATTTAATTTAAAAAATTTTAACAAAATACCTGTTTTACTTAAAAGTGCCTGTGGGCACACTCATCCATAGACAATTCTGAGTTATCCATTTTATTTAGGATTATTTAGGGCAAAACTAACATCTTAACATAACTTTTTTCAACTACTTGGCTTAGTACCCAGACCTTAATTACACTGCAAATATTTGTAGAATGAATGATTACTTCTGGCTGACTTACCCCAACTAACAGTTGGTGTATTTTCATGAGCTATAAATTAATTTAAATATGAACCAGTCAAAGCACCAGTTCTCTTGATAAGCAAACATGAACTAATAAAATGCTTTACAAAGCCAAATGATGGTAGTTTAGCTACCATTGTGGATACTCTACCCCCACCCCCCATCATCACCATAAGACTCTCTCCTATATCTCACTCAGCCCATTTACGAATTTAACTTTTCTCACTCACCTTTCTTCTTATGTGCATGAACATCTAAATCTTTGATAGTCCCCGTGGAGAAAAACATTGTTAATGTCTCCCCCACCACATTCTTCCCAATTCCCCCATAAAGCTAAGCTGCTGCCTTTGAGAATTAACCCTGGCTTTCCTTACTGCCACCCCCCTCTCCCCTGCAGGTGAGCTGATCAACCTTGCCATGTACTGTGAGAGGATAAGGAGGAAATTCTGGCCCGAGTGGCACCACGATGATGACAACACCATCTATGAGTCTGAGGAGAGCAGCGAGGGCAGCAAAACCCACACACCCCTCCTGGATTTCAGCTTTTACTCAAGGACAGAGACCTTTGAAGATGAGGGAGCAGAGAACAGTTTTTCCAGAACCCCAGATACGGATTTCACTGGACACTCGCTCTTTGATTCTGACGTGGACATGGATGACTACACAGACCATGAACAGTGCAAGTGATGTTCAGCCTCGCTGACCCTCTTCTGCTAGAGCTGCCACTCCCTGGGGTTGGCCCGACATCCTGGGTAGAAATCCATCTCAGCTGGGAGGAGATCTTCGTGCTCGGCACACTTCTCACAAGCTAACTGGACTATAGCAGCCTTATTTCTTTTTGTACAAAACAAAAACACAGAACCATTCAGATGGCTCCATTTAAAACAAACAGGCAAAAAAAAAAAAAAAAAAAAAGTCAGCATGGTTCCTGAAATCCATTTTTGTTTTCATCAGAAAACTAACATTTTGTGGTAGAGCAGGTGCCAGAGCAGGTTGTCTATGGATCGTGTTTACGTAGATCCTCTTCAACCCGAGGGCTTAGCTGTGAGATGGAGTCTTGAACATCCTGCATCCACCTGGGTTCAGAGTCATGAGACAAGTCGCCAGGAGAAATGTAGGAGACAGATGTTCTATGGTGGCTGCTTGTATTTTATTTGTGTATATTGTATGTTGAGATAATTCAAATAAAATCCATAGATATTCAGTGAACACCTACTACGTGCAAAGCACTGTGTTAGGTGCTAACCAGTATAAGTTTTCTTTGTCCTGCCAGTGACTAGCTGTGTGATTTCGGGCAAGTCCCTTAATTCTTGTGTGCCTCATTTCCCCCACCTGTAAGGTGGGGATACCAATACTCTCCACCTACCTACCTCACAGGGGTGTTGTGAGGATTCACGTGGTAACATTCGGCGCTTTAAACCTCTTGGAAGGGGTGTGACATAAACGCAACATTTTATTCTTGATTGTGCTTCCGACGTATGAAGATTCGAGGGCAGAGGAATTCCATATCCAGCCAACAGCAGCCACAGTCAACTCGCAAAAGCCGAGCAGACGAAACATGCAAAGGCACAGCTAGGACTCTGTCATCGTTCTTCCCTGTGATCTTGCTTGAATCGAAATCTTTTGTTGAAAGAGCCTTGAAAAATATTTTTACAGATCATCAACAGCTACACACAGTCTTCAATTCTGTGGACCTGCAGAAGTCTTTCTTTTGTTGCCTGAACGCACACTGGAATGTCGTCCTTTGTTGACTCCCGAGTGTTAAGTTGCCTGTGTTTGGTTTATTTGAAGGGAATAAAGCTCAGGAATATGATAGGTTTCTTAGAGGTGAAGGGGAAGGTATTTGACTGATTTTTCTAAGCAGTCGCTTACCAACATGTAATGTCTTTTTGAAAACAAACCTTGCAAGAAGTATTGAAAAGATGAAGTATGAAGAGGATCCTGTTACTGATATCAAAGCACTTTGTGCAGTATAGACTCTATGCAGTTTTACTAATGCAACCTTTCTGGTGTTCTCAGCCATTGCCCCATGAGAGGAAGGCAATGCTGAGGACAAATCTTAATATTTCTTAAGGATTTCCCATAGTCTCCCTGTGCTCCCTCTCCTTCCCCATAGAGCACATGGATCCTTGGGGTTACTCTATTTACCAAGGCATCTCTGAAGACATTATTTTTGTTGACTTAAAACATTTTCCAGTGAAATATGGGGTGAAGATGCTGGGGTGATGGCCGTGGATTTGGGCTAGGAGGGTCGGTGTTAAGATTTACTACTGCAAACAGAACTGCTTTGCTTCCGATCACAATGGACTCACTGGGTAATGGTTATTCATTGTAGGGCCAAAGACGCACTGCTTAAAAGACAGCAACTTGTGCTGAGAAGTTCACATACTTTGGTTGAAAAAGACTCTCTTTGAATATGGCTTTTGCAAAAACAACCCTAAAATGCGGTGGATTCACAAAGAGGTAAAGGGGGAGAGTTGCTGAGGCCGCTTACCATTGAAGCAACTGTGTGGGATATATGTAACTGGGAAGAAATGTGGAGATGCCCTGAGTTAGAAATTCTTGTTGCACAGGAAACCCAATTGGTAGTATCTTATTAAAACCATTCATCTTCCAGAGGAGACTGTTTGTGCCTGATGAAAATGTGGTGGAGAAGATACGAATGGATGAGCGTGTTTTATCTCCAGCGTCGTGTGCGAGGATTGGTCATCTCTGTCTCTAACATGTGTTCCAAGGTCAGCTGGTGGTAGTTCTGAGTGACTAGGGATACTTTGACTAGGGAAATTTTGGGCTTGAAAATGTGAATGAAATAAACAGATGGACTATAGACCTGTCCGCAAAAAGACCGAGTTGCCCTGCTCCCACTCTTAGCTGGAAAGAGTTGTGTTTGAAATTTTGCCAACAATTTATTCTTACTATATAGCACCAGGTGTGTTATATCTTCACTTCAAGAATGATTAAGTTATGCCTGTGTAGAGTCACATATTTTTTTATTGTGCATAGCTTGGAGGGCAAGTACATGGAGAGCCAATGTTTTTTTGTGAAGTTGTAAAATAAGTCATTCTGTCTAGATACCTCTCACAGGGGCTTGAATGGACATTACCACTTGGAGTCTTGGGTACCAGCCTGATGGCTCATGACTGACTATAGAACATTTTGTAGGTGTAACCTGATTTGGAACCCTGGAATATACCCAGGTTTTACCTTCCATGTGTGTTATGGAAACAAAAGGACCAAGAGAGAATCGCTGTGGTGTGGATGACCTGGGTAGTCTTTATGGGATGGCTTTATTTTTATTTTTTTAATTTTTATCTTTCATTCTTAAGCTCCCCAGATTTGAAATGTTCTCCGATATGGTGAACAGGTGCTACTTATAAGAAAAAATAACAAGAAATTAGGGGATATTTTGGTTATCTGGCTTACTTGTTCAACTTGTGTTTCTTTTTTTATTGGAAAGTAACTTAAGGAAGTGTGATCTTTAATGTTAACAGATGTTTTTTGGTTGATCGGAAGACCCACTAGCCACCTGTTTTTGTTTGTTTCTTTTTTACCTGTCATTGTAAAAATAAATTCTGCTCTTCCATCCCTCTCCCATTGTCCCTTATCCCCACTCATCAGGATCGAAGAGCAGCAACAATGTGTTTTAATCTACATATGGCAGAGTAGATATAAGGGCAATATAAATTTATGCAGAGGTAAAGTATATTGTCAGAGTTTACCATTTTGTTGTTACAATGAATTGTGAACAGTGATGCTACGGAGGCCATCCAGGTGACTGATCATAGACTTAGAACAACTTGGACTTGAATCACAATTGCAGTCTGGCCCTCCAATGAACCTTGCCTGTGTGTACTGTGGTGTTAGAAATTAGGATATCTTTTCCTAAAATAGTTAAGAGTTCAAGGAAAGGAAGAGCTAGGGATTTTAGCTTCATGGGTGTTGCCTAGATTATTTGAGAGGAAGTATAGAATCATAGCAATGTATAGCGGGGCCATGGATTAGTTGTAGAAATCCCCTTACAGGAGAGCCTCTGAGGTTATTGGCTCTATGTCACATGCACATTCATTTGGAGGGCAGGACCTGAACTGAAGTCTTTGACCTTGCTTTAGATGGTTCTTGCCAATTATACCACTTTGACTTGGTTTCCTTTTAAAACTCATGTCCCCTGAGAAATCACTCCATGCCTGTGGAACCAGAACATCCCAGCCTCTCTTAAAGAGTGCTTGGAGTCTTCCACTCTTGTTCTCCATGTCTATTCAGGTCAATCCAGACCAATTCAAGAGATCTTTCATTAGGATTTACTCTGTGCAAGACACTGCTAGACTCTATGAAAGACATCAAGTCACCAAGACTCCTTATCCTTTGTTATTTATCTTTAAAGAATCCATACCTGTATGTTCACTTATTATGTATTTACTGAACATCTACCTACCCTCTGCCTGGCCCTAGGACCCATGCTGGATAAAGAGGTGAACAGAACAGACATGACATCCTTGTTTTAGGGCATCCTTTTTTGCCCAGACTTCTCTGAAAGCTTCTTTTAAATGCTTGGTTGCTTCCCTGATCCATTCCACCCACCACCATTAATTTTTTAAAAAAGCCTTGGCCCTGAGGGGCTGCCATATTGCCTCAGGATGAGGGCCACTCCCTGGGACATGGTATTCTCACCTCTTCTCTCATCTCATTTCCTGTTGTGTCTCCTAGGGCTCCACCATTGTGAGCCATCCAGTGCATCTGGGTTGGTCTCTTTGCCACTGCCTAAATAGGCCTCGTGTCTCTCTGCCTTTGCTTATGCCTCTGCCTATGTTAGCCTCTCTTCTGTCTCTGCTTATGCTAGCCTCTCTTCTGAAATGCCTGCCCTTCCTGTCTGCTGGTCCAACTCATGCCCAGCTCTTGAGGCCCAACTTCATCCATTCTGCAAGACTTCCCAGCCCATTATAATCTCTCCTTTCTCTAGAAACACAGCACTCATCATTTCCTTCCATGATGGCTACATGGGAAAGGTATGCCCAGAAAGCAGGCCATACATTAAAAAGTAGTGGTTTTGAATTTTTTGTGTTGGGGCTGTCACTGACAATCTAATGAAAGTCCTGTACCTTATTACCAGAAAAATACATATATGCAAATATGCAAAATTTTACATATAAGTTCAGTTTTAGAGGCCTGAAATCATCCATGGATTCCTTAGGGGTCTCACAGACCCTAGCCAAATAAGCCTACTAGAAAGTCTTTAAAAGTTACTGTTGTTAGTGTTCATTCTTTCTTGCCTTTGATGTATTCAGAGAGGAGAAAAATTGGTCTGGGATGTGCGTGCAAAAGCAATCTCTTATTGTCCATGTCGAGTGTGTGTTGAGTGACAGGGAAGGAAGGAAGAAGAGCAGTCTAACATTAATTGATAAAGTGTCTTTGTCTTGACAGATTCGACCTTTCGAAACTGACAAGATTTTATTGTTGTCATCGTCGGTTGTCTTTAAACTATCCAAAAAGTTAGTTTATCAAAATCAATTCAGGGCCAGATGAGCTTCACTTCAGCCCTGGAATCCACCACTTCTGCATGGGTAGGGTGACTGGCTGGGGGCTTCAGGTAGGAGAGAAGAGGCTGGATTTTTCCTTATAGGAAAAAGGTCTGCACAGTCACATTTTCCTGTACTCATCCATCCATTTATTCATGAATTCATTCATAGGATAATTGTTGAGTGTATTTTCAATAAAAGGATGGTGCCTTTGTTGATAGGTAACTACTCAGGTTTTTCTTTATTGTCGTCGTCTTTGTCGTCGTCTTTTTTTTTTTTTTTTTTACAGGGTGAAGTTATTTTTATTGCTCCTGACTATGATCCAAGATCCTTTGCTTTCCGTTATGTGCAGTGCTGTTTAAGTTGAACAAGAACCGATGAAGGTACATTCGATCACAAATACTTCCAAGTCTGAATGCTGAACTCTGGCAACCCATCTTTAATAGATCCTGCCATCAATTATGTATGATTGTGGAGTGTTTGACCTTCTTTCACTTGCTTCCGGTGGTCTGGATGAAACTAGGTGAAGTTTGAAAGGTTCCCCTTAGTGGGTGGGGCAGGAGGTCCCTCTTTCCTGGAGTACTCTTGCTAGTGCTCGGAGTAAATGCAAACACATCATGAATGTTTTCGTCATTTGAATTGCTTACCAGACACTTGAGTTTTTAGTCCCTGACTTTAAAGAATATCCGGAAGATATTATTTAAGATTCCTTAACCTTTACGATAAGATAACTGGGATGAGTAACATATTGACCTGGTCTTTAGAGATGGTTACAGAGGAAACTGAAAAATAGCTTAAAGGAAAGTGACTCAGCTCTCTTGGGGCTGACAGTGTGACCCCCTCTGGCATTCTGGCTCTTGCCAAGGCAGGGGACTTGTCCCCAGAACAAGGCCCTCTGAAACTTATTGCTGGCTAGATTATGACAAAGTGGGATGCTCGAAATTCAAGATTATTGCTCCAAGTTGTAAAACCTTTAGATAAATAAAGGGGCCCATTGCAATAATAAACTAACTTATGAATGTGGTCTATCCAGCACCAACACTCATGATCATTTTAGTAGGAGAAACAAGTTACCTAGAATAAAAGATTGGTAGAGACTTTAGTGTTCTGTACACAATTAAATAACATCAGCAATGAACTTGATGGCCTTCTTGGATTTTTGAAAATTGTTGTCCCTATTAGTAGCTTTAAATATTTTGAAGCAATCCACTAATTGTAGAGCAATATGTATTTATGATAATGGCTAATTTTATTAAATATGAATAATTTACACCCTGCCCCCACCACAGCAAACATCTTTTTCTTTTCTTTTTTTTTTACTTTGTGGCTTTGGAATAGAGCAACTCATTTATCAATAATATTTAAAACTTTTCCTTTCTTTAATATTTTTAAAAGTTACTTATGTCTTTAAAAATAATAGGATTCAGCTCCTAAATTGTCATGTTAATTAGCTGTGGCTAAAAAGCAGAAGGAATACAATTAAGTGGAGGGCTAGGAAAGAGAAATGCAATGCTTTGGATATTTGCCACCTCCCTCCTCTTAAAAGTCACAAAACGAAACAGATCTGTGGACTTTTTTAAACAGTTGTTCAGAATTAGAAGTGTTGTGTCATATTTTCTTCTCTCCAGTAAGAGATCACATTTGGCTTATTCAAACACAAACCATGTCCAAATGATTGTATTTTTACTTTAAACAAATTGAATCTGAATTCTTTTGCAGCAATAAGATTAAACACAGTGCTCAAATTTTTGAGGAATCTCTGCTTCAGTAGGGGTGACATGTTTGTGTTACTCCTGTCAAAATGATTACCTCAAGTAATCAGTCTCATGGGATCATGCTTATTGTAAACATGTGTTTTCCCCAGAGATGTGCATCCTGCAGAGTGTCTGACAGCTCAGACGGTGGTGATGGTTGGGAAGATGAGGGTCTGAATCCTTCAGTTAATGGTATGAGGATTTCATGGAGTGGGAGGAGAGGAGAAAAGGGCAATGGATGTGGTGGCTTCAGGCAGCCACATGGTATGGCCGTGTTAGAGATGTGTCCGGCATGTCAAAAGTTGTCTCAGTGGTGGTGTTAGTAACACAATACAAAATCCAGGTTTATACATCAAAAACAAATGCAGTTTGTAGGGAAGGGTTGTTTGTGGATATACAGAAGACCAGTGAAGGAAGCATTGGAGGAACATTGATCTTTGTCTTAATTTATATGCTTGAGCTCCAGGGTTGTCCCACCTAAAGCCAAGGAAGTAGGGGAGCAGGTAAGAGCAGAGTGTTGGACCCCACCCAGTTCCTTTGATTCTGGAACTTCCTTCTAGTTTCTCAAAAGGGTTTGTGGCATATGGTTTCCATTTTATAAGTATAAAATGTACACAGTAATGTATATTTGTTTCGTTGATGTCCTTTAAATGGAGACAGCCCAAATCATCGGTATTTAGGCAGGGGTCTCCAAACCTTTGTGCTCATTCACTCCACAGTAAAACTTTCTGAGCATGCTCGTTAGCATATTTATTTATAAACACACACACTGCTCACACTGCTGTACTGATACGTACATGAAAAACCATGGCAAACATAGAAATTTTCATATTCTCCTGCACTCAATAAGAGTTTAGGGAATGGGGCAAGGTGTATTTAGGGGTAGCACCTAGAAGGCTGCAATTGATTAAAGAATGTGTATGTAACATTTGCAGCAAAGTGATATGTAAAATAGGCATGGGCGCATGATCGTAGGTCAAGGAATGTATGCCTGCGTGTATTTATTTTTACTTAAAATGGACATTTTTAGTTGGGGAAGAGAATAGTGAATACATAGATATCCCTTTACAAGAGCTATTTTTGATCCTGTTTTTTGGGACCACTTGATCTGGAATGTTTCGGAAATTTCTGAAAGATTTCACAGTCCATGGATTTAAGCAAAATAAGAAAGGAGGGGAAAAAAAACAATGCAAATATGGGATGTATTACTTGAGAATTCCAGTACCAATCTGAAAAGCATGTTTTGCTAATTCCTGGTAACCATCATCTCACTGATTATATATCTTTCTTCTGTTCGTTTGTAACCCCATGTCTGCAAATGTGTGGAAGATGCACAGATTTATTTTCAGATGTCTGAGATAGGAAGGACTGATGTTGGTATAACTTGAACCCACATTTCAACTGCTTGGGGGCTGATGGGTGGACACGGCCGGCCTGGAAGCATTTACCTGAACCATCTGTTTTGCAAACACAAGGAATAGCGTCTTGCTGAACAAAGGGCCTCCGTGTGGAGGTGGCATTCCAGTGTTTATTTCTGGACCTATGAGTTACTTTAGCACAGTTATTGTTAGTAGTTTATAAAGCCATATTTAAACTTGTACACTTGATTGTAAGATAGATTTGAATTGTGCACTATGTTGATTACTGTATATAAATGTGGAAATTCTGTACATTTGGTCTCAATGCTGTATGTATTTGATGTGTAAATGATAACTAGTGGTTATGAAATAGCTTTGCTGTGAATGTCTTTATTCCCATTTGCTTCTCTTTTTGCAAATTTGAATGTTTTAAACGTTACCCTCAGGAGGAAAATCTGAAATTTTTGCATCTAACATACTGTTAAGTGGTGGTCTCTTAGATGCTTGGGAAGATCTTTTCCTTGTAAGGCTCTTGTATAATTAAAACATAGGTAATGAATTTTTTAGCCATATAACTTTTGGAGAAGAATTTCAAACGAATGTTTTTTAAGTAGAAAAACAGGTCTTTGAATATGTTATCCTCCCCTCTCCTGCCTTTAGTTCCTTTTTAAGATTTTATTTACTTATCTGAGAGAAAGAGACAGAGAGAGTGACTGAGAGGAGAGGGAGAAGCAGACCCCTGGCTGAATAGGGAACCTGGTGAGGGGCTCGATCCCAGTATCCTGGGATCATGACCCCAAGTTGAAGGCAGACACTTAACCGACTGAGCAACCCAGGTGCCCCTCCTGCCCTTAGTTCTTGCCCAGTGTGCCCCTCAGAGCTTTTGGGGAGTGATACCCACTAGTAGAGAGAAGAAAAGGAGAGGGTGGAAGCGGGACACATGTTAAGACCTTCACGGTGGGTACTAGGCCTGATGACAGAGCAATTTCCTTTTCTACTGATAGTGTCTAAATTAGTTTTTGTACCTCTTCAATGAAGTATGACTCCCATTTTGTAGATGAGGAAGGAGCCTTGGGAAGGTAGATTAAAGTGGCTAAGATGTGCTCAAGTCATAGATTTGCAGTGAGGGCTTTAGAAATACAAATCCTGTCACTAAGTGTTCTACCCAGACACGCCTGGCAATGAATGGCAAAAGACAGCGGGGCCTAAGGGCATGTCAAGACCCATAGAGACATATAGGATGTTTGAAATCCTAAATCTGGAAATTTGACCAATTATTATTCATACGTTAGCATCTTAGCATTTATTTATTTTTTTAAAGAGATTTTATTTATTCATGAGAGACCTACAGAGAGAGGTAGAAACATAGGAAGAGGGAAAAACAGGCTCTCTGCCAGGAGCCTGATGTGGGACTCAATCCTAGGACTGCGGGATCGTGACCTGAGCCAAAGGCAGACGCTCAACTACTGAGCCACCCAGGTGGCCCTAGCATCTTAGCATTTACAGCAAATTGCAATAAGGTAACATTCAAAATCCTAAATTTCCCCAACCATGGGAATATCTATTAAGTAGGAATTGAGAGGATACTGTAATCCCACATTCTAGAGATCATAATTTGGTTTTTAGACCCCCTTTCCTCTGCTGACTTATAAATCCCAACTAGTCAACCCTGCTTATTAACACAGGCCCATAATTGAAAGTGCTTTGGGACAAAGCTATATCTACTTCCATTTAAGTTAGCTCCGGACCCTTCCAGAACTTGTGGGGAGGTCCTGGGTTCAAGCCTGGTCCCCTTAGGGAAGCTTGCCCTCTTCGCTTTCCGAGGCATCAGAAGGAAGGGGGGTGTTCGCCTTTCCAACGTGCTGTGCTCTCTCAGAAGGAATGTCTTCCTGCCAGTTGTACTGAATATTCCACGACTTGATTTTTCATATTTTTGTCCTTCTTTCCTTTCAGAGAAGAGGCAGAGCAGGTGGTGTCCTGGCTCTCCCAGGGGCGGCCTATTTTGTTTGCACATGATGCCACTGTCAGCACCCATTAAACACTTCCCAGCTGGGCTGGTTCCCATTAGCACCAGACTTTTCTTTTAAAGCCTACTGAGGTGAAAGTAGTTAATCCCGTGGATGAGAGGAAACTGGAAAACAAAGGAAAGAGGACCAGCTCCCTCCCTCATGGCAATGGCTGTGTTGGTGCCCTGTGTGCCCAAGAGCTACCTGGTGTATTTTCGTGGTGGTGCGCCCATTGTGAAGACGGAGGGGGTCATCTCCAGGTGAGGGCCTGTTAGGTTGGAGGCTCACCCACTCGGGGAAGTGTGTTTGGCCTGGGCGAGCACATTGGGTAACAGGTGCTCAACATGTATCAGGTCAACCCTGATGAAAACAACACCACAGGCAGCCTTGAAAGGGAGGAGGAGAGTTGAGGGGAGGGCTACAGGGGGCAGGGAGCAGCCCCAGACCCCTTTCCTGGGCCCTGCTGCTTCCTTCTGCACCCTCACAGACCTCCCTGCGGCCAGCTGGGGCATTCATGGGCTAGCAGTGGAAATTTTAGGACTGCTCCGGGATGTCAGAGTCCAGATTCCCTGGTAAGAGGGGGGTAAGAGGGGAAGGAGACTAGGCCGGTCTGTTTGGAAGTCATCCCTCTGAGGGTCAGGAATGAGGACTTATGCAAGGAAAGAGTATTTATATAAGACTTGTGTGATGACAGCCTGGATGTGGGTCCTGGATGTCCGAGGAGAGGTGGCCACAGAGCAGCTGGGCTGCATCTCGGTGGCCCCCGAGTGAAGTTAGAGACCAGAAGTGGGGCAGGGGTGCTGTGGGAACCGGAAGGGCGAGATGCCAGGCGTGGAACGCGGAGCACATGCACAAGGAAATGCTGACTCCCGGGTGTGGGGAAGGAGAGGACCAAGGTGTGGGGGTAATGCTGGGAGACGGGATGTGAAGAAGCTCTGGTCTGGGGGAAAGTGGTGGTTGGGTTTAGCCACACCAAAGATGAGCAAGCAGCAGGAGATGTGGGACTGGAGCTTGGGAAGGGGGGGAAAGTGAAGCTGCAGCCCTGGAAGGGGTTGTGGAAGCAAATGGGCTGGAGGTTATTTCCTGGGGAAATAACAGAAAAAGAAGGAGACAACCCTCTAGGTTAGCATCTTAGCATTTATTTATTTTTTTAAGAGATTTTATTTATTCACGAGAGACCTACAGAGAGAGGTAGAGCATAGGAAGAGGGAAAAACAGGCTCTCTGCCAGGAGCCTGATGCGGGACTCGATCCTAGGACTCCGGGATCATGACCTGAGCCAAATCTTTAGCTCCCTGCATTTGTATAATGTTGCCCTGCCGGTAGGATAATGTCTCAGTAACTCCCTGCCCCTGTCACCTGTGTCCTCACATGCGAAACAGGGGGTCTTGCAGGTTGATCTTCAAGGTACCTTCCAGTTCAACCTCCTTTCGTCCTTCCCCATGGTTGAATACCACTTTCCTATCAACACCGATTCCACCTCCTGCTTTCTTGATTTTGATCATGTTGGAAGGAGGAATTTCGTGACCAGATCAGCCACTAAGAGCTAACATTTACGTATCGCTTAGTCTGTGCCATGCCCTGTGTTCTTGGCAACCCGCACCCCTTAATTCATTTAACCTTTACAAAGGCCCGGCGAGAAAGGGACTATCATTGGTGCCACTGCCACCACCATGATTAGCATCACCACCACCACCACTACCACCACCACCACCATCACCACCACCTTCCTCGGCATCATCACCATCATCACCATGTCTGGTTCACAGATGAGGAAACTGAGGTAAAGAGAGGCTAACTGACTTGTCCCGGGTCTCCGCCCGGACAGGAGGTTACAGATGGTGGCCAGCAATGGGGTTTAAAGACCTAGGTTTGACCCCATTTTGTGCACCGCTAGCCCTACACCATTCTAGTGGTTGTGACATTGGACCACACAACCTTTTGAGGAGAAGGCTGTAAGGACGGAGGGTGCTTGTGTGGAAGCAGAAATGACTTGACTTAATTAACTTCTGAGTTATTCTCAGGCAGCCATGGGGTTTGTCTTCTTACAGAATGCACACAAAGCCTGTCACCAGGTCTTGGATCCATGTTCAGACAGACGCTGGTTCTGTGCTGGGGGTGGGGGGGGGAATCTGAGTTGTGGGTTATCCCTGGTTCATGTGCTTCCCTTCTGGTGGTCATGGCCATTGGCCCCACACACTGGCATTCACCTTGACCCTCCTTAGAGAGGGAATTCCTGGGGAAATAACAGAAAAAGAAGGAGACAACCCCCCTAGGTGGCAGGGTTCTTCGGGTTTCTACTGCCTGCTGCCCGGAGGAGCTCATGACATGCATTGCTGGCCACCATCTGTAAGCAGTTGCTGCACACTTCTCCGTCTCTAACCCCACACCGTGCTCCCCGTCTCCAGACCCACATATCCATATGCCCGTGGGATGCTGCCTGTGGATGTCTCCACACGTCCAGATGTCACTGCTAATCCACATCCTCCCTCCGTCTGCTGTTTGTCAGGGTTCCCGAGCCTCTTAGTGTCTCAGCAAGAACCCCAGAGTCACCCAGTCCTGGGGGTTCTGCTTCCTGAATTCCTTGGAATTCATCTCCTCAGCTCAGCCTGAGCTTGTGGGGCTGCTGCCTTCTGTCTAGGTTCCTTCCTTCTGGTCCGCCTCCCTCAAACCCAGCCTCCACCTTGCTGCCAAGCTATTCAAGAATTTGCATGTCATCCTTGCGCAGGGGCCATGCTAATCTTCTCTGTGTTGTTCCAATTTTAGTATATGTGTTGCCGAGGCGAGCACTGCCAAGGGACTCATAAAGGGAAAACTGTCCATGTTGTTTCTGTAGCTTTCAGGATAAAGTACAGGCACATGAGGCCTTCCGGGACCTGAACCCGCCTCCCTCACTTGCCATATTTCCCACCACTGCCCTTCCCATCTCCACACACCAAACTCCAGAGCTACCAAACTATGGATTTTGTCACCTTGTTTTACCTGTCATTCCACCACTGAAGGAATGATGCTGTTGTATATAAAAAAAAATATTGGCATTTTTTTCCTCCTTTTCTATTTACATAGATAACAAATGGCTGGCTATAGTTGTTTTTTTTTTTTTTTTTTTTTCCTGTTTTCTCTGTTGAATGCCTTCTTTTCACCAGACTTTCCCCAAGGAGAGAAAGCGAAAGAGAAGGGTGTTCTTCATTTCTGACCTGGTGGGGGATAGAAAGGTACACCAGATGCTGACTCTACCCTCACTGGTAGGTAAGACATAAAACTGGTAAACTATAGATGTTGATAGATACCACAAGAGAGGGATAGATAAGATGGGTTGGGGGGATCCCCCTGGTGGATAGAACCCTCCCAGTACAGGGAGCCTCATCTTTCTGAGATGACCCTCACTGTCAAGGACCTCCTCTTCACCCTCAACATCTTAGACAGGTAAGTAGCATTAGCCCTGCAGGGTTCAAGGAGGCCGAGAGCTGTCTTTAAAGGATCAAAATGGACCTAGAGCACATCTGTGGTTGGGAAGGACAGGGTTTTCCACCAATGGCTTAGAGGCAGATGGTGGGGGCTGTTGGATGTCTATAACCTTGTGTCTTAGCAGCAGCTGCATCAACCCCTTTCTCCTTAAGAGTAGCTTCAGGAAGTCACTGTGCAGCAGCTTTTCCTATGAGTGCATATTAGCTTCAGGGAACTCTTAGGATGGAACACTCGGGAAACCCCATCCACAAATGCTTGTAGTTGTTTCCTTATCAAACATTTGCTTTACTTGTTGCGGGGTATTTATCCCCCAGGCAGGGCTCTCTAGCCCGCTGTAGGATGTCTGATTTCTGGTGCTGGATAACTTGAAGGGTTTAGGGTTTGCAGTAGGTAGAGATATGAAAGGAACCGCGTGATCCTCTCCCACAGCATTCGTACATGTAGTAAATGCTCAATAAAGACTGGTTATAGGAATGGACAGATTCTCAAGGAAAAGAAAGATCAAATTGCAAAGAGACATCCAAAGTTTGAAGTTTGACATGACATACTGCGCAGAGGCAGCGGTAAATCACTCATAGAACAAACCACAGGTGACTGAAATATGGGGTAGTAATTTTTGTAGGCTCAAGTGGTTTATGCAGTCCTTAGGATCTCTTGATGGAGTTATAGCCCTGTAATTCAAATAGCTCCCATTTCCTTGACACATGTAGACCATGGATCTGAATCCCAAATCCTGCCCATGGCTGGCACTGCATTTTTTCCCACCCCTGCAGTCGTTTGCTGCCCAACAAAATCTTATTGGAGCCTCTAGTGTGAGGTACATTCACCCATTCTTTGTTTTATACTGTTTCTATGTACTACAATCTATTTATTAATGAGACGGCATCCATTAAAACTGTGTATGGCTCTCTTTTTGGGGTCTTGGAAGTCTATTCCTTTTAGCTATCGGTTTTTGAATCCTATAGGAAGCGGAGTGATATTAGTGATACTTTCTTTGCTTAAGTATTGGCATATTTAGACTTAGCCCGATCTCTGCACACAAAAGTAAGGGGAGAAATCCCTGGTAGGTAGGAGATAAGATTTATTTTTTTTATGATTTTTAAAGAAGATTTTATTTATTTATTCATGAGAGACACAGAAAGAGAGGCAGAGACAGGCAGAGGGAGGAGAAGCAGGCTCCCTGCAAGGAGCCCAATGCAGGACTCAGTCTCAGGAATCCAGGATCAGGCCATGAGCCAAAGGCAGATGCTCAACCGCTGAGCCACCCAGGCGTCCATCAGGTATGATTATGAAGCAAATTATTATTATTGGTTTTTTAACTGCAACTGCAAAGTTAGTCTCTGTAGGATTAGTTTTCCCTTTAATATTGGATGAAATTTCAGGCAAGCCTCATTGTTTATCTGCTTAGTCTTCGATAGTGAAAGTTGGGGATCTCTTTGGTCTCTCAAGACAGGTGCAGTTCTGTTACGAAGATGCACAGTCGTGTAATAATCAGAATGCTGAATTCCATTCAACAGTAAAGCTGCTCCTTTGCTTGAGTCTCCGTCAGAAGGGCATGGTACCTTTATTTTAGGTCTTCTTTCAACCTCTACCTCTTTCCCACCGCCTACCCACATTGGCTAGTTGTAACTTCTGACCATTCTAGGGTTAGAGCAGAGGAAGGCAGAGGAAAGCATGTCTAACTTGACTGCCACCAAAATGGTTGTAGATATTTGTAGATGTTTAAAGATGACTCTGTGGTGGGTGTTTTCACAGAACCGTTGGAGACCTCCCTGGTACAAGGGGTCTTTCCTCTGGCAGTTCCCATGACACAGGCAAATGCGTCTCTCCTGGCTGGTCCTTTATGACTCTGCCATTGGCCCTTGGTTGGAATTCTAACACTTTTCCAAAAATCCCCTTGGGCAAAGTGCCTTTAAGATGGTACCATTATCTCTGTCTCTTTGAATGATGAAATGTAGATTTTGCCACTAAAAAGTCGAGCCCTCCACCGAACCCCACTCACTAAGCTTGAGGAGATTGGAAATTACCCTCGTCCCTTCCCCCACCCCTCGCCTACCCTGCTTAAGTGGTTTGAGACCCCACTGCACAGTGGGATTAGTTGGAACCTATTGTCCTGGGGATTCAGTAGAAGGTGAGCGTACACTCCCGGGATGTGAGAGTACATCCTGTAAACTGTAGCAATTTTTTAAATTTTTATTTTTTTAAAAATTCTTTTTCTTCTTTCTTTCTTTCTTTCTTTCTTTCTTTCTTTCTTTCTTTCTTTTCTTCTTTTCTTTCTTTCTCTTTCTTTCTATTTTGCGAACCAATTTTTATGTGGGTTTGATAGTCCTAAGTCTGTGAGAACTCATGTTCTCACCTAAATGGGCAGGACTTTGGTGTCTTTTCTCAGGCTAGATGTGGGAGGCTCTTAGCACAGTGGCTCTGTTCCAAGCAACTGCACCTTTCCTGTTCCTTCCTGTGGGCTTCTATTTCTTCCTTTATCATTGCAAAATAAGAGAATGAAATATTTTGTACTCCGATGAACTGGATTATCTTACCCTCAGATCCTGAAGTACCTTAAAGCTATCCCCTTGGCATATAGGAATATTTCCAAATGTCCTTTTCTTTTAGTAACCTAGAATGAAACTAACATCCATACATAAAAATCAATCTATAATCAGTCAATCAATCAATGGGTAATTATTGCTCACCTTGTGCTCTGTTCTGTGCTAGTGATTTGACGGGGCTAAATAAGACCATATTTTTTTAAATTTTTATTTATTTCTGATAGACACACACACACACACACACACACACAGAGGCAGAGACATAGGCAGAGGGAGAAGCAGGCTCCATGCACCGGGAGCCTGACGTGGGATTCGATCCCGGGTCTCCAGGATCGCACCCTGGGTCAAAGGCAGGCGCCAAACCGCTGCGCCACCCAGGGATCCCTAAACAAGACCATATTTTATATGAGAATATAAACTATGTAGATGTGAAAAGATATCTGGCAAATGGGTAGGGGGACTGTCAAGTGTCAAGGGGCCTGGCTTGGAGACTGTCTAGTAGGAGGCCTTGGCTTTATGGAAAGCTAAGGGAATTTGATGGGAAAGTTTAGTGTTTTTGTTTTTGGTTTTTAGAGAGAGAGAGAGAGTGGGGAGAGGCAGAGGGAGAGAGAGAATCTTAAGCAGGTTCTGTGTCCAGCACGGAGCCTGACATGGGGCTCGGTCTCACAACACTGAGAGCATGACCTGAGCCAGAATCAAGAGTAAGATTCTTAATCGACTGAGTCATCTGGGTGCCCAGTGAAATATTAGTTATTAAAATTTCTCATCTAAAGGAAAAAATGAAGGGTAGATTGGTCATAGTGGTTCATTCCTGAATTGTGATTCAGGGAAGTTATAATGACTTGTGTTTTAATTATGCCTATGTATAAGATTAGGGTTAATGTAAGACTTATAAAAAGAGTAGAAATCTTCTTTTAAAGTCTGGCTGCTGTGTGCTGGATGCTGTCATTCTGCCCCCAACTGGTGGAATGCAGTGGAAGGGACCTGTTCTAAGTAGCAAGTGAGTTTGTAACTAGGTCTGTGCAAGACACTGGAATATGGTGGATACAAAAAGGAGAAGTTTGGAACTTTGTGTGGGATGCAATGAAGACTTTCAAGTGGAAGACTGGCAAGATGATAAAGGAAGAATGTTCCAGCAGGCATTAGAAGGGAAGAGCAGAGTGTCTTATAAATTTGTTCCTTCCTTTTTATTTTCATTGTTGCTCTCAGCTTGGGTCCCTGTTACTTCTTGTCGGAACTTCTTGCTTTGATGGTTCCTCACCCTCTACAGAGTGGTCTCAACTCTTTAACCTACTTGTCAAGGGCTTCTGATACCTGGTTCCTAAATTCCTATTTTCCCACTCCTCTGCGTGAAGCTTCTTCACATGAACTCTGTTCTCCACCCAGAAAGCTGAGTTATTCAAAATTGTGTCATACCCTTGGCTAGCTTTATGTCTTGGTTCATAGAGTTTCTATCCTAATAGCTTATCTGTTCCCTTTCCATGCATTATGGCCATATCAAATTCATCCTTCTTCATGAAGTCTTCCTGCTTTGAGAAATGGTGCCTTCTTAATTTCAGAAATATTCACTGTTCATCTATTCATTGAGCACCTAACATGTGCCTCCATGCTTTCCTATTCATTTCCTGTTGTATACCACATTCTAGATTATGAACTTCCAGAAATACCACTTGAATTTCTATATTTTTAAAAATTTCCTCCGAGGCTTCAGTAAATGTGTGCTGTCCAAGGTAAAGACAGTGGAAGTAGAGGGGAAGACACAGATGCATGAATGATTTTGGAGGAAGACTTCACAGAACTTTGTGATTACTGACTTAACGAGATGCATCCTGGGGACTTATTTTTATTTGTATGCTGTTTAAACTCTTGAGATAATGGGTTCCATATACATCCATACTCCTGTGCAAAGAAATTCTTCCTTTTATTTGTCCTAAATTGCCCTTTATACTGATGATCCTATTTAAAGCATAAGGTCTATATGCCTTTTAAAGGTTAGGGCACTGTTTAGCCAGACGCCCAAATATTTATATACTGAGACCTACACGAGTGTTGTCTGATTAATACCTGTCTTCTTGGGAAAGCTGTGAATAATGTCAACATGAACTACATTATTCCTGCTAAAAATTCATCCATTTAGTTTAACTTGCATGTAATGACACCTGAAAGTCAGGAGCTGTTTGCTGAGCGCTGTTGCAATACTGTTGTAGCTCATTCATAACGAATGGCAATGAAGTACTTTCAGCATACCAAATGGGAGCATCAGCATAAATGGGAAATTTAGGGGCTCCTGGAAACCTTTAATATGTGATGAATATAAAAGGAAAATGCAATGGGTCTCAGAGAAATCCTTGTTTGGGAAAAAAAAGACGCCTTCGGTAATAAAATTGAATTGGAAGTTAAAACTATGGTATTAACCACATGCTCTACGTTAATGCCAGCTGAAACTTATCAAAAAAGCTGAACAATAAAGAAGGTGGAGATGGAGCTAATAAATAGGCCTGGGGGGGGGTGGCTGGGGAAGTGCAGACCCCCTCCATTTTCTTTTCATCTTTCTCTTTCCTCTTTGATTCCTTCTCTTCTCTGCCCATTACAAGCAGCCTCTCCTCTTTCCTCTACAGGCAGCTCCTTTCTCTCTCCCTCCTCTTTCCTACTCTATGAGCCTACCCTCCCTCTTCAGCTATCCTGTTCCCTCTCCATTGTGAGTTATAGGGTTTTGCAATTTGGAGGACCTTGAGACCATTGAATCAGTGTTCTTCTCATAGATGAGGCTGAAAAGCCCAAGAGGAATTAACTTACTCGTTCAAGTCACCCAGTGAGTGATAGAATCTGTACAGGAAGCTCCACCTCTGAGTTTTGAAAGGGACCAGGATGTCACCTGTGCCACGCATCCGTCCAATGCAGAAGCACTTTCTAAAATACCTGGAAACAGTTTGTTTGAGACTATTTCCAGGGAGAGTAGCCTACTTATTGGTTAGGTATATTATTAAAATTGTTGGAAAATTGATAGAAATCTATTCTTTAGGTTAAATTCTGCCTCCTTGCAATTTTCTTTCACTGTTCTTACTTCCATCTACTGAGTTTCAATGAAGGTTTCCTTTCATGTGCTTGCTCTTTAAAATATGTGATGAAGCAACTGGACTTTCTTAAGCCTTTTCTCCTGTAAACCAAACATCCCTTAATGGTTCCTCCTGTCAAATGGTTTGCCTATCTATTACCACGTTAGAGCCCTCCCCTTGGTGATCTCTAGTCAGTGTCATCCTTATAGAATGACCAAAGATTTAGACACTATACTTCAAATAATATTTAATCCACATAGACTACAGGATCACGATTTGGAAATTTGATCAGTTTATTGGTGCTCATCAAGTTAGCTTACTGGAAGGTTAGACTCAGTTGAAACCCTCACATCTCCTCCATTTACACTGCCAAGAAGCCAGATTTTTCCAGCTCTTCGGATCTGATTATGTAGATGACTATAACATTATGTCTTAATTGCTATTCCCATAACATTTGATCATTTTGGTTTTACCATTTTCCCCAGTAATGTGGGTTCTTTCTGGGTTGGTAGCTTTTGTCCACATTTTACAGTGGGCCCCAGTTTCATACTGGTGAACAGTCAACTTCAGTCAAGGTGTAAATCTATTTTTACTGCACTAAATGTGCACACCATCACAGTGACCTCTGCCAGATAGGATATTGTGACAGTTACCTGCTATGGAGTAGAATGGAGTACTCCTTTGTTTGTGTCAGTTAATGTTCTTTTGATTACAAGCAATAGAAGTTAATTAGAAAAATGCTTGGGGCACCTGGGTGGCTCAGTCAATTGAGCATCTGTCTCTTGTTTTTGGCTCAGGTCATGATCTCAGGGTCCTGAGATCGAGCCTGTTTCAGGCTCAACACTCAGCAGGGAGTCTACTTGAGATTCTCTCTCTCTCCCTCTTCCCAGCTAAAATAAATGAATAAATCTTTGGAAAAACTCTTCTTTCTCACAGAGTGAAAGGAAGAATGGGGCGATCAAATCCCAGAATGGGCAATTCTACAGGCAATTGTGCATGAGATCTAGAGATTGGTGACTCCTAGTGTCTCGGGTTTTTTCATTCCACCTTTCAAGATTCTTGGTGAAACAATCTGATTGATCCCACTTGGGTACCACTGAGGTCCCTGGAGCTGTCTTGGTTCTTGTTTTCCCCACTCTTGGTTGTCTCATTTTGCTCTGAGTCATGTAGTCAGAGGTACAAAGTTTTGTTACATATACCCAGAGCCATCGGACCCTGCTCCTGTGCCCCTGAATTCCTAGCAAAGAGGAAGTAGTATAAGCCAGTAAACCCTACTGATGCCTACTAAGGGCCTAGTAAAGTATAAAGAGAGTGCTGAAGGAAGAGGGTGTGTTCACTGGACATATGAGAATGGAGCCTCATTAGTGTATAACACAACAAGGTCGGGACAGTAAAGAGATTTTCTCCAACAGCTAAGCAATGCTGAAGGGCAAATGTGGGAATAGCGGCAGCTTTAAAGACACTACTAACTGTAATTTTACTGTAGGAGTGACTCTGCCATAATTTTGCTGACTGCATTTGCCCAGCAAATAGTCTTCAAATACTTATTATGTGTCTACCATGTGTGAGTCATTATCATAGGGGGTTAGGGAATAAGACACATACAGTCTTGCTCTGAGGGGGCTTATAATTCAGTGTGTGTATGGGCACATAATAAACAAGGAAACAAACAAGAATGATGGCTCCAGATAACAGTAAGTGTTATAAAGAACACAAAATGGGGTAGTGTGAAGGAGAATGACTGGCCTGGTGCATGGTCAGGGAAAGCCATTCTGAGAAGATGACAATTGAGCTTATGCCTGAACATCTCAGGAGACTGCCATGTATTATTGCTTTGGGGGGTTAGTGATATCTGATTTGTTTACTGTTACTTTGAGTCCTTTAGTACCTTTCAATATCCCTGATAATTCTGGTATTTTTAAAAAATATTTATTTACTCATGAGAGATACAGAGAGAGGCAGAGACACAGGCAGAGGGAGAAGCAGGCTCCCTGCGGGGAGCCCAATGTGGGACTCGATCTCAGGATCCCCAGGATCACAACCTGAGCCAAAGGCAGATACTCAACCACTGAGCCACCCAGGCGTCCCTAATTCTGGTATTTGAAAGTGAATCACAAACACAGCAAGTCTGAGAGCCCAGCACTCTGTAGATTGCTATCAGGTGAGGACTCTTGACGTGGCTCTGAGAATCTGGTGGCTCTGGTGGTACGAATGAGGCAGTAGTCCCTGGAGTGATCTAGTTTGGTATGGATGTGTGCAGAATTGGCAGAAATTTAGATTTCAGTTCCAAAAGCTTCATAACGATGAGTAGGAGGTTCTGACTCCTCAATTGCATTGCCCTGTGTTGTCCACCATTTTCCCATTGGCTCCCTCCTTAGACGCAGGGCATGGAAGGACCCAGAGTTCCCAGAGATCTGCAGGCCCAAATCTGCTTTGATATGACAAAACTGAGAGGTCAGGTGCCTTGTCTAAGATTATGCAGGTAGTCAGGGCTTCTCTTGAGGAGTTGACCTGGGTTTCTTGTTCTCTGGTTCAGTTATCATTCATCCAGATCACCCTGGCCCTGAAGACAGAACAGAGTGTTTTTTGAGAACTATATTTCTTTTTTTTTTTTTTAAGATTTTATTTATTTATTCATGAGACACACACACAGAGGCAGAGACACAGGCAGAGGGAGAAACAGGCTCCACGTGGGGAGCCCGACGTGGGACTTGATCCTGGGTCTCCAGGATCAGGCTCTGGGCTGAAGGCTGGCACAAAACTGCTGAGCCACCTGGGCTGCCCTGAGAACTATATTTCAAACTAGGGTGGGCGCAAAGTTCACATTTAGTGTTAAAAATAATTATTTCATAAAAACTTCAAAAGATAAAATTATCATTAGAAAAGAAAATACTTTATAATTATAGTATAGATCAGTAACATATTATTAAGAACAATTAACAAATGCCTTATAAAAACAATAAGCAGTTATGGAATTACTCACAACAGGCCAATTAACCTTGTAGCTGTGGGGGTGGGGGGGAAGAAGATCATGGGAAACTGCAGGGAGGAGCTGATATTGAACCTGAGTCTTAAAGGGTGAGTAGTAATTCAGTAGGGAGTGGATGGGAACATGCAGGGAAGACGTCTCACGGAGATTAGACTAAGTGGTGGGTAAGGGGGTCATGTCATGTTGCAGTTTGGAGAGGGAGGTCAGAGAGGAGAGTAAGAAAGCAAACAGGACCAAGGTCTTAGGAACCTTGTTTGCTTTGCAAAAGGTTCTTAGCCATCTTGTAGAAAAATGCCTTTCAAGAGCATTTTCTGTGATCTTGGACATGTTTGATATTTGCTGTCCAATATGGTAGCCGCAGGTGGCTACCGAGCGCTTGAAACGCGACTAGTGCAATGGAGGGATTTTGATTTTAATGGATTAAAATATAAATTTAAATAGACACGCACAGCTAGTGGCTGCCGTATTGGACAGGGCAGCTTTAGAACGCTGTGAGGCCATGAGAGGTTCTAGGGAGGTGAGGGAGGCGACTGCATTTCTGTTTCCTGGCTCCTCAAACGGAGGCCTCGTTAATGCGAAGCTGTATTTAAGCAATTCTAAGACAGCCAACCAAATAAGAAAAAAAAAATTCATTGATTTCTGCATGGACTAGCCTTAGAATGAAGACCATGGTGATTTGGGGATAGGGGATGCTCATAAAACAGACTTTTCTAATGTGCATGCTCCTGGCA